>NC_086448.1:327250374-327871624 GCF_028390025.1 Pseudophryne corroboree
TTTGCAACAACATCTGCCACATGTTGAGGAGGAGGATGAAGAAAGCAGCCAGCAAGCAGAGGAATTAGAGACATCTGGTGATACTTGGAGTACAGATGTAGGGAGGCAGGTTAGGCAAGACCTCATAAATCGTTATTTTTAAGGTAAGTTTTGTTTGCTTCTTTCATTTGTTGTGTAAGGCTAAATATATGTTGCCCCATTTTTCAATTAAAAACCATTACTCAGAATGTGTCTGTCTCCTTCAGACAAACAAACATACCCTCGCTTTATGCTATACAAATGTAGCATGTGTATTGTGTTTATTTAAAAACTCAAAACAACAGATTATGAGTTGTATGCATGAAGTCTGGATAAGTGTTAATAAACTTGGATTGAAAATTTATTACAAGCACACATAATTCACATAGTAATTTATTTTGTATTTTACTTTATGATGGTGTGTAACGTCCTAATGCACAGGTTCTCAAACTCGGCCCTCAGGACCCCACACAGTGCATGTTTTGCAGGTAACCCAGTAGAAGCACAGGTGTATGAATTACTCACAGACACATTTTAAAAGGTTCACAGGTGGAGCTAATTATGTCACTTGTAATTCTGTGAGGAGACCTGCAAAACATGCACTGTGTAGGGTCCTGAGGCCCGAGTTTGAGAACCTGTGTCCTAATTAAACAGTCCTCCACATATAATATGTTAGCCTTGAGGAATACATGTGTCCCTATGTGTGATGCTCCATCGTATTTAAGGGACACAAACTTAGTCTCATCCCAAAAAAATTATTTCGTAATGAATGCTGCAGTAAACTTGCGGATTTGTAAGTAAATACACAGTTTGTCACATATATACATTATTATACACATTATTTGTGTTTTTTTTTTAAATTCAAATTTCTTTGTTTCTGCATCATGTGTAAGAAACTGATTACTCATTTTTAACACACACAAACATGGCCCAACAATAATGACATTCATTTTGGCACTGAATTATCTAAATTCAATCACAACATATTAAAACCTTTTTAGCCAACTCAATTGTGTTATTCTTGTAATGTTGTATAGAGAAGAAAGGTAAAAAAGAGTTAACAATCACATTGTAATTTGTATTGGTCATGGATGAATCTGCATGGCTGCCAATTAGTCTGCCTGCGGGATATAAGAATGATTGGAATCTAGAAAGAGTAATGATTAGAAAAAAATCAAGTGGTCTTGTTACTGCATGCTAAAGACATTCTGCATGGCTGCCAATTAGTCTGCCTGTAGGATATAAGAAAGATTGGAATCTAGAAAGAGTAATGATTAGAAAAAAATGAAGTGGTCTGGTTACTTCCTGCTAAAGACATTCTGCCTGGCTGCCAATTATTGTGTCTGCAGGATATAAGAATGATTGGAATCTAGAAAGAGTAATGATTAGAAAAAAATCAAGTGGTCTGGTTACTTCCTGCTAACATCTATGTGCAGCTCAAACAACATTTCCCTCCTCCAAAAAAATTCAAAGATGGTAAAGAATAAATGTGCATACAAATTTCCTGTTGTTGTTTGTACCACTTATAATTAATGATGTTGTACAAATTGTCAAGGAGCTAAGTGTTATATCTATTTTGACAAACATACACTTACTAAGTATTTTGATGTACTTCTCTGAAATTAAAAATATGAGGTTTATTTGTTATTTTTTTTGGGTGGCTGCTTGTCCTGCCCTTTGCCTTTACCACTGTCATGATGGCGTGCTCTGGTGGAGCGTCTTGGTGGTGATGACACTGGCATGATATTTGGAGTAGTCGTACCAGAACTGCTGCTTGTTTGCTGTTGGTGCATGGATCTGAGTGTTTCATTGAGGTTAGTGAGGGTGGCATTGAGTTCACATGTAGCAGCATTTTGATTGTCTACAATTCGGAATAAAGTTTCATTTATCTTTTGATTGTTTTGAAAAATGTTCATATAGCTTTGCTGTTGTCTGTGCTGTTCTTCAATTAGTCTGTGCTGTTCTTCAAATTAGTCTGTGCTGTTCTTCCATTATGCGCTGTAAGTTGCCCATGACCTGTATAATGTCTGCACGCATGAGTTCCATGGTATTGCCAATTCTCGTGGTCTGTTCATTTTGTTTACTCATATTTCTGTTTATTCTTCTGAGGTGACATGGTAGGCTTGCAAACATTTGTGCCTGCCTACGCAGGCAATCTTCATTAGTGGCCTGCTGTCTAGCCCAAATGTTCCAAAACACGTGATCAGGGCCATGTGTTACTGGTGTTGTTGGGCTGTGTTGTGGTGGTGGTGTGCTTTGCTGTGGTGGTGTACTCACAGGTGCTGGGGGCCTGATTCCTTTGCTTAATGGCTGCATTTCTAACATGATTGTCTCATCCATGTCACTGTGTTGCTGTTGTTGCGGAGGGATGCTGTTACCAGGACTAGAAGCTGAAATTTAGAAAAATTATCCGTTAGCTATCCATATGTTTGAAAAATTATAACAAATCACTACACATGGAACACATGTCATTGACTGTTGCTTTCAGATATCCTGCCTAGCAACATCATCACTTATAACTTAAATACATACATATGCCTGTTTGTGGCAAATGTGTCATTGTGAAAACAAACACATTAGTTTTATTGTAGATCAGACATACTGCACCATAAAAACACATTGTAATCCATAATGTGTTACCTTATAGCTTTTCAAAAACAAACATAGTAATGTTTTTATTTGTATTTGGCAATGTTAGGTCAAACACACATGTGAAAATTTGTTTAACAACCTTACTATTTTCCAATATTAAACATGAGTTTCTGTTGCAGCATCTTACACACAATGTGCTACTGTATGGCTGAAGTGGACATACATATCTTTACAGGATGTGGACAAGGCCATTTTGCTAGGATTCCATTTCATGTTTTACTGACTTCGGTAAGTATATTAGATTTTGATGTGTTTTGACTTAATACGTTTAAGTAAAAGTTTTATTACGATCTGAAATGTATTAAATTTATTTCAGTTTGATACTCACAATCAAGATGAGGGGAGTGTGGTTCACGTCTTGGAGGTGTGTCCAAAATTTGGAGTGGGGGGACCGAACATACTGTCGATAATCTTCGTGGCGGGGTAGCCTGCTGTGGTTGGCCCTGGACATCAGACCTTGCTTTCTTTGCTGCCACATGTTTTTTTTGGTGGTGTGTTACAGAAGTCTGACTTCTGCTGCTCCAGACTTCTTTTGATGGACCTAGTATTGAAAGTTAAATTTTGTTATGGCCATTCCTTTACAAACATACCCTATACTACAATGGACACTTTACCTGCTTCCGCAGTGTAATCATCATCAGATGTCATGGGAGTTACTGTAGGACGACCAGTACTGCTTTTTTCCAACACTGTAAAACCAAAATAAAATCTCATGTATTCATGCTATTGTTGATAGATCCACCCATTATGCTTATAAACATTAATTCTTTAAAAAATGCTTGTTTTATTTAAAAAAAACCCCATAAGGACCGTAAACCAAAAAACCACTACATAAAACAATAAACATTGTCCAATAGCCATATGCACTATGGAAAGTGCAACACAGGAAAACATGTACAGGACACAGACATAGGACACAAGTAAAATTACATACACTAACAACCAAAAACACACACATCTTCATTTTGTAATGAAAGGAAAAAATTTACAGATGCAATATAGAAATTGCTATGTGATGTGGCACTCCAAACACACATTACCACTATATGAGCCAACCCCCCTCCCCCCAAAAAAAAACAACAAAAAAAAACAACAACAGACTGCAGTGTTGTGTCAGGGTACAAATACAGACTCAAACTTAACAAACAAATAGTGTTTTTTTTTTAAATATTACATTCAGTAATAATGACATTACACATGTAAGTGGTTTCCAAACCACTTCCCACTACTCCAGCCTCTAACATGACAAACACTGTTTTTGCAACATTGCACATGGATAACCTAAATATAAAACATAGTCCAAATTAAAAACTTAAAAATGTGCAAAAGGAAAACATTATTGCTGGACAATTCAATGACACACCAAGTCCAAACTACACATGGAAAATATACAGAAAAAAAACACATGACATACAATAAAGTAAGATGTTACATTGGCTTTTGTAGAAAACATTACCAAAAAAAATGTATTTGCTGACACACACTTGAAGATGGGAGTAAAATACAACGTCACATGACACATTTGAAAATAAATAAATAAATAAGGTCATAGAATGTTAATGCAAATACACATGCTCACCATTCTTCCTGGGCCTTTCTGAATCCCGGACATGGGTTGCAGAGACTACTTCAGGAGGTATTACACTCCACATGGGCTCCTCATACTCCAGATATCTTGCAATATAGGGCTTCCCACCACAGCTTTTTCGAGCCGACTTCGCCTCTTTGGCCATTTTGGACTTGACACGTCGCTTTATGTCATAGTACCGTTTGCGGCACGTGTCCTCCGTCCGCTTGACCACCCCCTCACTATTGACAGCAGCAACAACTTTCGCCCACAACACCGTCTTCTTCCGTGTTGGCACCTCAGGCCCAAATAGCTGCCGCTGGTACTTCATCAGCTCCCGCACCAATGCCACATTTTCTGCATAACTAAACTTGACATTCCGCCCAGTCTTAGTAGTGGTGCGTGGCTGCGGAGCTCTCTGACTGTCACTATCACTATCACTTGAGGCTGCTGCAGCAACCTCACCCACCTCCTCCACCTCACTAAACTCACTCACACTCACCTCCTCCACCTGACCGACCTCCTCCCCCTCACTCACACCCTCCACCTCACCCACCTCTGAGTCACACATAATTGTGTGTCTAAACACTTAACACAGAAAAACAAAAACAAACAACACACTCTTCCACTACCACTGCACAAATCACACACACACACACACACACACACACACACACACACACACACACACGCGGGACTATAAATAAAAAATACTTGGACAAAAAATTAGACAAAACCACAAAAAACAAGTCTACAAGAATGACAATACTACTTTCAAACACAATTCTACACTCAGAAATCACAAACAACACTCCTCACCAAACCAAAAACTCACCTACCTCCACAGCACAACCTCCCTCCTCACCACTAACTAAACCCACGAGGTGCGGACGGTTTGGGGCGTATTTATATGGTTGCGCACAGACACTCCTACATCTGAAACACAACCAATCACGAACGGGGATGAAAAACGAAACTAAAAGTGTAAATGCGGCCGGGGTTTAAAAAAACCCTGCTGCGTTTAACTTAGAAAATAAACCAGCAAAAACAACAAAAACACGTACGCAAACGACAATGACGGCAGTAAATGTGCCAAAAAAAAAAAAAAGACTGGCATCGACATCGGAAAACACGAAAACCATAAAGTCGACTGCTTCGTAACTTTGCGTATATAGTTTCAAAAAGTTGCATGAAAATGCACTCGATACAAAACGAATTAAAACACTACACAAACCGACTCAAACACGAATATTAGTAAATATTGGCCTTGGAGAGAATGTATCTTTACCTAAATTGTTTGATATTACTTCATAGTTCATATCTAATAATCTATAGATACATGTTCAGTTTTGATTTCAGGAAGTGTTTCCATGGAAACACCTTGCATAACCGTTTGTAGGATTATCTCTCTATGAGAATACACATGCTAGTATGGTAAAAATGGAATTTGGAAGTCCAGCCCACTACCATAATAGAACTTTAGTGCTTTTTTCAGTGCTGCGACGTAACTATACTGAATAAAGGCACCTTTTCTGTGCTGATGGGGTTGGAAACCCTGCCGATACAACAGCTACTGTATTTTTTTTAACCTATTTATATTAAATATACTAAAGCAGTCCCATTGCAGGGATGTTATGTTCTGTATTCTGTTTTATCCTGCACAGGACTGGGATTTTTTTTAAATTATATTTTTTGTTTTGTTTTTTAGAAAAAAAACCCAACCTATAGCCATTCCTCCAATTGTATAGTCATAATATAGGGTTGGAGTTGCTCCTGGAATCACAAAACTCTAGTCACAATTGTTGCGTTTTTGGCGTTTGTCAAGAATAAGATTCCTTTTTGGAGCACTCTTGTTGTGTATTTTTATGATATGATTATAGATATTAAAACATAACTTTTAATTCTTCCTTTATTAATAAAAAGGGGGGAAAGAAAGAATGTATCCCTCTAATTTGACAATGAGAACAATTCTCTAATAGTCAATCCCTGTACAAATGTTAAATAGAATATATGATAGACGTAAATTTTCCAAGAAGTGAAATTATTGGTCACGTGAATTACATTAGTTTTGCGACTGAGGCTTAAGATAAGTAAAGTAACGGCATTGCTATTTGCCATTTAAGTTCCAAAATTCAATCATAGCATAATAATTTGCACTAAGTTTCAGCAGTGTAGCTGTATTTTACATTTAGCCGGCAATCAGCATAGGTTACTCTTTTTATAACGATTTCACATCGCAAATACCGGGTCGCACCCGGGAATTGGAAATGGGTCCTTCCCGTGTGCAACTCGGCATTGGACCCTAACACTGGCAATATGCTGGGTCGGGTTACCATCGGGGCCAGGGTCCACGGTGTCATCGTGGCTGGGTGTGGAGGCGGCGCTGGGAGATGAGATCATCTCCGCGCCGCCTCTCCCTATGCAGTGGACGGGTCCCGGGTCGCCTCGACACGGGTAAACCGATCACACTGCACCTGACCCGATAATAGCCTAGGAATAACCCTTCTTTAATCCCGGGTTGATGCGACCCGTGTCGACCTGGTAATATACCAGGTTGATACCAGGTTATTTGTGCGGGGTGAAAGGGGTATTAGTCAGATAATCTGTGTTTTTCTTCCTTAGCAAGCTAGATCATAAGTTATAGCAAAATAAAAGAAAATTCATCTAACCTAGGGCGCTGCTCCCCAAAGCAGCAAAAAGACTGTAAATTAGGTCAACCTATAAATAGAAATACAAATATACAAAGAACAGTCTTACATGCGCTAGGAGTACAATGAAGGGGTCCGGATTTCAGATATATGTAGAATGTTGCTCAATATTCCTCACAGTAGTCCATAAAAAGGAAAAACATAAAGATGCAAACAATAGTATAATAATGTCAGATCACAGACACGCCACGTGCAGGATCTAGTATCAAATAGGTGTAGTAGTCCAATCCAATAGTTTTAGAAAACCGATCTCTTCTTAATCATAGACACCCCACACGTGGTACACAAAATGGTGGATGTTCACATGTATACTTACTTTCAGTAGGTACTGTGCAAATAAAGGTTTCTTTTCCCCTTCATCTCTCAGCAAGCAGTAAAAACAGTAAAATATTTAAGAACTCTTCAACAGTATAAGCACTATGTGGTTCATCCCATCAACATGAAATACTAACACCAGATGTACCCCGGGTATATATGATGCAATACCCCGTGCATGTGAACATACTGTGCTTTACCTTAAAATAAAATATTTGAACACTATTTTCAACACGTTTCAGCGCTCTTGCAGAGTGCAGTGCTTAGCTCATATTGTTATACCGTTTCAGTAGTGAATAATTGAGTCTTAAGTGGTGGCTATGAAATATAAGCAGTGAAGTTAAATATGTTTTTCACTGCAGCATATTGTGTTACTCCCCTCACCTTGCCATATGGACAAAAAGACTGGTACACACGTTTGGAAGCAGCAGAGAGGTAACTGTTTTAGAATGTTGTGGAATGATAGAGGAGTCACAGCATAATACGCACTCGTCCTCATCTGCTTTCCACCGTCATTCATAAAGCGGGCAGTGGATGAGAGTGGGAGCGAGTGTCATGTTGGTAGAAAGCAAGCTATGGTTCCTTTCCGTAAGCCCTGTGTCCGGTGTTAGGTGGGCACTGGTACAAATTGCATTGCAGGGCGCAAATGCGCAGCAGGGATCGGGTCAGTACCTGTGAAGGAAGGATATGGGAGACACATGTGGGTTACCGTGCTGCTGCTGGTTGCGGTCTCACACTGCCGACTATGGCTTCTTACTGCAGTGAGGAGCCAGTAATGCTTACTAAACGTACGTTTCACCATGTGGACTTGTTCACCAGTTAGCCTGGTATTGTTATTGCAACCAAAAAGGCCACCGCTTGATATTGTTATTGTGCTAGAGCCGCTCAGTGGAATAAGAACATGTTCCGAAGTGTTTCCGTGGGGGAAGGGGGAGGGGGGGTACAGATGGGAAAGCCAGTGATCACCGCTGCTGTGCCCTGCAAAGCAGCCGGTATGCCTTAATAGGTACTTACACGGCATCTATCAGTGCAAGGAGTGGAACCGTGGGCTGCCAGCTGCTCAGGGAGCACTGGGCATGCCCACAAAATAACAAATACAGGGGTCGCAGCACTAGTCCCTGTCCCCGCCACTCGAGGATCTGCCCCCATTCCAGCAGCTTTTCCCAACTCCAAACAATCAAAAGTTAGGAGGTATGAGACACTGAGTACATGCAACTGTGAGCATGGCTGTACAAACACACTACTGCTCAATAAAACACACTACTGGTTAAGTCCTGGGTTATTTGGTGCATTTGGTGGATCCTCTGGTGCACACTAGTCACTCTCCTTATATCATCGCCAAATGGTACACACATATTCAACAATATCATGCCGAAGAGGCAGGGCCACCGGGACCAGGAAGGAGAGAGGATTTAAAATGTATAGAGAGGTGGACTTTTCCCTCACAACTTCCAGAGCTTCTAGAACTGCAAGGATAAGTCAGCGAGAAAAGGCACCATCTGGGGTTTAGGATGTTGGAAAACCGATTGATTCCACAGTTTATGTGGAATCAGTGGGTTAGTGTGAATTAACCCCTGATTTACTGCACAGGGAGAAGGCTTTTTTATTGAATAGCTTTTCTCTGCACAGCCGGGCTAATTATCCTCGGGGTGCTAATTGGATTTCCTCTTTAGAGGTGAGAAGAGGGTGTCCAATCTCAGATCTAAATTGCACTCTGTGAAAGGAAGGATGTTATACAAGCAATGCTGTCTGTGGCATAAGGGGAACTAAGGGCCTGATTAATTAAGGATAGCAAATGCAAAGCTGCTCACAGCAGCTTTGCATTTGAAGTCCTTAGTAATCTTAATGCAGGAGGAAGTACATACCACAGGTTGGGTACGGGATCCCGGCAGTCAGAATACAAACGCCGGGATCCCAACCGCCAGAATGCCCCCTTGGGGGCAGGGCCGGCTCCAGGCCTACTAGCACCCTGAGCGAGAAAATGTAAAATGCCTCCCCCCATGTGCTCCTGGAAAAGTGGCCGTGGCCTCCTGGAAAAGTGATCGTGGCCTCGTAACTTCATATCATCAAACTATAAATAAATATTTTCACACCCCCTCTACGCACACAATTAGCAGCCTTACACATAACAGCCACAGTAGTGTTCCTTACACACAATGTCTCCAGTATAGTGTCAGATACACATAATGTCTCCAGTATAGTGCCAGATACACATAATATGCAGTGCCAGATAGACATGACATGCCCCGCAGCAGTGCCAGCTACACATGACATGCCCCACAGCAGTGGCAGCTACACATGACATGTCCCACAGCAGTGGCAGCTACACATGACATGCCCCCCAGCAGTACCAGTTACACACATTATGCCCCCAGCAGTGCCAGCTACACATGATAGTGTTCACTTTTTAGGGCAGGGTGCTGATCACAGGGAGGGCACATTTTTAAGTTAGGAGGGCAAAATGATGTACATACTATAATGCTTGTTGTCCCCATACCTACAAGCTACAGCATTGGCAGTGCTTAGGGCCGTTGCTTCGTGGGGAAGGTGCGTGGCCACATAATAGTGGCAATTCGCATAACACCACACAGTAGTGCAGCTAATACACATTGCACCAGGTAGAACCTCCTATACACTTTGCGCCAGGCACAGCACGTTAGACACTTTGCGCCAGGCACAGCACGTTAGACACTTTGCACCAGGCACAGCACGTTAGACACTTTGCGCCAGGTAGAGCACTGAGACACATTGGCCAGGTAGAGCACTGAGACACATTGCACCAAGTAGAGCACTGAGACACATTGCGCCAGGTAGAGCACTGAGACACATTGCGCCAGGTAGAGCACTGAGACACATTGCGCCAGGTAGAGCACTGAGACACATTGCACCAGGTAGAGCACTGAGAAACATTGCCTAGCCACAGACGCCTAGTGGGAACACTACATGATATTCTCCCCAGCAGTGCCAGCTACACATGACATGCCCCGCAGCAGTGCCAGCTACACGTGACATGCCCCCCAGCAGTGCCAGCTACACGTGACATGCACCCCAGCAGTGCCAGCTACACGTGACATGCCCCCCAGCAGTGCCAGCTACATGTGACATGCCCCCAGCAGTGCCAGCTACACGTGACATGCCCTCCAGCAGTGCCAGCTACACGTGACATGCCCCCAGCAGTGCCAGATACATAAATGGCCACACAGTGCCAGATATGTCCCCACAGTTCCAGATACATAAATGCCCCCACAGTGCAGATATGCCCCCACAGTGCCAGATACATAAATGCCCCCACAGTGCCACATACATAAATGCTCCCACAGTGCCAGATACATAAATGCTCCCACAGTGCTAGATACATAAATGCTCCCAGAGTGCTAGATACATAAATTACCCCACAGTTCCAGATACATAAATGCCCCCGCAGTGCAGATATGCCACCACAGTGCCAGATACATAAATGCCCCCACAGTGCAGATATGCCCCCACAGTGCCAGATACATAAATTGCCCCCACAGTGCAGATATGCCTCCACAGTGCCAGATACATAAATGCCACCACAGTGCCAGATACATAAATGCCCCCAGTGCCAGATACATAAATTACCCCACAGTTCCAGATACATAAATGCCCCCACAGTGCAGATATGCCCCCACAGTGCCAGATACATAAATGCACCCACAGTGCAGATATGCCCCCACAGTGCCAGATACATAAATGCCCCCAGTGCCAGATACATAAATGCCCCCCACAGTGCCAGATACATATATGCCCCCACAGTGTCAGATACATAAATGCCCCCACAGTGTCAGATACATAAATGCCCCCAGAGTGCCAGATACGTAAATGCCCACACAGTGCCAGATATGTACCCACAGTGCCAGATACATAAATGCCCCCACAGTGCCAGATATGTTCCCACAGTGCCAGATACATAAATCCCCCCACAGTGCCAGATACATAAATGCCCCCACAGTGCCAGATAGTGATACATATATGCCCCACACTGTGCCAGATACATATATGCCCCACACAGTGCCAGATATGCCGCTAATGCCAGATACACTTGTCCCCACAGTGCCAGATATGCCCCCAATGTCAGATACACATGTCCCATGCCCCCAGTGCCGTGCCAGACATGTCCCCAGTGCCAGATATCCCCCCACCTGCCCTCTTGCTGCTAACCGCACTTCTGTTGCTGAGTCTGCTGCTGCTCTTTAGCTGAGGGTGGGGAGGAGAGCGCAGCGTGCGCCTCTCCTAGCCCTCAATCTCCGGCGGCCGCGGCGGTGCACAGCTTCAACTAGGCGCCAGTCCGCAAGCCAATCAGCCTTAGCTGCCGGACCGCAAGCTCTGGTTGGCTCACGGGCCGGCGCCGGTTAGCGCGGCGGGGAGGTGGTTTACACAGGGGCCGGGCTTTGCATGTAGTGCACGTCTCTGCTAGGAGACGGACACTGCAGTGCTGCAACTGTAGGGATGGCTCCAGGCTCCAATATGGCGGCCAGAGCTAGTGGCGCCCATAAAGTGTGGCGCCCTGTTTGGCTGCTCTATTGGAACATGCCTGGAGCTGGCCCTGCTTGGGGGCTTGCTGCGCTCGCCACGCTGCGGGCTCAGTGGCTCACCACAGGTTCTATTCCCACTACATGGGTGTCATGGACACCCAGGAGTGGGAATAGCTGTGGCGGCGCTGCCGGCATTCTGGCGGTCGAGATTCCAATGTCGGTATTCCGACCGCCGGGATCCCGAACGCTGGCATCCTGACTACATCCCGATACCACATCTTCCCTGCATTTGTGTTTTGATCGCATGTGTGATGAACATCGCAATCAGCTTATTCAGTCTTGAAATTGCAGTGCGCAGTCCATGGCCTTACCACTCCCGGAAAGGGGGGGGACACGCCCCCATCTTTCCGAACGCTGGCCGCCCCATCCTGTGAATGCCTCTGCCTGTCAATCAGGCTTAGGCGTTCACATTTTTAGTGAAGTGATTGCAAGATCCGTTCAGCACATGTGCACAACGGGTCCTGCACGTGTGCAGTCCCCCAAACATCTGGAAACTGCGCTGAGGATCACATTAGTGATCCTTAATGAATCAGGTCCTAAGGCAATAATATTCTTTTTGTTACAGGCACACCTCTATGATTCACATATAGAAATAGATGGAGTGCCAGTTACTGTCTCATAATTCTATGCCACAGGTAGATCTGTATATAAAAAAGTGCATTTTACAGTACTATTAAGAAATTGGAAATATGGATAGATAAAAAAAAAAAATCTACATAGTAATAGCAGAAGGACAACTTTTATGAGTGACTTATTTCTATGATGTCATTCTCTAAACATCATATATCAAATTAAAGCTCTTTGTTCATAGATTTGCAGAATTATATTGGTGTTGTAATTAGTTGCTTTGTTTCAAAGTTATGTGGCAAAACGTCCACCTGCCATTTACAATGCATCACCATTGTGCTCTTTGAAAATGTGACAGTTGGTGAACTCTCCCTGTCCACCTGCTCGGTAGTCTGGAACTGTGACAGTTATTTGCAGCCACCCACTAAGCAGGGATTTGTAAAAAAATTTTTAACTCCTAAGTGGGTGAGGAGGTGTAAAATGTTCCGCCTCGCAAGCCTTTACCTGGTTACCTTACTGAATCTTAGTACAAAGCCAAGGGTTTAGTCTGTCTAGAGCAGGGGTAGCCAACCCAGGTCCTCGAGAACAACCAACAGTTCACATTTCTCAGCTCACCTAGCAGGGGCACAACTGTAGTCATTACTCACTGACACATTTTAAAAGATCCACAGGTGGAGCTAATTACTTCACTTGTGATTCTGTGAGGAGACCTGAAAAACGTTAACTGTTGGTAGCTCTTGAGGATCAGGGTTGGCTACCTTTAGGGCTGTATCACACGCGCCGGTTTCTCCCGGATAGCAAAAAGTCGGACAAACTTTGTCCGGATTTTTGCCATCTGGGAGAAACCGGCAGATTCTATCACACAGGACGGCTTTGAGCCGTGTGTGATGCTGTGCGCATGCGCAGCATTAGACACGGCTTGGAAAAAAAACGTTGTGTGTGAAAGCTCCCCTTCACACACACACGGTTCACTGGCTGCAAAGACGGCCCGGCGCCGGCCCGGCAGCCGGACCTTCCAGTGGATAGTTCCGGCTGCAACCCGGCAGCCGGGCCGGGGCCGTGTAGTGTGTAAGGACACTACTCCTCACACTGTTCATTACAATGCTGGCACGGGAAAAAGCCATCCGGCTTTTTCCCGGCCGGCAAAAGCCGGTCGTGTGTTTTAGCCCTATGTCTAGAGCACAGGTTCTCAAACTCGGTTCTCAGGACCCCACACAGTGCATGTTTTGCAGGTCTCACAGAATCTCACAAGTGAAATAATTTGCTCCACCTGTGGATCTTTTAAAATGTGTCGGTGAGTAATTAATACACCTGTGCACTTGCTGGGTTACCTGCAAAACATGCACTGTGTGGGGTCCTGAGGACCGAGTTTGAGAACCACTGGTCTAGAGAATAGAAAATTAAGCTATAATACATTAACATTGTGATAAATAATCAAATAGAAACAAAACACAATGAGGCTATGCCTAATTCTTATGTTAATACTTAAGGGAGGTAACTGTATCATCCTTACAGTGATTCTAAGTAAACAAAACTTATAAATATTACAGAATAATTCATTTTCTTTATGGCAGCTTCTCACAAATGTCCAAAATGTCCATCTTATTTAAGCACTTCCAGTAAATTTGTACAAATGTGGCAATAAGAGTAAATAATTGTTGTACCCATCAAAGTATTTGGTGAGGCACTCCCACTGGCTGTAACTTTGATTTTCCGTAAGAAACTCGTACGCAGCTTATACTGTACCAATGCTCGTGTATAGATTGTGAGAGATTTCAAAGGTTCTATATCTGATGGACTGCCTTATTGTATAAAATGAAAGGATTCTCTCCACATGATATTAAGTAAAGAGGAAGGCTACTATGGATCTAGAATTTGTTTTATCTATGGCAAGTCTGGATCATACAAGATAAAAATGTGTACTAGCAAAGTAAAGTAAAGATGATATTAACGGGGCCTAACAGGTACAACATTGCATGACATACAGTAACATTTGATGTAAGAATACAGTATAGCAGATATTGAAGAAAGAAAAAAAACCACAAAGACATTAGCCGATATCCTATTAGGTGCAGTGAGTTACTGCACGATTAGAAATGAGCGGGTTCAGTTCACGGAGAACCGAACCCATGCAAACATTGATATCCGAGCTGGAATCCGATTCTGATGCAATGTTTCCCATCAGACTTGGATCCCAAGAAAGGCTGAACGTCATCTTCCCACTGTTGGATTCTCGTAGGTTTTGGATTCTATGTAAGTCCCCATGCATCGGCGCCATCTTCACTCCGGCTGTGGAGAGTGTACTGGACAGATGTGTCCGTCTCAGTACTATGTTTTCGGGGGAGGGGTGGGTGCTCTGTCTGCTGTATCTGAAAGGGGTGCTCTGTCTGCTGTATACAAAAGGGGTGCTCTGTCTGCTGTATAGAAAAGGGGTGCTCTCTGCTGTATACTTAAGGGGTGCTCTGTCTGCTGTATCAGTCCATGGTTGCTCTGTCTCCTGTATCTGAAAGGAGTGCTCTGTCTGCTATATCTGAAAGGAGTGCTCTGTCTGCTATATCTGAAAGGAGTGCTCTGTCTGCTATATCTGAAAGGAGTGCTCTGTCTGCTATATCTGAAAGGAGTGCTCTGTCTGCTGTATCTGTCCAGACGGGGTGCTTTGTCTGCTGTATCTGAAAGGGGTGCCCTGTCTGTTGTATCAGTCCAGAGGTGCTCTGTCTGCTGTATCAGTCCAGGGGTGCCCTGTCTGCCATATCAGTCAGGGATGACCTGTCTGCTGTATCAGTTAAGGGGTGCTAAGTCTGCTGTATCAGTCCAGGGGTGCCCTGTCTGCCATATCAGTCAGGGATGACCTGTCTGCTGTATCAGTCCAGGGGTGCTAAGTCTGCTGTATCTGAAAGGGGTGCTTTGCCTGCTGTATCTGAAAAAGGGTTGCTCTGTCTGCTGTATCTGAAATGGGTGCTAAGTCTGCTGTATTAGTCCAGGCGGGGTGCTCTGTCTGCTGTATCAGTCCAGGGGTGCTAAGGCTGCTGTATCTGAAAGGGGTGCTAAGGCTGCTGTATCTGAAAGGGGTGCTCTGTCTGCTGTATCAGTCCAGGGGTGCTAAGGCTGCTGTATCTGAAAGGGGTGCTCTGTCTGCTGTATCAGTCCAGGGGTGCTAAGGCTGCTGTATCTGAAAGGGGTGCTAAGGCTGCTGTATCTGAAAGGGGTGCTCTGTCTGCTGTATCAGTCCAGGCTGGGTGCTCAACTGCAGTCATTATTCACTTGCACATTTTAAAAGATCCGCAGGTGGAGCTAATTACTTCACTTGTGATTCTGTGAGGAGACCTGAAAAACGTTAACTGTTGGTAGCTCTCGGGGACCAGGGTTGGCTACCCCTAGTCTAGAAAATAGAAAATTAAGCTAATATACATTAACACTGTAATAAATAATCAAGTAGAAAAAAAACACAATGAGGCTATGCCTAATTCTTATGTTAATACTTAAGGGAGGTAACTGTATCATCCTTACAGTGATTCTATGTAAATAAATCTTATAAATATTACAGAATAAGTAGTTTTCTTTATGGCAGCTTCTCACAAATGTCCAAAAATGTCCATCTTATTTAAGCACTTCCAATAAATGTGTACAAATGTGGCAATAAGAGTATAGAATAGTTGCACCTATCAAAGTATTTATTTAACTAATAGGATAGCCCCGCCGGAATTCTTTAGCAGCTAATAGAATGTTGGCCTTTGGCTCTATTTCAGATCACATTCACATTAGTGTAATACTGTATCTCCAAACTGTTTGCGTATTTTTCTTTTGACACTGACATGGGGGTAAATTTACTAAGGTGGGAGATATTTAGAACTGGTGATGTTGCCCATAGCAACCAGTCAGATTATATCTATTATCTGCTAGAAGCAGCTAGATAAATGGTAAATAGAATCTGATTGGTTGCCATGGGCAACATCACCAGTTCTAAAAATCTCCCACCTTAGTAAATTTACCCCATGGTGTCTGTAGCTATTACAAAGTAAAGAAGCATACGTGTAGGTAGAGGATGCATTTATCTGCGATGTTCTCGCGGGTGTGAGTTATCGCGGCATCGGGCACACATTATGGCAGCCCAAATTCAAACAGCTCACCACCACATAGAGGTCCGAACAATTTTGTATGAACTGGGGCTGATTTCAGCCCGCGAATGGTGTGAGATTGGGTGCAGTTGAAACGCAGCAGCAACAGCACATCGCACCCGTTGCGGTTAATTCTATCAACCCCTTAGACCCAAAAATAAGTGCGTGCATTAACGTTAGATTGCTTCCTGCCCTTACATTTGTTACAGGTAGTTTAAAATGAAAAATAATAATAATAATAATAATAATAATAATAATAATAATAATTTATCTGTTTTTAGATATTCTAGAATAATCTATACAGTGAAAGGATTACACAAATTTGTAATTTTGAAGTTTATTAGTAAATAGTCAACCCTTATGCTTGCTTATTTACATTCATTAATTAAGGCATAAATTAAGTTACTTGGAGCAGTAGGGATGGTTCTAAAGTGGACTTTGGGCCTGATTGAGAGATGGATGCAATGTCAATGTTGTATGCTGATTTTGGGCTGCGATGGTCTTGTGGTGGAGGTTGCAGTGAGGTTTTCTTCACAAAGTGAGTGATATGCAGGGGGTATTTAAGTGGGGGAGAGTCGACTCAAATGCAGGAGTTTTGTAAACATTTTGAGGGTGTCAGGGCTTCCAACTGTGATCACATACATGTATACAATGGCTTACAATCGTCTTACTTCTGACGGACATGTTGTGCAATCATAGGGTCATTTAGAAGGTCGATTATCGACAGATGTGCATCCAATGTCGGTCTCTTCGTATATAAGCGGCTGATCTTAGGTGCCTCTCGGTGGCCGTGACAGTAACATATTTTCGCACGGCCGCTGTGTATTAATTTGCATCTGCGATGACATTTACATACATCTGAGTCAGGACTTTTGTTTGGACTTTGAAGTGAAAGTTTGGACTCTGTAGTGATGTACATTTTTAGGTAAGTTTGTAAATAACAGCTTTCTCCGGATCAGTATCAGGTGAGTAAACTTGGGGCACATTGTAGAAATGCACTTCGCCACAGGCAGACTATGGGGGTCATTCCGAGTTGATCGCTCGCTGCCATTTTTCGCAGCGCAGCGATCAGTAAAAAAAGGTCAAATCTGTGCATGCGTATGCACCGCAATGCGCACGCGTGATGAACGGGTACATCGAACATCGTGGTTTTGCACAGGTTCTAGCGTCGCTTTCAGCTGCACTGGGCGGCGACTTTGTGTTTGCGCGGCTGCTAAAAACTGCTAGCGAGCGAACAACTCGGAATGACCCCCTATAGTTCTTTGCACAAACTAACCTATGAGACAGTTTAAAAAAAAAGATATTTTAACAATCGCTAAATAACAAAAAAGTCACAATGATTCAATAAAATGCCTTTGCTGCACATATATTTACACAATTCAGTTTAGATATATGCTTTGATTTATAAAGAAAACATTTTTAAATCAATATTTTCACCCTAAAATAACATGAGAAGGCCTGCTATTAAAAGCATCAAGTCAGGCAAAATACAGAATGTTAATAAATAACCAGCAATTTAACCTGACAATGACAGACCGATCACATTGATTACATTGATTATCTCTCAGACTTTTACAATATACATACAGACAAGGCCAATTTATTGCCCTTAGAGGTTAAGATGGATATCATTATGGAAAAAGAAAAACACAAAATATAATCCTGATGTCTCTACTACTGTTCCTTGGTAGGACTTGCAGCAGGCATAGTGGTTACGCAGCCAAAGGGCCTGTCTGCTACAGAAACATCTAATCTTCTGTCACTACTATTTAACATGCAATATCCAAGCATATGGATATTAATTTCAGAGAAGCTGCCTCTACTGGTTCAGTTTTAAGCTAGATTGGGCAAGTGGAAAATAGTAAAAAAATAAATGTGTGTGTATATATATATATATAGATGTGCGCTTGGCCATTTTTCAGGTTTCAGATTTTTTTTGTTTTTTTGTGTGTTTTGGTTAAAAAAATAAAAAAAATTCATACAAACAGCTAAAATCGCAAAATTTGGGCCTGTTTATGTTCTTACAGTATTATTAACCTTAATAACATTGATTTCCACTCATTTCCAGTCTATTTTGAACACCTTACAGCTCACAATATTGTTTTTATCCAGTGTTGGCCAAAAGGCTACACCGAGATAGTTGGATGACTAAGCTAAGCAACAGAACTGGGTTGCAAAAAACACTTGGCACATCTAGGAGTGGCACTGCAGTGGCAGACAGGATTGCAGTTTTAGAAACCAATGCAGATCCAGAACATGAAGGAGATCTAGATTCAAAACCAAAACACAAAACCTGAAAAATGGCCCGGCGTACACCGCTACGCACGATAATAGCAGGCTATTTAGCCTGATAACGCTATTGAGCTATCCAATTGCAGCCAATTTTTGCCAGGTGCTCCAAAGAGCACATAACGCAAAGCAATAAGATGCAAGCTGGAATTGTCCTTGGGTCCTTCCACCCACCCTAATGTTGTAAATATTAAACAGGACATGCACAGTTTAACAAACCAATCATTTCAGAGACAGGGACCATCACTTGTGGCTGAAATGATTGGTTTGTTTGGGCCACTACAAAAAATTTTATAGAAGGACTTCCTCCATTAAGAATTACTATGAGGATGTTGATGATGAGGTTTTAATTGCATTATAATCATGTACGTCTTCGCCGCAAATGACGTAAGATGGAGGAGATGCCTAGATGGCTCATGTTCCTACCTCTACTAAATTTAGCTTCACAAATGGAGCAGATGCTTTCATAAACATTGTTAGGATTGGAAAAAAATTATCCCACACCCAAGAGGTAGCTTTTTTAGGGTATCCGGTCTCTAGGTCGACCACACTTATGTCGACAATGTCTAGGTTGGCAGGGTTCCTAGGTCAACAGGGTCTCTAGTTTGACATGTTCTAGGTTGACAGGTCAAAAGGTCGACAGGAGTTTTTAAAAATGTTTCTTTTTTTGAACTTTTTCATACTTAACGATCCACGTGGACTATGATTGGGGATAGTAACCTGTGCTGAGCACAGCGTTAGTGGAGCGAGCACTAATTAGAGTTCCTGGTCACTGTACGGAAAAAAACGAAAAAACAACAACAACCTCCTGTCGACCTTTTGATCTTTCGACCTAGAACATGTCAACCTAGAAACCCTGTCAACTTAGAATCCCTGTCGACCTAGTTACTGTCGACCAATAGTGGTCGACCTAGACACTGTTGACCTAAGTGTGGTATACCCTCCATACCACACCCCATTTTTGGTCTTATGCCCAGGCATCACAATGACTTTGTTTTTATCACGGTCAACAACTGCAGCCACTGGTGGCTGACTTACACAAACAATATCATCATCAACATCCTCACTGTCAGATAGTACACACATATCCTCCTCATCCTGTCCCACTTCCACACAAAGATTCCTAATTTGTATTATGTCCTCCTCATCAGATTCATCTTCACCATCTTTACTTGTACTGCTCTCCACATGTTCTGATGGATCAGAAATGGTGGAAGGAGGTGAAAGAGGCTTCTCTATGAGGACAGTTTGAGAAATGTCAGGCGACGTGGACACTCTTAAACGTTCCTCAAGAAGGTCTGATGGTTCTGATTCTGAATGCGTAGTTTGTCTTACTGCCTCTGCAGCTAATTTCCTTTTGATTTTTTTTCTTTACCACTCTAAAATTAAATGATTTTACATACCCTGTCCTAAGCCCTCTATACCCCTGGGCATCTTCCATAGCAGATGACGTTGACAGACTTGCATTGTCAGTGTCATGACTAGTGGCAGCAGCTTCAGCACTAGTAGTAGCCTTCTATCAACACAAAGGGGGGTTGACCTTCACCGACAGCGTCACACAAATTAGTCAGAAATATATATAATAAATAATTACGCACTGCGGTTGATTACTGACAGTGTCACACAAATCAGTCAGAAATGTATATAATAGTAATTACACACTGCGGTTGACTTCACCCACAGCATCACACAAATTAGAAATATATATAATAAATAATTATGCACTGCGGTTGATTACTGACAGTGTCACACAAATCAGTCAGAAATGTATATAATAATAATTACACACGGCGGTTGACTTCACTGACAGCGCAGCACAATATGTGTATGAGTAGGAAATACTTACTGCGGTCTGACCGGCAGTGTCACAGTACTTATAATAAAATAAAAAATGGTATAGTACACTGGGGTACATCACAAACATAAACAATATATAATAATAATAATACAAAAATAGGATTTTAATTACCTACCGGTAAATCCTTTTCTCGTAGTCTGTAGAGGATACTTGGGTTCCATTTAGTACCATAGGGTATAGATGGGTTCACTCGGAGCCATGGGCACTTTAAGAATTTGATAGTGTTGGCTGGCTCCTCCCTCTATGCCCCTCCTACCAGACTCAGTCTAGGAAACTGTGCCCAAGGAGACTGACATACTTTGAGAGAAGGCTAGCTAAAGATAGTGGTGAAATTCCGAACCAGCACACACAAACAGGGGAAAGTTATGCTAACCCAACTTTAAAAAGGAACAGCAACACTGAAACAATAATACTTAACCAAGTAAAAGTGCAGGAAGAACGAATCACCGGGTGGGCACCCAGTATGTTCCACGGACTACAAGAATAGGATTTACCAGTAGGTAATTGAAATCCTATTTTCTTTTACGTCCTAAAGGATACTGGGGTTCCAATTAGTACCAAGGGGATGTACCAAAGCTACCAAACCGGGTGGGAGAGTGCTGAGGTTCCTGCAGAACTGATTGGCCAAACTGAAGGTCCTCAGAGGCCAGAGTATCGAACTTGTAGAACTTAGCAAACGTGTTTGAACCAGACCAAGTAGCTGCTCAGCAGAGCTGTAAAGCAGAGACACCCAGGGCAGCTGCCCAGGAAGAACCCACCGACCTAGTAGAGCGGGCCTGTACAGATTTTGGAACCGGCAAGCCTGTCGTGGGATAAGCATGCTGGATAGTGAGCCTAATCCAGCGTGTAATGGACTGCTTGGAAGCAGGACACCCAATTTTATTGGGATCATAAAAAGCAAACAGCGAGTCCGATTTTCTGTGACAATCTATTCATTTTACATACACCTTCAAAGCCCTCACAACATCCAAAGACTTTGAAGTAGCAGAGGACATAAGGGAACCAAACATTTATTGTTTATTGAAATAAGAACTAGGATGCACAAACCAATATAGATTATTCATGGGGGTATGTGTCCTCAGAATTAATGTTAATATATGTACATGTTTAGACACTTAGGTACATTGAAGTGATGACGTCATTTCCTGTACAGCAATTTCCTTTTTGGGAGGGATTGGCTACTGGTAACATAAATATCTGGCTTCACACACAGCAGGTCATGTCTTGACAAAGGTCCAAGGACCGAAACGCATCGACAGACTGCTGTGTGAGTAGCCACCAAACTTTTTCTAACAAGGAAATTAGCTTTGAATAACATTTTTTATCTTCATTTTTTGCTTGCTTTCTATTTTTATTTATTTTTTGGTATTTGTATTTTTCGTGTTTTATGACTACCTCTTTTGAGACCTTTTCTTTGGATGTGAGGGCTGTTTTTTTATGGTGGACATTTTAAAGATCATCTGTGAACATATGAATTATTGTCAACTTTTTTAAATCAAGAGTCCATATGTATTGACCACCAATGATTGCCAAACGGGAGTACAGCAAAGAAACCATGATAGGATTCACTCGACATACTTACCTGTGAGTTGGGGTATGCCCATAAATCTTATGACCACTTAAAGAAACCTTGATAAGAGTTATCCATTTGAGTCGGGGGTACGCAATTATCTTTTGAAGATATTGGGTTGGAGTTATCCACGGGCAGGATTATTCTATAAAGAAACCTTTATAAGATTGTTGTACCAAACTTTTGTGTGAGTGGGGTACGAATGTACTAGCAAAAATTATCTTTTTATGGAATAACAGTCAAAGGTAATACTACACATTGGCTCTTTTTCTTTGTTTCGGTTTGATGTATGAGATGACTAAGGGATCGAGATCCAGGCGAGAGACTTTGGATAACAGTACAAGAAACCTTGATAAGAGTTAACACTTTTAACATTGTGTGAATTGGGGTACGACATCCAGTCGTTTGATCGTTTTAACATTCAGAACCACAATAGGTCGGTTGATGTGAAACACCGACATCACTTTAGGAAGAAATTGCTGATGAGTTCTGAGTTCAGCTCTGTCCTCATGGAAAATTAAATAGGGGCTCTTGTGAGACAAAGCCCCCAGCTCTGACATACGTCTTGCTGAAGCCAAGGCCAACAGTGTGACGGTCTTCCATGTAAGATATTTGACACCACCTCCTGTAAAGGTTCAAACCAGTCTGATTGGAGGAACTGCAGCACCAACTTGAGATCCCAAGATGCCGTGGGAGGTACAAAGGGAGGCTGGATGCGCAGAACACCTTTCATAAATGTCTGGACCTCAGGGAGAGAAGCTAATTGTTTTTGAAGAAAATGGACAAGGCCGAAATCTGGATTTTATGTAGCCCAGACGTAGGTTTTACATCCACACCTGCCTGCAGAAAAAGCAGGAAATGTCCCAGGTGAAATTACACTGCAGAATAAGTTCTGCTCTCACACCAAGAGATGTATTTCTTTCAAATATGGTGGTAATGTTTAGATGTTACCCCCTTCCTGGCTTGGATTATAGTCAGGATAACTTTGTTAGGGATCCATCTTCTGGCTAGAATCAGCCGTTCAACTTCCATGCCATCAAACATAGCTGCGGTGAGTCCTGATAGACGAACGGGCCCTGTTGCAGAAGATTCTCACGAAGAGGTAGAGGCCACGGATCTTCGAGGAGCATCTACAGAAGGTCTGCGTACCAGGACCTTTTTGGCCAGTCTGGAGCAAGGAGGATTACTTGAACCTTTTCCCTTTTTATTCTTTTGAGAATTCTTGGAATCAGAGGAAGTGGAGGAAACACGTACACCATCTGACCCATGGACTCGTCAGAGCGTCTACCGCCACTGCCTGTGGGTTTCTCGACCTGGAACAATACCACTTGAGCTTATTGTTGAGATGAGAGGACATCATGTCAATTTGTGGATATCCCCATCGATGTGTCAAGCACCTGAACACTTCTGTGTGAAGGCCCCACTCCCCGGGGTGCAGGTGGTGTCTGCTGAGGAAGTCTGCTTCCCGTACTGAAGACCGTTGACAACGCCACAGTGGTTTTTTCTGCCCGGAGGAGAATTCTTGACACCTCTGACATTGCTGCTCTGCTTTTCGTTCCGCCCTGACGGTTTATGTACGTCACTGCCATTACATTGTCCGACTGGACTTGAATGGCCAATCCTGAAAAAGATAAGAGGCCTGCAGAAGGACATTGTATATGGCCCTTAGTTCCAGAATGTTGATTGGAAGGAAAACTTCCTGACTTGACCATCTTCCTTGAAACTGCACCCCCTGGGTGACTGCTCCCCACCTCAGAGGCTTGCATCCATGGTTAACAGGATCCAGTCCTGAATTCTGAAACTCTGACCCTCGATGAGGTGAGAGGTCTGTAGCCACCACAGAAGGGAGATCCTGGCTTTTCAAAGGTGAAAAAGTTTTCCACTGACAGCGAAACGTGTCAGGATTGTTCCTCTTTGCTCTTTGGTCTATGGGACTCTGATTCCATCTGCCATCCACTGGACGATCTGGGTCACCTCTGGTCCAAACCACAAAGGTTAAAGGGTACTCCATTCATCGTGCTGCGAACCATTGCCATCTTGGTGGAATCTTGCTACAAAAGGCTCAACACGAGGATGACTTTTTCCTTCATAAATACCTTGGGACCGGTAAATATAATAAACACCTGGGACCATTGCCATTGGTCTGTGACCACGTATATAGATATACATATGGACTGTAGCCCACAGAACTGTATGATAAGTCCCTGATAATTGACCACGGATAAGAGGACAATATATGAATGCTGCCAGCTAAAAATCCTTATGCAGTTTAAACATTGTTACGTATGTTTATTAGAGATGAGCGCCTGAAATTTTTCGGGTTTTGTGTTTTGGTTTTGGGTTCGGTTCCGCGGCCGTGTTTTGGGTTCGACCGCGTTTTGGCAAAACCTCACCGAATTTTTTTTGTCGGATTCGGGTGTGTTTTGGATTCGGGTGTTTTTTTCAAAAAACCCTAAAAAACAGCTTAAATCATAGAATTTGGGGGTCATTTTGATCCCATATTATTATTAACCTCAAAAACCATAATTTCCACTCATTTTCAGTCTATTCTGAATACCTCACACCTCACAATATTATTTTTAGTCCTAAAATTTGCACCGAGGTCGCTGGATGACTAAGCTAAGCGACCCTAGTGGCCGACACAAACACCTGGCCCATCTAGGAGTGGCACTGCAGTGTCACGCAGGATGGCCCTTCCAAAAAACACTCCCCAAACAGCACATGACGCAAAGAAAAAAAGAGGTGCAATGAGGTAGCTGTGTGACTAAGCTCAGCGACCCAAGTGCCCGACACAAACACCTGGCCCATCTAGGAGTGGCACTGCAGTGTCACGCAGGATGTCCCTTCCAAAAAACCCTCCCCAAACAGCACATGACGCAAAGAAAAAAAGAGGCGCAATGAGGTAGCTGTGTGAGTAAGATTAGCGACCCTAGTGGCCGACACAAACACCGGGCCCATCTAGGAGTGGCACTGCAGTGTCACGCAGGATGTCCCTTCCAAAAAACCCTCCCCAAACAGCACATGACGCAAAGAAAAATAAAAGAAAAAAGAGGTGCAAGATGGAATTGTCCTTGGGCCCTCCCACCCACCCTTATGTTGTATAAACAGGACATGCACACTTTAACCAACCCATCATTTCAGTGACAGGGTCTGCCACACGACTGTGACTGATATGACGGGTTGGTTTGGACCCCCACCAAAAAAGAAGCAATTAATCTCTCCTTGCACAAACTGGCTCTACAGAGGCAAGATGTCCACCTCATCATCATCCTCCGATATATCACCGTGTACATCCCCCTCCTCACAGATTATCAATTCGTCCCCACTGGAATCCACCATCTCAGCTCCCTGTGTACTTTGTGGAGGCAATTGCTGCTGGTCAATGTCTCCGCGGAGGAATTGATTATAATTCATTTTAATTACCATCATCTTCTCCACATTTTCTGGATGTAACCTCGTACGCCGATTGCTGACAAGGTGAGCGGCGGCACTAAACACTCTTTCGGAGTACACACTTGTGGGAGGGCAACTTAGGTAGAATAAAGCCAGTTTGTGCAAGGGCCTCCAAATTGCCTCTTTTTCCTGCCAGTATAAGTACGGACTGTGTGACGTGCCTACTTGGATGCGGTCACTCATATAATCCTCCACCATTCTTTCAATGTTGAGAGAATCATATGCAGTGACAGTAGACGACATGTCCGTAATCGTTGTCAGGTCCTTCAGTCCGGACCAGATGTCAGCATCAGCAGTCGCTCCAGACTGCCCTGCATCACCGCCAGCGGGTGGGCTCGGAATTCTGAGCCTTTTCCTCGCACCCCCAGTTGCGGGAGAATGTGAAGGAGGAGATGTTGACAGGTCGCGTTCCGCTTGACTTGACAATTTTGTCACCAGCAGGTCTTTGCACCCCAGCAGACTTGTGTCTGCCGGAAAGAGAGATCCAAGGTAGGTTTTAAATCTAGGATCGAGCACGGTGGCCAAAATGTAGTGCTCTGATTTCAACAGATTGACCACCCGTGAATCCTTGTTAAGCGAATTAAGGGCTGCATCCACAAGTCCCACATGCCTAGCGGAATCGCTCCCTTTTAGCTCCTTCTTCAATGCCTCCAGCTTCTTCTGCAAAAGCCTGATGAGGGGAATGACCTGACTCAGGCTGGCAGTGTCTGAACTGACTTCACGTGTGGCAAGTTCAAAGGGCATCAGAACCTTGCACAACGTTGAAATCATTCTCCACTGCACTTGAGACAGGTGCATTCCACCTCCTATATCGTGCTCAATTGTATAGGCTTGAATGGCCTTTTGCTGCTCCTCCAACCTCTGAAGCATATAGAGGGTTGAATTCCACCTCGTTACCACTTCTTGCTTCAGATGATGGCAGGGCAGGTTCAGTAGTTTTTGGTGGTGCTCCAGTCTTCTGTACGTGGTGCCTGTACGCCGAAAGTGTCCCGCAATTCTTCTGGCCACCGACAGCATCTCTTGCACGCCCCTGTCGTTTTTTAAAAAATTCTGCACCACCAAATTCAAGGTATGTGCAAAACATGGGACGTGCTGGAATTTGCCCATATTTAATGCACACACAATATTGCTGGCGTTGTCCGATGCCACAAATCCACAGGAGAGTCCAATTGGGGTAAGCCATTCTGCGATGATCTTCCTCAGTTGCCGTAAGAGGTTTTCAGCTGTGTGCGTATTCTGGAAAGCGGTGATACAAAGCGTAGCCTGCCTAGGAAAGAGTTGGCGTTTGCGAGATGCTGCTACTGGTGCCGCCGCTGCTGTTCTTGCGGCGGGAGTCCATACATCTACCCAGTGGGCTGTCACAGTCATATAGTCCTGACCCTGCCCTGCTCCACTTGTCCACATGTCCGTGGTTAAGTGGACATTGGGTACAACTGCATTTTTTAGGACACTGGTGAGTCTTTTTCTGACGTCCGTGTACATTCTCGGTATCGCCTGCCTACAGAAGTGGAACCTAGATGGTATTTGGTAACGGGGGCACACTGCCTCAATAAATTGTCTAGTTCCCTGTGAACTAACGGCGGATACCGGACGCACGTCTAACACCAACATAGTTGTCAAGGACTCAGTTATCCGCTTTGCAACAGGATGACTGCTGTGATATTTCATCTTCCTCGCAAAGGACTGTTGGACAGTCAATTGCTTACTGGAAGTAGTACAAGTGGGCTTACGACTTCCCCTCTGGGATGACCATCGACTCCCAGCAGCAACAACAGCAGCGCCAGCAGCAGTAGGCGTTACACGCAAGGATGCATCGGAGGAATCCCAGGCAGGAGAGGACTCGTCAGAATTGCCAGTGACATGGCCTGCAGGACTATTGGCATTCCTGGGGAAGGAGGAAATTGACACTGAGGGAGTTGGTGGGGTGGTTTGCGTGAGCTTGGTTACAAGAGGAAGGGATTTACTGGTCAGTGGACTGCTTCCGCTGTCGGCCCAAGTTTTTGAACTTGTCACTGACTTATTATGAATGCGCTGCAGGTGACGTATAAGGGAGGATGTTCCGAGGTGGTTAACGTCCTTACCCCTACTTATTACAGCTTGACAAAGGGAACACACGGCTTGACACCTGTTGTCCGCATTTCTGGTGAAATACTTCCACACCGAAGAGCTGATTTTTTTGGTATTTTCACCAGGCATGTCAACGGCCCTATTCCTCCCACGGACAACAGGTGTCTCCCCGGGTGCCTGACTTAAACAAACCACCTCACCATCAGAATCCTCCTGGTCAATTTCCTCCCCAGCGCCAGCAACACCCATATCCTCCTCATCCTGGTGTACTTCAACACTGACATCTTCAATCTGACTATCAGGAACTGGACTGCGGGTGCTCCTTCCAGCACTTGCAGGGGGCGTGCAAATGGTGGAAGGCGCATGCTCTTCACGTCCAGTGTTGGGAAGGTCAGGCATCGCAACCGACACAATTGGACTCTCCTTGTGGATTTGGGATTTCGAAGAATGCACAGTTCTTTGCGGTGCTACTGCTTTTGCCAGCTTGAGTCTTTTCATTTTTCTAGCGAGAGGCTGAGTGCCTCCATCCTCATGTGAAGCTGAACCACTAGCCATGAACATAGGCCAGGGCCTCAGCCGTTCCTTGCCACTCCGTGTGGTAAATGGCATATTGGCAAGTTTACGCTTCTCCTCCGACAATTTTATTTTAGGTTTTGGAGTCCTTTTTTTACTGATATTTGGTGTTTTGGATTTGACATGCTCTGTACTATGACATTGGGCATCGGCCTTGGCAGACGACGTTGCTGGCATTTCATCGTCTCGGCCATGACTAGTGGCAGCAGCTTCAGCACGAGGTGGAAGTGGATCTTGATCTTTCCCTAATTTTGGAACCTCAACATTTTTGTTCTCCATATTTTAATAGGCACAACTAAAAGGCACCTCAGGTAAACAATGGAGATGGATGGATACTAGTATACAATTATGGATGGACTGCCGAGTGCCGACACAGAGGTAGCTACAGCCGTGGACTACCGTACTGTACTGTGTCTGCTGCTAATATAGACTGGTTGATAAAGAGATGTAGTAGTAGTATGTATGTATAAAGAAGAAAGAAAAAAAAACCACGGGTAGGTGGTATACAATTATGGACGGACTGCCGAGTGCCGACACAGAGGTAGCTACAGCCGTGGACTACCGTACTGTACTGTGTCTGCTGCTAATATAGACTGGTTGATAAAGAGATGTAGTAGTAGTATGTATGTATAAAGAAGAAAGAAAAAAAAACCACGGGTAGGTGGTATACAATTATGGACGGACTGCCCAGTGCCGACACAGAGGTATCTACAGCCGTGGACTACCGTACTGTACTGTGTCTGCTGCTAATATAGACTGGTTGATAAAGAGATGTAGTAGTAGTATGTATGTATAAAGAAGAAAGAAAAAAAAACCACGGGTAGGTGGTATACAATTATGGACGGACTGCCGAGTGCCGACACAGAGGTAGCTACAGCTGTGGACTACCGTACTGTACTGTGTCTGCTGCTAATATAGACTGGTTGATAAAGAGATGTAGTAGTAGTATGTATGTATAAAGAAGAAAGAAAAAAAAACCACGGGTAGGTGGTATACAATTATGGACGGACTGCCCAGTGCCGACACAGAGGTAGCTACAGCCGTGGACTACCGTACTGTACTGTGTCTGCTGCTAATATAGACTGGTTGATAAAGAGATGTAGTAGTAGTATGTATGTATAAAGAAGAAAGAAAAAAAAACCACGGGTAGGTGGTATACAATTATGGACGGACTGCCCAGTGCCGACACAGAGGTAGCTACAGCCGTGGACTACCGTACTGTACTGTGTCTGCTGCTAATATAGACTGGTTGATAAAGAGATGTAGTAGTAGTATGTATGTATAAAGAAGAAAGAAAAAAAAACCACGGGTAGGTGGTATACAATTATGGACGGACTGCCGAGTGCCGACACAGAGGTAGCTACAGCCGTGGACTACCGTACTGTACTGTGTCTGCTGCTAATATAGACTGGTTGATAAAGAGATGTAGTAGTAGTAGTATGTATGTATAAAGAAGAAAGAAAAAAAAACCACGGGTAGGTGGTATACAATTATGGACGGACTGCCCAGTGCCGACACAGAGGTAGCTACAGCCGTGGACTACCGTACTGTACTGTGTCTGCTGCTAATATAGACTGGTTGATAAAGAGATGTAGTAGTAGTATGTATGTATAAAGAAGAAAGAAAAAAAAACACGGGTAGGTGGTATACAATTATGGACGGACTGCCCAGTGCCGACACAGAGGTAGCTACAGCCGTGGACTACCGTACTGTACTGTGTCTGCTGCTAATATAGACTGGTTGATAAAGAGATGTAGTAGTAGTAGTATGTATGTATAAAGAAGAAAGAAAAAAAACCACGGGTAGGTGGTATACAATTATGGACGGACTGCCGAGTGCCGACACAGAGGTAGCTACAGCCGTGGACTACCGTACTGTACTGTGTCTGCTGCTAATATAGACTGGTTGATAAAGAGATGTAGTAGTAGTATGTATGTATAAAGAAGAAAGAAAAAAAAACCACGGGTAGGTGGTATACAATTATGGACGGACTGCCGAGTGCCGACACAGAGGTAGCTACAGCCGTGAACTACCGTACTGTGTCTGCTGCGACTGGATGATAAATAATGATATAAAAAATATATATATATCACTACTGCAGCCGGACAGGTATATATTATATAATGACGGACCTGCTGGACACTGTCTGTCAGCAGAATGAGTTTTTTATAGAATAAAAAAAAAAACACCACACAAGTGAAGTCACACGACGAGTGTTTAACTTTTTCAGGCAATCACAATATAGTATACTATACTACTAACTATACTGGTGGTCAGTGTGGTCAGGTGGTCACTGGTCAGTCACACTGGCAGTGGCACTCCTGCAGCAAAAGTGTGCACTGTTTAATTTTAATAATAATATGTACTCCTGGCTCCTGCTATAACCTATAACTGGCACTGCAGTGCTCCCCAGTCTCCCCCACAATTATAAGATGTGTGAGCTGAGCACAGTCAGATATATACATAGATGATGCAGCACACTGGGCTGAGCAGTGCACACAGATATGGTATGTGACTGAGTCACTGTGTATCGTTTTTTTCAGGCAGAGAACGGATATATTAAATAAAACTGCACTGTCTGGTGGTCACTGTGCTCAGTCACTAGTAAACTCTGCACTCTCTACAGTTCTACAGTACTCCTAAGCTCCAGTAAATCAGGTCAATCTCTCTCTCTCTCTCTTCTAATCTAAATGGAGAGGACGCCAGCCACGTCCTCTCCCTATCAATCTCAATGCACGTGCGAAAATGGCGGTGACGCGCGGCTCCTTATATAGAATCCGAGTCTCGCGAGAATCCGACAGCGTCATGATGACGTTCGGGCGCGCTCGGGTTAACCGAGCAAGGCGGGAAGATCCGAGTCGCTCGGACCCGTGAAAAAAAACATGAAGTTCGTGCGGGTTCGGATTCAGAGAAACCGAACCCGCTCATCTCTAATGTTTATTATTGTTTGTAAGTGTTCCAGTGATATTAATTTGGGAGTAAGTAAACTCCTTTTTATCCTTTTATAATAAATAAGGGTTGTTTAGATTATCTTGTCACACATGATTCATTTATGATCTACTAAAGGTAGTGCTGTTAATTTTTCTTTTGTGTATTAAGCAAATCAATCTCTTTTATTGCTCCCACCATAAAGTTAGCAGAGTCCTGTATATGCTGCAGGAGTAAAACAACATCCCCCCTAGACAAGGAATCTAACCCCTCAATTAGGTTACCTGACCATTCAGCAATGGCTTTTGTGATCCACGCATATGCAATAGTGGGTCTCGGGGCCACGCCAGCAGCTGTGTACAATGATTTGAGTGGTTTACGATCAGTCATATCTTTTAGTGAGGCTGCACCAGGGACAATTTTATGTGACAGCCTAGAGCAGGAACCGGCAACTGGCGGACCACGGTCCATCTCCGGACCGCAAAGGACAGAACAGTGGACCGGTTTACTCTTATTATAAATACTTTAGTACTGGCAGGATACTGGCAGGGGAAGGAAGCTCACACTGTAATGATGCAGAGAGGCAAGAGCGTCCATCTTCCTTCCCTTGCAGAGCGTGCTGACGCGGCGTCCCACGTGAGCGGGCTGACGCGGTGTCCCCCGTGAGCGGGCTGACGCGATGTCTCTTGTGAGCGGGCTGACGCGGCGTCACGGGACTGATGGAGGCTGAGGCGCTGAGTGGATCCCGCGCACCGCACCACAGCGTGGAGGAGCCCCGACTGGACCCAGTCCCCGCACCCAGGGGACTCACCCTCTCAAGAGGAAACTAAGCTACCAGGCGGCAGAGCCGGGAGGCACTTTTTAGTGCATCTGCGGGTTGCAGCCTGCCCGTCCCCACGTACGCGGGCTTTGTACATAAGGGTGAGCAGTCATATTTTGAAATATATTTCGTGTCTGTATTGCACAAGAATAGATAGAAAGATACTGCGCTCCACTGTAGGGGTTTGGGACACAATTAATTCTTACACCCTGGGAGTAAAGAAGTCATCGTATACGTAAGATTACAATTAGGTATTACAAATGTATACAAATGAAAAAGTGAAGTATCACTGGCGCAAGATGTGTAATCGCCCATTAGTGGGGAAATATCACAGCCCAGGGTTTTAATCCAAACACAATGGGACATTCACAAGAACAAATATACAAACTTCTCAGTGCAGTGTGTATTTGTTCTTGTGAATTTACCACTTGTATGTGTGTTTTATTATAATAAATTGATTTTTATTGCTGATTTTCATCCCATTGTGTTGTGTGTGAATTAAAACCCTGGGCTGTGATATTTCCCCACTAATGGGCGATTACACATCTTTAAGGACTGTCCTAGCGCCAGTGATACTTCACTTATTCATTTGTATACTATTCTAAGGAAATTGGTGTTTCCCCCCCCCCCCCCCTGTGGAGTGGTGTATCAAGGCAGCTGAGTCCTTTCTATTTGCTTATTGTAGATCAGGTAAATCCTGCATCCGCACCGAGTCTGGAACGGCACAAAATAAAAGCTTGTTATAATTTACATTCCAGATATTTGATTTTGTGGTTTTTTGGACCTCGATCAAAATAATTAGATAACATCCGGACTCCATTAAAAATGACTTGCCTACCCCTGGCCTAGAGATTGATGCATCCACTATCGGTGGATTTTTCAATTTTTTCCTATCCTCCAGAGGAAAAGGAAAAGATGAGAGCAACCTGTTAGGGATTTGAAATTTCTTATCAGGATTAACCCACGGTTCTTCAAATAGGGTATTCAATTTCTTTGACGCAGGACTTCTTTTTTACATTAAAATAAGATTCCTCACACTCATCTGACACCTTATCAGGAATTTGACGAACATCTCTGATAGTCTCTATAAGAGCCTCTATTCCCTGTGACAGAGTAGCATCCCCCCCTCCAAATTCACCTCACCCTCCTCCATGTCTGACCCGTCAGCGTCAGAGTCAGACTGCAGGATATGGGCCAGAGATAATTTTTGTGGACAAATGGCAGGGGATTGAGACGCTGGTTTTGGCACTGAGTCTATATTCATAAACTCATCCACAGTCTGTCTTAAGTATTGCGTTTCTTTCTCATTGCTGGATAGCTTTGTAGAAATATTTGAGATCATTCCCTTAATGAAATTAAGCCATTCCGGTTCAGCCCCGCTATTCTGGGACAGTGCACTGCCCTGAGTACCCAGTAGTGAGCCCCCTGGTGAAGAGGAACACTCCGCTGTACAAGACATAATGTAAATGTGACAGCACACACACACACACACACACACACACACACACACACACACACACACACACACACACACACACACACACACACGAAAAGGTTAAGCACAATTAACCCACAAAGAGCCCTTCAGGGAGACACAGAGTAATTTGGAGCCAGCCCCCACCATGCCCTTATTGCGAATGCCAAGCTTAGCCAGGTCGCAGACTAAGTACCCTGATAGGGGACTTAGTGCACTAATAATCACTCCCCCCTGCTATGAGCCCCTGGTACCGCTGAGGTAATCTGGAGTCACACTGGAGGAGCTGCGCGTCTCTGTCAGTCAGCGTCTGTGTCCACTGCAGAGGGAAAATGGCGCTGGTGAGCTGTTGGATCCTCTCATAGTGAAGCCCTGCCCCTTTAGTGGTGTGCGGTCTTCCCACTTTTTTTATACTGGCTGGTGTAATCTGGTGCTTAAAATGGAGAAAACTGTTTTAAGGCTGTTGTGCCAGCATGGGTACTGTGTACAGTGTACGGAGACGCAGTTGTGTACTGTGTCCGGAGACGCATTCCGTCCCGTTTAGAAGCCATGTGTCTCAATACCCTCATGCCGCCATAATGGGCGACGACCCGCAACTCACCACTCATTCTTCTGGCTCTGTTAGGGGTGGCGGCGTGCTGCGGTAATGTACGCTCACCATGGTGGGGCTTGCGAATAGTTCCCTCACTAGCTCAGTGTCCTGTCAGTGGGGAACGGGACCATTAACCGCTTGGGAGGTTGGGCCGCCCCCCCCCCTCCCTAAGTCCCACGAAGCAGGCAGGCTGGTGCCAACCAGACCTGCCTGAAAATAACAAACATATAAAATAAATGCAGAAAGCTCTTCCTGAGCTTCCATAAGTGTGACCTGCTCCTCCGGGCACATTTTCTAAACTGAGTCTGGTAGGAGGTGCATAGAGGGAGGGGCCATCCCACACTATCAAATTCTTAAAGTGCCCATGGTTCCTAGTGGACCCGTCTATACCCCATGGTACTAAATGGAACCCAGTATCCTCTAGGACACAGGTTCTCAAACTCTGTCCTCAGGACCCCACACAGTGCATGTTTTGCAGGTCTCCTCACAGAATCGCAAGTGAAATAATTAGCTCCACCTGTGGACCTTTTAAAATGTGTCTGTGAGTAATTAATACACCTGTGTACTTGCTGGGTTACCTGCAAAACATGCACTGTGTGGGGTCCTGAGGACCGAGTTTGAGAACCCCTGCTCTAGGACATAAGACAAAAAAAAATATTATAATTTTAGGCTTTTTGTTTTTAGCTTTTATTATTTTAATTTTACATAAGGGCAGAGTCCCTGGATGGATGGACAGATCACCCCATTCAGATACAGCAGAGAGGGCACCCCTGGGCTTATACAGCAGACAGGGCATCCCCGGTGCCGATAGAGCAGACAGGGCACCCCTGGACTTATATAGCAGAAAGGACACCCCGGACTGATACAGCAGACAGGGCACCTCTGGACTGATACAACAGGCAGGACACCCCAGGACTGAAACAGCAGACAGGGCACCCCTGGAATTATATAGCAGACAGGGCACCCCTGGACTGATACAGCAGACAGGGCACCCCTGTACTTATACAGCAGACTGGGCACCCCAGGACTGATACTGCACACAAGCACCCCAGGACTGATACAGCAGACAGGGCACCCCAGGCTTTAGGCAGCTGCCTATGGGCGCCGGCCACTGGAGGGCGGCACTGCACGCTGCAGAGAAAAGATTGCTTCCTTTATTGTTCATTCTCGTAGCTCCTCAGGGATGCAGCAGCTGCTTAACTGATGTCTTTGTGGCATGGGTGAGTCACAGTGTCGTGTAACCTATCGGGTGATAAGCAGGGCGACTTTTGTAAAATTCTGTAGCACTGTCTGCTGATGCTCCTCTGTCTGCAATCCTCCTCCCAACCGAGATAGACCCCAGCATTTTCCCACCCGTCACCACGACAGAACCCGCGTTAATGCAGACTCCAGTGTTACCTGGCGCCATCCCTACCGCGATTACATCCCGTTTTTTACCTGCCCCCACCTCCCGCTATTGTCTTCGGCATGTTACCCGCCTCCCGCAGTTACACCCTGCTTTTTACCCGCCCCAGCCTCCCAAAATGACATCTCGTGATTTCATCCCGCATATTACCCACCCGTGATTGTCTTCCACGTTACCTGCACCACTCCCGCAATTGGATCCCGCTTTGTAGCCTCCCCCGCCTCCCATGATTACATCCAGTATATTACCCTCCTGCGATTGTCTGACACATGCAACCCACCCCCCTCCAGTGATTGCCTCCCACATATTACACACATACAAAACTCACTGCGATCTGCCTTCAGCATGTTACCCGCCCCCCCTGTGATTCACTGCTGCATATTCACCCCCTCCCCGTGAGTGCCTCCCGCATGCTATCCTCCCCCCTCCCTCATATTACACCCCCCACCAATTCATCCCACATATTAACACACACCCCTACTACCCCCCTCCCCCCTTCCCCATAGCCTGATCATCCCGCATACTGGACAGATGTTGCTAGCAAGCTGCCGGTACTGAGAGGTTAAAATCAATTAAAGGTTTGTTACTTTCTTATAACTTGAGTGCCATTACAATGATACATGCATGTTCTTTTGATGCATGTAACAGTTCCTAAAATGAGTGCCAATATAGCTATTCATAGATACTGTGTATGTGTATATGTATGTGTGTGTGTGTGTGTGTGTGTGTGTGTGTGTATATATATATATATATATATATATATATATTAATGATTATATGTATAACAATAATAATATTTGCATGATTACTATATATATATATATATATATATATATATATATACATACATACATACATACATACATACATACATACATACAGTGTCAGAGTCGGACTGGGGCATATAGGGCCCACCGGGGGAATACAGTGGTAGGGCCCCATGTTTAGGGGTGTGGCAAGTCTCTAGAGCAGTGTTTTTTTAACCACTGTGCGGTGGCACACTAGTGTGCCCTGAGCAGTCTCCAGGTGTGCCGCCATAGAAACAGAGCCAGGCCTGTCAGTGTTTTGCCGCTACTGAGGCTAGTCTCTAAATGGTTTGCCTAACCATTTTGCAATTGTTGGTCCCCTAGAAAAGTATATACAGTAAATACTGTTGTGCATGCATGATAATGTACTAGATTAGTAACAGTATAGTCTGGAACCTGATCCCTAGAGGAGGGGGTGAGCGTCCAGGCAGTAGGGCCCATCGGTGGTTTCCCCTGTACCCCTGTGGGTCAGTCCAACCCTGGCCGTCTATGAGAAGAAATTCAGTCAAGGGGATATTGTGGTATTTCTTGACGCCGCCAAACAGGAAGTATTTTTCATGATAGCTTTATTGGCACATTGCCGGAAACACCTCCACAGCGGCAACAGGGGGATTAGCGCGATGGAGAAGGTAAATACATTCCGGCCAATGGGAGACCCTCTTCAAATCAGTGAGTACAACTGCGGCCTGCATACAGAGGTGTCCTGATGTACCTCGTACAGATGTAGCCACGCTCATCATTGCTGCGCACACCATTAAAGCCTATGGAGTGAATGCCCGCTGTGGCCAGTCGCAGTGCAGCATGTTCACATTATGCCGCGATGCGTGCGCACGTGCGTATGCATTACGGCATAGAAGAGCATGGCTCCATCTGTATGTGAGCAGCTGGGGGGAGGGTATCGGCTGAGGCAGGGGCAGTATTGTATAGCTTTGCCTAGGGCGCCTTGAATCCTTACACCGGCCCTGACCCCAGAACTGATACAGCAGACAGAGCACCCCTTTCAAATACAGCAGAGAGAGGACCCCTTTTAATTACAGCAGTATCCTGACGAAAATGCTGCATTAAAAGAGGGCATTGAAACATTGTATCTACGTCTCATCTGGTGTTTTAATCATTGGAGTGCCGCACCGCCTGTTTTATTTGTACATCTCTTTGTGAGGGCACCCAGTGTACTACCGTTATTAAGTGGCTGTGCCGGACCCCTGCCTTTTTCTATATATATATATACGGCAAGATTAACAGATAAAGCGCTGATTAGTCTCATGGATTTTCTATAATAAAAACACATGTGTGTTGGTGGAATCAAAGCAGGGCCGGTTCAAGGGCGCTCTGCGCCCCGGGCAGGAAATGGGGCGTGGCCTAATACAGGTGGTGTGGTCAATTACGCCCCCTGTACATTAAAAGCGCCGCTTGAATGCTGAGCGGTGCGCGATGACGTCATCGAGCACCGCACAGCAAAAGGTCCTCTCCACGAAGGGAAACTAGACGCTATGAGTCTAGTTCCCTTCGTAGAGAGGACCTTTGCTGTGCGGTGCGCGATGACGTCATCGCGCACCGCTCAGCAAAGTTACTCTCCAGGAAGGGAAACTAGACGCATAGCGTCTAGTTCCCTTCAGGAGGCGGACGGGGACGGGGACGGGGATGGGGACGGGGACGGCAGCGGAGGCGGACAGGGACACAGCGGGCAGCAGTGGCGGATCTTGCCACGGTGCGGCGCCCTCCGGATGGCGCCAGCGCCCTCCGGAAGGCGGCGCCCCGGGCAAAAGTCCTGCTTGCCCGTGGCAAGATCCGCCACTGAATCAAAGCACATGAAATAGTGCTTAAAGTCACTAGATCCTCCTTATATTTTTGGGTCTGCTGCTCCCCTTCAAACAATCCGAATTCTCATGAACGTATATATCTGTTAACAAAGCATAAATAGGGGGTGCTCCATGGTGCATAAAAGTCTTTAATTAAAATACAATGTAAAAATGAAGAAGTAAAATTTCACTCGTACCAACAGGTAACCTGTGTGGGCTGGTTTCCACATGATTACACACATTATCCACTGGGCAAAAGCTGGAACAAGTCCTGCTCAACTGTGCTGAAGTCCTCAACCCGCCGTCAGCCACATCTCCTGGATAGCCGCGGGTAGGATAACATACGCCGGAGTCTGTTGACGCTGAGGACCACCTTGATCTTGTAGCTGACAGCGTATGTGATCCTACCCATGGCTATCCAGGAGACGTGGCTGACAGTAGAAGACTAAATAGGTTTGGTTGTGACCTGTGGAAAACCATCCATGATTTCAACCCTGTGCAGGGTAAATACTGGCTGCTTTATTTTTACACTGCAAATTAGATTGCAGATTGAACTCACCACACCCAAATCTATCTCTCTCTGCACATGTTATATCTGCCTCCCCTGCAGTGCACATGGTTTTGCCCAACTGCTAACAAAGTTCCTGCTGCGATCAACTCAGAATTACCCCCACGTGCACTGCAGGAGGGGCAGATATAACATGTGCAGAGAGAGTTAGATTTGGGTGTGGTGTGTTCAAACTGAAATCTAAATTTCAGTGTAAAAATAAAGCAGCCAGTATTTACCCTGCACAGAAACAAAATAACCCACCCAAATCTAACTCTCTCTGCAAATGTTATATCTGCCCCCCCTGCAGTGCACATGGTTTTGCCCAATTGCTAACAAACTTGCTGCTGCGATCAACTCAGAATTACCCCCTCTGTACGCTATCCTGAGATGGCACATGTTTTTAAAAAGTGAAATGTAAAACTGCATCTCAGAATCCCTCTCCCCATTGGGGGCAAATGCAGGATTTCTGGAGAGGGGTATCTAAATGTTTAATTTTAGAGCAATTGTTGCCAGCCCATGAAGAATGCATAATTAGCATGTAACAAGCTATAGTTTGCCCCAAACAAAGTGCTGTTTAAGTGTTTATGTAATACAGTACTTCAGACTTATGCAGACCGAATGATCATGGTAAGTCACTTACCTACTGTAATTATCTCACCGGTGCGATTAGTGAGGTACACAACACACAGCAGACTTGGTAAGAAAATCTGTTGTCACTGGGCATGTACAGCAGCTCCATTCTACCCTTTATACTGCATGTAGTGGCTGGCTGTGGGGATGGGGAGTTTCACTACCCCACCCCCGTGTTTGCCTATGATACATGTGTATGGGTAAGTGATCCTCACATGAAGCTAGGGCACTGCTGGATAAATCTTAGACTTCTTGATGGTGAACCCCTTTCCTGAATACAACAAAACAGTGAACAGCCCGGTTTTCTGAAGTACTTCATGAAACAGGGCTTTCACTGCTGCATGAATAGACCCCACAAAGCTGTTATTTTAAAGCCTTGACACTGCATGTACTGCCACACTTGCTTCAATGTTAATGCACTAAGGGGATAATTCAGACCTGATCGCTAGGCTGCGTTTTCGCCCAGCGGGCGATCAGGTCTAAACTGATCATGCGTATGCACCGCAATGCGCAGGCGCGTCGCACGAGTACAAAGCGGTTCGTTGCTCTGTGATGGGTTTGTGCAAAGAATCCATTCGCATGGGCGATCGCAAGGAGATTGACAGGAAGAGGGCATTTGTGGGTGTCAACTGACCGTTTTCAGAGAGTGTTTGGAAAAACGCAGACGTGTCCAAGCAGTTGCAGGGCGGGTGTCTGATGTCAATTCTGGTCCCGGACAGGCTGATGTGATCGCAGTGGCTGAGTAAGTCCTGGGCTGTGCAGAGACTGCACAAAATCTGTTTGTACAGCTCTGCTACACATGCGTTCGCACAATTGCACAGCTAAAATACACTCCCCCTGTAGGTGGCGACTATCTGATCGCAGCAGTGCAAAAATAACCTGCTAGTGATCAGGTCTAAATTAGCCCCTAAGTCACGTGCTCTTCCATACAAGCAGGTAGACAGAATTATTTTCCCGGGAGCCTTCATTGTTTGCAGCCACGTACTGACCATAAATGAGCCTTGTAAGTAAACTCAGTGTTCACTCATCATTCATCATATATGGTGCAATTAAATGAACTAATATGTTTCTGCAATAAAACACATAAAAATAGAGAATTTTTGATTTTTTTTCCAATTAAGTTTGTAATGGATTTCCCATTCATAAAGTGAAAATGTTACAGAGATGTAGGGAGAAATTTGAAATGCATTTGCAACAAACATAATTCAGTTGACAGGATATGTTAGAACTTTCATCTTATTTCTACCAAATTGTTAGAGGGCAACGGCATAAAACCGGGATAAAAGACAGGGACCTTTCTGAGCCCTTAAAGCTTGTGCACACAAGTGTTTTAAAATAACGCTACATAAAAGTGTATATAACACCATGCTTTCCCACCACATTTGAAATATGTTCATGATGATTATTATTATTATTATTATTATCATCATCATTATTATTTTCTATTATTTATATGGTGCCACACGGGTACCGCAGCAACTAACAAAGTACATAAATAAATTAGCAAAACAAGAAAACAATGATTTACAGTACAAGACAATGTAGGACAGGTACATGGTATATAAACATTACTGCATCAGGGTACAGGACACTGAAATAATCATCATGGTGGCAGAAACTGAGGGTTAGGTGCTGTTGTAGGGAGTTTGGAGGAGAAAATTGTCTAAGAGAGGGAAAAGCACATGAGGGGAGAGGGCCCTGCTTGTGAGAGATTACATTTTGAAGTGGAGCGGCAGACAGACAGGAGTGACACAGATGGGGTAGAAGTGAGCCATGTACCAGAGGGTTAGGATGATAATAATGATCACAGACACATCTCAGGGAACTCCTTCACTCAGAGTCGGATGTGGATTGGGCAACCGGGGCAATAGCCTATACCCTCTAAACTACAGGGGACCCACAATCTAAAGATTTACTTAGCCAGTCTCCTTTCACAAAACATTTAGGGAGGAGAAGTGACAGTGCAAATCAATAGAAATCTGCAAGTATACAGTAAGGGTACATAAACTCTCAGAGTGTGAGGAAGCCAAGATACTATACTTGAACTACAGGCAGCCCCCAGAAATCTTCATTAGAATATCTTAAACTTGTACTGTCAAGCATATGGTAAGCACTTAGGGGGTTATCCAATTACCCAATGACCACGGTTAATTGTATTGACGGGGTTATCCTTTTAGCCCCAATGCGGCGGGCTCCTCCTCCCACTGCTGGCAGTTATCGCAGATTATACTTTGAATGGCTCATGCCTCAGGCATCTGAAGTATAATACGAGATAAGCGGGCTGCCCAAGCCATGATAACAGATGGGATCTGGGACTTATCCCCAATCCCATGTGTTATCGCGCGATCTTAGGTCAGTTTTCGGATGATGTAAACGGCATGTAATAGGATACAGCATAATGACCATCAGTCATTAATCGTGATATCGGCCGAAAATGGATCGGGGATAATTGGATACCCCCCTTAGCAGGTACCAAATGAGCTTTCCCACAGAACTTCAATCCCTTAGAACTTCATTGTATTTTTATCAAAATGAAAAGCACAGTGAAGCAAATGCTTATCTGACACTGTATGAACAGGTTCATTTGGTTTACATCATTTTTCAGAGTATCAGCATCATAGCAGATATAATATGCTTTGAAACACATGTAAAATGCTTTAAATTAATGGCTGTGTGTATTCTAGTATTCCTTGTAATCTGAAAGTCTTATAGCAATGCATTAGTCTACCTAAGCACTGTGTTGCCGATACAATTCAGCGTGATAATGGAAGCTCCCTGAAAAATGCTGCAACATTCCACTTATCATGTCTGATGTTTCACCCAATGTGAATTTCCTGCTCACTCATTCATGTCCAAAGGATTAGGGAGCAGGAAAATGAATTGTGAAATTTGAAGGCTTGTATGCACCTGCTATAGCCCCAACTATTCACAAATTATTGTGGAGCTACTTGTTTTAGCCAAGTATGTCGAGAGGGTGGGGTGTCCGGATATTAATTATCACTGGGCACCAGGAAGCATTATTGTTTTTACTTTTTTTTTTCTGCAGGGGTTTAGCCACGCCTCTCATACGCCTGTCTGTACTCAGGACCCGTGGCTATTTCTATGCCCCGGGTTTTAGCATGTACATTATATTCTAGAGCATGTACTGTAGTTCCACAAAAATCAGAAAATAAGATATTTCAAAGATAAGTTGACTAAAACACTCCCCAAACCTTCATTAACCCTTTTCAGTCTAGTGCAGTCAAATACCATTGACAGAAACAAAATGTGACAGAACAAAACTGTTTGCTCCATTTACTTTACCCATTGCAGTGCCTAGGTTTATATGTTGCTGCCTTTTTTCTTTTAAATTCATTTTTTTGCTGTTTTTTTAATCAAATATACAGTTTTGTGTGCTACTGTATGCGACACAAAAAGGTAGGCACTAAAGAATGCAAATGAGTTTGAGATGCAATGTGGCATTATATACATATTTTAAAATATTTTATATATATATATATATATATATATATATTTAATAATGGAAATTTTAATTTATATCAATATTAGACGTCTAATTTTTTTATTACTGTTTTATTATGCAGAATGGACAACAACATACTTTATTTGGCAAAGATATTTTTTATTCATTAGAGAATCTACCATAAAATATTATTTTGGACAACAATATCAAGTAGATATCTCCTGTAACAGTTTTGAGACATCAGATGTATCAGACATGTACAGTATCACAGGTTTTCATGTGTTGGATATGGTAGTGGAATGCATTGCTGGTTCAATCAATACATCAGAACCTAGTGCTTTTCTGATATTGATATATATGGTATCTTTCAAAAAGTTACTTTTAGTAATAATGGGGCAAATGTATTAACCTGGAGAAGGCATAAGGAAGTGATAAACCAGTGATAAATGCAAGGTGATAAACACACCAGCCAATCAACTCCTAACTGTTAATTTACATATTGGAGCTGATTGGCTGGTGCATTTATCACCTTGCATTTATCACTAGTTTATCACTTTCTTATGCCTTCTCCAGGTTAATACATCTGCCCCAATGTTTGTGCAAGTCAACCAATGGGGCAGATGTATTAACCTGGAGATGGCATAAGGAAGTGATAAATCAGTGATAAATGCAAGGTGATACACCAGCCAATCACGTCCTAACTGTAAATTTACATATTGGAGCTGATTGGCTGGTATGTGTATCACCTTGCATTTATCACTGGTTTATCACTTCCTTATGCCTACTCCAGGTTATTACATCTGCCCCAATGTTTGAAAGTCTCACTGCCCAATATAAATGCTTGGGGTGTTGAAGAGAGCCTGATAATGTGAGGAACTAGTTCATTACAAGGGGAGATACATAAGATTATTGCTGCAGCTTGGCTAAGGTTTTCCATTGGAGCAGCGCAGAGGGTAACTGGGGGAGGTAAGAAATACAGATGGAACAAGAGTTATGCAGAGACTTGTAACAGTAACACATACATTAAAAGTACAGTAGGCTAACCATACTATACCTTTAAACCGTGACTTTCATGAATTACACAAGTTTTCTAGCTTCTTAAAATCAATAAAAATGCAGCTTGAAGTCAGCCAGCCACAGGACCTGTGTAATGTATGAGTGTCCCGGTATAAAGGGATAGTATGGCAGGCCTAATTAATAGTAACTAAGTTTACTTTTTATTAGTTACGTAAGTGACCTACAGTGATAATTCTGATAAACTAGCAGAGTAAACTTATATTTTCTCTCTGTACTGTTCCTGCTTTTCTCTTACAGAGAGAAACATGGTCAGATCCTCTTTCTTTTGTCCCTAAGGATCACTAGTAAAGGGACAGTATCTGGCTTAACCTATAAATTAAGCTGTAATATTGTTATGTATTCTCTCTCTTTAAATACGCAATATACACTATATATACACAAGTGCCTCCATGTGACAACACCAAATCATAAAAGCTTTGCTCTTCACTAGATTTGATGAGAGTGAGGACCTATCTTAAATTGGTCTCAAGAGGATTTTTCTTGCCCGGTGTGTTATTGTATCCTCTTTATTATCTCCTGACCCCTTTCATCTCCCACCAAAAACAAATTTTTTAAGACCCACTTTGTCGCTTGTGTAGACCCTTGGTATCGGTTATGTGCTGCCACCCTTCCTTGCAGAGGAGTGTTTTATTTAGTAATTAACAGTGTATAGGGAAGAGGAGCTGTCATGTTGGTTCTTAAGCTGGAGGATGTGATGAAAGATGATATCAGCGATCCCATCCTTTTCACTTGTTTAGGATTGTCAGGATGAGAAATGTCAGCATTATGAAAGCTCAGCTCTGCTCTTGATATGATAAAACCTTTCAAAACCCAGCTCCTACCTATCCTCGTTCTCTGTCTCCTTTCAGCCTCCCTCCCCCCTCTTTATTTTCCCTTTCTCCCTGCACCAGATTTTTTTTTTATTTATCTTGTTTTATTAGATGGCAGAAATATAATTCTTTTCTTTCTTCCTATTATAAGCCCCCATTTTTGTTTTATTATATGTTTCACAACCCTAATGCTCCGCTGAAAATTACCTTGTTAAATGACAGTGTTTCAAAGCCATGAATCCTTTCCACCATCCCCTCTGAGGTTTGAAACAGTCAACAGACTGTAAAGAATAAATAATAAAAAAGTATTGATTATTTTGATGACTGTGAGATTCAATTAAGTATTAATTTTGCCCTCCAGTGGACCTATCAAGGTATTCAAACGGTAGGATTCGACTCAGCTAAATGCATGCTGAGTGCTCTAGTCTTAAATAGGGAGAAAATGTGTTTACCTACAGCATTTCTGGAGGAGTGCACTGATGCACAGACTCCAATATTTAAGTGCTGTGCAAATTAAGCCTTGGTGACAGTGACATTGTTTGCAGCAATATGAGTATTGACTAAAGAAGTGCATTTGATGACAGCTTAAACTATTTGTATTGATTAACATTTTCATAGATTATCATGTGTCATATCAAATTCAGTTTTCAGTCATGAATACATTAAAGAAGCCACAGGCAGACATCGACCAATGTGATGATGGGGCATTAGGAGCTTCCTAGCCCACCTCCTAGCACGCTGGTCACCTGTTCTCTGCATAAGAGTCATTTAGGCATGAACTTAGCAATAAATAGCTGCCAGATAACACCACAGGGTCATTTGTACCCTCTGCTCTATTCAGCTGTTGTTATTTTTTTTATTTTTATTATTGTACTTATCTGAAGATTCGGCACAAAGACAATATGACTGTGCGCAGGAAATAATAAAAAAAGAAAAAAAAAACAGCTTTGTGTAGGAGCCTATGACCCCACAAATGGCCTCTGATTGAGATGAGCAAAACCGATCCAATCGCCAGGAAGTATATTTCTTTCCTATATTTTGGGGCCTTACTGCCACGACAATAAGAACAATTGCAATTATTTTGTAAGTATTATTGCTAATGTGATTCTATTTGTCTTATTTGACTTTTTTTATTCTTTTTCACAAATATATTTCTAGGTTTCTAAATTTACAATATACAGAATTTATAATCCACCTGTGCGGTGCGTCTTTTCTTTTTTTTTTTGTCATAAAGTTTTTGTAGTTATTTTGGTGCTGAAGGAAACTGGATTATGTGTAAATTGGGAGCATTTTTATTGTCCGGGTATAAAAATGACTAGTATGATCTTGCAGTTGAACTTCCAAGACTGTGGTGGTTGTTTTTATTTGCTGTTGTTGGTTATTTGTTTGTTGATGCTTTTTAATTGACTGATATTTGCTGATTTATTACTAGTTTGGTAGTAGCATAAGTTGTGATGTTTATTGTGCAGCTGATAAATGTTATAGAAGACAATCTGATTTTTAAATGTAATATCAGTCTGTGGTTCCACTTCAAATGTTTGTGCATTGTGAAGATGCAAACACAGTCATTCTATGATTTGTATGCTGCACAATACTCAGCTGACCCTTTCAATAGTACGCTGACCCCTTCAATAGACTGCTGTCCGTTTCAATAGGACACACTGCTTCTGAATAGGTTGCTGTCCCTTTCAGCACTAAATGGCTAAAGTTTACAATTATTCATGTTTGTCACAGATAACCCCATTTTCTCACTACTGTAAATATATATATATATATTTATTTTAAATTGTCATTTTTATTAGAATTAGTATTTGTGCACATGTTAAATTGCAGCTATTACATGGGTTTGCCAATATTAGTACCAAATCAGTTGTATTACAATAATGTAATTAGAAGGTATTTGCATAATGTTGAGGCAGTGCCAAGGGGGTGGTCGGAGGCAATGACTGACGGAGGCAGATAGATTTCAAGGTGTGTAATTACCCAGTGTTGCAATAAGTGAGGGGATCCATTCTTACTGCCAGGGTGCCTTAATGCAGTACAATGAAGTAAGGAATCAGCCTAGTAAATCATACATTTACAAAGATAATTGTAAGCATGCTTTCACAGAAGTTCAGTCTCCCGAAAGCATTCTGAATCTTTCACATGATAGTTGAGCTTTAATAGGGTGGGGTGTAATGGAAAACTCATTGGATCTGTAATAGCTCTTCACTTGACTGCAGCCAGCAATAACAACAGGAGCAGCTGGAGAGATAAGAGAGACGAGAGTGTGTGTATGTATGTGTATGTGTGTGTGTGTGTGTGTGTGTGTGTGTGTGTGTGTAAGGGAGAGACAGAGAGAGGGAAGGTGTTGGTAAGAGTGTACCAACACCATAGCGTCCACTTTAGTTCCTTATTTCCCCTCACTCTTTATTTCCCCCCCATCACTAGGATCCAATGATAGCCGGAAAAGTCAGTAAGCCTCTGCTGCTGCTGCGGAGTGAGATGAATGCAGAGTCGAGAGGTGAGGACAAGGCAGCTACTTCAGACAGTGAGCTGAACGAGCCCCTGCTTGGTCCTCTGGAATCAAATGATGGTGAAGACACTCCCAGCAAGCTCTTCGGTAAGTCTGTCTAGGTATTTAATTTCACTTCTGCCATGCTATCCGAGACACCAGTGTCCCCCTTTTATTATTATGCAGTGTTTTTTCTTTCTTTGCTTATACTCTCAATTATTCTACTTGCACACCAAAAATTAGTATATGATACCCAAACCTTAGTATTGTGATCATGTTTGAATAAGAAAACCCTATCTTTGATTAACCCACTAAGAGCTGGAGTGGCCTGCAGAGCTTAATTCTGCAGACCCCTCCATAAATGATTTGTTGAAAGAAGGTGGATTTTGCGGACCAATTAATTTATATTTCTTTTAACTTGTTTATAGATTTTTTTTTAATACTGTGAGTTATTGTCTTCATTTTTTTATGTTTTGGTTAGCACTTTTGCTGTAGACTATTGTGACTGTATGTGTCGCTACAATTGTGCTTTGCCTATAGAGTTTTAATGGCATGTGAAACTTAGTTGAAAATGCAGAACAAATCTGCCAATGTAAGTGGTAAGGATCACAGTGCCTAAACTCCTCAATCTAATGATTTTCCTGTAAATAAGCATGTACAGTATTGCTGCGACCGCAGGCAGCATAGTAGAGCAGCGTGCTGTGTATTCCACTTTTTCACAGGCATTTTTCATTCAAATGGATAGCAGAGTGGATGTCCACTCCAGCACCTGTGATCTCCAATTACAAAGAGGAGCAGAGGCTAGGGTAAATGATATTGCTCCCACAAGATATATCAGACTGCAAGGTCTCATTTTCGAGATGAGATGAGGTAATCAACAAGCTTTTTCTGTTCATTTATTCCTGCTTCCAGGATTTTTTTTTAAGCAAAAGCAGCTATTCAGGATACTGTTTTTGCAACAATATTTATGGCTGCAAGATTAATAATCAAAATTAAATGGGAACTCCTTATGTCAATAATATTTAAATAAATCTAAACATGTTGCAACTCCAAAAAAATTAGTTGATGTAGATTTTTTTTATTCAGGTTTTAGTTATAAAATAATACTGATACTATCAATACAAAAAGTTTCTATTGAGCTTAGTAAGTTTATTAAAACGTTTCTGCTTTTTCGGAATTAGGTATAACCTTAAAATATTTTTATGGATAGAGGTTATATTTTATGTTGTGTTGCAGTTTATGTATGACTGTATGTATGTGACTATTTTTGTCTGGCAAATGTGTGCACTACATTTTAATAGCACCACATATAATATGTTACTGCATGTTGGATTACACAGTGTTTACTTACTTAATTACATTTTTTGAGATTTTCTTTAAAATTTATTGAACATTGGAAACTTCCAAATACATAGAATTTGTTTTAATAAAAAATGATAGTTATTTGCTAGCTCTGTTTACACCGTGTCAGGAAATAATTAAAGTTGTGATATGCCAGGTTGACATTTCTGAGTGATAGTAATGTATATTTCACAGGATCATTATAATACAAATGTTAGATTTTGTATTTAATGTTAGGCCATCTTTGTAGAACAGTTTATATAAAACATTTTCTGTATTTGTTCATCCACGAATGCTTTTATCTTACAGCATGTTTGTAGATTACATAATATATTTAGCCATTTACCGCTTCATATGGATAACTTGTTTCAACACCCCCGATAGATCCCAAAATGTAATTGCTACTTTTTGAAGTACATGTCCTGAAATTCTTAGTTTTGAATGCGATAATGTGTTTACTGCATAGTCAAGAACAATCCAAAAATATTGACATATTATTGGAAAACAGATGATTTTGCTCCCTTGTGGGAAATGGGTGATATATATATATATATATATATATATATATATTACTCTCTTAAAGTAATTAAAGTAACTAAAGTAAACTCATGGCTAGCCTGTACATTGCAGAAAATTAAACTTTTTAGTTTGCGTGTTGGAAAACAAAATAGTATTTCTTTACAGAATAGCAGAATGATGTTGGTAGTTATTCAAGATAAGCATTTATTGGAGATAAATATGTTACATATTTTACATTTATTTAAAAAACAGTGCATAAATTCAAAATGGTAAATTTGCTAAAGCGTTGAATGTATCCCAATATATTGTTGTTTGTAATCTGAAGAGAGGCTGTGTTATTGAATGTGCACAATGCAAGGTTCATGAGATGTACAATAAAATGAAATATGTTTTAGGCAAGAGCATATGAATTAGCTTAATTAAGAAACTAATGAACAATAGCTGCCAGGAAACAGTTTAGAAGTGCTGTTACCTCTGGTTGTTTCGTAAAGTATAATTTAACATTACTTACTACATGCCCACAGCTATATATATTAAGGAACGGTATAGTGGAGATGATCTGCCGCCCCCGCCCCTCCCCCTCCCAAAAACTTAACAGAAATAATATGGGAAGTATTAAAATGTGTAAAAAATATATTTGAACCTGTTGATGTTATATTTTACATATTACATGTCAAGCATTTTATACTGGTCGTGCCCTATGTTTGTAAACAATGTGCTCAGTTGGCTTGCACAATAATGTGCTGATTACACACTTTTGAGAGTTGAGTCCTATACTGCACTAGTTACGATTCAGCATTTATATCTATGAATGTCTTGTAATTAGTGAGACTGTCTTATAATTAGTGAGAATTTCCCTGCTCGTAACCCCTTTGTAAGAATGAGCCTTACTCTCTTGACAGCTACTGTATGGAATACTCTTACAAGCATAACATCCTGGTATTCTGCCTGGATCTACTCCCCAGCCCTTAAGTATTATTACATATACTGTATGCTCACAGGTATTTGGAGATACAAATGACACTCAATACATGTGTGTGTGTTTGTATATATATATATATATATATATATATATAAATATATATATATATATATATATATATGTACACACACACACACACACACACACACACACACACACACACACACACACACACACGCAGTATATATATATACATACAGTATATAGTTTTTTTAGTCTAAAAAAGCATATGGCATTTATGTGACAAGGTATCTTACATTTTTCTAATCTCAACATAACTTTTCATTTTACCCATTCTGGCAAAATATTCAGACTACTTACAAAACAGAGCAATGCTGTGTTTCTGTTGCAGAAAGTACCTTGTGAACTATTCTATGCTTCATTCTATACAAATATTTTGTGAAGTATTCTGAATAATGCCAATGCTCTTCCGGCCTTACCAAGTGAGATACATCCCCATTGCAGTCATATTAGGAAAGGAATACGACAGTTAAAAACTGCACCTGTCCGAAATTTTCTCTTATAGGTAAAATGTAAACATAGTGAATTTATGAAGCAAATGACTTGTATGATGTGGTTTCCATAGTTATGTGGGTCTCCAAAGACAGGCTTGCCTTCCACCATGGGACAAGTTTAAAATAATTGCCATTGCCTATGCGGGTGGTGCTTGAATATAATAAAAGGAAATAGAGTCAGGTCACCTGAAAAGGAAATCTTTGTAAAAATACCTACTGTAATAGATGTTTTGTCACAATAAACTTACAGTAGAAAATGCATATATACAGGGTATCTCAGAATACTGTAACTGAAAGTGTAATCTAGAGAGAAAATTGTATAAAAGCCATTTTATTTTACAGCTTAGTGCAAAACTTTTTCTAGAAAGTGCAGTGTTTGGCGATCCTTGAATTAAGAAATGTTCTTGTTGTTAGTAGAAGTACGGAATGCTCTAATTGGATCGTTTTACACTGTACAGGTGGAGTATAGGTTATTACAGTCAATGAAGTGCCAAGACAATGTTTTGCCTAATTAACACACATACAGTATATCCTGTTATTCACAGCTTAACCTAAACATAAGGAATTCTAACACAAGACATCTCACACATCCTGTCTTCATCAGTAACTATGGTGCACTGTATCAGCACAGTCATTTTATGGTTATACAATACAATATGTAGATATTGCTCATTCGTTTGTCTTCTGTGGCAGAAACATGTGTACATTGATGTCACAGTTACTATGTTGTATAATGTGCTTATGCATTGGTGTCTATTTGCTCATGACAGTGTATGTTTGCCTGTGTATGGTTTTACTTAACAACTAGAGATTATGTAGCACCGCCTTTACATTTTATAATATAATACCGTAGACCAAAGTACAGTATATGCTCTGATGTCTAGGCTTAAAGAAAAGTTATTATATATTTTTATTTACTTGCAAAATATTCTTTAGAACACTGTAATGTGCTGGTTGTGTTATGTACAAAGTGTTCACAACATCTATCTGGAGCTGCTAATAGCACATTTTGACATAATAATACATAAATGCACCTGCAAAAATTCTGTGCACTGCATGAGGCCAGGACATGCTGGGAAAAGACACAGGTTTAGAGGAAACCCTTGTTACAGATGGACACTTGTTCCCATAGAATATACATACTCACACACTGCATAATAAAAGCTTAGTTGATAAGTGTAAATTATATTATTATTCATATGTAGAGTAATTATATCTTTATTTAAAATATTTAAATTAGTGTTACATATATGCTGTCAAATTATCATCTCTGATTGTGGTTTTAAGGGTTCTTCTTCATGTAAATCTAAGGATTCCCATTTTTATTGTAGGACACTAATAGAACACTGAACACATGCATTCTGCATGTAATATTATCTCCTTGTAATCTGGGTGAAGCCTGAACTAAATGTGTCATACAAGGTATTAAATGAAAAGGGCTAAAACTTTGCTGGCATCATTAATGAGGAGTTACAGAGGTGTCTAGTTAATAAGGTATATATCCCCTTACATGATGCTTTGATGATTATCAATATACAAACTACTGTAGCAAACTATGGAGTGACTAGGAGAAGAAAGTTCATGCCTTGTGCAATATTATTTAAGACTCATCAATACAAATATTAAAGTTTTAAGAACGTCCTGCTTTTTATGGCAGTTGGCCAAACCAGGAACACTAAAGATTGTGCCAGTCTACATAAGTATCTGGGTCTCACACCAGACAGCATTGCCAGTGCAGTAGTCTCCTGAGTTATTGTGTAGCCAATGTGCCCGTCTGCATAAGTATCAGGGCCTCACACCAGACAGCATTCCCAGTGCATTAGTCTCCTGAGTTACTGTGTATCTAATGTGCCAGTCTGCAGCATAAGTATCAGGGCCTCACACCAGACAGCATTGCCAGTGCAGTAGTCTCCTGAGTTATTGTGTATCTGATGTGCCAGTCTGCATACTGTAAGTATCAGGGCCTCACACCAGACAGCACTGCCAGTGCAGTAATCTCCTGAGTTATTGTGTAGCCAATGTGCCCGTCTGCATAAGTATCAGGGCCTCACACCAGACAGCATTCCCAGTGCATTAGTCTCCTGAGTTATTGTGTATCTAATGTGCCAGTCTGCAGCATAAGTATCAGGGCCTCACACCAGACAGCATTGCCAGTGCAGTAGTCTCCTGAGTTATTGTGTATCCAATGTGCACGTCTGCATAAGTATCAGGGTCTCACACCAGACAGCATTGCCAGTGCAGTGTCCTGAGTTATTGTGTATCTAATGGATCATACCAGCAATAGTACAAACCAGTTTATTTAAAACTAATAATGTCCATATGCATTTAAAAGTTGTATAGGTTAATAATCTCTAAACATAGTTCAGAAGGAAAATGTTGATAATGTGGAAAGCGGAAACCTATTGCATAGGTGTTTAAAAAAATATCCTAACTGGTCATCCTGTGTGATTACTGGATGACAGAATCTATGGCCATATTATATCTATGCACCTTGAATTTTGCAGGTGAAATTATACACTTAACATTGTGGCCAGTGGCCTACTTAATATGTTTCTCTGACTATTTAAATCCAATCCAATAGATTTTTTATGGAATTAATACATGGTGCAAGCAGAAAGCACTTGTGTGCATAAAAATGTGTACCTACATGACAGATATACAGTGAGACATACAGTATAAGACCAAACTGGATGGATCCAGTTGTTTTGTGCTCAGGTTCAATTCTTAGACACTGTAGTACAAAGCGCAGTCAGACAAGGACACATCGACCAACTATATTTTTACAGCAATGGCAACAAATCCCGATTAGATGTTGATTGATTGTCATTTTATCCCCACATGCAATGATTTGCAGCCAAATTGGTCTAAAACAAATAAATCAGCCTTTAATATTCCTTCATTTAAGGGTAGCCTTAAGGATATCATCATAAGCATGTCTTGGGCCCAAAATACAACCAAATTATCAGGAGGGAGATGAGAGTAGCCATAGTTGGAATCTTGTAGCTTCTACTAACCCAGTATTTATTCAGACAGGCAAATTGTTGGCGGTTACACAGCATTCGTAGAGATATCCAGCAGATCCAGAATGACAGACCACAGTTAAATAACATTTTGAAAATGTGTTTTTTTTCTTCCAAAATATTATTGACATAGCAAACAGTACATAGCATGCAAAAAAAAAAAAAAAGTATATTCTCTGTCATCCACTAGGGACACTGGGGTAGGATTACACTGGGGTTTAGAGGTATGGTTAGTGGGACCTGGGCACTTCAAGAACTTAGAAGTGTGAGAATCCACCCCCTCTAATACCCATCAATAACCTCCATTAATATTAGAAAAACAGGTCAGACCAATGAGGTAAAGTTTACCAGACAATACCATTCCATATAAATAATGCAGAGGGGAAAACTTAAATCACAGACATCACAGAAACCACTCCTGAGAACGGGCTAGTGGAATACTAGAATATTCAGTAGTGTGGTTATCATTTACATTTTATGAAGGATAAAATTGGCCATTGTGAGTTTATAATGACAACTAAATCATGCCATCAGATGCTCAGCAAATATAACACTACATCCAACAATGCAAGATTTGTCAAGACTAAGGTATGGGAAGCTATCCAACAATGGTATTAGTATGTTTTCTTCACTGATTTTTTTTTTACTATAAACTTTTTACTGCCTACAGTACAGTATCTCCATAGGACTATGGGGGTAAATATAATAGACTGCGAGGGTTGAAGGATCCCGCAACATTTTCTTGATTTAGCAACAAGAATTAAAGCACAATAATTTAAACGCAAAACCTGATTGGTTAAATTCAGCAGCTAAGTTAAAAAACTTACAGTTGCCTACAACTTGCAGGCTATTATATTTACTGTACCCATATGTGTTGCAAAACATTAACTCCAAATGTTCTACACTATACAATAAATAAGCAGTTATTGCACTTAGGAAAGAAAGAGTGGTTATAATGACTTTTACATTTTTTTTCATCTGCTGTATATTTTTTTCTACATTATAAACAGCAAACATCTTTTTAGATCTTCCTTTCATTCATGTTTTTCTTGCAGTTTGCATTTATATATATTATTGCATGCATCAGTTTTATGCACAGCTATAAACAGTGTCTATAATCCTAAACAATCCCTGCCATTCTTGTGGACGCCCATGGACGGCTAGATTGCTAGTCTATTATACACACCATTTACCATTTCATTGCATGTGATCCTGCCATAAAACCCTGTGCTGTTTACCATTCATGTTTCTATCCAAATATGTAATCTCTGACTGAGCTACTGGCAGTCTCATTCATTCAGCCTATTGATTTTTTAACGTCAGTGGCCGCACTCTGGCTGGAAGAAATCAGCACTTATAAATATCATTTTTTCCTCATGTGCCCTAAGTTTCCTCTTTTCTTTACACTGTATTTCAGAGATCTGCTTGAAACACAACTCTTAAGTGGATTCTTACCCTTTGTGTTCTAATAAAATGAAATCATGGAGATACTTCACTGTAAGTGATAGACCAGGGAGATTTCAGTTTGTTTTAACTCTCAGTCTGTACTTTAATGCTATATCAGATTCTCGTATCCAGCTCAGAAAAGATGGAGCAGAGAAATAGTCTCATCGCCTGCATATTATACTGTACTATTTAGAATGAGTCTTCACAGAAATCTTTAACAAGTTATTTTTAGTTTGTAAGTAAAAAATAGTTATTAACAATAATTGTTAATATTTTTCAGACAGTCGTATCTTTTACAAAAGCACTGGAGGAGCTATCAACCTTTGAAAGGATTTGTAACCCCTAATTACCCCATAACAGTACATTGGTGAAAGTTGCTTTTTTTGGATTCCCGCTGTGTGCAGGTTCCTGTGATTGCTGTGACTAAGGACCTCTGCTAGTCAGTTACTGTAAGGACATAGGAGAGCCACAGAAGAGAGGAAAGCAATGAACAGACTGAAATAACAGCTGATCGCAAGAGTACGGTGTACTTCCACAGGGAGATCTGTTGAGCCTCAGTAATAGGGTTTGGAGTGAGTGTGTGTGTGTGTATGCGTGTGTACGTACGTGTGTGTGTATGTGTATGGGCGTGTGCGTGTGTGCATGTGTGTGTGTGTGTGTGTGTGTCTGTGTGTGTGTGTGTGTGTGGGGGGGGGGGGATTAGCCGTGCCCAAATGTGTATTCTAAGGCCATCTTTACTTGCTGCATTGCCTGCTAAAGGGAGCCTGGTCTCGATATCTCAACAGCATTGTAAGTAAACAATTAATTTACTTAATGGTAGTAAATAGACAATTACGATCTATAAAAGTTGGATTTTTCTTTGTTTTCTTCTACTAGTTGATCTCTTTAAAAAAGCAGTAATGATAAATACTAGCCCAAAGTTGTGGTATAGACATGTGTTGTGAGTTGGGAATCCTGAGATCCCGGACAGTTTTGGGTGCTCGAATACCCCAGGATTTTAGGCACCGAATACGGTATATTAACGGGATTCTTGCAGTCACTGTGACAGACACTCACAGTGTCTAGAGTCTTGGAGGTCTATTTACTAAGCCTTGGAGACAGATAAAGTGGAGAGAGGTAAAGTACCAGCCAATGAGCTCTTAACTGCCATGTCACAGGCTGTGTGTGAAAAATGACAGTTATAACCCTTTCAGACACACTCTAAAATCCCAGTGTTTTATGCATAAACGTGCATCAACCTGGGATTTCTGTATGCCTGAAAGGTACCAACCCGGGAACATGTTCCCAGGTCGGCACCCCTGCTATTGACCAGAGTTTTTCCCATGTGTCACATGTATATATGTGTATGAGTGTGACATGGATGTGTGTATGTATAAGTGTGACATGGATATGTGTGTGTATGAGTGTGACATGTATTGTATGTGTGGCATATATTTGTGTGTATGAGTGTGACATGTATGTGTGTGTATGAGTGTGACATGTATGTGTGTGTGATGTGTAAATATGACATAAGCCTGGCAGCCCTGGCTTGGTGAATGCCAGGGCAGACCAGGCTCATGTCTGAAAGGGGACGACCCTGGAATTTCCCAGGTCTAAGGTGTAGTGTGAAAGGGGGTCTCGAGCAAAGACCCAGGAATTTTCAGAGGTGAAAAGCCCAGGTCTGAGCAGGGAAATTCCCAGGTCGTATGTCTGAAAGTGGCATTAGGAGTTGGCTGGTATGTATAATTTTACAGAGCTGTTTTTATAAATGTTACCTCAACACTGATTGGTTGTCATGAGCAACTTCTCCACTGGCTCACTTCTCCACTCTTTTCACTCCTTCATGAATGGACTCCTTTAACTCTATCGAGTTTATGTCCGTCCAAGGCTTAATAAATAGACCACTGAGTGACCACATCCACAAATGGCTTATTTCCGGATGCAATGTGTGTGACTCACACGCTGCCCTGATGCCTCTATCACTCACTGAAGGGTGCACAGGATCTTGACCACATCCCGAAGGGACAGACCAGCCGGCGGAAATGGAATGAGTGATGTGCATAAAGCGGGTCACTTTCTCATGCTGTGTCTTCTTAGCTGGCTAGCAACAGAGAGAGATGGTCACTGGTGTCTGCAGTGGACAACAGAAGTGGTGGGGAGGGTAGGAAACTTGAGTTAAACAGTAGTAGTAGGGAGAGGAGAGAGACTAAGAGAGTCAGAGTGGGAATGGATTAGGAGTGTGTGGGACCTGGGGATAGTTGTATTTGTATTTCTTGCCATTGCACACTTTTAGTTTTAATGACTTATAAGGACAGGAGTCCAGGAGTAAGGACTGGAGCTGCAGAAAAATAAAACCACACTGCCAGGGACTGAGGCAGCCTTTACATTGCTCTTCCCTTGTATTAAAAAAAGAAGAAGAAAAAACAGCTTGCCACAACAGTATTGTATTACATTTGTGGTTCACTCTGAGTAAAAAAAGAAAGAAAAAAGAGAGATAATGTTATATCTACACACCCTACAGTCTAATAATAATAATAATAATAATAATAATAATAATAATAATAATAATAATGAAGGTGTGTCTAAAAAAGCTGAAAACACACACACACTTTTGCGGAGTGTAGTACCATTGTGGAATTTATTTGTGGACTTGGGGCCTAATTCCTGTTTGTATACAAATACAATTGCATTAGAGATCTTCTAGGCTACAGAACTGTTAATGCTAGCAAGTGAAGCTGCCACCCAGCATGATGAGATGCCCACCAGAGCCACCGCAAACTCATTCTCAGTTGTGTACACATTCGCAGCCTATATGCAGAAATGAGGAACATTGGAGCTAAGGGTCTGTCTATAGCTGCGCACTGCAGACTGGACACAGCAGCAGCACAGGCACGTACTACTGTAGCTCGCAGCTGACGCCCCCGAAAATGGCTATGACACGCCTGTGTTTTTCCAACCACACCCCGTTACCACCTCCAAACAGTTACTTCCTGTAATCACTTTGTGATGAAATCCTCATTATGAAGGCGATCACATCGGCAACTTTGCTCATGTGCATTGCGATTGCAGCAAATACGCAGTCTGCTGATAATCGACCCATTGCATGATAATCGGCATTGCTTACAAACATGAATTAGGCCCTTGGTGCACTTAAGAGGAGCAAATGTATAATAAAAATAAGATCAATATTAAACTGCCTCTCTGGTATCATAGTAATACCGTTCATATACCTATGGACTGTAATAATAAGTAATGGTGTGTAGAAAAAAATCTAAAACACACAAACTTTTTCTTGCGGACTGCACTGCAAAATGTGGCAGTAGTACCATTGTGGAATTTTATTTGTGGACTTGCACTGTTGCCTTGTGCAGCAAAATGATAATAGGCAACAGAGAAATGATAGACAGCATCTGATTGGTTGCTGTGGGCAACATCACCAATTCTCTGTTTTGTACATTTACCCCTTACTGTCTAATTGAAACAAAGGGGAGCTTAGTCTTTGCCCTGGGTGACAGAAAACCTAGCTTCAACCCTGGGCACTGCTATAACACTCTGTTTTGAATATTTTTGCAACAGTCCTTGATTCCTTACATTCATGGCCATTTAACGGGTTTGAGGTCATCTCCCTAAGACATTAGCCCAAAGGGAAATGAACTGGATAGTCAAATAAGATGTTCCCAGAGATGTACACATGTGCAGTAGACTCTGGCATAAAGTCAGAGTGTACTGCACTGCCAGAAAGGAGGCCAGCACAGAGACTGCACACAGGCTCTCTCATCTCTTAACCACTTAACTGACCATTTTTCCTGCAAAACTGCTGAGAGATTGGCAATTATTAAAGTTTAAAAATATTTTTTACAATATATTACAATATTTTTTTAAGAAAATATATATCTAGGGGTGTTTTGCTCACTCCATCCCCCATTATAAAATAACTTCCCTCTCCCCCATTGGCAATAGACCGCCCAGTGGTCTTAAAATCTAATAATAGTACCCCCACCCTGTAAAAAGCCTCTTTATTGGGGATGCAGTTGATATGCCGGCGGTCAGGTTCCACTGACAATGCCATCAGCCAGAATGCCGGTGAACAGGGATTATTCCCACTCATGGGTGTCCACAACACCTATATAGTGGGAATAGAACCTGTGGCGAGTGCAGCGAGCCACGAGCCTGCAAGGGGCTCCATTGCGCTTGCCCACCCCCGCTGGCATTCTGCCAGACGGGATCCCAGGGTCAGTATGCTGACCTCCGGGATCCTGACGGCACTACAGCCCAATCCCTTTATTGCACCCCCCACCCTGTGACCAATGTGTTTTTTTAAATTAATTTACCTCCCCCATCCCACTTCCAGCATCATTGTATATTCCCCCTCCCCGACCCCCAATTGTTGTTGATCACCTCCTGGGAGTCCCCCACCCCCTAGGCTGTTCATTTTCCAACATCAATTTCAGTCATTTTTAATATAGTATCCACCACGATTATCTATATATTTTTTTGAAATCACAAATTATACTGTACTTTGTTTTTGAATATTACTTAAAGTACTTTGAATATTAAAAAAATTACATTAGTTACTTATTCATCATCACATGGTAAAGAAAAACAAATTAACCAAAGTTACCATAAAAGTTATTTTAACAAGTTGCAAGTGAAATAAAGTAAACATTTGTATTTTTAAAACCACAACCAAGATATACTGTAAGTAAAAAAAAATCTAAACTACATGTTCCAAGGTATTAACGGACTCCACATTATTCTTCATTGGTGGTTGAGGTCGCTAGGGATTCTTATATATAGGGCATATCCAAATAGCTATGAGTACAAACCTAGGGCTGGATGTAATAGCGTCCGATTCCGGTGACTGTGCGGGATACCAGTCGAACTCAACGTTTTTTAAAGGGGAAATCATGTACAAGGCTAAACCATGCCCCCTTTTAAAAAAATGTCTGAGTTCGTCCGGAATCCCGCACAACCGCCGAACTCGGACACTATTACATCCGGCCCCTGGTGTAATATATTCTTAAAATATAAATGTTATTAAAGGTAACTAATGCAAATATGTACAGTAAAAAGATTATAAGACCGTTTATCTAGCCATATAATAGGTGTCTTATCCTAATGAGGGTTCAAAGACTCAAGCAACCAATCAGTAGCAGGGTATTGGTAAATACAAATCACCCGATGAAGTTTGATTAACTGTAAGATGAAACACATTGAAAATTGTCTCTTGCTAGCAATAGCCTACTACAGGTCAATTGGTTGGAGTGGAAATTTTACACAAACAGTAGTCACTATTCAGCACTTTTTATTACACAGCATATGGTTTATTGTGTGTGTGTGTGTGTGTGTGTGTGTGTGTGTGTGTGTGAAGAACTCACCTTAGAATAAAACTGATAATAAATGAGCTAGTTTGCATTTCATCCGGTTATTCTGTTTTCAACCTAATGACTTCACCAGTCCTTTATTCAGAGCCGGCCCTAGGTATGGGCAAATGCCTGGGGCATTTGCTATGCCCGGGGGCACAAGCAGCTTCTGCAGCATTCCTATATTCTGTGTGTGACTGCGGCTGTATTTTCATACAAAATGCGTTGTTACAGTGTAATCCTGGAAATCACTGTAATGTAGAATTTCGTATGCAGATAAAAGCCACAGTCGCACAGAGGTGTCACTCACCTCTTTTGTTCCCGGTGCACAGGGGGCGTGAGGGGCGTAGCTACATGGGAGGGGGCATGGCTAAGTGGCCCGACACCCTTTTTCTTCACTCCGGGGGTACGGGAGTTGCGGCCTGCCCCCAGAGACTGGCATGTCTGCAGTGCCAGCTTCTACATGGTGACAGGAGCCGGGTTGCTGCACGTAATGCTACAGTGCAGCACCCGGCTCCTGTCACAGAGCAGGAGCCGGCACTTTGGTGTCACCCCTCGGCGGGTGTCACCAGCACCCACCTTGTGACGCCACTGCAGTCGCACACAGAATATAGGCATGCCACATATCATTTTAATCAGCAGAAGCTGCTTGTGCATCCTAGGTACATATTAATGCAAATAAAATGCATTTTCGTAAAAAAAGGCAACCAACGTTAGCAGAGCTGCCAGTTGACTCATGACAGGTATCTCCTGATGCATGGCATATTGAAGAAAGGCGTATGAGGACACATCTGTATCTAAAAAGAGGCAGAGGTTAAAGTGTTAGCTGCCATGTGAGTGCTGTGTGCGGGTGGGTTGGTTGTGCAGTAGTGTTCGGCATATGTGTAAGAGGCATTATGTGTGTCATGTGTATAAATGCATTAATAATGTGCGGCATATGTGTAAGGTGCATTATGTGTGTCATTATGTGTATAAGGACATTAATAATGTGCGGCATATGTGAATGGGACATTATATGTGTCATTATGTGTATAAGGGCATTAATAATGTGCGGCATATGTGTAAGGGACATTATGTGTATAAGGGCATTAATAAAGGTTGGCGTAATGTGTAAGGCGCATTATGTTTATAAGGACAGTAATAATGTGTCATACGAAAGGGCACTACTGTGTGGTCCAATGTGAATAAATAGCAATATGGTGCGGTGTAATGTGAATAAGGAGCAATTCAGTGTGATGTAATGTTAATAAGGGGCACTACTGCAAGGAGTAACATATATAAGGTAAAGTGGTACTACTATGTGAATGAACGTGAATAAGGGACACTATCGCATGATAAAATGTGAAAAATGTTGCACTATTGTGTGGCACAATTTGAATTCGGGGTACTATTGTGTGGCCATGCCCCTTCCCAGCAAGTTCAAGCCCCTTTTTGGGCTGTGCGCCAAATGTACGCACTGTTCCTATTTAAAATATAGGGGGTAGGAGCACCAAAATGAGGACTGCTATCGGTGAGGAATGATGGTGCTGGGAAAGGGGTGCAGGGTCAGAGGAGGAACTAGCAGCGGTGCTAGGGGCACCAGCCAAAATCTTGCCTAGGGCATCATATTGGTTAGGGCTGGCTCTGCCCTTATTGCTAAAAAGAGATTGGTGATGTCATTAGGCTGAGAAATAGAATCACCAGGTGAAATGTAAGCATAACTAATTTATGTGAAAATTCTCATTTTACGAATTTATCCTTCATTTATGACTTTACCTGATGACGGAGGATTCTGAGATCGATGAGTCCCAAAAGGGAAACCACAGTGTTTTCACAAAGGGGATTATTTTATTTCCTCCATTACATACTGTACATAATTTGCAGTGAAGTCATACAGCTGTGCAAAGAGAATCTAGCATATATACGTTTCACCAGTGCTACAAACATCAGAGCTAATATATTTTCATATTTCTAACAGCCTATTGATGAGTTCTGGTATCATGGGCAGGGAATGAAGTGCAGTCCTCTTTTGTGGTAGCCTCTTACTCTATTGTAAATATCTGTGGGTGCTTCTTATGCTACACTGTCTGTTCCAAAAAATGTTTACACTGTTACATGTCCTTGTGCTTTTTAATCACATCTATTTTATCCTGTATCTGTATCCATGAGTTTTACTATTTTTGCATATGTATTCCATAATATTATATTAAAGGGATTGATCCTGACCTCTCCCCTCAGATTATCTGTAACTGATCTGCCCTTCTGAGCACTACCACTGAATCCTTTTAGTCCTTCCTTAACAGTTTTTTGCTTTTTGTTTTTGCTTTTGCTTTTTATAAATACTGTATAGTAGTTTGACAATGTTCACATTTAAAAATAGATTGTCCTTAAAATTTTATTCCAATATACAGTAACTTTCCTTTAAACATTGTAGTATTTGACCAATGTTTCTGGCTCAGTGTCAATGACAATATAATGCAATTTAATGTGTAACAGGAATTTCCACAAGATTACAAGAAAAGGTAAACCTAAAACACAAGTTTATTCAGTAAGAAAGGCATCCTCAAGCATCTCAAATGTAGCTATGTCATAAAATGTGCAATAATGTGTGCAGGGCCATAACTACCTGTGTGCCAGTGGTGCCTTGCCCACAGCGCATAATCACTGTGGCTCACCATCTGGCAGCGCCACCCGTACGGCAGCTCTCTCTCGCTGCTGCAATGCTGCCTGCATCCCGCCACTGCAGTGCCCAGGCCCGCTGTCAAGAGAGGACTTTTGTCCCAGGCTCGGGTGTCAGCTGTGTACTTAGTACCTAGTAGGGAAGCCATGGGGATCTAGCTAATAGGAGCATGCGGACCAGAAGCCAATCAGGGATGCGGCCGCAGCAGCTGCTCCTGATTGGCTGCCACCCGAGCTGTGAGTGCCACCTCCTCACTGTCTCATCTTCTCTTTCTGGCTCCTCCTTGTATCATAGGGAATTAGCGGAGCCTGGCTCTGCTGTGCTGCACCTGAATGCCCAACTGAGCCCTGCTGCCTGGCTGCTGCAGCTGCACACAGCTATACAAAAACTTTAACCCAGTAAAACGAAACATATATTGGTAAATGTGATGCACTTATGTGCCTGCTGGAAATAGAAATAAAAGCAGTTGCCATGCTACAGGTAAGATTTCCCCTTCCCCTTACTATCCCAGCTCCATCTGTTGCAATCAGAGCTATAACCACATTTGTGCAGAGTGTGCATTGCGCACTTGTGATGGGAGCGCAACATGAGCTGTGTCCCCGATTTGCTGCCGTGTTCCATTGCAGCAGTGCTGGCGATGGCGATTCTGCCACAGCTCTGCAGAAGAAGTGTTCTGCTGCTGGCAGGGACACTCATGTCTGCGGTGTAATTCAGTATCCAGGACACTGGAGGGAGAGGCAGCAGCTCCAGAGTGGTGTCAGTGACCATTAACGGCGATATATGCTCTGGGGGGCTATAAGGGGCTCTTCCTGTGCAGTGTTACGTGTATAAGGGCTGTTACTGTGGTGTAACCAGTATAAGGAGCTTTTATTGGGCGCTGTAACGTATATTAGGGACTCTTACTGTGGTGTAACATGTATAAGGGGCTCTTACTGAGCGGTGGATAAGGGGCTCTTACTGTGGTGTAACGTGTATTAGTGGTAGTACTGTGTGGTGTAATTTGAACAATGGGCACTACGTGCGTGTAATGTGAATTGGTACTATTCAGTGGCCACGACCCTTCCCCATGAATCCACGCCCCTATATTTTTTACGTGCACCCACTTTCCCTAATTTACTTATGAGGGGAAGAGGGGGCGCACCAATTCTTTTTCTGCCACAGGGCACCAAAATGTCTAGTTACAGCATTGAATGTGTGTAGAAGAGAATAGCAATAGGGTGCGCTCTAATAAAAAAAGAGGAGACTAAGAGGGGACATGATCAACATCTACAAATATATAAAGGGTCAATACACAGAGCTTGGGAGGGACCTGTTTTCTATATGATCAGCACAGAGGACACATGGTCACTCGCTTAGGTTAGAGGAGAGGAGTTTCCGCACATTGAGGCGAAAAGGTTTTTTCACAGTTTGGACAATACGTGTTTGGAATTCCCTGCCTGAGAGAGTAGTAACTGCGGACTCAGTCAACACCTTTAAGAATGGGTTAGATAAATTCCTATTGGATAAAGATATTCAGGGTTATGGTGCATAGGCACGCATTATAGTTAATATAACTAGTCCTAAAATAAAAATAACTACAGGTTGAGTATCCCATATCCAAATATTCCGAAATACGGAATATTCCGAAATACGGACTTTTTTGAGTGAGAGTGAGATAGTGAAACCTTTGTTTTTTGATGGCTCAATGTACACAAACTTTGTTTAATACACAAAGTTATTAAAAATATTGTATTAAATTACCTTCAGGCTGTGTGTATAAGGTGTATATGAAACATAAATGAATTGTGTGAATGTAGACACACTTTGTTTAATGCACAAAGCTATAAAAAATATTGGCTAAAATTACCTTCAGGCTGTGTGTATAAGGTGTAAATGTAACATAAATGTATTCTGTGCTTAGATTTAGGTCCCATCACCATGATATCTCATTATGGTATGCAATTATTCCAAAATACGGAAAAATCCCATATCCAAAATACCTCTGGTCCCAAGCATTTTGGATAAGGGATACTCAACCTGTAGTCCTATAATAAGACTGCATAGGAGACCACAAATAGGTTGAACTCGATGGACAAATGTCTTTTTTCAACCTTAGTTACTATGTTACTATGTAAAGAGACAGGTTTTCCGATAGATTTAAAGTCTCCAGGAGACTTTGGTCGGGCATGCTAGAGAATTCCATAAGAACTCTAGAAGTTTTAGTAACATCTTGGGTAATAAATAAGCAATGTTACAAATGTGGAGGCAACAGGTTTGGGTGAGATCCTGGTTGCCAGGTATAAACTAAGCAGAGTGCTGAGTGAAGTGTGACACAAAGGCAGAAGGCTTGTGAGACTGAGGAAATTGTGGTGTCTCATGTGCTACTCCGTTTGCGTCGGGCGTCTTTTTTGCCAAAAATGCGTCTTATTCACATCGCTATGTGAATAAGACACAGAAGCAGACTCTGCTGATTAACATAATATGCAGCATGCCTATATTCTCTGTGTGACAGTGCCTGTATCTGTATATGAATTGCTACTTTACAGTGTTTTCTATGAAACACTGTAACATAGCATTTCATATGCAGATACCGCCAGGGTCGCACACAGAAGATAGGCATGCCACTTATCATTTTAATCAACATAAGCTGCTTGAGCATCCTATTTGCATCATTTTGTGACGAAGATGCATTTTAATGGAAGAAGTTGCACGTAAAAATGCTTGGCACTACAGAGTCATGCCAAATAGAATAGCTACTGTATTTAACATGCAGGGAGGCTAGATGTCATTGGACAAATCTGTAGTTCCTTGATTCTGAGGTGCCAAACTTGCTACAGATTCATCTTGTTAAAGCTTTTGAGAACCAAAGTGAGCATGATCCTACCAATACAAAGATGTTCACATAATAATTAATCTGTATATTAACAGTAGAAGAACAACTTTTATGAGTGACAGATTTCTATGATACCGTTATCTAAGCAGGGATCATCATATACCTAATTAAAAGGTCTGGGTCCAAAGATTTGTAGAAAATTTTGGCGTTGTAATTTGTTACTTTGTTACGGAGTTATGTGGCAAAATGTCTGCCTGTTATTTACAATACATCACCATTGTGCTCTGGAAAATGTAACAGTTGGCAAACTCTCCCTGTGCGTCTGCTGGATGACCTGGAGCATGTTACCAGCTGTGCAGTCTGTAAACTGTGACAGTTATTTGCACCACCCACTAAGCAGGGATTTTTTTTAAATTTGACTCCTAAAGGGGTGAAAAGGGGTAAATGTTCCACCCAGCAAACCTTTGCCCGGTTGAACCCAGGCAAATCAGCTGGTTATCATTTATTTGTAAATCACCAACATAGTGCTCGTACGGTAGATTTAGGGGATGTAATACAAGCAAATAACACAATAACATGAAACACAAGGTAAAGGTGATTCTGCCCAAACAACTTAGAATCTAAGTACATATACTTCATTCACTTCATACAGTACATAATAAAGTTGTGGAATAACAATTGTAGCTGTGGAGATTCATATTCATGGTTATAGTCACTTTACTTTTGTTAGTACTCATGAATATTTTTTACCTGCCTAGAAGACAGTCCATATCATTGAACTTCATGTAGACATGTAATTGACAACAACAATACATTTGAGATGTTTATTTATATGTTGATAAGATAATGTGTGCTTAATGCACATGTGACAGGTTCACTTTAAGTAGTAAGAAATAACTGTCAAAAAACTCTGCTTAGAACTAAATAATAATAAGGCAAATTTAACGTCAAGCATGCTTTGCAGATCTTCATACACTCTTACAAGTCTTCTTCCAGAAATATTTAAATGAGTACATTTTATAAGAAAAAAAAAAGACTTGTAAAAGCGACAACTAAAAAGGTTTAATTTAATATACTGAAAGTTCCAGGTAAATATCTTGTAATTTCAAACAATAATTAGTCAACCATTTGATAGGAAACCTCCATTAAGCAAGCTTGTTGCCAGTGCTCGTATTGATTTGAAATGCAATGCTTATATGTTTTATGTCACTAATGATATGTAACTAGATGAACACAACAAACTCTACTCTGTAGAATCTGATATGCACATGGAAATGTCTTATTCTAATTAGCAAGGTTCAGCTGTGAAAAAAACACTTCCTTTCAATCTACAAATGCTGGTGAAGGTTTGAGCAGGTTTTCATGTTGATTTCCTGTAAAAAGATAATAAACCCATAATTTGTCTGAAAACCAGGGCTTTCAGTTGATTGGGATCTTTTCTGGTGAACGTCTGCAGATAAATAATACATCAGACGTCCTCACGTTAAAAGAAAGAAGACTTGAAGAAGAAAAACATAAGTAGAATTTCTTCATGGGAGATTTGTGATTATTTAAGCCCTCCAAGGGAATGGAGGAAAGTGAGTTATCACGTGCCCCCTCTAGTGCAGATAACTTTATTGGAGGCAGTATTGCTTTGATGATGACTTACTAAAATGAGCATCTCGCTGTGCAGTGTTCAACGGTGTGACAGTGACCCTTTCCTAGTCCTACATACTTCTTTTTCATTGACTTATCATATAGCATTAAATAACTTAACATATTGCATTAAATAACACAAAAAGGCATATTGTGGAATTTGTTTTGGTACTTTACTGTACATATGTATGTTTTTAGAACTTGTGCAGTGCCATCACAGCACAGAGGTGGGGTGTGTGTGTGTGTGTGTGTGCGCGTGTGTGTGTGTGTGTGAGGTGGGCGGAGACTACTGCATACCATCCTGACAAGTCACATCATCAAGGTCCACCACACCCTCATTACAATAAATGAAGGGCTTGATCTGTGTGAGTGGCCTACTCTCCTGAGAGTCCTGCAATGCGGGAGTCTCCTGGACGTTGCCAGAGAGTAGACAAGTAAAGAATCATTTCATTTAGTGAAAGCAACTCAGCGCTATAGCTGTAATGGTCTATACAAGATGTAAGAGATATAATTGTGCTCCCTGCTCAACCCATAGAACATAATTTATTTCTAACCAATATACAGTACTTTAACTACAAATGATCTAAGTGTACGCACTACCTTTAGTAAATATTATAGACACATCATGCGATCACTATTCCAGTTGCTTCCAATAATCGGAAATACCATGTGAATATCTGCCTATAGTCTGAGTTACATGAATCTATGCATCTACCCTGACCCAGTCTCCACTTGTATGAGCAGCTATCATCACTATTATCTGCATATAGTATGCCTCAGCTACATCCTTGGAGCAGGAGATCCAGAGGAAATTGGACAGTCCTCTGCATACTCTCACCTCTGAATAGCTCACAACTCTGCCTATTGTATGTTCACATCATGCTTACAAGATGATATTTCTACATGTATATGCCCCGTTTCCACCTAGTAATGCTCATCCAGCTGAATGTGAGTGGCAACTGTGTCAGGATTGTTCGCAGTACTGTAGTTCTTAAACACATACACAAGTTGCACCACATGTGCAATTTGCTACGAATCTCAAAATCTATCCACATTCAGAGTTGCACACAAATCAGGCCATGTATATTTATACGATTCTTGGAGTTTTCTTTTAAGTTATTCAGTTTAATACAATTTGTATCTACTGACTCCTACTTTTGTATTTGGCCAGTCTGAGACTGGCATTGAGGCCCACCCAAAACAATTCCATCATACCTTTCTGATTTGTTACATACCACCATGTAATGATGGATTAATACTCAAGTCTTGCTTACTTTTTAAGACTTTAAGAGCTTCAGGTAAAGATGAATTGTCTTAAAAGCGTAGGTGAAAAAAGGATTTTATTAATGCAACTCAGCTTCATTACAAGTTGCATGTAGATCATTTATATGCTGTTCTGATTGTACCTTGACTACATACAGTATTAGCCGATCTTATCCAAATTATAGGATCAGCCCATAGGCCAGGTTTGGTTTATTAGGTTGACAGTGACAATGCTGATAATCCAGTTTTCAGATACTGAATGCCTAACCCCTAAATCTAACCGTAACTCTGTTGTCATTTTTTAGTTTGTTGATGTTATATGTCAACAATTTGTTCATGTCAATATTTTCCAGATGTCGGCATGTTGATATCAACATTTTAACCATGTCGCCATAATAACTGTCAACATTTTCGGTTAATGTTGACAGAATAAATGTTGACATTATGACTGCATACTCATATGCCAAATGCCTAAGTGACCAGATCAATTTCCAAATTGGTCACACTTATAAGATCTACAGTATTATGTGTAATGCTTAGGTGGTGGGATTTTCCAGATGAGGCTTTTATTCATAAATTCAGTGGATAACAGTTTACATATAAATACACACAAACACTTTTTTCTTGTTTTTCTTTCTTCGCTGCATTTCTACAACTGAACTCAGTAATGGTTGGTTGGGGGGTAATGCGTAAATTACTGAATTATAATTAAACATAAATATTATAATCAATCTAATATTTACATAAACTTCCATTTCATTTTTGGTTATGGAAAAAGTATGGAGAAATGTTTGGATTGACCTGCTTGTAATTTTTATTACTATTAAAAAATCTGAAAGCATAGATAAAATGGCATTGTTTATAATGCAAGTGGTAGAGATCACGGCTAGCAAATGATCTTTAACACATACCCACAGACTGTTGTTTATGAAAAAGTCCTATTTCACATTCAAACAGTTGTATCCAAACTACAAAGGTGTAACACTGCACACAAATTATTAATGAATATTTGTGCAAGTTTTAAGGTTTTATTGGAGATGGACGCACCTGTAGGGGTGCAAAAGTTTGCACCGATTGATGATAGTAGGTGGTTGGATCTAGAAGCAGTATTGATTAGTGCCTGGTTTTATACCAAGATACAGAAACAAGATCTCATTTTGGGGCATTGTTCACATGGGGTTAAGGTGTGGAGAGTATAGTTAGAGGATTGGTTAGTGCTCAGTGGTAGGATAAACATATGTTACCTCTCTGCAAAAGGTTTTAAATTCTCCACCACCTCTGGTGTCCTTCACCTATAATTATGCTAAGAAAAACTTTACATCTTATAGATGTACTTCTGCATAACTAGCTGCACGTGGATTCATCTAGGTGCAAATAAAAACAGGAATCACTTTATTATTATTATTATCCTTTATTTATATGGCACCACAAGGGTTCCGCAGCAACCAATTACAGAGTACATAAACAAATAATCAACCAGGAAAACAGCAACTTACAGTTGACTACAATATAGGACAAGTACAGGGTAAATAAACATAGCTACATATGCAGATGACACTGGAATAAGTATCAGGTGGCAGAAGACTGCTGGATTTGGTGCAGCTGAAGATTATTAAAGTAAGAAAAGGGTAAGCACATGAGGGAAGAGGGCCCTGCTCGTGAGAGCTTACATTCTGAAGGGGAGGGGTAGACAGACAGGGGTGAGACAGATGGGGTACATAGAGAGCGTGGAACAGAGGTTTAGGATGAGATTTGGCTGGGTTTGGTGAAGAAGTGGGTCTTGAGAGCCCGTTTGAAGTTTTGTAGAGAGGTGGAGAGTCTGAGGGGGAGAGGTAGGGAATTCCATAGAAGTGGTGCAGCACGTGAAAAATCTTGGAGGTAGGAGTGGGAGGAAGTAATCCGTAGGCAGGAGAGTCGGCGAGCATTAGCAGAGCGAAGAGGACGGGTGGGAGTGTAAAGCGAGATAAGATCAGAGATGTAGATGGGAGAGGAGTGGGTGAGGGCTTTGTAAGCAAGTGTGAGAAGCTTGAAATGGATTCTGAAAGGGAAGGGGAGCCAGTGAAGGTCTAGTAAGAGAGGAGAGGTGGATGTAGTGCGTTTGGTGAGGAAAATGAGCCGGGCAGCAGCATTGAGGATAGATTGGAGTGGAGAGAGGTATTTGTCAGGAATGCCAGTCAGGAGGAGATTACAGTAGTCCAGTCTGGAGATGACCAGTGAGTGGATAAGAGTCTTAGTAGCATCCTGGGTCAGAAAGGGTCTGATCCTGGAAATATTTTTTAGATGAAAACGGCAGGTTTGTGAGAGGTGCTGAATGTGTGGTTTGAAGGAGCGGGAGGAGTCAAGGATTACTCCAAGACAGCGCACTTGGGGGGTAGAGGAGATAGTAGTGCCATCAATAGATAATGAGATTGTAGGAGGTGAGGTTATGCGGGAGGGAGGGAAGATGATCAGCTCGGTCTTAGACATGTTAAGTTTAAGAAAGCGCTGGGACATCCAGGAAGAGATAGCAGAGAGACAGTTGGAGATACGAGTGAGGAGAGTAGGGGAGAGGTCTGGAGAGGAAAGATAGATTTGAGTGTCATCAGCATAGAGATGATATTGGAAACCAAAAGAACTAATGAGCTTACCTAGTGAGGACGTATAGAGAGAGAAGAGAAGAGGACCAAGGACAGAACCTTGGGGTACCCCTACAGTTAGTGGAAGTGAGGGGGAGGTGGAGTCATGAGAGGAGACAGAGAATGAACGGTCAGAAAGGTAGGACAACAACCAAGAGAGGGCAGTGTCACGCAGGCCAATGGAGTGAAGGATTTGCAGTAGGAGAGGATGGTCCACAGTGTCAAAAGCAGCAGAGAGATCAAGTAGAATAAGTAGAGAGTAGTGTCCCTTAGATTTAGCAGCATGGAGGTCATTGCATACTTTTGTAAGGGCAGTTTCAGTGGAGTGGAGAGGACGGAAGCCAGATTGGAATGGGTCAAGCAGTGAGTGCGAGGAAAGAAAGGAAGTAAGGCGGTTGTAGACAATACGCTCAAGGAGTTTGGAGGCAAAAGGGAGGAGAGAGATGGGTCGGTAGTTGGAGAGAGTGTTTGGATCAAGGGTAGGTTTTTTAAGAATAGGAGAGATGAGTGCGTGCTTGAAGGCAGAGGGGACAGTGCCTGACGAGAGGGAGAGATTGAGAAGGTGGGAAAGATGGGAACAAGCAGAAGAAGAGAGGTAGCGGAGGAGGCGGGAGGGGATAGGGTCAAGTGGGGAGGTGGTGAGGGGACAGGAACGAATGAGGGCCATGACTTCCTCTCCAGATGCATGGGAGAAAGATGACAGAGTTGGTGCGAGGGATGGGGAGGGTTGGTAAGGGATGGGAGAAGGCTGGTTACTGATGGTCTGGTGTGATGTGATGTCTTGACGTATGGAGTCAATTTTGGATGTGAAGTAAGTGGCAAAGTCAAGAGCAGAGAGTGAGGAAGGGAGACGAGGTGGAGGTGGGCAGAGGAGTGAATTGAGAGTGGCATAGAGGCGCCGGGGGTTGGAAGACTGGGAGGAGATGAGGTTCTTGAAGTATGACTGTTTAGCAAGAGAAAGGGCAGCACTGAAGGATGAGAGCATAAGTTTGAAATGGAGGAAATCTGCCTTAGAGCGTGATTTCCTCCAGTGTCGCTCAGCAGTACGTGAGCATTTTTGCAGATATCTGGTGCATTTGGTGTGCCAGGGTTGAGGTGTTAATTTGCGAGGGTGAATAGTGGTTGGTGGAGCAACAGAGTCAAGAGCAGAAGTAAGGGAAGCATTGTACGTGGAAGTGGCTTGTTCAGGGCATGAGAGAGAGAGAATAGGAGAGAGAAGTGAGTCAAACAGGGAGGAAAGGAATGTGGTGTCAATAGCTTCAATGTTACGCTTAGCGATGGTAGTCTTAGGAGGTTGAGATGGGGAAGTCGAGAGAGATAGGTTAAAGGAGAGCAGGTGGTGGTCAAAGAGGGGAAATGGGGAGTTGGAAAAATCAGAGATATCACAGCGGTGAGTGAAGACCAGATCCAGTGAGCTCCCATTCACATGGGAGGGTGAGGAGGTCCACTGGGAGAGACCAAGTGAGGAGGTGAGGTTAAGGAGTTTAGAGGCAGGGGATTGTGTGGGGATGTCAATAGGGATGTTGAAATCGCCTAGGATAATGGTGGGAATGTCAGAAGAGAGGAAGTGAGGAAGCCACGAAGCAAAGTTGTCGATGAATTTGGAAGCAGTGCCAGGGGGGCGGTAAATGACAGCTACTCTAAGATGGACTGGTTGGAAGAGGCGTATAGCGTGGACCTCAAATGTAGAGAATATAAGGGATGGTTCTGGTGGTATGAGTTGGTAGGAGTAACTAGAAGGTAAAAGGACCCCAACACCACCCCCATGGCGACCCCCAGGTCGGGGGGTGTGTGTGAATGTGAGGCCCCCAGCAGAGAGAGCAGCAGCAGAAGTAGTGTCAGAGGGCGTAATCCAAGTTTCAGTAATGGCTAGTAGGTGTAGGGATTTGGAAATGAAAAGGTCATGAGTGGGGACCAGTTTGTTACAAACAGATCTGGCATTCCAGAGTGCACAGGATAGGGGGTATAAGTCTGTGGGAGAGATGTGAATGAGATTATCAGGGTTGCTGTAGCGATGAGGTGGGATTAACTTTGAGGGCAGGGATGATGAGAAAGTAGTGATGGTACGGGTGCCTGAGCTAGGAGGGGAAACTGCAGGAGGTGGGCAGGGAGGGAGGTCAGTGTGATGTGGATGGGGGTGTGGGGAGGTGACAGGGAAGGGAGAGAGGGAGCAGGGCTGAGTTGTGGGGTAGCAGGACCATGGGGCAGAGGTGAATGAAAGTGGGGTAACAGGAAAGGTGGGGGAAGGAAACAGAGGGAAGGAGGGGAGACAGAGGAGGGGAGAGAGGAGGAGGTGTAGGAGACTAGGGGGTAAGGATGAAGATACATTATTAGGTAGACACTGAGTGATGTGGGGGGTATAGGAAAGCCTTGACATAGTGTTAAGTAGGTAAATAGGTTGAGGGAAAGTGGAAGTAGGAGAGGAGACTGTAAGGGAATCCAAGCAGAAGAATTGCAGAAATGCAGGTGAGAAAAGCAGTGTAGGCTCAAGGGGTGTAGATTTAGTATGAAATGAGTCAAAGTGTAGATAAAGTGGGTGCAGAAATGTATTTGGAGTGTAAGAAATGAAAGGATTGTGAGAGGTTTAAGAAGCAATGGTACTTATGTTAGATGTTTTAAGTGTTTGCAGGTAAAATTGCATTGGTGCAGCTGTGCATAAAAAACAAAATTACAATAATACAGATACAAGCATTTGTAGGTGAAATGGATGGTTTTTGAATTGTCCAAGTAAGGTTGTTCCGTGCTATTTATTCAGATGCAACAATCAGGAGGTGAGTGATCTGAGGAGTAAGTGACTCACATTTGTTTTTAGTTCTTCAGTTTTTTTGTTTGTTTTGTTTGATTGATGGGCTTCCGTTTTCCTTCTTTTTCACTTCGATTGAACGCTGATTGAACGCTGCTGTTATTAGTCAAATTTATCACGCTTTGATAAAATGCACGCTTCGATTTTAAATGCACAGCCAAACGGCTTTGCACAGCCTACACCATTGGACTTAAGTAGAAGACTATTACAAGTGAAACCAATAATTGAAATCTGCAACCACACCCCACCCCCTCAAATGCCAGGCAATAAATTACCTTAAAAACAACAACCAGGCATTCCACAAAGATAAAACTGGGTCTATATCATTCAAAACTTTAAAAAGTACTTCAAAATCACATACTATGCAATAATGTTTCAATTTGCATTACCCAGCAGAATTAGCTTTGCATATATAGAGATATAGGCCCTCATTCCGAGTTGTTCGCTCGGTATTTTTCATCGCATCGCAGTGAAAATCCGCTTAGTACGCATGCGCAATGTTCGCACTGCGACTGCGCCAAGTAACTTTACTATGAAGAAAGTATTTTTACTCACGGCTTTTTCTTCGCTCCGGCGATCGTAATGTGATTGACAGGAAATGGGTGTTACTGGGCGGAAACACGGCGTTTCAGGGGCGTGTGGCTGAAAACGCTACCGTTTCCGGAAAAAACGCAGGAGTGGCCGGAGAAACGGTGGGAGTGCCTGGGCGAACGCTGGGTGTGTTTGTGACGTCAACCAGGAACGACAAGCACTGAAATGATCGCACAGGCAGAGTAAGTCTGGAGCTACTCTGAAACTGCTAAGTAGTTAGTAATCGCATTATTGCGAATACATCGGTCGCAATTTTAAGAAGCTAAGATTCACTCCCAGTAGGCGGCGGCTTAGCGTGTGTAACTCTGCTAAATTCGCCTTGCGACCGATCAACTCGGAATGAGGGCCATAGTGCAACAGAATATGATGGTAGTTGTAGTCAATTGTAATTACCCAGCAGAATTAGCTTTGCATATATAGAGATATAGGCCCTCATTCCGAGTCGTTCGCTCGGTAATTTTCATCGCATCGCAGTGAAATTCCGCTTAGTACGCATGCGCAATATTCGCACTGCGACTGCGCCAAGTAATTTTACAATGAAGATAGTATTTTTACTCACGGCTTTTTCTTCGCTCCGGCGAACGTAGTGTGATTGACAGGAAATGGGTGTTACTGGGCGGAAACACGGCGTTTTAGGGGCGTGTGGATAAAAACGCTACCGTTTCCGGAAAAAACGCAGGAGTGGCCGGAGAAACGGGGGAGTGTCTGGGCGAACGCTGGGTGTGTTTATGACGTCAAACCAGGAACGACAAGCACTGAACTGATCGCAGATGCCGAGTAAGTCTGAAGCTACTCTGAAACTGCTAAGTAGTTTGTAATCGCAATATTGCGAATACATCGGTCGCAATTTTAAGAAGCTAAGATACACTCCCAGTAGGCGTAGGCTTAGCGTGAGCAACTCTGCTAAATTCGCCTTGCGAGCGATCAACTCGGAATGAGGGCCATAGTGCAACAGAATATGATGGTAGTTGTAGTCAATTGTAATTACCCAGCAGAATTAGCTTTGCATATATAGAGATATAGGCCCTCATTCCGAGTTGATCGCTCGCAAGGCGAATTTAGCAGAGTTGCTCAGGCTAAGCCTACGCCTACTGGGAGTGTATCTTAGCTTCTTAAAATTGCGACCGATGTATTCGCAATATTGCGATTACAAACTACTTAGCAGTTTCAGAGTAGCTTCAGACTTACTCGGCATCTGCGATCAGTTCAGTGCTTGTCGTTCCTGGTTTGACGTCATAAACACACCCAGCGTTCGCCCAGACACTCCCCCGTTTCTCCGGCCACTCCTGCGTTTTTTCCGGAAACGGTAGCGTTTTTATCCACACGCCCCGAAAACGCCGTGTTTCCGCCCAGTAACACCCATTTCCTGTCAATCACACTACGATCGCCGGAGCGAAGAAAAAGCCGTGAGTAAAAATACTATCTTCATGGTAAAATTACTTGGCGCAGTCGCAGTGCGATTATTGCGCATGCGTACTAAGCGGAATTTCACTGCGATGCGATGAAAATTACCGAGCGAACGACTCGGAATGAGGGCCATAGTGCAACAGAATATGATGGTAGTTGTAGTCAATTGTAATTACCCAGCAGAATTAGCTTTGCATATATAGAGATATAGGCCCTCATTCCGAGTTGATCGCTCGCAAGGCGAATTTAGCAGAGTTGCTCACGCTAAGCCTACGCCTACTGGGAGTGTATCTTAGCTTCTTAAAATTGCGACCGATGTATTCGCAATATTGCGATTACAAACTACTTAGCAGTTTCAGAGTAGCTTCAGACTTACTCGGTATCTGCGATCAGTTCAGTGCTTGTCGTTCCTGGTTTGACGTCATAAACACACCCAGCGTTCGCCCAGACACTCCCCCGTTTCTCCGGCCACTCCCGCGTTTTTTCCGGAAACGGTAGCGTTTTTATCCACACGCCCCTAAAACGCCGTGTTTCCGCCCAGTAACACCCATTTCCTGTCAATCACACTACGATCGCCGGAGCGAAGAAAAAGCCGTGAGTAAAAATACTATCTTCATTGTAAAATTACTTGGCGCAGTCGCAGTGCGATTATTGCGCATGCGTACTAAGCGGAATTTCACTGCGATGCGATGAAAATTACCGAGCGAACGACTCGGAATGAGGGCCATAGTGCAACAGAATATGATGGTAGTTGTAGTCAATTGTAATTACCCAGCAGAATTAGCTTTGCATATATAGAGATATAGTGCAACAGAATATGATGGTAGTTGTAGTCAATTGTAATTACCCAGCAGAATTAGCTTTGCATATATAGAGATATAGTGCAACAGAATATGATGGTAGTTGTAGTCAATTGTAATTACCCAGCAGAATTAGCTTTGCATATATAGAGATATAGGGGATAATTCCAAGTTGATCGCAGCAGGATTTTTGATAGCAATTGGGCAAAACCATGTGCACTGCAGGGGAGGCAGATATAACATGTGCAGAAAGAGTTAGATTTGGGTGGGTTATTTTATTTCTGTGCAGGATAAATACTGGCTGCTTTATTTTTACACTGCAAATTAGATTGCAGATTGAACATACCACACCCAAATCTAACTCTCTCTGCACATGTTATATCTGCCTCCCCTGCAGTGCACATGGTTTTGCCCAATTGCTAACAAAAATCCTGCTGCGATCAACTTGGAATTACCCCCATAGTGCAACAGAATATGATGGTAGTTGTAGTCAATTGTAATTACCCAGCAGAATTAGCTTTGCATATATAGAGATATAGTGCAACAGAATATGATGGTAGTTGTAGTCAATTGTAATTACCCAGCAGAATTAGCTTTGCATATATAGAGATATAGTGCAACAGAATATGATGGTAGTTGTAGTCAATTGTAATTACCCAGCAGAATTAGCTTTGCATATATAGAGATATAGTGCAACAGAATATGATGGTAGTTGTAGTCAATTGTAATTACCTGTAGGTGACAAGAAGAGAAGAAACGTCAATTCACAATCGATATCAGCTGAAGATAAATTAACGCTGATTGAACGCTGCTGTTATTTGTCAAATTTATCACGCTTTGATAAAATGCACGCTTCGATTTTAAATGCACAGCCAAACGGCTTTGCACAGCCTACACCATTGGACTTAAGTAGAAGACTATAGACACTTAGACGTTTACTCTCATTGCTTTCCTTGCACTAGACAAATTAATCTTAATTGCTTACTTTTGCTATGGTTAAGTGCAAATTTGACTCTTTATAATAATTCTGCAAAGTCTGTCCTGAGTAAAACATGCGTAGTGGGAACGAGTGCTGTGTGATCCCCTCTCTGCCTATAGCTGCCACTGCAGGGGTACAGTGAGAAGGGAAGGAGCCCACTCACTAGCATATTGGATGGGGTTTAGTGTAGGGAAGGGGAGGGAGGCAGAGACCTCTCATCCCGGAGAGTCCAATCCTAGTTAGTAAACAATGCTTTTGACTTTTTTGCACATTAGCATTTAACTTTTGATAGTAAAGTTAGGCCCATTTTAACACAAATGTTTAAATAAGAATGAGCAACTATTGTTTTCACTCCTTCCCCACTCTCAGATCACAACCTTATCACCTGCATGCTCTCCTCTAATACTTCAAACTCAGTGCCGCTGACATCCTCTAATCCTCCTCAAACCTGCAGAAATATTAATGCAATTAATCTTCAAGAACTTTCCAACAACTGCTTTCACCTATTTCTGCATTCACTTCTCCTGAGATGGCTGTATTACACCTGAACCAGACTCTAGAGATAGCCCTTGACAAAGTGGCTCCAGCTACCCATCACACTCCACATAAGCAAAGATGTCAACCGTCGCACTCTAAAGTAACAAGACACCTTCGAAAACTGTCACGTAAAGTTTAATGCCAGTGGCGTAAATCTCGTATTCCAAGTGACTTTTTCTGCATATAAGACTCTCTACCACTCTTATCATAATGCTCTAGACACTGCCAAACAAACATATTTCCAAACTCTTATCTCTGCTCAAGCCTCTAACCCCAAATGACTTTTTAATACATTAAAACCACTTCTCAACCCTTCTTCACCCAACCCGCCAGCCACTATCAAGGCGCAAGATCTTGCTTCCTGCTTCAAGGACAAGATTGATAAGATCCAAGATGAAATGGTATGCTCTTCCTCAACCAGTGACCTACTCAAATCCTTATCTGAACCCTCTGGCACTTTCTCTTAATTTGATCCCACAAGTGAAGATGAAGTATCAACACTCTTCTCATCCTGCTACTCTACTACCTCTCCTCATGCAGTGATTACTCCTATTCTGAAAAAAAACTAAATTCTGACCCTAACTCTCTCTCAAACTACCGTCTCATCTCTCAACTCCCATGTCTCTCCAAGCTACTTGAGAAACTTGCCTACACTCGCCACACATACTTTCTTAACTCATACAACATATTGGACCCACATCAATCAGGCTTTCGCTCCCAACACTCCACAGAGACAGTACTGACTAAAGTAGTGAATGATTGGGTCACTGCGAAGTCTTAAGGCCATTACTCACTACTTATTCTTCTAGATCTCTCTGCTGCTTTTGACACTGTGACCACTCTCTTCACATACAAACACTGCAATCCCTAGTTCTTCAGGACACAGCCCTCTCTTGATTCTTATCCTACCTATCTAATCGCTCTTTCAGTGTCTGTTTCTATGAATCCACCTCCTCTTCGCTACCTCTTTCAGTTGGAGTACCGCAGGGCTCAGTCTTAGGTCCTCTGCTTTTCTCAATCTATACCTCATCTCTTGGGAAACTAATCAGCTCTTTTAGATTTCAGTATCATCTGTATGCAGATGATACTCAAATCTATCTATCTGCCCCTGATTTGCCTCTATCTGTATTGGGTCGGGTCACTGAATGCCTCTCTACCATTTCATCTTGGATGTCATCTCGCCACCTCAAACTTAATATTTACAAAACAGAGTTAATTATATTTCCACCGGCCAATAGCAGTTACCAACCTGATATTTAAATTACTGTTGAGAACTCTACAATCAACCCTACAACACAAGCTCGCTGCCTAGGTGTCATACTTGACTCAGAACTGTCCTTTGCTCCCCACATTCAATCTGTCTCAAAATCATGTTACATGCACCTAAGAAACATATCCAAAATATGATCATACCTTACACAAGACACTGCTAAAACCCTAATCTATGCTCTCATTATCTCCCGCATTGATTATTGCAATAGTCTTCTTACTGGTCTTACTAAGAAGAGACTCTCACCATTACAATCCATTCTGAATGCAGCTGCGAGGATAATATTCCTCGCTAGACATTCATCGTCAGCAGACCCACTTTGTCAGTACTTCCATTGGCTACCGGTATTCTACCATATTCAATATAAAATACTGTTACTTACACACAAGGCCATTAACCATACTACACCAACATACATCTCTTTGCTTATCTCAAAATATCTCCCAACCTTGCCCCTTCGCGCTTCACAAGATCTGTGTCTCTCATCCACACTCATTACTTGCTCCCATACACGATTACAGGACTTTCTTCAGGCTGCACCCACTCTGTGGAATGCCTTACCACGTACAATAAGACTCTCCTCTAGTCTTCAAACCTTCAAGCGTTCCCTGAAAACTCACCTATTCAGACAAGCTTATCAAATTCCAGAACCGCTCACATTACCTTCATACTGTAGCTTTCCTATCCAATTATATCCCCGCAGTACAGTCCACATCTGGTGGACAACTATGCAATAGATAGCACCTTTCCTTGTGTATCAATGCCTATTTCCCCATAGATTGTAAGCTTGTGAGCAGGGCCTTCCTACCTCTATGACTGTTTGTTTTTACCCAGTTTTTTCTTCTAATTGTGTCTAGTTGTAAAGCGCAACAGAATTTGCTGCACTATATAAGAAACTGTTAATAAATAAATAATAAATAATATTGTTTTCTTCAGTGTAAAAAAATTCTATTGCATTTGTAGGGATACAGAAATCACTGAAGTGTTAAGGCTAATTGAATGGCCCGATGAAGCGCCACAGAATTTTCCACACTGGACAGACCTAATTGAATCTAGTACTAGTAGGAAATTCAAACAATGTGCACTGAGGTTCATGGGGGTTATTCAGATCTGGTCGCTGCTGTGTGTTTTCACACAGCGGGCGATCAGATCCAAACTGCGCATGCACCTGCACCGCAATGTGCAGGCACATCGGATGGCTACAACGGGCATCGGCGGCCAGCGACGGGATGGTGTGACAGGCGTTCGCAAGGTGATAGACAGGAAGAGGCCTTTTGTGGGTGGCAACTGATCATTTTCAGGGAGTGTCCGGAAAAATGCAGGCGTGCCCAATCGTTTTCAGGGAGGGTGTCTGACATCAGCTCCGACCCCGATTCAGTAGCACTGGAAGAGTAAGTCCTGAACTGCGCGTAGACTGCACACACTGATTTTGAGCAGCTCTGCTAACACATAGGAACGCACACTTGCACAGCGAAAATACACTCCTCCTGTAGGCGGCGACTATCTGATCGCAGGACAGCAAGAAATGCAGCCCAGCAATCAGATCTGAAATAGTCCCCATATACGGTTGCAGAGGTCTGAATACTTGATAAAACAGAAATACAACTCACCAAGGGGCTGAGCGCATCATCACCCATTTCTTGTTGCTAAATGAATCTAACCGTTATTATGAATCAGGTTGGGAGCATGAGCACTCACTGGTCATACTGAAAAACTAATGAAAAGCATTGTAACTACTTTTTTGATGGCCAGGAAAAGGCAGTGTTTGTTTTAAGTGTGATTTTTCCTTTTTTTATTACTTCTTGACTGTATCTCATGAAAGCAGGAGAATAAGAATGAGGGTTTTCACTGTATTGGAATACTAAGATTGGTGCTTGGGTTATGTTGGGTGGAATATCTTTTTTATAGGCTTCTTAATAATAAAATTGACTGCTGATAAAAATGATATCATCACATTAGCATGTATTGAAAGTTGGTAGTCCTCTGACCCCTTCCACCTGTGTCTGTGATGCACAGGAGAGAAACAGAGGGAGAGATTTACCAAACCTTAGAGAGATAATGTGGAGAAGTTACCCAAAGCAACCAATTATCTTCTGTCATTTATCTATGAATTAACAGAAGATGACTGATTGCTTTGGGCACCTTCTCCACTGCATCTCTTTCCAAGGCTTGATACAGCTCCACAGGAGGAAGAGTGAGAAAGAGAAGTAGAGAGAAAGTGCTGGTGTTGGGAGGAGAAAAATATGGGGAGAGAGAGATTAGTGTCTGGGTGACAGAGAAAGTTGGAGAGAGAGAGAGAGAGAGAGATGGAGAGACGGAGGTGGGGAAATGGAAAAAAATATAAATAAAAGACTGGAAACGCCAGGTATTAGAGTTTGTTGAAAATACAGATTATTGATGATGATTCAGTTTCTTGTTCATATAAATGTATCTTGGAAAAAATGTGCCATTCCTTGATTCAACATCATTCATTACCCAGTTGTACAATGTATTGTCCAGTTGGTCGTCTCGAGGAGAGTATTCCTCTATCACAAGCATACTGTATGGTTATTACCATAATGCACCATCTACTGTTTTTATAATATATGGATTGTGTGAAAAGTGGTTAAAAAACATGACTTAAAAGCATTATCAGTCGGGTAAATGTTAGAAGGAATTCAGTATGATTTACCGGTGGCCGGGACGCCAGCCGTCAGTATAATGACAGCTGCGCTCGCCACAGGTTCTATTCCCACTCTATGGGTGTCGCGGACACCTACAAGTGGGAATAGTCCTATAGCACTGGTTTCTGGCTGCCGGCATTCACATCTGTCGAGATTCTGGCGTCGGTATCCTGTCTGCTGGGATCCCGACAACCAGCAAATTAAACGTATACTGTTAGAAGTATATGATCAGTGTATTTAACTTTACAGTGGTATTTATTTAATATTGAAGATAATCCATATTTTTAAATTATACTGTTCTTTCAATTGACAGCAATCTGTTCTCTGGGCAGAAAAGGACTGATTCTGGTTCTGAGTTGGTTAGGAGTAAAGCAAAACATAACTAGTACTGTACTGTAACTGTGTGCTTGCAGGTTGAATACTGGCTATTTATACATATACCCAGCAAACGCTGGACAGCTTCATTTTCATACAGCATTTTACTGTACATTTCCGTTTGGACAACTTCCCCTCAAAACTAAATCTCCTTGCACATTTTACACCTGCCTCATCTGCAGAGAAACATGGTCTTGTCAAGGTGTGCAGTTGTTTGCTCTTTTTCACTTTACACTCAACTTAGAATCAGGCTCAAAGTGTGCAGGATCACCACCTCACTATTTCATAAATTCCCTTCTAAATCTTAACAACAACAAAGAGAGGGGATTTCAAGGAAGAAAAATTTATATCAAATGTGGCTCTACCTAAAATGAAGTAATAGTAGTTCCGACTTGCTTTTAACATTCTAAAATGTATAGCTTTAGAAATCAAATCCCACATTCTAACCGCTTCCTGAATTTTATTTTTTCTGAAAATTCTGAAATTCCTATGCAGAAACAAAATATTCAGAACACAAAACAACTATGCTAGTTTTTGTTTTATTAAAAAAGTTCTTATGAAAGTATGTGACTGTGGGCAAGCAGTACAAACTCAAAATATGCCGGGAGCTCCAGGCAACAAGGGCTGTTGGGAGCTGTAGATTATTTTAAGTTTTAATACTGGGTAGTACTGCAATGTCAGCCTCCTGCCCACTCCCAGACCTGGCACCTTAACTTCCTTCCGCTCCAGGTTCTGGCGCCTCCAGCCCTGCCACCTCCTGCTTACTCCTGGACCCTGCTTCAGCCTCAAGGGGCAGGGGCGCCAACAGCCTCACCGGGCCCCAGTAATGGGGGGGTCACCAGTCCCCTATGCGGTAGGCTGTGAATGTCGGGCAGCAGGTGGTAGTAACAGCAGCAGAGGATAGGGAGGAGGAAGCGGCGGCGGGTGGGTAGGATTGCTAAGTGATTGCTCCCCTGCACGTGATGCAAGGGGAGAGAGGACTGACTGACTTCTGACTCTCTCCCCTGCGCAGTACATAGCAGCGTGTGCCATGTGCTGTGCTGGGGAGAGAAGCTGCCACAGCAGCCAGTCCTCTCCCTCTGGCCCTTGCCAGACCCATTCCAAAAGGACCAGGCCAGAGTAAAGAGTACCTGTTCCTCCCCCCTCTTGGCGCCACTAGGCAGGAAGTAAGTATAACAACTACTGTGAGCATTATATGTATAAGGGTCACAAGTACTATGGGCATTGTATGTGTAAGGATCACAACTACTTTGAGAATTATATGGGTAAGGATCACAACTACTATGGGCATTATATGCATAAGGGGCACAACTACTGTGGGCATTATATGTGGAGTGAGAAATACAGGGGGTGAGAGGGATGCATGCCCTGAGTGGCAAGCAGGGAGTGAGAAGACCAGGGTTGAGCAAGGGATATAAAGTGTTTATTTTGAAATGATTTGAATTGAACAAGTAATTAGTTAAACACAACTACAGTACTTACATAGTGGCTCTACTGTGGTGTAACGTGTATAATAGGCTCTACCATGGCATGATGTGCACATAGGCGTGCGCAGCACATTTTATTAGGGGGTGCACCGACGGAGGGGTGTGTCTAGCACCGCCTTTTGGGCGTGTCTAGCATGATCTATTGACGGTCAACGCAATATGAAATATCCACCCTTGTACCAATCCTAATAAAGCAGATACCTTTCATCAGATGTTGTGGTGTGCACCAAACAAACACCCCTGATGGCACTCGCTGCAATTACACTGCTCCTCCTCAGCCTAGTCTGGCTCCCCCTCTCTTTCCCCTGCAATCTGCAGCAGCTTACTTACAAGTCAGTCACTCACTGACACTGACAGTCCCAGACTAGTACTGCTGCTGCTGGAAAAACGAGTGACGTGCCAATGCTGCTGCCGACCGCCTGCCAGTATTGAATTTGTCTTCCTAAGAGGAATGCTGGCTGATCCTTATCAGTGGCTGGCATTGGCATAGCATAGAAGGAGAGAGGTGGGCGTGTGGCGGGTGTGACGGGTGGGCGTGTGAGCAGCATGACGTAATCATGTCCCATCACACTGTTTTTGTACATGGAGGTGGAGCCGGGAGTTTGAAAGCCGGTGGCAGTGGCAGCCTTGATTAACCCAGGCGTCTGGTCAGTAATACAGTCCTGACACGGTGAAGCGCAGAGGGGACAGTAATCAGCCTGCTCGGCGATCGCTGCATCAGGCATGTGAGATCGGGGTGCCAGACATTAGGGGGTGCCTGTGCGCACAAGGCACCCCCGCTGCACACACCTATGGATGTGCATATTCGCCTCTACTGCAGTGTAACGTGTATAATGTATCCTACTGCCTACATTTCTTGGACCCCGGTATGACAAAATGGAGGGTTGGGCCATGAGACCACACCCCCTCCTGACAAGATCACCCACCTTTTGCTGGTGCGCGCCTTCAGTGCACTTACTAGCTCGCACTGCCGCAAGGGTGGGGTGATTGGGGTGCTAGGGAAGATTTCGCCTTAAGCTCCACAAGGTCTAGAAGCTGCCCTGGATATCTTGTCCATTCCACCGAACGGCCAATATATCTGTAGGTCATCAGTAGGTTTATATACCTTATATGCCTGTGAATGACACATTTTACAGACATATTGTGTCGGCTCTGCAGCACAACCAGTGCAGATATATGTTGCAGATATTTCAGCATGTCTGGCTGTGTGAACAGATGACCCGTCAAACGCCCGTACACTGGCTGCAGGAACCACCAACACTGACATCACAACTGGGTGGGCAAATTAAAATGCCCGTCCAGTTGAGATCTCTACACAGAAATGCTGAGCAGGTGATTCGTAAGTGTGTATGCATACCAATTCGAACGCTATGTTGGCAGATCCGCCGGTCGGAGGATTCGTCAGCATAGTGTGTACCCAGACTTAGTGGGATATTCAATTGTTTGAAAAGTCAGTTGGGTGTCTGTTTTTTCCTATCTAACAGGAAAAACAGACACCCAACTGACTTTTCAAACAATTTAATTCCACCCTTAGATTCCGTATTTATAGAGTGATAGTGTAACAAATGTACTATATTACATGCACAGAGCTTTCAAAATGACAGATGGGCCCTTAAGAAATGTCTTCTTATCGATATTTAAATGACAGACTTTACGGATTAAATGCATATACTGAATATAATTCTCCATACACTCCATAAACTTAGTAATATTCTAAAGCTCTCTATTCAGAATTAAACCTGCTATAACATTTTATATTTAATATTCTAATGAGAAAACTGTATGAATTGATGAGTTCAATTAATTTATATATTTTAGAGTAGTGATTGAAAGGATTGCGTGAGAACTATAAAGTAAGGAATACTAGGTGCTTAATACTTACATCATTTATTCTATAACAGATCTTTTTACTAGCATATGAAGTACTTATAGGGGTAGACCAGTCTAGAACTTATGTATACTAATATAGTTTAACACTACAATCCAAAATGGAAATTCCTCAGACTTTAAGGCTTAAACTAATTTTTTCTTATTTTGCTTTTGGTTTTAATTAGTCATTGGGTTTCAGTTTTGGATTCAGTTTTGTCAAAACCGCCTTGTGTGTTTTGGTTTCGGATCTGTATTTTTAATTTTTTTTTAGAAAATAGCTAAAATCACATAATCTTGGCCTTTTTTATTTTCCTACAGTATTTTAACGTCAATAACATTCATTTCCAGTAATTTTGACTACCTCACAGTGCGCAAAATTGATCACCAACATACAGATATAGCTACGCTCACCCATCCTGTGGCATGGCCACACGGGCACACACACCGCGCTGAGAAGCGTGTGCGCCTTAGTACACAGAGCTGCAGCTTTGTACGGCGCCCATGTATTCCTATGGGCACGTGTACTTAGATATACGTGCGCGTCCAAGTTGCGGGCAAGCTTGCTGCGACCTGGCTTGCCACAAAAATGGCAAGCTGCAGGCTAGATGAGCATGGCTACAGCTGTAGGCCAAAGGCTGGCTAAACTAAGCAACGGAGCAGTGGCACAAACACACGGCACTTTTTCTATTTAAAAATGTTTTGAAAATTAGTAATGTATTAGCAATAACCAATCAAACCAACTCTCAAGTACTTTCAATAGAAAACAATCAAACACAGAAATTTACTAAGAATCATGTGTGGAATATAATTTCTCTAAACTAGTAGTAGTTAACAAACAGCAAAGTAAAAAAACTGTAAACCATGTATAAAATAGCAACAGCAGACGTAGATGCCCCCTACATAAGTGCACATGCCCCCAGCACATGCCTGTTCTCAGTGCCTAATCTGTACATCTGTCCTGGAGGCCCTAGACCACTGATGACTGGCACTCTCTGCCCATGTAAAGCCCCAATTTAGCAGCTCCCCAAAATTCCCAAACTCTAAAAACAGTTCCATAACTAAGGGATACAATTCAGGTTAGATACAGTGTGGGTTACAGTGCTGGTTACAGTGCGGGTCAGATACAGAGCGGGTCAGAAGCAGTGTGGGTAACTGTGTGGGTTGGGTACAGTGTGGCTCAGATACAGTGCTGGTCTGATACAGTGTGACTCAGATCTCAGATACAGTGTGGGTTGGATACAGTGCGGGGCGGATACAGTGTGGATTACAGTGCAGGTCAGAAACAGTGTGGGTTTCTATACAGTGCAGGTCAGATGGGTTGGTATTGTGAAACCGACGTTTGAGATCCCAGAGGTCATCATACCGACCCAGGGAATCCAGTCTCCAGATTGCCAGCAAGGGGGACGGGGGGTGGTGAGCACAACAAAGTCCCTTGCAGGCTCACTGTGCTCGCCACGCAGCAGGCTATGGGTATCGTGGAAAACCAGGAGTGCGAATAGTCTCTGGGAGTCGGCTGTCCCCCGCTTGGGATTCTGTCTCCCAACCACCGGTCACACAACCGCATCCGAGTCAGATACAGTGCGGATTACAGTACAGGTTGGATACAGTGCAGGTCAGATACAGTGCAGGTCAGATACAGTGCACATCAGATACAGTGCAGGATACAGTGCAGGTCAAATAAAGTGCCCGTCAAATACAGTGCAGGATACAGTGCAGGTCGGATACAGTGCAAGTCAGATACAGTGCAAGATACAGTGCAGGATGAATACAGTGCACATCAGGTACAGTGCAGGTCGGATACAGTGCACCACAGATACAGTGTGCACTGGATACACTGTGGGTTCGATAAAGTGTGTGTCAGATACAGTGTGGTTTGAATACAGTGCAGGTTGGATGCAGTACAGGTTGGATACACCAATAGTGCCCCTACTGTGACAGGTGATGATGGTGGTGTCCTTAGTGGGGGTGCTGGCAGTGTCAGCAGTGCGGGGGTACCATTGATGTCCTTTGTGCATGGGTACTGGTGGTGTCCTCAGTGCAGGGGTGCCGTTGGTGTCATCAGTGTGGGGGTGCCAGTGTTGTCCTCTGTATGTGGGTGCCGGCAGTATCCTCAGTGCGGGGGTGCCGGTGGTGACATCAGTGGAAGGGTGTTGGCTGTGTCGGCAGTGCAGGGGTGCCAGCAGTGACATCAGTGTGAGGGTGTGGAGGTGTCAACAGTGCGCGGTAGTCAGCGATGTTATAAGAGTGGGGTGCCGGCACTGTGTCAGCTGTGCGGGAGTGCTGGCAGTGTCCTCAGTGTGTGTGCGCAGTGACAGTTTCACAAGTGTGGGGGTGGACGACATCTTTTGTGCGCTCTGCCCTACTGTGCCCAAAGTAAATATATGGGGACGTGCTTACTGGCTGAAAGCCGTAAGAAACGGCACTCTCAACCAATCAATGGTCAGCCCATTGATTTCAAAGGGGCTTTGAAGTTGGTGCCGAATCCAAAACCAGCAATATCTGACAGCGTGAGGATAATGTTTTTGCTCATTTTGGGATCCAAGGCGGATGGGCAGATTCAAGCTCCATCTCGGATCCCCTCAGATCCTGAAAGTTCAGGTGGGCTCTGAGAACCAGTACCCTAATATCCATTTAAACAGGTTCTGTGTTTGACTAAAACCAGGTGAAATGCAGGCTTGAATTTAGCCAGCCACAGAACCTGTGTAAATCATAGGTGTCCCAGATTAAAGCAATATTACGGCAAGCCTATATACAATACATACTGTACAGTATATAAAATATCAATATATTGTAGTTAGTGCAGCTTTAAAAGAGGGCAGTAGCTGTAATAAGTAGAGTGTGTTTACAACTCACATTAAGTATTTTAGAAATTATCTCTCTCAAAAACACTTTGGTCTCATATAAAGTTAAGTGAGGACAGCTGGTGCAGTGGTGAAACTAGTGAGATCATGTACAGTAAGTTGCAACAGTGACAAGGTTCTGGTTCTAAACAGATGCTTCAGAGACTTGAATCCATAACCAAATTTGAAGTAGAGATGTGCGGCTCAAATTTTCCCACCAAAATCGGATCTCAAAACGAGGTAAAACGTCATCTTTCTCCGCCAAAAATTTCTTCTTTGTCCATGGAAAATTGCGCTTTGGCTGGAAAATGTCATCTTGCATTGACAAACATGACGTTTTGGCGGGACAAGATGATGTTTTGCCCCATTTTGAGATTACATTTTGGCAGTAAAGTCCAAGCCAAATACAAGCAGCACATCTCTAATTTGTACTGGTGTCCAGGGACTACTACTTACTTGACCACTGCAAATACAAAGCAAAATCTTCAATTTGCTAACTTCCACAGTTGAAGATTGTAAACATTTTCACTAATTGTACTCAATATTAGTTACTGATGGAAGTGTAAAATTTTTATTTCTTATTAAATGTGTGACTATGGGCACCATTTAATGCTACATAATCTGTCAGAGGTGCAGCGCAAAATCGTTTTTGCAAAAGTCACATGCTTCAATTTGTGCGTGTGTAGTTAGATTTCTGACAAAGTAAATATTTGGGTGGGGCAGGGGCATTCCTTGCTAACATACAGTTCCACTTAGTTTTGTAGGGTCGAGCAAAAAAGTAGTTTTCATATTCTGAATTGCAATTATTAAAATAAGATAAGGGAATAGTGAGGGCACAGTGTTAGAGGCATTCCTTGTTTTGGCATAACCATTTTTACTAGAATTTTACACTAGCTCTAAGCTGGCACAGACCACATCTGTTTTTTGTTTTTAATGAGAAAAGCCTATAATCAATGTTTTTTTATGTGTTCTGTAGAATTAAAGGAAACAAGCCTTTCCATTTTATAGAATTAGAAAAAAAAGATTGCATTTATTACTTTTGTGATAATGCTACTATGCTTTTACGTTGTGTGGTTACAGCAATAGGTGGTTACAGGGCTGCCACCAGAAATTGTGGGGCCCGGGACTGACAAAATAGGCAGGGCCCCCCTCTCCCAAAAAAATATTTTAGTCAGATAGTGCTGCAGTGGTGCACATAGAGGCCCCCCTGTGTGCTGTGTCCTCCTCCAGTCCTATAATAGTATTGATGACATCAAGAACCGGGCCCCCTTCTGCCTCTCTCACAACAATGACAAAAATACATACTTACCCCTTGCTGCGAAAATCCGGCATCCTCTCTCCCACTCTGATATTGAGCTCTTCAGTTCGGCACAGCGGCTCCTCTTCTCTTCACTGGCGCGTCATGATGTCACGCCACATCCTACAATAACTTTATTGAACAGCAAGTTGGCAGCGATCTTACCTGCAGCTTGCTTGCTAGGATCTGCGGTGGGGAGCAACCTGCGGCCCGGCGATGACAGGAGTAGGGAAGTGGCGCAGGGTATTTGAGAATACCGGCATTTGCGGCCTGTGGCAATACTGCCAATGCAAAGAATATTACTAGCAGTGGTGGCCGCAGACAGTCCCACCGGCGGTGTCCGGCACTATGAGCAGCCCGGGCCCTCCACTCTCTGTCAGAGTGACTGGGCCCGGGACAAGTGTACCCAAAGCACCCCCTTGATGGCGGCCCTGGGTGGTTACATAGGCTTGCCATAATAACCCTTTAATCCGGGACACCTATGATTAGCACAAGTTCTGTTGCTGGGTACTGTAAATTCCAGCCTGCATTTCACATGGTTCTAATCAACCATAGAAAAATTCTGATACTCTAGGGAGCCGTGATTCAGACAAGTTTGGGAACCACTCTCCTAATGGATTGTAATGCTGCATCCACATGAACCAGCTCACTAGATGGTGTAATTTATTGTATATTAAAATGGTCTTTTTAATTACTAGGAAGATCCCTTGTATATGAGCGCAAAACCAATGGCAAATTTGTATTTATTTATGTATAGTTAAAAATACACTAAATGGAAACAATCAAGGTTTTGTATTGTTTTTTTCTATATGTTTAAGCGGGTGGTATTCATGTGACCGCTGGTCAGCTGACCGACAGTCACATGACCTCCTCCACCAGCCCGACGGGTCACTGTCCCGATGGTCGGCATGCCGACCAACAGGGACTATTTCCACTCGTGGGTGTCCACGACACCCATAGAGTGGGAATAGAACCCGTGGCGACCGCAGGTCGCCACCGAGCCCGCAGCGTGGTGAGCGCAGCGAGCCCGCAAGGGGCTTGCTGCACTCGCCCCTCCCTGCCGGGATCCCGGCGTCGGTATGCTGCCGGGATCCCGGCATCGGTAAGCTGACCGGCGGTCAGGAGACCGCCGGTCAGCCGTACTACACCCGTTTAAGCATAGTTTTTGTACTTTTTAAAAATGTCATACTGTACAATTAGTCTGGATTAGAAATTGTTTCCTGCAATGGACTTATCATTATTCAATGTTAATGGTTTGCCATTTTTCTCAGTGGGGAAAAGCAACAAAATAACTCTGTCATTACCAATTAGCTACAGTATTATGACCTTGCAGAAATTGACCTGCACATTCAGGGAAATCATTTTATTAGAACAAACTTCATACCTTCCATTTGACAATGCATTACGTTTTATAATTTCACTATAATCATGTGCTCTTAAAATATAATCAACAATATGTTCACTAAAGGGCTTTATTATGAGCTGTACACAAACCCAATGTTTTCACAGTTCAGCAATAATTGCCTGGCTGCGCCTGCTTTGCCCTGCGTATGTACTGCAATGGTCTCGCAATGGCTGTCACAGGGAGCATATATTCGCAGAGTGATTGAAAGTCAAGGAGGTAATGGAGGAGAGTTTGTGTAGCTGTCCTGTGCATCACGGAGAATCGCCTAGATGCATGTTTGCTTGCTTTCTACCATTACTCTCTAAGTGACAGGCCACACATAGCGGCCAAACAGGTCCTGTTCAGCGGGACCCACTTGGCCACAAGGAGACTGCACATGGGTGCCTATGCAGGCACCCACACATGAGCGCCAGTCCCGCTGCCCCCAGCTCCAACCGCAGCATGCTACGGTTGGACCGGACGGCAGGACGATGAAATTGGTGAACACATACATTTCAATGAAAAATACACAGTAGCCATAATGAAACTTCCCCTATTCAGAGCTGTATGAAACTTGATCTAACAATCAGAATGTCACCAAATTTGGTAGGGAGGCCAATTAGGACATGGGAAGCAGGTCGCATTGGTGTCTACACATTAGAATTGGCACTATTATAGGCAGATTCGAACTGGGGCATGAAGGGCCCACTTGGGGAATGCAGTGGTAGGGGCCCATTCTTAAAGGCTTGTCTAACCATTAGCAAGTACATGGTCTGGGCCCCTTGATAAATATATATAAAGTAAATACTGCTAGTACATGCATGATAATATACCAGATTAATAACAGGAATGCACTGAACAAAATACACCATAGCCCTGTACAGTATAATGTAGCATATACATAATGTATAATTCAAGTGCTCAATCTGGAATCTGAGCCCTAGAAGAAGGGTGGGCACCAGGTTGTAGGTCCTACCTGGGGTTTCCCCTGTACCCCTATGGGTCAGTCAGACACTGATTATAGGCAAGTCATGCACAAATTTATATAATGTGTCAGTAGTAGGGATGTTAGGGACCCATCTAATGAGGTTTAGTTTGAAGTTGTAGGTGGGCAGGCATTTTTGGCCAAACATGCTAAGAACTTTATTTATGCTCCATGTTAATTGTAGGGGTGCGAGTCGGTAACGCCAATTTATGGATTTTTGTTTGTAGCCCTATAGGGCTGCAAGTACAAATCTGCGAGTCAGGCACTAAAAGTTTCTGTGAGGGGTGTAAGTTTGGGTGCTGTTGACCACTTAGACTTTATAATAATTGTTTTATCAGTATTCCTAGTGCTTAGAGTATGCACCTGCATTTTCTTTTTCTGCATTAGATCTCTTTTTCAGCTTACGGTGGAAAATGGTAAGTATAAATACCTTTACAGCCCTCCTTTAAGGTGCTACAACAGGAGGAGCTGTAAAGGAATATCCATTTGAAGCTGAATATACACCTAAGAGATCAGTCAGAGACTTTGGGGTATATTCAATAAGAGTCGGAAACTGCCGTCTTGTCGGAAAGACGGCAGTTTCCGACTGATTGAGGTCAGAAGGGGTTCCGACCTATTCAATGTCGGACCGTTTCTTCCGACAAATCGGGAACTCTGACTTGTTGGAAGACTGTCGGAATGCACGCGGAGCCGCTGATCCATGTGTATTCCTGGAAGCGGGGCCAAACCCGACAGGTTTTAGCCCAGTTTCTGACAATGTTAATCCGACTTTAAAAAAGGCGGATTCACACTGTCGTGAAAGGGCCAAACCTGTTGGGTTTGGCCGGGCATTGAATAGAGAGCTGTCGGATCCATTCCGTCGGAAAGGACCCGACAGCTATTGAATACACTCCTATATGGGGAACCCGTGGTTCATTCAAGCTTGTGTGTAATGTACTGTACCGTTTTTCATTTCCTCTGGTAGGAGTCCAATCTTTAGGTGCAACTGTGGAATATTTTGATATGCCCTGTTTGTAATTATCCTCTGTAAGAGCAATATAAAATTTATGAATTATTGTTTTTTTGAAGAAGGTTTTGCTGCAAAGTGGCAGATTTTGTTGTTGTTTTTTTTCTTCACATGATTCAATGACAGGAACATGTTATAATCTTGAAGAAAGCATATGGTATTTAATGTTTCATATATCACATGCGAATGTAAGGGAATTTATTCTTACAGTTTTCCTGCATGGAGGAACGTTTTGGCTGCATGTAGCTGAAAAGAGATCTCATTAGTTTCATATTTCTACATCACTAATGGGTGGTTTTTGAATCCGTGTCTATGATAATGCACTATTGTGTATATATTTTCATTTTTCATTTAGAGGAATATACTAAATCACATATAGAAGATTTCACACAGAGCTGAGTTCCTTTTCTATTGTTTTCACATTAAGTGGCCTATGTATCATCCTTAAAAGTAGGAGAATCCCTAGGAGGGATCCCTCTCTCCCTGTTTGGCTCCCTTCACCAGATGTCAGGGTTTTCGTGCCATGTGTGAACCACCTCTCACACATGTGCGCTAGAACTGCTGAGACAGAATTGGCAGTGTCCTGATCCTGAGGACAGCTGATCTTCAGTTTCGCTGGCCCTGCACCAGAGTAACATTCCTTTGCAGTTAATTTATATGCACAGCTACTACTGGCAACGAGTGGGTATCACTGGTAATATTAGCATCATGAATAGACCCCTAAGTGTTAAGTGTCACTTTTATTTATTATTTTACCTGCAGTGTATTTGAGCTGAGGTTTTAATTTCTGCTCTAAAATATACCAGGTGGAAAGTTCAGGGTGCATGGTGCTGCAATGGCATCATTGTGGCCCCCCTTGATTCGTCATACAAAGATGCAATTTTTGGCATTGTACAGCAGGGGGCAGGGCAACTATGATATGATTCAATACAAATTGGTCCTAGACAACCCACTTCACTAGGGAAGTAGGCAGAATGCGGGATTCTACCCTACTCTCTCTGGGAGATCTTCCAAAAAATTAGTGAATCTCCAAGCATGATTTGTTGTCTATCAAGAAAAAGATTTTCTTGCTTCTTCCTTTTTCCCCCCATATAATACAACTATAACATAAATCTACTGTATCAGGACCTGGGGATCTAAGTGATTGCTAGGACAGCATTCATTCTAAATAACTATGTGGGCCCTAAACAAGCATCTTGACCATGGCCCTGCTTGGCCTTCTCTGGCTCTTGGTAAGTACCAGATCATAGAACTGCCTTACTAATGGGTCTTCTTGACATTGGAAGTCATTTATGATAAAATTAAATGCTGCTTCTCTATTCAGCCTATCAGTGAGGTGGGTCCAGGCTTGGACTGGCCCACAGGGGTACAGGGGAAACCACTGGTGGGCCTCACTGCCTGGGTGCCCACCTCATGCTCTAAGGATCAGGTTCCAGACTGTACACTTGAATTATACATTAAACATACTGTATGTTACCTTATACTGGACTATGGTGTATTTTCTAACATGGGCCCCTACCACTGCATTCCCCTGGTGGGCCCTACATGCCCCAGTCTGACACTGGGTGGGTCTGTGCCTTTTGCATGAACAAAAACATGACTTCGCATGACTCTTTTGGTGGGGCTGCTCCCTCTATGATTAACATTCCCATTCCATTATTTGGACCAGGTATATAGATATAGCGTATTTATAAAGGTATGTTTTAGGATTGTTTGGTACCATACTTGAGTTATAGTTTATGCATGTTACTTTATAAACATCCTTTACTATTCCTAGTTTGTCATTTCATATGTTCAGCAAAATAATATGGTTGGGCAGGTATTGGAGTATAAAGGAGCATTTTAGTGTGTTTTTAATCTATCGTCAATGATCTTTGATTGAATTAGAATTCTAAGTTAAAAAAAGAAAATCAACATCTGTGCTGATAAATATAAATATGGCTTAACAGTTAACACACACATTTTAAACACATAATTGCGACAATAACGCAAAATGACAGGTTGTGTTACTCACAAAGCTCTGTTACAATTAATTACTAATTAATAACATTTGCATTAAGTGTTCCTATCTTTCCGCTGATGCCAAGATCACATTTAAAGGTCTTTTGACTGGCAAAACATAACTTTATCTAGTCAATAAGGGAACACACTCAGCTGGAATCTGTGATAATAACAAGTGAACTTGCATCTGCATAAGGATCCCATCTACAGTATGTTAACATTTGTAATGGTGCTAATTTAAAATGCTTTTAGAAATAAGCTTCCACATGAGCTCCCACAAGCCATAAAAGCCTGGCATATAAAGCAAATTGTTTGTCACTTACTGATGGCCTGACATATTTATTGTCAAAAAGAAATGGACATTAGACGAAAAAGCAGTTGTTAAAGGCCAAACAGTTTTTTCCCCTCTAAAAATGGTAAAGATGTGTGACTGTTCTCCTTTTTTCACCCTAACAATGAACCACCCCTTCAGACATCAAAAGACAAGATAATAAGGCACTTGAAGCACAATTCAAGATTATATTCAACATCTAAAGGCTCATCTCTTGTCAGTTTGCATTTTCTCTTCCAGAGATGTGATGCTTCTATCATCATGCTGTCAAAAGGAGTCTGGCAAAAGTGATGAGGCCTCTCATTTCACACACTTAGTGTTTTATCAAATAGCCCACGCTCTCTCTGATTCAACCAAAATGGAGAGATAATTTGAGGAAGGTCATGCACAAGTACAAAAATCTTGTATTGATTTGTGTGATTAGGAGGCATTAAAATTGCACGTTTATGTTAGTTTCCAAGATGTTTTGTCACTTTATTTAGTAATACACTTTTCTAGCTGGGAGGGAAAAATTGAAAATGTTCCATCAGACTATTTGGGGTGTATATGCTAAGATTGCATAAAAGAAGCATATTTTTGATACAAACCTTTCATTTTTATTTTTATTTTAAATTGCTATCCTTAATAGATTTTAGAAAAATACTGCAAGGATAAAAACAGAACCATGCCGTGCTTAGAAATGCGGAGAATATAACTGGTCAAAATGATTTAAGAGGTTTTCAGGTTATGGATTTTGTGGTGACATAATTTCTTTAATGAGTACACATCATATGTGTTGACAGATGACAACTAAATGGGTAAATGAATTGTACACAAGTCAGTTTGTGAACTCATTTGCAGCATATGTTGTCTCAAGTTTTTCTCTACATTTTTGCATTTTCCTAATCTTGTTTAAAAATTAAGGGGGAATTCAATGAACAGCGGTTATTCACAATGGGCTTATTGACCCCCTGGAGCTATCCAATTGGCCCCAAAGTGTAGCTGCCCACAGCTGTTATCAGGAATTTTTTTGGGACCTCAGCAGGCTTGGAAAAAGAACCCATGATAAGTCAATTTTTGCGAATCAGTGAAAACACATAGGCCGTGAAAACACATAGGTCCATGAACTTAGTTTCAGCCCAAAAACATAATTTTTTTTGGGCGCAAAAAATGGGATCTAATTGATTTGCCAAAAAGCTGAAAAATGCAAAAAAGTCAATTTTTTTGCACCTGAAACATAGGGCCTAATTTAGACCTGATCGTTGTGCTGCAAATTTGTAGAGGGCTGCGATCAGATAGTCGCTGCCAAGGGAGAGTGAAAACCTGCCGCGTGCAAGTGTGCGAATGCATGTATATGCCATGCAAAATCTGCAAATCCGTTCGCAACTCACTCATCATCTAATAATTTTTCCAGTCTGTGCAGTCTGTGTGTTGCCCAGGACTTACTCTTACAGTGCAATACAAAAAGGCTGATCAGGGCCGGAGCTGACGTCACACACCCTCTTAGAAAATGCTTGTGAACGCCTGCATTTTTCCTGGCACACCCAAAAAAACGGCCAGTTACCACCCCTCAACTTCCGCTTCCTGTCAATCACCTTGCGTATGACTAGCAATGAAAATTTTTGCACCATTCTGTTGCTGGTTGGCATCGCTCCGGCGCATTGTGGTGCATACGCATGCGCAGTCATTCGATAATCAGCCGCTGTGCAAATGCGCACAATAGTGATCAGGTCTGATCCTGGCCTATTATCAGGACTAATTGAATCCCCCCATTAAATTACTTACGTTATTTTACTGATAAAAGCTTTGTATATGAAATTATTATTTTCAAGAAGACGTGTGTTGGAGGCAACAAGTGAAAGAAGAAAAATCTGATGTTAGGTAAATTTTGCAAAAAATGTAAATCAGATAAAGATTATAAATATTATTTAAGCTGAAAGAGATGCGCCACTGCTGGTTCTGAAGTTTTTGTAAAATATACAGTACATACAGTATCTAGAAAATGAAGATCACAAAGCATAGGCAGAAGTCCCTTCTAAATATAGCCTCTGGTCCCTAGATGAAAAGCTAGAGGCTCTTCACAGCCTCAAGATTTTCAGGAGCAGAAGTAATTAATTCTAATTGAAATTACAGAGGTGCTCATCATAATCTATCATAATACAATGCCCTTTGTGCAAACAAATTATACGTTAACAAGCTGGATAAAGCAAGGTCCTCATGAAATTAACTCAAAAGTGCACTACCATCTACTACCATTTATTAACCCTCTCTTATCCATAGGCACGATGTGAACAGACCAATCACAAACAGCAATCAAGATACTCTCACACCCACTCACACACCTGCATTGCCACCATGGCTAAAGAAATGTATTTGCTGCATTACAAAGTCAGAGGTGCTCTGGGGAAATGTCTGTATGTCTTCATTACCTGGTTTTCCAACTAGGGCATGAAGAAGGTTAGTAAATAAATGTGTACATTTTTTTTGCTTTATTGAATCAGTATGTATGTATGTATGTATGTATGTATGTATGTATGTATGTATGGGCTTACATTATACAGGTTGAGTATCCCATATCCAAATATTCCGAAATACGGAATATTCCGAAATACGGACTTTTTTGAGTGAGACTGAGATAGTGAAACCTTTGTTTTTTGATGGCTCAATGTACACAAACTTTGTTTAATACTCAAAGTTATAAAAAATATTGTATTAAATGACCTTCAGGCTGTGTGTATAAGGTGTATATGAAACATAAATGAATTGTGTGAATATACACACACTTTGCTTAATGCACAAAGTTATAAAAAATATTGGCTAAAATTACCATCAGGCTGGGTGTATAAGGTGTATTTGTAACATAAATGCATTCTGTGCTTAGATTTAGGTCCCATCACCATGATATCTCATTATGGTATGCAATTATTCCAAAATACGGAAAAATCCGATATCCAAAATTCCTCTGGTCCCAAGCATTTTGGATAAGGGATACTCAACCTGTATACCGTATGTGTTTAATTTTGAGAGGTTTAAAATTTTTAATGGTTTATTTGAGGAGGGAGAAATCATCTTTTTTAATTTCATTCTTACACAACAGTTCCAAGACCCCCACTCCTTCCTCTGGTTGCGAAAATGCATCTTTTTGGATCCCTCCACCCCTGTTTAGATCAAGTATCTCTGTAGCATGCCATGTGAACTAATTTCATGCATGCATACTGGTCAGACCCGGGAGTTCACAGTTTAACTACTACCGTAGTAGTAGTGTAGTAGTAGTGTTAGAGACCGTGAGGACAGTTGATTTTTGGATCAGCTGTCCACAGCGGAGCAGTGTAGAATTGCTCCACTATTTTAGTATCCACTGCTACAACTTGCAGCCAGATGGATACATAATTAGAACTGCCACTCTGCAGCGCATGTTGAATAGACCCCTTAGAACGATCAAACCCTAACGAATGCTCTTTTTCACCGACGTCCCTAACTACTGCGCATGCGCTGTCCTATGCAAATTCCTGGAACATGTGCAGTAGTGACTTCCGAACGCCGCGGTCATGTCGGGACTGCATGTCAAGTGGGGCGGAGCTGTGCTGTCACCCCTAGGTCTCCAAAGAAACCCGGCAGCCGGGGCGCAGCGCTGGATAATCACCGCTGCAGCTGTGTTTTAGAGGCAAGTAGGAGGTGTCAAATGGGATTAAGATAAGCAAACGCTATCATAGAAATAGCACTCATTGATAAATAGACTTTACCATGCAACATTAATAGGTGGACACTGAGCTGATAGCGCTGCTTAATGACAATGCTATCAGGCACAATAAATAGAATACGACCCTAAATATCACAGAAAACAAGTTTCCAGCCAGGAAACGCGTTGATAAATGGGGACTTTCATGTGTTGCCTAACTCCCTATCTCATGATAACCCTTGATAGTAGACTGCTTAGCAAGTGACGTTGCTCATCCTTTTCCTCTCTTTCTCTTAAATTATCACTTTAAGAGCTGACATAAAAACTTGTGAGTTGGAACAAAGCCATATAACAATAGAGGATGGTTGTAACACATTGAGGGAATGTTTAGTGTTTGTTAAGCGCTGTGCTGCCCCTTGGCCACCTCCCCTGCAAACCAAGCAGAACAGTAGTGAACGAGTCTTAATCACACAGGTTTCTCACTGACGGACAGAAATGTCCACAGGTGGGATAGCGGGACGGAGCACTCAAATTGGGGTTGTTCCACAGAGGAAGGAGAGAGAGAGACAGTTGGTGCCGTTGCTGACTGTCTGCACCTCTATAAGAGCTAGTCTCTACCAGTCTGGGGGGAAAATGTATGAAGCAGTGAAAAGAGTGGAGGCATGAGTCAGTGGAGACATTGACAATGACAACCAATCAGCTGTTATGTATAATTTCATAGAATGTACTTGATAAATTTTACCTCAAAGCTGATTGGTTGCCATGGGCAACTTCTCCACTGGCTAAATTCTCCATTCTTTTCAATGCTTTATACATCTGTGTGTCTATCTTAATGTAATTCTACATGTCAATGTGTGTATGCTCGTAAAGGTGGTGTTTTATATGGATAATGTACCCTCTACTGTGTAATACAAATATAGAAGAACCTTTGTAAATATCTAAAACTCATCTCAATTCCTTTAAAACACATATAATAAAAAACCCCTAACAAATGTAAACTAAATTCCTGCTGGTGGGATATATCTATATATGTTTGTGTATGTGTGTGTGTGTGTGTGTGTGTGTGTGTGTGTGTGTGTATAGGCTACCCCATTAAACTGGGACACCTATGGATCACACAGCTTCTGTGGCAGAAGGACTTCAAGCCTGCATTTCATCAGGTTTTAATTAGAGATGAGCGCCTGAAATTTTTCGGGTTTTGTGTTTTGGTTTTGGGTTCGGTTCCGCGGCCGTGTTTTGGGTTCGAACGCGTTTTGGCAAAACCTCACCGAATTTTTTTTGTCGGATTCGGGTGTGTTTTGGATTCGGGTGTTTTTTTCCAAAAACACTAAAAAACAGCTTAAATCATAGAATTTGGGGGTCATTTTGATCCCAAAGTATTATTAACCTCAAAAACCATAATTTACACTCATTTTCAGTCTATTCTGAATACCTCACACCTCACAATATTATTTTTAGTCCTAAAATTTGCACCGAGGTCGCTGTGTGAGTAAGATAAGCGACCCTAGTGGCCGACACAAACACCGGGCCCATCTAGGAGTGGCACTGCAGTGTCACGCAGGATGTCCCTTCCAAAAAACCCTCCCCAAACAGCACATGACGCAAAGAAAAAAAGAGGCGCAATGAGGTAGCTGTGTGAGTAAGATTAGCGACCCTAGTGGCCGACACAAACACCGGGCCCATCTAGGAGTGGCACTGCAGTGTCACGCAGGATGGCCCTTCCAAAAAACCCTCCCCAAACAGCACATGACGCAAAGAAAAAAAGAGGCGCAATGAGGTAGCTGTGTGAGTAAGATTAGCGACCCTAGTGGCCGACACAAACACCGGGCCCATCTAGGAGTGGCACTGCAGTGTCACGCAGGATGGCCCTTCCAAAAAACCCTCCCCAAACAGCACATGACGCAAAGAAAAAAAGAGGCGCAATGAGGTAGCTGACTGTGTGAGTAAGATTAGCGACCCTAGTGGCCGACACAAACACCGGGCCCATCTAGGAGTGGCACTGCAGTGTCACGCAGGATGTCCCTTCCAAAAAACCCTCCCCAAACAGCACATGACGCAAAGAAAAAAAGAGGCGCAATGAGGTAGCTGTGTGAGTAAGATTAGCGACCCTAGTGGCCGACACAAACACCGGGCCCATCTAGGAGTGGCACTGCAGTGTCACGCAGGATGTCCCTTCCAAAAACCCCTCCCCAAACAGCACATGACGCAAAGAAAAAAAGAGGCGCAATGAGGTAGCTGACTGTGTGAGTAAGATTAGCGACCCTAGTGGCCGACACAAACACCGGGCCCATCTAGGAGTGGCACTGCAGTGTCACGCAGGATGTCCCTTCCAAAAAACCCTCCCCAAACAGCACATGACGCAAAGAAAAAAAGAGGCGCAATGAGGTAGCTGACTGTGTGAGTAAGATTAGCGACCCTAGTGGCCGACACAAACACCGGGCCCATCTAGGAGTGGCACTGCAGTGTCACGCAGGATGTCCCTTCCAAAAAACCCTCCCCAATCAGCACATGATGCAAAGAAAAAGAAAAGAAAAAAGAGGTGCAAGATGGAATTGTCCTTGGGCCCTCCCACCCACCCTTATGTTGTATAAACAAAACAGGACATGCACACTTTAACCAACCCATCATTTCAGTGACAGGGTCTGCCACACGACTGTGACTGATATGACGGGTTGGTTTGGACCCCCCCCAAAAAAGAAGCAATTAATCTCTCCTTGCACAAACTGGCTCTACAGAGGCAAGATGTCCACCTCATCTTCACCCTCCGATATATCACCGTGTACATCCCCCTCCTCACAGATTATCAATTCGTCCCCACTGGAATCCACCATCTCAGCTCCCTGTGTACTTTGTGGAGGCAATTGCTGCTGGTCAATGTCTCCGCGGAGGAATTGATTATAATTCATTTTAATGAACATCATCTTCTCCACATTTTCTGGATGTAACCTCGTACGCCGATTGCTGACAAGGTGAGCGGCGGCACTAAACACTCTTTCGGAGTACACACTTGTGGGAGGGCAACTTAGGTAGAATAAAGCCAGTTTGTGCAAGGGCCTCCAAATTGCCTCTTTTTCCTGCCAGTATAAGTACGGACTGTGTGACGTGCCTACTTGGATGCGGTCACTCATATAATCCTCCACCATTCTATCAATGTTGAGAGAATCATATGCAGTGACAGTAGACGACATGTCCGTAATCGTTGTCAGGTCCTTCAGTCCGGACCAGATGTCAGCATCAGCAGTCGCTCCAGACTGCCCTGATCACCGCCAGCGGGTGGGCTCGGAATTCTGAGCCTTTTCCTCGCACCCCCAGTTGCGGGAGAATGTGAAGGAGGAGATGTTGACAGGTCGCGTTCCGCTTGACTTGACAATTTTGTCACCAGCAGGTCTTTCAACCCCAGCAGACCTGTGTCTGCCGGAAAGAGAGATCCAAGGTAGGCTTTAAATCTAGGATCGAGCACGGTGGCCAAAATGTAGTGCTCTGATTTCAACAGATTGACCACCCGTGAATCCTTGTTAAGCGAATTAAGGGCTGCATCCACAAGTCCCACATGCCTAGCGGAATCGCTCCCTTTTAGCTCCTTCTTCAATGCCTCCAGCTTCTTCTGCAAAAGCCTGATGAGGGGAATGACCTGACTCAGGCTGGCAGTGTCTGAACTGACTTCACGTGTGGCAAGTTCAAAGGGCATCAGAACCTTGCACAACGTTGAAATCATTCTCCACTGCACTTGAGACAGGTGCATTCCACCTACTATATCGTGCTCAATTGTATAGGCTTGAATGGCCTTTTGCTGCTCCTCCAACCTCTGAAGCATATAGAGGGTTGAATTCCACCTCGTTACCACTTCTTGCTTCAGATGATGGCAGGGAAGGTTCAGTAGTTTTTGGTGGTGCTCCAGTCTTCTGTACGTGGTGCCTGTACGCCGAAAGTGTCCCGCAATTTTTCTGGCCACCGACAGCATCTCTTGCACGCCCCTGTCGTTTTTTAAAAAATTCTGCACCACCAAATTCAAGGTATGTGCAAAACATGGGACGTGCTGGAATTTGCCCATATTTAATGCACACACAATATTGCTGGCGTTGTCCGATGCCACAAATCCACAGGAGAGTCCAATTGGGGTAAGCCATTCCGCGATGATCTTCCTCAGTTGCCGTAAGAGGTTTTCAGCTGTGTGCGTATTCTGGAAAGCGGTGATACAAAGCGTAGCCTGCCTAGGAAAGAGTTGGCGTTTGCGAGATGCTGCTACTGGTGCCGCCGCTGCTGTTCTTGCGGCGGGAGTCCATACATCTACCCAGTGGGCTGTCACAGTCATATAGTCCTGACCCTGCCCTGCTCCACTTGTCCACATGTCCGTGGTAAAGTGGACATTGGGTACAACTGCATTTTTTAGGACACTGGTGAGTCTTTTTCTGACGTCCATGTACATTCTCGGTATCGCCTGCCTAGAGAAGTGGAACCTAGATGGTATTTGGTAACGGGGGCACACTGCCTCAATAAATTGTCTAGTTCCCTGTGAACTAACGGCGGATACCGGACGCACGTCTAACACCAACATAGTTGTCAAGGACTCAGTTATCCGCTTTGCAGTAGGATGACTGCTGTGATATTTCATCTTCCTCGCAAAGGACTGTTGAACAGTCAATTGCTTACTGGAAGTAGTACAAGTGGGCTTACGACTTCCCCTCTGGGATGACCATCGACTCCCAGCGGCAACAACAGCAGCGCCAGCAGCAGTAGGCGTTACACGCAAGGATGCATCGGAGGAATCCCAGGCAGGAGAGGACTCGTCAGAATTGCCAGTGACATGGCCTGCAGGACTATTGGCATTCCTGGGGAAGGAGGAAATTGACACTGAGGGAGTTGGTGGGGTGGTTTGCGTGAGCTTGGTTACAAGAGGAAGGGATTTACTGGTCAGTGGACTGCTTCTGCTGTCACCCAAAGTTTTTGAACTTGTCACTGACTTATTATGAATGCGCTGCAGGTGACGTATAAGGGAGGATGTTCCGAGGTGGTTAACGTCCTTACCCCTACTTATTACAGCTTGACAAAGGGAACACACGGCTTGACACCTGTTGTCCGCATTTCTGGTGAAATACCTCCACACCGAAGAGCTGATTTTTTTGGTATTTTCACCTGGCATGTCAACGGCCATATTCCTCCCACGGACAACAGGTGTCTCCCCGGGTGCCTGACTTAAACAAACCACCTCACCATCAGAATCCTCCTGGTCAATTTCCTCCCCAGCGCCAGCAACACCCATATCCTCCTCATCCTGGTGTACTTCAACACTGACATCTTCAATCTGACTATCAGGAACTGGACTGCGGGTGCTCCTTCCAGCACTTGCAGGGGGCGTGCAAATGGTGGAAGGCGCATGCTCTTCACGTCCAGTGTTGGGAAGGTCAGGCATCGCAACCGACACAATTGGACTCTCCTTGTGGATTTGGGATTTCAAAGAACGCACAGTTCTTTGCGGTGCTTTTGCCAGCTTGAGTCTTTTCAGTTTTCTAGCGAGAGGCTGAGTGCTTCCATCCTCATGTGAAGCTGAACCACTAGCCATGAACATAGGCCAGGGCCTCAGCCGTTCCTTGCCACTCCGTGTGGTAAATGGCATATTGGCAAGTTTACGCTTCTCCTCCGACAATTTTATTTTAGGTTTTGGAGTCCTTTTTTTACTGATATTTGGTGTTTTGGTTTTGACATGCTCTGTACTATGCCATTGGGCATCGGCCTTGGCAGACGACGTTGCTGGCATTTCATCGTCTCGGCCATGACTAGTGGCAGCAGCTTCAGCACGAGGTGGAAGTGGATCTTGATCTTTCCCTAATTTTGGAACCTCAACATTTTTGTTCTCCATATTTTAATAGGCACAACTAAAAGGCACCTCAGGTAAACAATGGAGATGGATGGATTGGATACTAGTATACAATTATGGACGGGCTGCCGAGTGCCGACACAGAGGTAGCCACAGCCGTGAACTACCGCACTGTACTGTGTCTGCTGCTAATATATAGACTGGTTGATAAAGAGATAGTATACTCGTAACTAGTATGTATGTATAAAGAAAGAAAAAAAAACCACGGTTAGGTGGTATATACAATTATGGACGGGCTGCCAAGTGCCGACACAGAGGTAGCCACAGCCGTGAACTACCGCACTGTACTGTGTCTGCTGCTAATATATAGACTGGTTGATAAAGAGATAGTATACTCGTAACTAGTATGTATGTATAAAGAAAGAAAAAAAAACCACGGTTAGGTGGTATATACAATTATGGACGGGCTGCCGAGTGCCGACACAGAGGTAGCCACAGCCGTGAACTACCGCACTGTACTGTGTCTGCTGCTAATATATAGACTGGTTGATAAAGAGATAGTATACTCGTAACTAGTATGTATGTATAAAGAAAGAAAAAAAAACCACGGTTAGGTGGTATATACAATTATGGACGGGCTGCCGAGTGCCGACACAGAGGTAGCCACAGCCGTGAACTACCGCACTGTACTGTGTCTGCTGCTAATATATAGACTGGTTGATAAAGAGATAGTATACTCGTAACTAGTATGTATGTATAAAGAAAGAAAAAAAAACCACGGTTAGGTGGTATATACAATTATGGACGGGCTGCCGAGTGCCGACACAGAGGTAGCCACAGCCGTGAACTACCGCACTGTACTGTGTCTGCTGCTAATATATAGACTGGTTGATAAAGAGATAGTATACTCGTAACTAGTATGTATGTATAAAGAAAGAAAAAAAAACCACGGTTAGGTGGTATATACAATTATGGACGGGCTGCCGAGTGCCGACACAGAGGTAGCCACAGCCGTGAACTACCGCACTGTACTGTGTCTGCTGCTAATATATAGACTGGTTGATAAAGAGATAGTATACTCGTAACTAGTATGTATGTATAAAGAAAGAAAAAAAAACCACGGTTAGGTGGTATATACAATTATGGACGGGCTGCCGAGTGCCGACACAGAGGTAGCCACAGCCGTGAACTACCGCACTGTACTGTGTCTGCTGCTAATATATAGACTGGTTGATAAAGAGATAGTATACTCGTAACTAGTATGTATGTATAAAGAAAGAAAAAAAAACCACGGTTAGGTGGTATATACAATTATGGACGGGCTGCCGAGTGCCGACACAGAGGTAGCCACAGCCGTGAACTACCGCACTGTACTGTGTCTGCTGCTAATATATAGACTGGTTGATAAAGAGATAGTATACTCGTAACTAGTATGTATGTATAAAGAAAGAAAAAAAAACCACGGTTAGGTGGTATATACAATTATGGACGGGCTGCCGAGTGCCGACACAGAGGTAGCCACAGCCGTGAACTACCGCACTGTACTGTGTCTGCTGCTAATATAGACTGGTTGATAAAGAGATAGTATACTACTAATATTATATACTGGTGGTCAGGTCACTGGTCACTAGTCACACTGGCAGTGGCACTCCTGCAGCAAAAGTGTGCACTGTTTAATTTTAATATAATATTATGTACTCCTGGCTCCTGCTATAACCTATAACTGGCACTGCAGTAGTGCTCCCCAGTCTCCCCCACAATTATAAGCTGTGTGAGCTGAGCAGTCAGACAGATATATAATATATATAGATGATGCAGCACACTGGCCTGAGCCTGAGCAGTGCACACAGATATGGTATGTGACTGACTGAGTCACTGTGTGTATCGCTTTTTTCAGGCAGAGAACGGATATATTAAATAAACTGCACTGTGTGTCTGGTGGTCACTCACTATATAATATATTATGTACTCCTGGCTCCTGCTATAACCTATAACTGGCACTGCAGTAGTGCTCCCCAGTCTCCCCCACAATTATAAGCTGTGTGAGCTGAGCAGTCAGACAGATATATATAATATTATATATAGATAATAGATGATGCAGCACACTGGCCTGAGCCTGAGCAGTGCACACAGATATGGTATGTGACTGAGTCACTGTGTGCTGTGTATCGCTTTTTTCAGGCAGAGAACGGATTATATTATGTACTCCTGGCTCCTGCTATAACCTATAACTGGCACTGCAGTAGTGCTCCCCAGTCTCCCCCACAATTATAAGCTGTGTGAGCTGAGCAGTCAGACAGATATATATAATATTATATATAGATAATAGATGATGCAGCACACTGGCCTGAGCCTGAGCAGTGCACACAGATATGGTATGTGACTGAGTCACTGTGTGCTGTGTATCGCTTTTTTCAGGCAGAGAACGGATTATAAATAAAAGTGGTGGTCACTGGTCACTATCAGCAAAACTCTGCACTGTACACTACTGAGTACTCCTAATGCTCCCCAAAATTAGTAAATCAAGTGTCTCTCTAATCTATTCTAATTCTAAACGGAGAGGACGCCAGCCACGTCCTCTCCCTATCAATCTCAATGCACGTGTGAAAATGGCGGCGACGCGCGGCTCCTTATATAGAATCCGAGTCTCGCGATAGAATCCGAGCCTCGCGAGAATCCGACAGCGTCATGATGACGTTCGGGCGCGCTCGGGTTAACCGAGCAAGGCGGGAAGATCCGAGTCGCTCGGACCCGTGAAAAAAAACATGAAGTTCTGGCGGGTTTGGATTCAGAGAAACCGAACCCGCTCATCTCTAGTTTTAATCAGCCACAGAACCTGTGTACTTCACAAGCGGATAGTAGTATAGAAAGAAAAAATAAATAAAAAAAAAATAAAAAAATATATATATATATATATATATATATATATTCCCTGTATATAGTATTTAAAGTATTCATCTATGTAGATAAGATGGCTGTTAGGTCTAATGCACTTTAATTTTACAGGCACTTAACAATTGATAGCTTCTACTCTTAATGGAAAGTATAGTGGTTAGGAGATTAGGATATGTCCCTGTCTGGATTATCTTTATAAATTAAAAAATAAATATATTTTAGTGTTACTGTATGTTTATATTAAATCTGATTATTTCATTTGCAGTGTTGTTACAGACTTGACCAATAACAGAAAGTGTATGATGCCCCAGGAAAATTAGCACAGTGTGCTCATGCATAGGAAGAGGTGTTAGCAGACATTTACATAATGCTACTAGCGTCTGCTTGAATGAGTCATAAAATTATTGTACTGGCTCGGTTCAAATGTTTCCGCTTGCACCATTCTCCATGGATTAGTAAAAATAATTGCGTTGCTTGACAGTAGAATTTAGATTGTGTTTGAGAGTCTTTGAGCAAACACCAGAGAGTTAAAAATGCATTATAGACTTGGAGAGCTAGATGTGCCGGGGAGAGAGGGTAAAGTAATGCTAGAAATGTTATGTAGTTATTTCAGTTTTGATGTTCTTTAAAATAGCTTATAAACACATTTGTAATCATTTTGGTAAGTGTGCGAAATTTATTTTCTGAATTGGATTGTTAAACCTAACCATTTCATATTTTGTCATGAAATACTAAAAGTAGTGTACGAGTATGTCTGCATAAGTTTTAGTTGCTCATTTTATGCTCTTTTCAAATCATTATTCAAAATAATACATGTGAAAAAAAACTTTGCAAACAAACGACCAAGTAATACCACAACAATGGCCCTCATTCCGAGATGATCACTAGCTGCCGTTGTTCGCTGCGTAGCGATCATTTAAAAAAATGGCAAAACTGCACATGCGCATGGGCCGCAATGCGCACACGCGGTGTACGGGTACAAAGAGCATCATTGTTTAGCACTGCTTCTAGCGACGATTACATTCGCACAACCGATCGCAAGAGATTGACAGGAAGTGGGAGTTTATGGGTGGAAAAACACAGGCGTGTCCAGGAGTTTGCAGGGCGGGTATCTGACGTCAATTACGGGACCTTCATCGCAGCAATCATCGCACAGAATAAATAACTACAGGGCTGGTCTTGTGTTGCACAAAATGTTTTTGTACCACTCGGCTGCACAGGCGTTCGCACTCTTGCAAAGCTAAAATACACTCCCCCGTGGGCGGCGACTATGCGTTTGCACGGCTGCTAAAAGTAGCTAGCGAGCGATCAACTCGGAATAAGGGCCAATATACTATAACTACTATGCATTGCTTGGCACTGACATTTTTTTCAGGGGCATATTTTTAATGTAGCTAAACAATCCAATTTCTTAAATCTTACCTACTACAGCATATAGATTAAAAATAAAAGCTGAAAATTGCATTCAGCCTAAACTCTAAATAAATGTTGCAGTGAATAATCACATTTGCTGGTAAAAATCTAAATATGGAAATATATTTAAAACATGTAAAAAAACAACAACCTCTGAAGACAATTAGTAGCTATGGTTTTATATAAACTATGGCCCTCATTCCGAGTTGATCGGTCGCAAGGCGAATTTAGCAGAGTTACACACGCTAAGCCGCCGCCTACTGGGAGTGTATCTTAGCATCTTAAAATTGCGACCGATGTATTCGCAATATTGCGATCACAAACTACTTAGCAGTTTTAGAGTAGCTCCACACTTACTCTGCCTGTGCGATCAGTTCAGTGCTTGTCGTTCCTGGTTTGACGTCACAAACACACCCAGCGTTCGCCCAACCACTCCCCCATTTCTCCGGCCACTCCTGCGTTTTTTCCGGAAACGGTAGCGTTTTCAGCCACACGCCCATAAAACGCCGTGTTTCCGCCCAGTAACACCCATTTCCTGTCAATCACATTACGATCGCCGGAGTGATGAAAAAGCCGTGAGTAAAAATACTATCTTCATAGCAAAGATACTTGGCGCAGTCGCAGTGCGAATATTGCGCATGCGCACTAAGCGGAATTTCACTGCGATGCGATGAAAAATACCGAGCGAACGACTCGGAATGAGGGCCTATATTCTGGTCACACATGCACAGATCTAATCATTAAGTCAACTGCCAGGGAGTGTCACATTAGCAGAGGTGTAACAGTGTCAGTAGAATAGTCAGGAGAAGGGCAATGTCACAGAAGGGCAGTGGTGTCTAAACAAGATTAAAGGGTATATTTATCAACCTTAAAAGAGCCCTATACACAATGAAAAGGTGTTTTTTTTTTTGCTGAAATAAGGTTAATCCCTATTTCCTTAACAGGCTGTTGCCATCAGGATCCCCCACCAGTGAAAATATTCCAAAGCTAGAGGAAGCCTTCTTAACCAGGGCTGCAGAACACAAGCTCTGTCAGTGGCATGGCCATATTTTGAAGAGGAGGAACAAAGGATAAAAATAGGCACTGTCACGGGGGCATAGCTCTCTCACACTGGGGGCATGACCACATCATACGTAAAACACACATTTAATAAATAGCCCTGTTTCCCACCCAAACAGCCCTGACATTAAAAATGGATAATGCATATTTATTAAATGTTTCCTTCTCTTGAAACTCAGCTCAATGTTAACAACACACAAACCACCACGCCTAAACAAATAAGCACTACTATAACTCTTCTGTAAAGTAGCCAAAAAAATCAATAAAATAGTCCACAAATAAATTATTTCCTCCCAACCACCATTAAATAATTAACCCTCATTCCACCATTGAATTATACATTTACCTACATTACAGTAAGATCGCCAAACACACACAATAGCTTTCTTCCATCCAGCGCTGCAGAGACAGACTTTTCCATCTGCATCTTTCTGGCTTTGATGCTTACTACATGACATGTGTGTCATAAAGTACAGACAATATCCCAGTGACTACCACACAGCACAGACTGCAACCCAGTGACCGCCATACAATACAGATAGCATCCCAGTGGCCGCCAGAAGTACTAACAGCATCCCAGTGATGCCACACAGTACACACAGCATCCCAGTGACTGCCATACAGTACACACAGCATCCCAGTGACCGCCATACAATACAGATAGCATCCCAGTGGCCGCCAGAAGTACTAACAGCATCCCAGTGATGCCACACAGTACACACAGCATCCCAGTGACTGCCATACAGTACACACAGCATCCCAATGACTGCCATACAGTACACACAGCATACCAGTGACTGCCATACAGTACACACAGCATCCCAGTCACTGCCATACAGTACACACAGCATCCCAGTGACTGCCATACAGTACACACAGCATCCCAGTGACTGCCATACAGTACACACAGCATCCCAGTGACTGCCATACAGTACACACAGCATCCCAGTGACTGCCATGCTGTGTCAGACCCTCCAACATAACCCCTTCCACCAGAACATGCTCTGTTCTTGGACATCCCCCTAACTTTACGATTGCTGTCACCTGTGTTGAAACATCTTTCCCATTAATTAACTAGTTCAACACAAGTGACAGCGATCATAAATTAAGAGGGTAGTCCAGGAGCAGAGCAATTTGTACCTAATGGAACAGGTCATGTTGGATGGTCTGCTGTACAGATAGCATCCCCATGACCACTATACAGTATAGACAGCATACAAGTGGCTACCAGAAATGCAGGCAGTACTGTATGTTAGAATTCACAATAACTGTAATCAACTGAAATATACTCTTATTAGGGTCACCTGTAACGTGTTATCATGTGTGCATTCACTGTAGGAGTAACTATGAATATGATGGGCAGGGTGGGTCAAAGCCTATAATTATATAAAGAACACAAGCCACTTCCTCCACTAAAATAGCAAAGAATTTTATAGAACCAATTGACTCTTGAATGATATTATGGGGCTAATTTTGATTTGGGATAAAAGTATAAAAAGCAAGTTAATTTCCACGTTGGGAAGACCAAAGTGCACTGCAAGTGGGAGGGAATTAAAAATGAGAGAGATTTAGGTTTGAGAGGGACATGTCCAAATTTAAATCTAATTAGCAGTAAAAGTTGTGCGCTTCATGCACAAGCAGCCTGTATCTACCCTGGACTATTTGTCTAGCTGCAAAGCTACTTACTCTTTTTGCTTTACTACCTACTCAGAATCAGGCCCATTTATTCTTTGTGTAAAAGTTCTATCTACAAGAAAGCTGTAACAAAGGTAAATTTCTGGGCAGGTAGAGGCGGAAAAGGAAACCTCCAGTTGAGCACAGGAATCACACAGAGAGGTAGTCATTTTCTTGTGGCCTAAACCTCCCACAAGACGCAAGTGTTTATCTGGATACACACTATAAGATTTACTGTCCATTCTTTGTGGTTTGAGCAAAAATCCAGTAATGTATGGGACCAAATGACAATCAACCATTTGCTCCCAAAAGTCGAAAAATTAACAAAAATGGTTGTTCTGATAAATTGGTTAAATCAAATTGATTAAGCCAATTTGTCTGAATGTCCATTTTTGCCTACTCTTCAGTGTTTGGGAGCAAATGGTCATTCGTCATTTGCTCCCATACATTACTAGACATTAGTTCTAACTAGAAAGATTGGACAGATAATCTTAAGGCCAGTACTCCCTGGCCGATGCGGGAGAGATGTGTACTGAGCGAACCACTCAGCACACATCTCTCCCGCCGCTCAGCACAGCGCGATGTGTGCTGAGCGTGCGGGGGGAGACGGGGGGCCGCTCATTTCACCCAGCAGGTGAAATGAGCGACCCGCTAGATTGGCCTGCATGGCAGGCCAATCTAGCACCAGCGATAGCGATGCACGGGGCTGCGCATCGCTATCGCTGTAGTGGGTACATACGGAGAGATCAGGCTTAAAATATAAGCAAACTAGTCAGATTGCTTAGATTTTAAGCAGCGATCGCTCCATGAGTACCCCCCTTTAAAGTGTGTATCCAGCTTTTCTCTAATGTACAGTGTCTCTAGTGACGTTTTGGGCTTCATCTATGGGATATTTCTCAGCATGACATAACTATAGCAATTTGTTATTTTTATTTATTTACAGGTGGGACTGAAAGTGTTCAGCTAAATACACACTATACAATTATTTGCTCGATTTGCTAGTAATTGGGAAATCGGCAAGATCTATCGTATAGTTTGTATGAATGGTCATTTCAGCATTTCTACAATAAATCATGAAAATCTTGTCCACAGACAAGAACAATCGATTTTCCAATCTGTCGTTCCAAAACAAAAGTATTGGCCACAATCTCCCAATATCGACCAGTGTTTGTGCATTCTCAATAATCTGCCCATATTTCTTATATTTTCCTGTCACTATATCATCCTCCTTGTGAGCGCACATATGCAAATGCAGTTTGATGTTGGTGAAAATCACTAACTTTAAAAAAAAAAAATCTTTTAGTGTGCAGCTCAGATATTGGTGCCTACAATTTCCCAAAACATCATCCGATTGTTGGGCTGACCAAAAAAATCTGTGTGGTTAGTTTAACAGTCCAGGTTTCCATTTCCACTGTGCATGCATGAACCAGATAACTAAGTCATGCATGTACATTGCCAGTTGTTAATAAATAAACCCATAAGACAGATAAAATACCTGTTGCAGATGGTTTATAAAATATAATTTAAAAAAGAATATATATTTTTTAGAAATCTGTATGTTGTGATTGCTTGTTACTGTTAGGCTGGGTATACACCTAGCCAATTTCTCGCTGACCCACTGTAGCGCCAACTGAGTGTCCAATTAGTAAAGCATACTCACTAACCAGTCAACCACTTGATATGTCGGGCCAGATGTCACAACTTTGTAGTCATCTTTATTTGCCTTGCCCGGCTGTGATGTCATTCCCCGCTGTTATGATTCTAATACTCAGGTATGGGGTGATCTTATATGCAAGGACCTGAATGCCAGAACGTAATGCTGGGAAAGGGGAAAGGAATGGGAATAGCCCCTGGCGCCCTATCTCCGTTGTCTCGCCCGTGCTGTCAGTACACTCTTGCGAGACTATGGTTGCTTGGGCCCATGGCAGCCGCGTTTGAAGGGCGGATTACGTCTGCCCAACTCCGATGCCCCCTCAGGTCTTAATGAGAGACAAAGAGTGAACCGAGACAGGGTGATAACAAGGGGCCCTCTAACTAAACAACAAGGCCAGGGGCTACTAACAAACCTAAAACTAAAGTATGCGCGGATTACCGCCAGGGAAAAGAACAACCAAAATACTCCACTTGTCCACTCTCCTACACGGCACTGCCGAGTTCCGGAGAGGACTGTGGAAGCGGATACCTCCGCAAATGCTCCAAAACCAGAACACAATATTAAGCGGCCTAGGCCGCAGCACGCGGCAGAGCCGCCACTCACGAAACCAAACGAGATCCTCCAAAGACTGTCACAGGTAAATGAGGACCAGGAGAACTCCTTGGGATGAGATGACAAACACCAAGACTCAGGAACTCAGAGGACTGGAATGACCGGGCACAGCAGACCAGGAACAGACGTTCACCAACATGAGCAGCATGCAGGAAACTATCACCGGCGTCTGTGTGAGGCACTGAGAAGGTATTTAGCAGGGAATCCTCCAATCAGAGTCCAGAGCCTGATTACAATGAATGTCGTGCAGCTGCCTTGCTGCACGACCAGAAAACATGTGTGCACAGTTAAATAATCAACCCAGCAACGGGGAACGCGGAACGTCCGTGGCATCCCCGTTGCTAGGGTCCCGGCGGCTCGGCGCGCCCGGCATCCTAGCGTTGCTAGGGAGCCGGCAGCTCGGCGCGCACGGCGTCCTAGCGTTGCTAGGGACCCGGCGGCTCAGCGCGCTCGGCGTCCCTAGTTGCTAGGCGCCGGGCCGGGAGGAAGTCCCGGACCGCGGCGCCTAACACCCGCAGCCAGTGTACGGGCGGTTGTCGGGTCATGTGTACACCCAACCAGAAATGCAGCTATATCTGCTGTGCTGCAGGGCCAACATGATATGAATGATGTCATTCACAGACACACCCGCTGATGACCTACAGTGTGATGACCTACACACTTGCCATAGGGGGTCATTCTGAACTGATCGCACGCTAGGATTTTTCGCTGCGCTGCAATCAGGTCAGAACTGCACATGCGTATGCACCACAATGCGCAGGCGCATCGTATGGGTACAAAGCGGATCATTGCTGAGCGACAGATTTTACGAAGAATCCATTCGCACAGCCATCCTCAAGGAGATTGACAGGAAGAAAGCGTTTGTGGGTGTCAACTGATCGTTTTCTGGGAGTGGTTGGAAAAATGCAGGCGTGTCCAAGCGTTTGCAGGGCGGGTGTCTGAAGTCAATTCCGGGCCCGGACGCAGTGATCGCAGCGGCTGAGTAAGTTCAGACCAACTCAGAAATTGCACAAAACGTTTTTGTACCGCTCGGCTGCACATGCGCTTGCACACTTGCAAAGCAAACATACACTCTCCTATAGGTGGCGACTATCTGTTCGCAGCGCTGCAAAAAATAGCTAGCGAGTGATCAACTCAGAATGACCCCCATAGACCTACCCAGCCTTACGTAAGATGAGGGAACTGTGTCTAGGGGGAAAAGTATGTCCATGGGGAGAGAACTGTAGGATAAAAGACAAAGATAATCAGATTGGCTAAAATGATTATTCTGTACCACAGGGAACAGTGTTTAGCCCCCTCCTTTTCAATTATATTTGTATCAATGGAAGTGTAAATCTCTTAGAAAGGAATATGTCAATGCTTGCTGATGAAAGTAAGCTATGGAAGGCATTAAAATGGAACATGTAATTATTATTATTATTATTTTATTGCGAAGGGATGGAAAGGTCTGTGCACTGAGTTATTATTATTTTAACTATTTTAAGTCATTGATATAGCGCACACATATTCCATAAATCTTAACAGAGAATGTTTAGTCAGTCCCTGCCCTACTTTAGCTAACAATCTAGTGGCCAAATTCAGGTTGCAATCGAACTCTGAAGCACTTTACGCAGTGCGCTCGCACAGTGGGTGCACTGCGCATGTGCAACCAGTGAGATGCGAAAGTATCTCACTGGTGCCATCGCCTCTCTGCCTGATTGACAGGCAGAGGTGGTTGTGGGGCAGGAGGGGGCGTGGCAATGGCGTTAGTATGCCGTTGGGGGGGGCACGGTCAGGGCCGTCTTAACAGCAGTGTAGGCCCCTGGGCACAGCAAATGCACTGGGTCCCCTACCCATCCTCCAGCGGTAGGGGTTAGGGGTGCTATCAGCGGCAGCTTTGAAGTCCCACGGGCGGTAAGGGGTGTTCAGTCTTCCGCTCAGCATGTAGGACCTGGAGCAGTAATTTCTGCTAATTACTCCTGTACTGCACAGATGGGGCTAAACTGTAGAAGGGGGCATTGGGATGAATGAAGAAGCCCTGGTACATGACTTCCAGGGTGGTAGGGGGTGTTTAATACGTAGGGGAGGGTGTATAGTGGAGTGGACTTAAAATTCATTGTATTCCGGTGGGAGGGCAGCTTGCTTACCTGCAGATATCTCAAGTTCCTGAAGATAGATTTCTTAGCTTTGAATGGGATAAAAATATAGAGAGTGCCACCTTTCAGGAGGTACTGGGGACTTAGGTATCAGAGCTCAGGAGCCAGAGCAATTCACCATCGAAAATATAAAACTGCATATTATTCGTGTGGAGCTGGAGCAGGGACCAGCTGCTTGAGGGCTGATATCTCAGGTTCTGGGCATAGTAGAGACAAGCTTTTAATGTCCACCAAAAGGGCAGAGTCACAGCTTTAGGACTATACCCTCAGATCTCTAAGTTAGACAGAACCTGAGATTTTTGGCTGGGAAGAGCAATTAAAAGGCTTGGATTGGGACCACTGCTTTCAAGTCGGATATCTCCGGTTCCCCAGGGCCGATTTTCAAAAATCTGGTACCCCTGGAAAGAGGGGACCCTCAGCTATCAGTCTAGGGCCATTATACTCCTGGGGCCCTTGGGCAATAGCCCAGATTGAGCCCATACGAAAAGACGGCTCTGGGCGCGGTCTGGACAACGCACAATAATGCTGCGGAGTGGCATCGCAGGGACGGAACTTTCTCGCAAGATCTATCCCTGCATACTATAATTGATACATCCATGCAGTGTAATCAATTATCACAGATTTTATCACATCCCATCTGAGTCCTCAGATACGGATGGTGATAAATCGGCCCCTATGTGATGCATCGTATGATGATGCTATATATTGTTACATGCTTCATTTAACAATACTGCATTGTCCACGCAATCGTCCCGCTGGTTGTGCAGAACATCCTGGAGGAGATGTATCAAACCATGGAGAGAGATAAAGGTGCCTATTTATCAATGATATCTAGATAGCTAGCTAGATAATTAGATAGATAGATAGATAGATAGATAATTAGATAGATAAATAGATACATAGATAATATATGTGCCCAGTCAGTGACTTAAAATATAAATACATAATAATAAAACAAATTTAAAGTCCAAGTGCTAGAGTCCATTATTCTTAATCTTAATAGGATTAGTTAGCCAAGATTAGATGTAAAAAAAATCAATGTGTTTATTGTGCAAACAGCAGCTTTTCAAATCAGTGTGATTCTTATGCAAGCTCAACCATATTTCATGCCGAAGGCCAAATGTGTTCAACCACCCAAGGTGTACATATTCCAAAGCGTGACCACACACCAGGGCTGCCATCAGAAATTGTGGGGCCTGGGACTGATAAAATAGGCAGGGCCCCCACACCCACATTTCAGCCCGCAGCTGGCACTAGATTCAAAGTATCGCAACTGTCTCTGTCCCTCCATCCATGGTAGTCTGCAGTGGTCCTGATCAACACTGCTGCCACCCAGGCCTTCTCCCGGTCCCCCCTGTGATGGCGGCCTTGGAGCTAATCCATCAGCAGCACACCAGCTCTGTCACTGATGCCAGATTAGATTACTTGCTCTGCAACTCTGGGAATTTGATAAAAAGCCTTAAGCATACATTGCTTGTTCTCTGTCAGACATTAGGACCAAGATGTGGCTCAGTTTATGTGCACTGCAAAAGCGAGGCAGGGATGTGCAGCTGTCAGCGAGGCTGCAATGTGTTTCTGTCAGTGAGGCAGTGCTAAGTTTCTGTCAGTGAGGCAGCGATGGGCTTCTTTCCTGTGAGTAGTGTCCCTGTGATTGATACTAGTGTTTACAGTTGTGATGTGATACAAGTGTGGCTCTGAAGGGGTTTTGGTGAAGTTGGAAGTAGTGCATGTGTGCAGTCATTAGGAAAAAATGTGATCTGGTGTGTCCAATCATGTTAGTGAGATTTCTTTTTATTATAACACACTTTTATATATAGTCCCTACCCACAGACTCTTGATAGTGATGATACATATCCTAAAACATGCCTGGGAAAATTACCTACACAATGGTGAAAACCGCATCGTAATTGGTTCACTGGTTTTGGAGTTCATCTCCATCAGACAAACAAACAAACAGACAGACAGACAGACAGACAGACAGACAGACAGACCGACTTTAATTTAGAAGATTTATAGATGTTACTCCAGCCAATCAGCTCCCAACTGTTGTTTTTCAAACACATGACAGGTAGAAGCAGATTTGATTGGGCAGCATTTACTGCCTCATATGCATAAGTTTTAAATAGCTCAAGAAAACTCATTGATAAATGGACCCGTAAGTATAAACCAAGCAGCTTCTTACTGCCATGTTACAGGCTGTGTTGAAAAATGACAGAAACTGATTGGATGATAGTTTATTTCTTCACTGTATCTCTCTCCAAGGTTTGATACATCTCCGCCTCAATGGGTAATGCTGCCACCCAATTCATGAAATGATAAATTGGGTGGATTTGAGAGAACACACTCAATATACATTGGTTGTTGCAATCTGTCGCAGATCGCAAAATCATCATTCAAAATATTGTATAGTGTATATACCCAGGTTTACAGACAAATATGTAAGTAAATTATTTACATGTACTGTATTGTTTTATTTATCTGTATCTCCAAAATGTTTACAAAATTACAATAGACTGATAGAAAAGTAGAGACAGTCTATCTGACAATACAATTGTTACCATAAGACTGAAGTCATTGGAGGAATAAAAGTGAATTAAGTGGTCAGTGAGCATGCATGCATTTAAAATCAATAATATTTTATAACAGTAGTTTTGAAGTTATCCAACTTATTTTATATGCCTTATATAAAAAAATCCAATATTTAACAGCAGTAATAACTTTTACATAGATTTCAGGATGCAATAGAAAACAGAGCTAAAAAGCAGAAACTCAACATACATTTAGATCTGGTTCCCTTATCAGAGGCACATATATAAGTAGGTGCTAGCCAATTATTACCTTAGAAAATAAAATATGACCTTTATATTCTGAGTTAAGTTTCACTTCGACCGCTTTATTGTATATCAAGCCTGCCTCCCATTCATCCCAATTTCATTAGGACAGTCCCTGTTTGAGGGCTGTCTCTCTTGCTGTTACAATAGAGACTGAATTGTCCCGATCACTGAGAGGGAGGGGTGGGGGATAAGGGAGGTATGTACAGTAAATCTACTGCATGGATGGGTACTGCATGTATTGCACAATCAAAAGTACCTGCATCCTTGTGGATACCTGGTCAAGATTTTGATGGCAAACACTTTTTATGTTTACTAGTATTTTGGACCCATCATGTGCCAGGTTGCTAGCTGTTATGCATGGGATTTTTTGTTGTCTCTCTTTGCCACATTCTCATCTTTCTTCCCCTCTTCCACTGTCTTATCTTTTCTTTCTCTCCCTGATAGGTTGCTTCCCCCACTCCCATTACTTTTTCTCTATCTCCCTATCTCTACCCCTTTCCCAGTGTATCTCTTTCTCCCATGTTTCTCCAGTTTGTATTCCTCCTTTCAACTGTATTTCTCCCCACTCTGTTTGTTTAATTACTATAGCTATATATCCCACTAATTTCTTTAAAAAAGTAATATGTATTTGAATTATTTGGCGGGATGTAATGGAGTCCGAGATCACCAGAGGTGTGTGATGCCAGCCGATCTCAGACTTTTTTTTAAAGGTGCAATCACTTACGAGGCATGGTTTCACCTATTATGTGAGAAGTAAAACCATAAAGAATCATAGTACAGATGGATTCAAGCAAACATTATTATGTTATACTGTGGACGGAAGCTAACTTTTACAGCACTGTCATGTGTACAGTTTATGTTGCACAGGAATACAGTTTAAATTGGTCGATGGTGAAAAATTCAGTAGTGAGCAGTGATCACATACAGTACATTCCTCATACTTTCCAACTCTCCCGGAATGTCCAGGAGACTCACAAAATAGTGGGTGATCTCCCGGGCTCTCCGATAAGTGTGGCAATCTCAAATGAAATGTGTCAGTCATAATACAGCTCAATGCATTATGTCATCAAACTGTAGTGAGTGGAGCATGAGGATACAAACTGTGTCATTGTGTTGTAGTGAGTGGGGAGTGATGATGCACATCAAGTCATTAAGTCCCACCTGACCTGGCTTGATTTCACAGAGCTCCCATACATTATAGATTATTTTTTTTAATATTTATTATTTTTCGATTTTGCACATACATTATACTTTATTAACAATAAGTGGACTTTTACTTTTAGCCAGTATCTTACCTTCTCTGAACTAGCAGAACACAACAAGCTTAACTACCCTTTCTTTAGGTTATCAAGGTGGTACAAAAAGCATTTTGGCTATGTTGGCTAGACGGTACATCTTAAGTTAACTTATCGTTAATCAGTGGACTAATGAGTGGGGTTCCTGCCCACTTATACCACAGAGGGCCTTATTCTGAGTTGGGAATAAAGTAAGAAAGAGCAAGTAACTTTGCACCTTGACGGTTCAATGCAAGAGGCGCAAATTCATTTATTTTTTTGCATGTGTGCATAGGTGTGTGTGCCCGGGGGGGATTGCCTTGCATTCAAAGTCACAACCTGTTGTCAGACACCCCCCACATGCCAGGTCTGTAGCTGCGCCACCCATCCATAGTCCTGGCTTACTGAGCAGGTCTGCAACCTGACACTGTGCTCGGCGGGCACTGGCAGTGTGAGTCCCTACAATCGAGCACTGGTGGGCACTCCCAGCTTTGCCGCTGTCCATAGATAGGCAGCCCCATCATACAGTAATTCTGTCGGCTGCTGAGCAGGTCTACCCCTTGGCATGAGGAGCATAAGCCGCGACCTGACGTCATGTCAGAGCCAGGCCCGAGGAGCAGCAGTTCACAGCACTGCCATCCAGAACTGAAGATGGAAAAGGAGGCCACCACCATGAAGACGCTGAATTAGGAGGTAAGTAATGACAAAGAAGCTGCTTATGCTTGTGATAAAAAAAGTTTTTTATAAAAAATTAACACTTTAATATTCTCTATTATGTAATTATGTTGGTAGCAGTTTATAGTTTAAAGTAGCAAACTTTTATATAAAGGGCCTAATTCAAACCTAATCGCAGCAGCAACATTTGCCTCCAGTGGGCAAAACCATGTGCACTGCAGGTGGGGCAGATGTAACATATGCAGAGTGGGGTGTGTTCAAACTGAATTCTAAAATGCAGTGTAAAAATAAAGCAGCTAGTATTTACCCTGCACAGAAACAAAATAACCCACCCAAATCTAACTCTCTCTGCGCATGTTATATCTGAAAGATTTAACTTGTGCGATCAGGTCTAAATTAGGCCCATAGTACTGTAGTTTGATATTTTCATTCTAATAACAAACTACAGTACCTATCTATCTATCTATCTATCTATCTATCTATCTATCTATCTATCTATCTATCTATCTATCTATCTATCGCTATATAAGAATACATTTGTTTGTACGCAAATATCTTTCACAGTTCTCAAGGTGAAAATGTGACATAGCGCCAATGCGACAAAGCAACAATTTTCATGACAATTGCATTTTTTAAGTGAATATACTGTATGTATATAACATTCATTGGTATTTTGTTTGTCTGTCTGGTTATGCATTGGGACACCTACAGTATGAAGCAAATGAAGCAATTGGAATGAAACCAAAGCTAGATGGTCAAGTTGAATCCTGACCAAGTTTTAGGGGGGTTATGGTCCTGGTAGGTCTTCCCTTTGGTGTACACTGGGCAGAACTGTGACCCAGGGAGTCTATTCTGAGCCTTCCACTGGATGGATTTGGATGAAAACTTCACAGAGTTGTAACACTGGATCCCATCTATCTCTCTATCTATCTAGTGAGGAAAGTAGTTACAGAATCAACAGATTTTGGTATGTAGACAATGTTAACTTGCTACATACAGCAAGTTAACTGGATCGAGAGCACAACTTTAAACATGGTGCTTAACTAGTATGTTTACAGTTTAATAGCTATCTGGTTAACATACTCTAAGTAACATGTTGTTAACCTTGCTCCCCCCTCTTTTTTTGCATTCTTGCTTTCTCCCCCATACAGTCATTTTAAAATAGTACTAGACACGCCTGACGGGCGGTGCTAGATACGCCCAATAGGTGGTCCTAGACATGCCCCTCCGACAGCATGCACCCTAATCAAATGTGCGATGCACTCCTATGCTTGTGGGCTTAATACTGGCTGCTTTTGCATGTACTGTAGTCCACAAATGCTGGACAGCTTTATTTGTACACTGCAATTTACATTTGCGTTTGGACACTTTTTTGCTTTACTCCCACTTCATAATCAGTCCCACATATTAAAGTTAATGCAGTCTGCTGAATGCCAAAGTGTTGAATTCTGTGTGTGTTGGGGTGCTACTTTAATAAAATAATTCTTAAATGTAAGTTATTTAATTAAAAAAACCATTAAAAAAAAACAAGTTTTTTATTTATATGCCCAGTCTTACATAAACCATGTCACATATTGGGGGTCATTTCAAGTTGATCGCTCGCTAGCTACTTTTAGTAGCCATGCAAAGGCATAGTCGCCACCCACGGGGAAGTGTATTTTCGCTTTGCAAATGTGCGAACGCGTCTGCAGCCGAGCAGGATGAAAAAGTTCTTTGCAGTTTCTGAGTAGCTCTGGACTTACTCAGCCCTTGCGATCACTTCATTCTTTTTGGTCCCGGAATTGACGTCAGACACCCGCCCAGCAAACGATAGGACACGTCTGCATTTTTCCAAACACTCCCTGAAAACGGTCAGTTGACACCCACAAATCCTTGCGATCAGCTGTGTTAGTGGATTCTTCATTAAATCCACCGCTCAGCAACGTTCTGCTTTGTACCCGTACGACACGCGTGCGCATTGCGGTGCATACGCATGTGCAGTAGTAACCTGTTCGCTGCGTTGCGAAAAATGTCAGCGAGCGATCAACTCGGAATGACCCCATTGTGTGTAACACTCATGCATGCATTTTATGGATGTGTCATGCAAATTAAGTCATACTCTTTTTCTGTAGCAGTATGGGGACAAAGATTCTAAACTAAAATGTACACCTTCTTGTTCTATAGAAATGTCTCAGACCTCGTATAAACTACAGTATATCATTTGATATCCTTATACCTGTCACGCTCGGCATAAGTTGGGGTTCCGACAACTGAGTTTTGGCTGAAGGGACAGTTACCTGTGAGGAGAGTAAACGAGGTGGCTGAATGTAATTCCTCCTCATGGGGTGGAAGCCAAATTAAGTGTTAACGTTGGCCGGAGGGCGTAAAGAAAGGGAGATAACTGTAGTTTTAATGAATAATCAGGCTGTACACGAATATTGGAGAAATAGAAGAAACTGGAAGAATTAGAGTCTATGGTTAAATGACTTGAAGAGTGAAGCTGAAGAACTCTGGTAAAGAAGAACTGAAGACTGTGTTTTATGATTAAAAGACGAGGCTGAAGTACTTGGACTTTGAAGAAATGAAGACGTGGTTTGTAATTGAAAGATGAGGCTGAAAAACTTGGACTTTGAAGACATGAAGACTGTGGTTTATGATTGAAAGATGAGGCTGAAGAACTTGGACTTTGAAGAAAAGAAGACTGTGGTTTGTGATTGAAAGAAGAGGCTGAAGAACTTGGACTTTGACGAAATAAAGATTGTGGTTTGTGATTGAAAGACGAGGCTGAAGAACTTGGACTTTGAAGAAATGAAGACATCTGCGGGAACCGCCGTTAGCACCTGGAGCTCCTCTACAACCTCGGACCCCGTGAGCGCTTCCACGAGTGGCAACAGACTTAGACAGCAGGACTGCAGCAGCATTTAGGTAACCGATAGATGAGAGCAACCAGGACCAGGGAACCAGAAGTAACTTGGGAGCACAGAGCTGGAGAACCTTTCACAAGGAGGTAACTTGAAGCACTGGCACTCTCCCTCTGAGCCAGCCCCCTTTCGTAAGGGGAGAACACGCAGGATTGGCTGGACATAGATTGGGAACTTCATTGGTAATACTCTGGTCTCCAACATGGCTGCCCCCAGCACAAGAGACATACTTAGCTGTCAGCACACAGCCCCAGCCAGCCTCTGTCTCCGACACACCACACCGTGTCACCACTGGAGGACCCCACTGCAGCGATCCCCGCCGCAGTGCCAGGCTCTCCAGACCCCCGGCAGCCGCACATCCGTCCAGGAGGACCCGCCGCCAGCAGCCCCCCACCGCCGCAGCCACACCAACCAGCAGGACGGCAACCCGCGGGAGCACCCACCGGAGATAAAGCTCCGGAGCCTGACAATACCCAATTTAGTTTTGTGGTGAATATCTGGGGTTGCAGTGAAACATGTATTGTTTTCATTTGTGGCTCATTTTTTTCAATATAATACCCATGAAATAACAAATCCGTTTATTCTAATGTACTTCCAAAAAAAAGCTGTATCTGCGCTTAAAAAAATATATAGTTCTCTTGCATCAACGAAGAATGAGAAAGTGAAAAAGTCCTGCACATATAAAATACAGTATAGACAATGTCAAATAAATAATCTTGCTCTTTAATTAATGGTAGAGAAAAAGTGTGGTCTTGAAACTGTTAAGTAAAAAAATAAGATTTTACTTACCGATAAATCTATTTCTCGTAGTCCGTAGTGGATGCTGGGGACTCCGTCAGGACCATGGGGATTAGCGGCTCCGCAGGAGACAGGGCACAAAAATAAAGCTTTAGGATCAGGTGGTGTGCACTGGCTCCTCCCCCTATGACCCTCCTCCAAGCCTCAGTTAGGATACTGTGCCCGGACGAGCGTACACAATAAGGAAGGATTTTGAATCCCGGGTAAGACTCATACCAGCCACACCAATCACACCGTACAACTTGTGATCTGAACCCAGTTAACAGTATGACAACGTAGGAGCCTCTGAACAGACGGCTCACAACAAGAACAACCCGATTTTTTTGTAACAATAACTATGTACAAGTATTGCAGACAATCCGCACTTGGGATGGGCGCCCAGCATCCACTACGGACTACGAGAAATAGATTTATCGGTAAGTAAAATCTTATTTTCTCTAACGTCCTAGTGGATGCTGGGGACTCCGTCAGGACCATGGGGATTATACCAAAGCTCCCAAACGGGCGGGAGAGTGCGGATGACTCTGCAGCACCGAATGAGAGAACTCCAGGTCCTCTTTAGCCAGGGTATCAAATTTGTAGAATTTTACAAACGTGTTCTCCCCCGACCACGTAGCTGCTCGGCAGAGTTGTAATGCCGAGACCCCTCGGGCAGCCGCCCAGGATGAGCCCACCTTCCTTGTGGAATGGGCCTTGACAGATTTAGGCTGTGGCAGGCCTGCCACAGAATGTGCAAGTTGAATTGTGCTACAAATCCAACGAGCAATCGTCTGCTTAGAAGCAGGAGTACCCAGCTTGTTGGGTGCATACAGTATAAACAGCGAGTCAGATTTTCTGACTCCAGCCGTCCTTGAAATATATATTTTCAATGCCCTGACAACGTCCAGCAACTTGGAATCCTCCAAATCGCTAGTAGCCGCAGGCACCACAATAGGCTGGTTCAGGTGAAACGCTGACACCACCTTAGGCAGAAAATGAGGACGCGTCCGCAGTTCTGCCCTGTCCGAATGGAAAATCAGATATGGGCTTTTATACGATAAAGCCGCCAATTCTGACACTCTCCTGGCTGAAGCCAGGGCCAGTAGCATGGTTACTTTCCATGTAAGATATTTCAAATCCGCCGATTTGAGTGGCTCAAACCAATGGGATTTGAGAAAATCCAAAACTACATTAAGGTCCCACGGAGCCACTGGGGGCACAACCGGGGGCTGTATATGTAGTACTCCTTTTACAAAAGTCTGGACTTCAGGAACTGAAGCCAATTCTTTCTGGAAGAAAATCGACAGGGCCGAAATTTGAACCTTAATGGACCCCAATTTGAGGCCCATAGACAATCCTGTTTGCAGGAAATGTAGGAATCGACCCAATTGAAATTCCTCCGTGGGGGCCTTCCTGGCCTCACACCACGCAACATATTTTCTCCAAATGCGGTGATAATGTTGTGCAGTCACCTCCTTCCTGGCTTTAACCAGTGTAGGAATGACCTCTTCTGGAATGCCTTTTTCCCTTAGAATTCGGCGTTCAACCGCCACGCCGTCAAACGCAGCCGTGGTAAGTCTTGGAATAGACACGGTCCCTGCTGAATCAGGTCCCGTCTTAGAGGTAGAGGCCACGGATTTTCCGTGAGCATCTCCTGAAGTTCCGGGTACCAAGTTCTTCTTGGCCAATCCGGAGCCACGAGTATCGTTCTTACTCCCCTTTGCCGTATAATTCTCAGTACTTTGGGTATGAGAGGCAGAGGAGGAAACACATACACTGACTGGAACACACGGTGTTACCAGAGCGTCCACAGCTATTGCCTGAGGGTCTCTTGACCTGGCGCAATACCTGTCCAGTTTTTTGTTGAGGCGAGACGCCATCATATCCACCTTTGGTTTTTCCCAACGGTTCACAATCATGTGGAAGACTTCTGGATGAAGTCCCCACTCTCCCGGGTGTAGATCGTGTCTGCTGAGGAAGTCTGCTTCCCAGTTGTCCACTCCCGGAATGAACACTGCTGACAGTGCTATTCACATGATCTTCCGCCCAGCGAAGAATCCTTGCAGCTTCTGCCATTGCTCTCCTGCTTCTTGTGCCGCCCTGTCTGTTTACGTGGGCGACTGCCGTGATGTTGTCCGACTGGATCAACACCGGCTGACCCTGAAGCAGGGGTTTTGCCAGGCTTAGAGCATTGTAAATCGCTCTTAGCTCCAGTATATTTATGTGAAGAGACATCTCCAGGCTTGACCATACTCCCTGGAAGTTTGTGTGACCGCTCCCCAGCCTCTCAGACTGGCATCCGTGGTCACCAGGACCCAGTCCTGTATGCCGAATCTGCGGCCTTCTAACAGATGAGCACTCTGCAACCACCACAGAAGAGACACCCTTGTCCGTGGCGATAAGGTTATCCGCTGATGCATCTGCAGATGCGATCCGGACCATTTGTCCAGCAGATCCCACTGAAAAGTTCGTGCGTGGAATCTGCCGAATGGGATTGCTTCGTAAGAAGCCACCATCTTTCCCAGGACTCTTGTGCATTGATGCACAGACACTTTTCCTGGTTTTAGGAGGTTCCTGACAAGTTCGGATAACTCCTTGGCTTTCTCCTCCGGAAGAAACACCTTTTTCTGAACCGTGTCCAGAATCATTCCCAGGAACAGCAGACGTGTTGTCGGGGTCAACTGAGATTTTGGAAAATTCAGAATCCACCCGTGTTGTTGCAGCACTACTTGGGTTAGTGCTACTCCGTCCTCCAGCTGTTCTCTGGACCTTGCCCTTATCAGGAGATCGTCCAAGTAAGGGATAATTAATACGCCTCTTCTTCGCAGAAGAATCATCATTTCGGCCATTACCTTGGTAAAGACCCGAGGTGCCGTGGACAATCCAAACGGCAGCGTCTGAAACTGATAATGACAGTTTTGCACCACGAACCTGAGGTACCCTTGATGTGAAGGGCAAATTGGGACATGCAGGTAAGCATCTTTTATGTCCAGGGACACCATAAAGTCCCCTTCTTCCAGATTCGCTATCACTGCTCTGAGTGATTCCATCTTGAACTTGAATTTTTGTATGTACAGGTTCAAAGATTTCAGATTTAGAATAGGTCTTACCGAGCCGTCCGGCTTCGGTACCACAAATAGCGTGGAGTAATACCCCTTTTCCTGTTGTAGGAGGGGTACCTTGACTATCACCTGCTGAGAAAACAGCTTGTGAATGGCTTCCAATACCGTCGCCCTGTCTGAGGGAGACGTTGGCAAAGCAGACTTTAGGAACCGGCGAGGGGGAGACTTCTCGAATTCCAACCTGTAACCCTGAGATACTACCTGCAGGATCCAGGGGTCCACCTGTGAGCAAGCCCACTGCGCGCTGAAATTCTTGAGTCGACCCCCACCGTTCCTGAGTCCGCTTGTAAAGCCCCAGCGTCATGCTGAGGGCTTTGCAGAACCCGCGGAGGGCTTCTGTTCCTGGGAAGGAGCTGCTTGCTGCCCTCTCTTACCCTTTCCTCTGCCTCGGGGCAGATATGACTGTCCTTTTGCCCGCTTCTTATAGGACCGAAAGGACTGCGGCTGAAAAGACGGTGTCTTTTTCTGTTGGGAGGGGGTCTGAGGTAAAAAGGTGGATTTCCCGGCAGTTGCCGTGGCCACCAAATCCGATAGATCGACGCCAAATAATTCCTCCCCTTTATACGGCAATACTTCCATATGCCGTTTGGAATCCGCATCACCTGACCACTGTCGTGTCCATAAACTTCTTCTGGCAGATATGGACATCGCACTTACTCTCGATGCCAGAGTGCAAATATCCCTCTGAGCATCTCGCATATAAAGAAAAGCATCCTTTAATTGCTCTAAAGTCTGTAAAATACTGTCCCTATCCAGGGTATCAATATTTTCAGTCAGGGAATCCGACCAGACCACCCCAGCACTGCACATCCAGGCTGAGGCGATGGCTGGTCGCAGTATAACACCAGTATGTGTGTATATACTTTTTAGGGTAGTTTCCAGCCTCCTATCAGCTGGATCCTTGAGGGCGGCCGTATCAGGAGACGGTAACGCCACTTGTTTTGATAAGCGTGTGAGCGCCTTATCCACCTTAGGGGGTGTTTCCCAGCGCGCCCTAACCTCTGGCGGGAAAGGTTATAATGCCAATAACTTTTTTGAAATTAGCACTTTTCTATCTGGGTTAACCCACGCTTCATCACATACATCATTCAATTCCTCTGATTCAGGAAAAACTACAGGTAGTTTTTTCACCCCCCACATAATACCCCTTTTTGTGGTACTTGTAGTATCAGAGATATGCAAAGCCTCCTTCATTGCCGTGATCATATAACGTGTGGCCCTACTGGAAAATACGTTTGTTTCTTCACCGTCGACACTAGATTCAGTGTCCGTGTCTGGGTCTGTGTCGACCGACTGAGGTAAAGGGCGTTTTACAGCCCCTGACGGTGTCTGAGACGCCTGGGCAGGTACTAACTGGTTTTCCGGCCGTCTCATGTCATCAACTGATTTTTGTAATGTGCTGACATTATCACGTAATTTCATAAACAAAGCCATCCATTCCGGTGTCGACTCCCTGGGGGGTGACATCACCATTACCGGCAATTGCTCTGCCTCCACACCAACATCGTCCTCATACATGTCGACACACACGTACCGACACACAGCAGACACACAGGGAATGCTCTATTGAAGACAGGACCCCACTAGCCCTTTGGGGAGACAGAGGGAGAGTTTGCCAGCACACACCCAAGCGCTATAATATATATGGGAACAACCCTATATAAGTGTTGTATCCTTATAGCAGCTTAAATATAGTAATATCGCCAAAAAAAGTGCCCCCCTCTCTGTTTTACCCTGTTTCTGTAGTGCAGTGCAGGGGAGAGTCCTGGGAGCCTTCCTCACAGCGGAGCTGAGCAGGAAAATGGCGCTGTGTGCTGAGGAGAATAAGCCCCGCCCCCTATTTCGGCGGGCTCTTCTCCGGAGTTTGTGAGATCTGGCAGGGGTTAAATACATCCATATAGCCTCAAGGGCTATATGTGATGTATTTTTTAGCCATAAAAAGGTATTATACATTGCTGCCCAGGGCGCCCCCCCAGCGCCCTGCACCCTCCGTGACCGCTGTGTGAAGTGTGCTGACAACAATGGCGCACAGCTGCAGTGCTGTGCGCTACCTCAGGAAGACTGAAAAGTCTTCTGCCGCCTGCTTCTGGACCTCTTCCATCTTCGGCATCTGCAAGGGGGGTCGGCGGCGCGGCTCCGGGACCGGACTCCATGGCTGGGCCTGTGTTCGATCCCTCTGGAGCTAATGGTGTCCAGTAGCCTAAGAAGCCAATCCATCCTGCACGCAGGTGAGTTGACTTCTCTCCCCTAAGTCCCTCGATGCAGTGAGCCTGTTGCCAGCAGGACTCACTGAAAATAAAAAACCTAAAAACTTTTTCTAAGCAGCTCTTTAGGAGAGCCACCTAGATTGCACCCTGCTCGGACGGGCACAAAAACCTAACTGAGGCTTGGAGGAGGGTCATAGGGGGAGGAGCCAGTGCACACCACCTGATCCTAAAGCTTTATTTTTGTGCCCTGTCTCCTGCGGAGCCGCTAATCCCCATGGTCCTGACGGAGTCCCCAGCATCCACTAGGACGTTAGAGAAATAAGAATTTACTTACCGATAATTCTATTTCTCATAGTCCGTAGTGGATGCTGGGGACTCCGTAAGGACCATGGGGGATAGCGGCTCCGCAGGAGACTGGGCACATCTAAAGAAAGCTTTAGGACTATCTGGTGTGCACTGGCTCCTCCCCCTATGACCCTCCTCCAGGCCTCAGGATACTGTGCCCGGACGAGCGTACACAATAAGGAAGGATTTTGAATCCCGGGTAAGACTCATACCAGCCACACCAATCACACCGTATAACCTGTGATCTGAACCCATGATAACAGAGGAGCCTCTGAAAGATGGCTCACAACAATAATAATAACCCGATTTTTGTAACAATAACTATGTACAAGTATTGCAGACAATCCGCACTTGGGATGGGCGCCCAGCATCCACTACGGACTATGAGAAATAGAATTATCGGTAAGTAAATTCTTATTTTCTCTAACGTCCTAAGTGGATGCTGGGGACTCCGTAAGGACCATGGGGATTATACCAAAGCTCCCAAACGGGCGGGAGAGTGCGGATGACTCTGCAGCACCAAATGAGAGAACTCCAGGTCCTCCTCAGCCAGGATATCAATTTTGTAGAATTTTACAAACGTATTTGCTCCTGACCAAGTAGCTGCTCGGCAAAGTTGTAAAGCCGAGACCCCTCGGGCAGCCGCCCAAGATGAGCCCACCTTCCTTGTGGAGTGGGCATTTACAGATTTTTGGTTGTGGCAGGCCTGCCACAGAATGTGCAAGTTGAATTGTACTACAAATCCAACGAGCAATAGTCTGCTTAGAAGCAGGAGCACCCAGCTTGTTGGGTGCATACAGGATAAACAGCGAGTCAGATTTCCTGACTCCAGCCGTCCTGGAAACATATATTTTCAGGGCACTGACAACGTCTAGCAACTTGGAGGCCTCCAAGTCCCTAGTAGCCGCAGGCACCACCAATAGGTTGGTTCAGGTGAAACGCTGAAACCACCTTGGGGAGAAACTGAGGACGAGTCCTCAATTCCGCCCTGTCCGAATGGAAAATCAGATAAGGGCTTTTTCAGGATAAAGCCGCCAATTCTGACACGCGCCTGGCCCAGGCCAGGGCCAACAGCATGACCACTTTTCATGTGAGATATTTTAACTCCACAGATTCAAGTGGTTCAAACCAATGTGACTTTTGGAACCCAAAACTACATTGAGATCCCAAAGTGCCACTGGAGGCACAAAAGGAGGCTGTATATGCAGTACCCCTTTTACAAACGTCTGAACTTCAGGGACTGAAGCTAGTTCTTTTTGGAAGAAAATTGACAGGGCCGAAATTTGAACCTTAATGGACCCCAATTTCAGGCCCATAGACACTCCTGTTTGCAGGAAATGTAGGAATCGACCCAGTTGAATTTCCTCCGTCGGGCCTTACTGGCCTCGCACCACGCAACATATTTTCGCCAATTGCGGTGATAATGTTTTTGCGGTTACATCCTTCCTGGCTTTGATCAGGATAGGGATGACTTCATCCGGAATGCCTTTTTTCCTTCAGGATCCGGCGTTCAACCGCCCTGCCGTCAAACGCAGCCGCGGTAAGTCTTGGAACAGACAGGGTCCTTGCTGGAGCAGGTCCCTTCTTAGAGGTAGAGGCCACGGATCCTCCGTGAGCATCTCTTGAAGTTCCGGTTACCAAGTCCTTCTTGGCCAATCCGGAACCATGAATATAGTGCTTACTCCTCTCCATCTTATCAATCTCAGTACCTTGGGTATGAGAGGCAGAGGAGGGAACACATACCCTGACTGGTACACCCACGGTGTTACCAGAGCGTCTACAGCTTATTGCCTGAGGGTCCCTGGACCTGGCGCAATACCTGTCGAGTTTTTAATCATGTGGAAGACTTCTGGGTGAAGTCCCCACTCTCCCGGGTGGAGGTCGTGCTGAGGAAGTCTGCTTCCCAGTTGTCCACTCCCGGAATGAATACTGCTGACAGTGCTATCACATGATTTTCCGCCCAGCGAAGAATCCTTGCAGCTTCTGCCATTGCCCTCCTGCTTCTTGTGCCACCCTGTCTGTTTACGTGGGTGACTGCCGTGATGTTGTCCGACTGGATCAACACCGGCTGACCTTGAAGCAGAGGTCTTGCTAAGCTTAGAGCATTGTAAATGTCCCTTAGCTTCAGGATATTTATGTGAAGTGATGTCTCCAGGCTTGACCATAAGCCCTGGATATTCCTTCCCTGTGTGACTGCTCCCCAGCCTCGCAGGCTGGCATCCGTGGTCACCCGGACCCAGTCCTGAATGCCTAATCTGCGGCCCTCTAGAAGATGAGCACTCTGCAACCACCACAGGAGGGACACCCTTGTCCTTGGTGACAGGGTTATCCGCTGATGCATCTGAAGATGCGACCCGGACCATTTGTCCAGCAGGTCCCACTGGAAAGTTCTTGCGTGGAATCTGCCGAATGGGATTGCTTCGTAGGAAGCCACCATTTTACCCAGAACCCTTGTGCATTGATGCACTGAGACTTGGCTCGGTTTTAGGAGGTTCCTGACTAGCTCGGATAACTCCCTGGCTTTCTCCTCCGGGAGAAACACCTTTTTCTGGACTGTGTCCAGGATCATCCCTAGGAACAGAAGACACGTCGTCGGAACCAGGTGCGATTTTGGAATATTGAGAATCCAATCGTGCTGCCACCACACTACCTGAGATAGTGCTACACCGACCTCCAACTGTTCCCTGGATCTTACCCTTATCAGGGAATTGTCCAAGTAAGGGATAACTAAAATTCACTTCCTTCGAAGGAATATCATCATTTCGGCCATTACCTTGGTAAAGACCCGGGGTGCCGTGTACCATCCATACGGCAGCGTCTGAACTGATAGTGACAGTTCTGTACCATAAACCTGAGGTACCCTTGGTGAGAAGGGTAAATTTTGACATGAAGGTAAGCATCCTTGATGTCCCGAGACATCATGTAGTCCCCTTCTTCCAGGTTCGCAATCACTGCTCTGAGTGACTCAATCTTGAATTTGAACCTCTGTACGTAAGTGTTCAAAGATTTTAGATTTAGAATCGGTCTCACCGAGCCATCCGGCTTCGGTACCACAACAGTGTGGAATAATACCCCGTTCCTTGCAGGAGGGGTATCTTGATTATCACCTGCTGGGAATACAGCTTGTGAATGGCTTCCAAAACTGTCTCCCTGTCAGAAGGAGACATCGGTAAAGCCGACTTTAGGAAACGGCGAGGGGGAGACGTCTCGAATTCTAATTTGTACCCCTGAGATATCACCTGAAGGATCCAGGGGTCTACTTGCGAGTGAGCCCACTGCGTGCTGAAATTCATTGAGACGGGCCCCCCACCGTGCCTGATTCTGCTTGTAAAGCCCCAGCTTATACTGAGGGCTTGGCAGAGGCGGGAGAGGGTTTCTGTTCCTGGGAACTGGCTGATTTCTGCAGCCTTTTTCCTCTCCCTCTGTCACGGGGCAGAAATGAGGAACCTTTTGCCCGCTTGTCCACGAAAAGACTGCGCCTGATAATACGGCATCTTCTCATGTTGAGAGGCGACCTGGGGTACAAACGTGGAATTCCCAGCTGTTGCCGTGGCCACCAGGTCTGAAAGACCGACCCCAAATAACTCCTCCCTTAATAAAGCAATACTTCCAAATGCCGTTTGGAATACGCATCACCTGACCACTGACGTGTCCATAACCCTCTACTGGTAGAAATGGACAACGCGCTTAGACTTGATGCCAGTCGGCAAATATTCCGCTGTGCATCACGCATATATAGAAATGCATCTTTTAAATGCTCTATAGGCAAAAATATACTTTCCCTATCTAGGGTATCAATATTTTCAGTCAGGGAATCCGACCACGCCAACCCAGCACTGCACATCCAGGCTGAGGCGATTGCTGGTCGCAGTATAACACCAGTATGTGTGTAAATACCTTTTAGGATACCCTCCTGCTTTCTATCAGCAGGATCCTTAAGGGCGGCCATCTCAGGCGAAGGTAGAGCCCTTACAAGCGTGTGAGCGCTTTATCCACCCTAGGGGGTGTTTCCCAACGCACCCTAACCTCTGGCGGGAAAGGATATAATGCCAATAACATTTTAGAAATTATCAGTTGTTATCGGGGGAAACCCACGCATCATCACACACCTCATTTAATTTCTCAGATTCAGGAAAACTACAGGTAGTTTTTCCTCACCAAACATAATACCCCTTTTTTGGTGGTACTCGTATTATCAGAAATGTGTAAAACATTTTTCATTGCCTCAATCATGTAACGTGTGGCCCTACTGGAAGTCACATTCGTCTCTTCACCGTCGACACTGGAGTCAGTATCCGTGTCGGCGTCTATATCTGCCATCTGAGGTAACGGGCGCTTTAGAGCCCCTGACGGCCTATGAGACGTCTGGACAGGCACAAGCTGAGTAGCCGGCTGTCTCATGTCAACCACTGTCTTTTATACAGAGCTGACACTGTCACGTAATTCCTTCCAACAGTTCATCCACTCAGGTGTCGACCCCCTAGGGGGTGACATCACTATTACAGGCAATCTGCTCCGTCTCCACATCATTTTTCTCCTCATACATGTCGACACAAAAGTACCGACATACAGCACACACACAGGGAATGCTCTGATAGAGGACAGGACCCCACTAGCCCTTTGGGGAGACAGAGGGAGAGTTTGCCAGCACACACCAGAGTGCTATATAAATACAGGGATAACCTTATATAAGTGTTTTTCCCCTTATAGCTGCTGTATAGTTAATACTGCGCCTAATTAGTGCCCCCCTCTCTTTTTTAACCCTTTCTGTAGTGTAGTGACTGCAGGGGAGAGCCAGGGAGCTTCCCTCCAACGGAGCTGTGAGGGAAAATGGCGCCAGTGTGCTGAGGAGATAGGCTCCGCCCCTTTTTCGCGGACTTTTCTCCTGCTTTTTTATGGATTCTGGCAGGGGTTAAATGCATCCATATAGCCCAGGAGCTATATGTGATGCATTTTTTTTGCCATCCAAGGTGTTTTTATTGCGTCTCAGGGCGCCCCCCCCCAGCGCCCTGCACCCTCAGTGACCGAAGTGTGAAGTGTGCTGAGAGCAATGGCGCACAGCTGCAGTGCTGTGCGCTACCTTGTTGAAGACAGGACGTCTTCTGCCGCCGATTTTCCGGACCTCTTCTGCCTTCTGGCTCTGTAAGGGGGCCGGCGGCGCGGCTCTGGGACCCATCCAAGCTGGGCCTGTGATCGTCCCTCTGGAGCTAATGTCCAGTAGCCTAAGAAGCCCAATCCACTCTGCACGCAGGTGAGTTCGCTTCTTCTCCCCTTAGTCCCTCGATGCAGTGAGCCTGTTGCCAGCAGGTCTCACTGAAAATAAAAAACCTAAACTAAAACTTTCACTAAGAAGCTCAGGAGAGCCCCTAGTGTGCACCCTTCTCGTTCGGGCACAGAGATCTAACTGAGGCTTGGAGGAGGGTCATAGGGGGAGGACCCAGTGCACACCAGATAGTCCTAAATTCTTTCTTTAGATGTGCCCAGTCTCCTGCGGAGCCGCTATCCCCCATGGTCCTTACGGAGTCCCCAGCATCCACTTAGGACATTAGAGAAAATATAATCCATTTTTAACTTAGAAAACATTGGGGGTCATTCCGAGTTGATCGCTCGCTACGGATTTTCGCAGCACAGCGATCATGGCAGAACGGGGCGAATCTGCGCATGCGTATGCACCGCAATGCGCAGGCGTGTCGTACGAGTACACATCGGTTCATTACCTTGCAATGCCTTCTACACCGATCCCATTCGCACGGGCGTTCGCAAGGAGATTGACAGGAAGAAGGCATTTCTGGGGGCCAACTGATCGTTTTTCGGGAGTGGTTGGAGTAACGCAGGTGTGTCCAGGCATTTGCAGGGCGGGTGTCTGACGTCAATTCTGGACATGAACAGGCTGAAGTGATCGCAGTGGCTGATTAAGTCCAGACCTACTCAGAAGCTGCACAAAATGTTTTTGCAGAGCTCGCCTGTAAATCCGTTCGCACACTTGCAAAGCAAAAATACACTCCCCTGTGGGCAGCGACTATGCGTTTGCACAGCTGCTAAAGGTAGTTAGCGAGCAAACAACTCGGAATGAGGGCCATTATTCTGTGTCCAGCATTACAACTAAGCTGGCCATATACTGTACCATGTGATTTTCTGTCCAACTAAAGAACCAATTTGCTGGTTGAAATGAAAATATGGTAATGTATGGGAGAAAATGACAATCGACCATTTGCTCCAAAACACGGGAAAATGGACAAAAATGGTTGTCCAGACAAATTGGTTAAATCCGTTTGATTTAACCAGTTTGTCTGAAAGATCGCTTTTGTCCATTTTCCGGCATTTGGAAGCAAATGGTCAATTGCAATTTTCTCCCATACATTACCAAATTTACATTCCAACCAGCAAATTGGTTGGTTGGACAAAAAAAATCTAAAGATATATGATAAGCTTTAGCCAATTAGTAGTCCACAGATTTTTAAATCTCATCTGAGATAACTTTATATCTCAAAATTTTGCACACCCATGCCTATCAAACGTTTGACAATGACTAGTTGTTGGCTAAGTACGTTTTTATCGGATGTAGTTAGGCAAAGTAGTGTGTGTGTGTGATTTATAGTATTAATATTTTTATACAATATCCTCTTTAAATGATACAGAAATAGTAAAGCCTAATAATAATAATAATAATAATAATAATAATAATAATAATAATATCTAACCATGATCGCATTATACAGGGTTCTTCAAAAGTCACAGTACACCCTTTTGTTTCAAAAACTGTGCAGGAAATGGGAAAACTGAATTTTCCAGAAAGGTATGGGTGAGGTGAACTATCTTTTAGGGTATGTACCGAACATGGGCGCCATCTTGAAATCGGCCATCTTGAATCTAAGTCAGTTTTTTCAAATGGAAAGGGAATCGTGTAACCTGTTAAACAACATCAGAATTTGCTGAAACGTTTATTGCTGCAAACAGATTTGAAATAGCAGTTATGGTTCAAAAGTTACAACACTTTTTTATTGCAGGTAACTGAAGATGGCTTTGACAAAAGAGGAGAGAATTGAGGTCAATTTGATGTCTGAAGAACAAAGTTTCTGTGTCATAGCTGCAGATTTTAACAACCAGCACCCAGAAAGACCTCTAAATTCACATAACACTGTCAGGTGCCTAATTTCCAAATTCCGAGAGGACAGTTTCTCAGAATTTGGAAATTAGGCACCTGACAGTGTTATGGGACAGTTTCTCGGAATTTGAAAATTGTGAAATTGGAGGTCTGGAATATGTGAAATTGGAGGTCTTTCTGGGTGCCGGTTGTTAAAATCTGGAGCTATGACATGGAAATTTTGTTCTCCAGACATCAAAATTACCTAAATTCTCTCCTGTTTTGTCAAAGCCATCTTCAGTTACCTGCAACAAAAAAGTGTTGTAACTTTTGAACCATAAGTGCTATTTCAAATCAGTTTGCAGCAATAAACTTTTCAGCAAATTCTGATGTTGTTTGACATGTTAGACGACCCCCTTTCCATTTGAAAAAAATGACAGATTCAAGATGGCTGATTTCAAGATGGCGCCGATGTTCAGTACATACCCTAAAAGATAGCCCACCACACCCATAACTTACTGGAGTATTCAGTTTTCTCATTTCCTGTACAGTTTTTGAAACAAAAGGGTGTACTGCGACTTTTGAATCACCGTGTACTGCACTTCAAATGAACACCATTGCTCTACATAGTAAATCACTGCAGTTCTCCTACAAAGCAAATTACCATTTTTCTAATACAGTATACAGCAGGCATTCCCAACCACGGTCCTCAAGGCACACCAACAGTGCAGGTTTTAGTGATATCCAGGCTGCAGAACAGATGGTTAAATCAAAATAACTGAGCTACTAATTAAGTCACCTGTGCTGAAGCCTGGATATTACTAAAACCTGCACTGTTAATGTGCCTTGAGGACCGTGGTTGGGAATGCCTGGTATACAGCATATAACTGTTACCCACTGTCTTACTTTCCACATGTCCCGATTTTACAGTGCTATACTGCCCCCAGCATTTAAAATGTTTGTCTCAATTTTCAAGGTTTGGGACACACAGCTATTTACTGTGAAGCAGGTCTGCTTCAGATCCTTCTTTTACCTTCACTTCACGCTGCTATTTTTTTCCCTCCAGGATTGTTCAAGTGATCATTGGTCCTGAATGATCCTAAAGCCTGCAGGCAATTAATGTGCAGGTGTTATGAAGAAATTTTACCACTGGAGTCAATCAGACCAAGATGCACTTAAAGCCCTTAGGTCTGGATGTCTCTGCAGCATGATCCTATGACACCAGTGTTGACAATACAGTACATGCACCTATCATCTCCACTATGTCTAAATAGCAGTCGGTATGCAGATCCTTTGATACGCAGCCTTATACTGAAGAACCACAAAGGGAACATTGTACTTAAGGCATACTTGCCTACCTGACCCTCTCCATGAGGGAGAAAATGCTCTGTTCCTGGACTTTCCTGGTAATGTATGATTGCCATAACCTGTGGTGAGCTAGGTAATTGATAAGAAAGGTGTTTCACCACAGGTGATGTCAATCATACATTACCAGGAAAGTCCAGGAACAGAGCATTTTCTCCCTCATGGAGTGGGTCAGGTAGGCAAATATGACTTAAGGTAATGAAACATGTAATAACACTTTACAGAACTTATTTTTCAATATGGCCTAAATACCTTAAATGTACTGTTATGCATAGCATCCATGCAACCAACCAACCAACCAACCAACCAACCAACCAACCCCATAATACACATAACTAGACTAATAAGACTAAATTAGACTAATATTATTCATTATTTAAACCTTGTAATTCAGGATTTTGTTTTTGCTAAAGAACAATACATAATCCCCAAAATGACTTTTCTAACACAAAAGTTTTTGTACAGACAGTGCTGTAAGTGTCTGCATGACACAAGAGAATAATTTAAATCAGTCCAATCAGAAGAACAAAGTGGATCATGGTTTTTTAAGTCATAATCCTTTGTCAAGACCTACGCCACTTACACTGCAGGTGCATGAGGAAGATGATGATCTCCTTACAGATTACGGTACCTGCTAATCCATCTTCTAGTAATTTAAAGGAAACCTGCAGCTCATCTATCTTTTCCGGTGGGTAACATGAATATGTGGCTGTAAGAATTTAGCATTTACCCTTCATGGGTCAGCAAGTAGGTTAGACTTAAAACCTCCTTATGGAGAGATTATTCTAATAGAACCTTTTCTTTTGCCTCACACATGCCAGCATTTCATTTCCCTTAAAAGAAACAGTGCCAGGGGGTGATATAAACCCTTGTAAGAGATGTAATGCTAGAACCATTTTCTTAGATTGATGTGTTGTATAACCACATGTCTTTTACTTACAAGTCTCATTTGAGTGTTTCTTCAAATACATATTTTATCTCCTGCCGTCATCCATTTTTGTGTCCTTATAAAATATAGTACGTGAATAAAGACTGCCATGCATGCAACCTAAGAGCAATATATCTCATGATCTAGAAATATATGGTATAATAACAACTTGTAAATATTTTTACACCATATTCACTTGTGACGAATAGAAAAACAATGTAAAGCTTCTCAATGGAAAAACATGATACAGTGAAACAGACAATGTTGGTAATGGTCAAAAATAAAATGACTGCCCTTTTGAATTCAAACCAAGTGGTGTTAAGTAACATCACAAACAGTAAGCGATGCTGTAACAAGGCTCCACCCCCACTATGCAGAGTAGTGTGGTCGTCAGCACCAGGAAATACTGCCCAGCTGCACAGACTGCAGGATGTCTGCCTGAGCATCCAAACGGCACCTGTTCCAAGCACCCTGCTAGCCAGAAGCGATGCTGCCCACAAAGCCCTGTGCTCTGTGCAGCTGTACCGCTCACATACAGATGTAGCCACGCTCATCTTAGCTGCGATGCAGCATGCTACAACACAGCTTGCTGCATGGCGTGCTAGGCTGTGACTATTCAGTCGACAATCGCTCCATTAATTAGGAATAAATGGAGTGATCGCCTGCTGGGAATAGACACAGCCTGACAAGCCATGTAGCATGCCGTAATACAACATGCCGCATTGCAGTAAGATGAACATGGCTACATCTGTCCCCCTATGGCCCTGACAGTCAGTACTGTAATACATGCAAAGCTATACTGTACACCAAGAACCTCTCAAGATGCTCACCTGGATTGCAACTTTTTAAGGCTGTAAAAATATATCAATAATCAACATTTTTATAGAATTTCTTTTATATATATATATATATATATATATATATACATTATATATATATATATATATATATATATATATACTGTATATATATACATTTCTTAAGGGCCTATTGCATGCCCCTGCACGGTGTGTGCCCTGCACTGCAATGTTGTGACTAGTGACATGAGGAGAGTGACCAGTGATGTGGAGGTGTGGTCCACACAGGGGGTGTGGCCTGTGCTGGGGGTGGGGTTTGTTAACACCATGGAGGGCATAGCTTCCACAGGTGGTACCAGGGGCAATATAAATGATTAGGTAGACAAGGAGTGTTGGGGGGTGTTGTTGTCAGCCTGAACATACTGTAGTTTGGATAAGGTGAATAGGGTTGACAAATTGAAAATAGTAGTGGTGGCTGAATGAGACAGAGTAGTAGAATTGCAGAAATGCAGGTGATAGTACAGTGTTGCTAGTTGTGAGTGTTCAAAGGCAGTTATCTAGTTTTAAGCGAAAAGTTTTGATGGTTGCAGAAATGTAATTTTATGGTGCATTGTGTTACAAATGAGAGGATATGAGAGTAAGTAAAAAAAAAGAAGAAGAAAGCCAAGGTAATTCAGACTGGATCCAAGTATATAAACTATGGCTAATTAACGCAGGTTACCAGTGAAGCAAATGTTTAGCTGATAAAAGGTGATAAATGACACTGTGTTTGATTATGCATACACCAACCCACTATGCCTTTATTAACTAGGCTTTACTGACCAAAATTTCAAAAACAGGTATTTACAATTGCAAGCCACTCATGATATTACAAATGTTTTTAAACACAAATTGGTTGTATAGTGTTCACAGGCAAATTAAGGATAGCAGATATGAGAAATGGACATAGATTTGAAGTTGCAAAGCAGTCCATCTGTTGGAGCTGTAAGATGTTTTTCCTTCAGTTTCCATTCAGTTTAAGGGGGTAATTCAGACCTGATCGTAGCAGCAAATTTGTTAGCAGTTGGGCAAAACCATGGTGGTCATTCTGACCCGATCGCTCCCTGCAGTTCATCGCAGCGCAGCGATCAGGTCAGAACTGCGCATGCACTGGCACCGCAGTGCGCCAGCGCATGGCTGACAGCAGACGGCTGTTGTTGCCTAACGATTGCCTCTGCCTGATTGACAGGCAGAGACAGGGGGGTGGGAGGGGGGCACGGCGGCATTTGGCAGCCATTTTGTGGGCGCGTTCCGGCCAACGAAGGCGTGGCTGGACCATGCGGGGAAGGGCCGCAGTGGCTGCGTGATGTCACACGCGGCCACTGCGAGCCGGGCAGCGATGAGTAACTCCCAACGAGCTGCAGGAGCTGCGCTGGCCGGGAGTTACTCTTCAAGTACAAAAGCATCACCGCTGTGCGATGCTTTTGTACTTGTGTGGGGGGACGGCGGCCTGACATGCGGCGCGGACTAGCCCTGTGCTGGACGTGTAAGTGATCGTAGCCATGCTAAATTTAGCACAGCTATGATCAGGCCGGAATGATGCCCCATGTGTACTGCAGGGTGGGCAGATATAACATGTGCAGAGAGAGTAGATTTGGGTGTGGTGTGTTCAAACTGAAATCTAAATTGCAGTGTAGAAATAAAGCAGGCAGTATTTACTCTGCATAGAAACAATATAACCCACCTAAATCTAACTCTCTCTGCACATGTTATATATGCCCCACCTGCAGTGCACATGATTTTGCCCAACTGCCAACAGATTTGCTGCTACGATCAGGTCTGATTTACCCCCTAAGTCCAGTGTAAGTCCATATTAGATATTACATTTTAAGCACACTTACATTTTTCACACTTTAAATTCTTAATACTGACTAGATCAGCCTCTGGCTATATCAGCCTTCAAACATGTATACACTTATTACAGGGGAAGAAATGGGTGCAGATGCACTATGCAATCATTACTGTAAATTACAATATATAATATATAATAAGAGGTTGTTAGCATATAGTTGGCCAATGATATGGGCTTGCCCACCGCGTCAAGGTCACCTCTATCGAGCAAGTCCCTACAAACATGTGTCTGTGAATTAATTTATTAGTCCGCACCCTCGATATCCAACACCAACTAGGGTAGACAGCAATAAATTCTTAAACAAATGGTGAGAGGGAAATACCACCAGAAAATCACAATAAAATTCTGTTTTAAATTAGGCTTAAGGCTGTATACAATATACAGTTATAACATCCCCTACGTTCTCTAGAATACAGTGCAAACCATTTGCTCCAATTAAATGTTTTCTCATCAATATTTTACTAAATTTGGTCTGGAATCTTATTGGACTATACCCACTGCACAGATAGTGTAGATCACTAGATGATTTGTACATTTCTTAAAAATACAGTAATTGAAAGCGCCTGTTGGTACTTTAAACCAATTGCATTTCTAGATAAGCTTTTACAGGACTCCATTCTGACATAAAAGAGAAATAAAGTTCCTTGCAAACATTTCAAATGTTAAATTTGAATATGTTTAAAATAGGAAAATGGAAACTTATAAAAGCCAGATGTTCCTGTATGCCATATTTTCACCCGGGGCTCACAGTTTTCTTTGACAACTTTTCAGAAACATTTCAAGACTGGAAGAGTGTAGGCATAATCAGTATTATTACACAATGCAATATGTTCACTTTATAATCTGAGAGTGTGTCTGTTCATTAAGTTTCTACTTCCAGGAAATTACAGAGCTTTCAAAACCTCTAAGGCTTTCTCTTCAAGTGTACTGTACAATTGAAAAGAGTGGCACTCACTTGTAGTGATCATTGTAAATAACCAGTACACTTAGAGTTGAGGCCAGTAAAGTTTCAATATCTATGTACACTGTAATTTAGCCTGAAATTCACTTATGAAGACCATCAAGCCAGAAAATTACTTGTATCAATTTGTATTTATTTTTAGTGGGGAATGGCACATTTTTGCTTATTGTTTTATGTTGTTAACCAATATATAGCTACACAGAACAGGGATCATTGGTTCGATTCCAAACAGGGTCATATCTGTAATTGCTGCTGTATACATTTTCAATAACAATATTTTCTGTTCAGTGTGTAGGGTGTGGAGTTCACAAACATACATTTTTAAAGAATTCTAACATTTCTTCTTAAAATAATGTTATTAACATGATATTTATGTGCCAGTATTCACAAGTGCTGATGTTCCGACTGCTCCAGGGGCACTTTGACCTCATAAAGTTATTTAGGGGCATATTTACTAATTAGCAGATTTTAGACCCAATAGTAATAATTTTTTATCACTGCTTATTTGGGCAATAAGAAATGAATGTTCTCCCAAATGTAGGAAGAATTACATCCAGGGACAGGTTCTCCAAAAGGAACCCGTCTCTGTGAAGTGAAGTCATTGCAAATCTTTTGGGTTCCTGGAGCACTACTGCACATTCACCACTGGTGCAAGCAGGGGGGTTTCTGAGTACCCAGAAATCCCCCGTGATGGAATGATATGCCCTCCTCCCCAAACACACACACACACACACACACACACACACACACACACACACACACACACACACACCTGCATTGTATTGCAAGGAGGTGGGGCCTAATGGAGAGACATGCCTACCTCCATCAGTAACCCTCAACAGCGGCCTCAAAAGCAAGTGAATAAATATGTATACTGTCTTAGTGTGTTATATGTGTGTCAGTGACGTGCGGTGAGGTAAATGCCTGGGGAGGCACTGGCTAAACTCGCTAACCGCACAGCGGGAATTCCTCAGCTACTAGTCACACGCCCCATAACCAGCACAGCTAGTGCTACAGCATACCTACGAACTGTTGCACTGTCCGGTGGTGGTGCTGGTGGGTGCAGTTGGGAGTTCTCCCTGTCACCCGGTGCTCTGAGCAGAACAGTGGTGAATAGATGCAGTGCGCATGTGCACAGCGTCTATTCCCGGCAGGGGTGTGGCATGTGTGACCGGCGGTCAGGAGATCGCTGGTCAGCATACCGATGCTGGTATCCTGGCAGCGGAATGCCATGCGGGTGGGGGGGCGAGCGCAACAAGCCCCTTGCGGGCCTGCTGCGCTCGCCATGCTGCGGGTTCGGCGGCGATCTGCGGTAGCCACAGTTTCTATTCCCACTCCAGTGGCGCACACAGGGGGGGTTTCCGAGCACCTGGAACCCCCCTTGACGAGCTAAGTCTTTTTTTTTTTTTTTTTAATCTTCTTTGAGATGGAAACAGTTCTGTCTCCGTCTCTATAGTGACAGCAGTAGCTGCGCTCGGGGCAGCTGTGTGTGCTTTGCAAAGCCTGGGAGAGTTGAAGGCAGCATTGAGTGAGACATCTGAGGGGAGCAGGATGCAGAAACTCCACAGCAGCTGGCAGTGAAAGGGACGTCCAGAGATGCAGGCAGGCTTGCGGAGGGTGGCGGCCATACCGGCTTAACTGGACTCCGGAGCGGCAGGCACTCGACTGCACTAAACCGTGCAGCTGTGGGTGTGGATCATTAGATCGACAGTGTCTAGGTAGACAATGTTTAGGTCGACCACTATAGGTCAACAGTCAGTAGGTCGACAGGGTTGGAAGGTCGACAGGGTTTCTAGGTTGACATGTGCTAGGTCGACAGGTCAAAAGGTCAACATGAGGTTTTTTGTTTTTTTTGGTGTCGTTTTCTTCGTAGAGTGACCGGGAACCCCAGTTAGTGCACCGTGTCCCCTCGCATGGATCGCTTTGCTCGCCATGCTTTGGGCAAGGTGCCTCGCTCCACTACCGCTTCGCTCGGCACAGATTACCGTTCCAATCGTAGTCCACGTGGATCGTTAAGTATGAAAATGTGAAAAACTCATGTCGACCTGTTGACCTAGCACATGTCGACCTTCCAACCCTGTCGACCTAGTGACTGTCGACCTATAGTGGTCGACCTAAACATTGTCGACCTTCAGACCGGATCCCGCAGCTGTAGTATGTTCATCTAGCAGCTTCAAGAGCAGACGATCTATTGCTGCATGTATGTCTTTGTTTGTGTGTGGCGGGTGGTCTCCTGAGGGATCTCCTCCCAGACCATCCGCAACCAATCAGTGTTGCTTCCTAAGTGGACAGTTTAATTTCACAGAAGTGTGATTAACTTGGAGTTGAATTGTGTTGTTTAAGGGTTCCCTTTATTTTTTTGAGCAGTGTATATATATATATATATATATATATATATATTGATAATGTCGATATTATCTTAGACCGCAAAGCTATACCTCTAGATACACTATTACCGTGGAGCCGCTATGGCCGCTAGACTGAATGCACGTGCTACGCACTTTGTACGCTATTTGCGTACAGAGTCCCGCACGTGGTACGTACTTGGCGTACACACGCCGTGCTGAGTGTACAGAGTACACACAGCGCACGCACACACAATCAATAACCTTTAAACCTTGTTAATGATACAATGCAATGATTTGATTACACTTTAAACCCTTAGTAGCAATGTACTGCAACGATTTTATACCTTAAACCTTAAGTAGCGCTGACGGTATAAAGTACCCGCAGTGCGTACACCTTATCAATACTTATAAACGTTATACAGATAAATACACTTTAAAACCCTTGCAGGAAAGTGAAGACACAACACCGATTTGTAGTCGAAACCACAGGGTTCTAAGGCCACGTGGATTATTCCAAAAGGTAAAACAGTACAAATCATACACTACAGGCTAACAAGATAAATCTAAACAGAATAATGGCTACAGAGAATGTACATACGTGAGAATGTTCGCAAGCGCAACCCGGCCGGTCCTCCGCTAGTCATATAGAAAGCGTTCAGAGTCTTCTGACTGGCCAGGCAACAACGGTCTTTTTATACACAACTTACATACACAATACAATGGTCACTGTAATCTCATTGTCCATTGGACACAGAGATGTGTCTTTTCATTACAGGTGAGGTCATAGGTTGATTTGAAAAGGTGGGCGATGTCTTTCCCCAACTGCTCTTGTGGGTGGTATCCTCTGGATTCCCGCCGCATACATAATATACAGTAAATACAGTGAATATCTATATTCTACTTCTGCACATAACTATACGCTGGAACATGCGATCTTTCTCTAACCAACACCAGAATGTTACCCTTAAAATACCCTACAGCTGGATACTAGACATCACCTTCCAACCTGTATCTGACCCTTCCTATCATGCAAAGGTGAATCTCTTAGTCCTGGACCTGTTTAAACTATTAATACTCGCTGATGTGGTAAAAGGGAGTTATATCTAAAATGTACACTATTTGGGTTAACTATGTAATGTACTAATAACCCCCTACGTGCTCACAAACTCCGCCGTAAATACCCATTTCACGCGCATGATCGCAGGAGCGATCCTACGCAAATTGCGGATATGTGCACGCACGGCGGACTGAGTGCACGCGCAGCGGGCATGTGCATGGGGTTAGTACAAGGCATATGCATTACAATATTTTTCGACTTTGACAATATATATATATATACACTACATATCCAGACCCCCCCCCCCCCCCTTGCAGATCCTGCATTTGCCCCTGCACTCTATGGGTGTTGTGGACACCCACGAGTGTAAATTGTCCCTGTTGGTCGGCATGCCGACCGTCAGGATTGTGAGGGTGCAGGATGTAGGGGGAGGTATTGTGACCTGCAGACTCTTGACTGCCGATCACATAACTACACCACTTACCCCCCCCCCCCCTGCAGAGAGGGACAGGTGGCATGGCCAGCAGCTCACTGAGCGCTGTTCATGCCCCCATAATCATGAAAATGGAGGCGTGGCTTGAGATCACGGCACTTGCCATAAGGCCATGCCCCTATCTGATAGGCCATGCCCCCTAAAAATTGGGCCCTAGAATAAATGAAAGTTGGGAGGTATGCACTCACCTGGCAGTGGTACACTACTGTACACTACTGTATGTCCGCATCCTGAGCCAGGAGATCCGCCACTCTGCCGTTCCCTTCATCACCCAGCACCACGATCACTCTGCTGTCCACAAGCAGAGGGACACCCACAGATGGGGTACGGCAGTCAAGCTGCTGCAGGTCCTGCTGAACTAGAGGAGGTGGGGAGCTGCAGAAGCTCCGTGGTTGAGTTGTGTTCACAGGAAGAAGCAGCTGGTCTGGGAGTACTTAAAATGCGGCCGCCCTGGGGGAATGGCATCTGACACCCTGCCCACCCGGCTCAGCCTACCCATGCCACTGTCCAATCACGTCTGCCTGATTAACGGGTGTGCCTTGATGTGAGCTGAAGGCAAAGCCCCCTGTCAATGAGGCAGATGTTCTAGTGCTGCTTTTCATCAGTTTTTCAATCGGCTTATCCAGCCCGCAGCTTGGCCCCACCCCCCACTTCAGCCACTTTATTATTGTCAGTGGGAGGCAGCGCTCTCGCTGCTTCCTATAGAGATTTGGCTGCATTTTCATTCTAAAAATGATTAGAATAATACAAAGTAGAATCTTTGTATTATTTTAATCATTATGACAGGGGAGGCACTGCCTCCCATGCCTCCCCTGACTGCACGTCCCTGATGTGTGTGTTAGTGTGTAAGTATGCCATACTGTTATATATATTAAATACATGCTGTACTGTATACAGATGTAGTCAGGATCCCAGCGCTCACCATTCCGGCGACAGTCACAACACCGGCTATGGAATCCTGATGGTCAAAATAGTCTGCGGGAATACCAGGTAAAATCTTGCATAGGGCACCAAATTGGTCAGAACCTGCTCTACAAAGACCTACTGTATTCATTGTGGCAAATTCAATTCCTTCCATTGGTCCAGCAGACATCACTGTACACATTTCCATCTACTACTATAGAGTTATCACTAATTTCCCTGCACACCTGTATGTATCAGGAGAAAACAGTGAAGTTACTTATTGCAAAGCGCTTTCACCCTGCCATCGCACAGAATTTAATTTTCCCCTATATATCATGTGACTTAAATTAAAAGTGTTACAAAGAATACTTTTAAAGGTATTGCTAATATAAGACCTTCTCGGGGGGATCACAGCTTCTAGATGTGAATCATTTGCCAACCCAAAAAATTGATTTGCTGTGACCAAATACTGAACTTCCTAAGCTTCAAAGTTGCCAGGCTTTTTAAATCTGAAATTAGATTTCATCTCCCTTTGATTATTTTCTTTTGGAGACCTCAGTTATATTTTAGTGTCCTTCACCTTCTCCTATTTTATTATTTATAACCAACACACTTTGAGCAATGACCAGTATTAATTTGTGACCTTCTGTCCTTCTGCCTGATTCACTTCTTTCTGAAATCCAAAGATTGAAGCAAATATTCTGCGACTTACTGAGTGAATAATACAAATCTCCTTACAGCAGCTTTCTTACAGAACAAATTGATCTTTTATATTTATATTTGGTTGCTCTATAAAATAAAATATATCCTGGAAAGTACCCTTTAGAATACTATACTGTAGGTTTAAAAAACCTGGATTTCAAGTCACTCGTACAGTATACACTGTATGGGGGGAATTCAAATGTTTGAAAAGTCGGTTGGGTGTCTGTTTTTTCCTATTAGGAAAAAACAGACACCCAACTGACTTTTCAAACAATTGAATATCCTCCTATAAGTTGTATGAAGAAAAAAGAAAGTATGTATTATGTAAGTGACAATGCTCAGTATAGGACACAATTAATGTAGAAATCAATCCCTGTTAATAGTAATATTTGCAGTTTTCTAGCAGTTTTCTTTAAAGTTTTAAACCTATACAAATCTTCATAAAAATAACAAATGAGGTATTTGTAAATAAAGAAAGGCATAATTAATGAATATTACAGTGATATTAATTAGCTAATATTCCATTGTTAATTTAATGGCATATACATGTGTATTTATGCGTTTTTAATAGTTTAGTAAGGCAAATGCATACAGTGGCATAACAGAGTGGCAGTGTGCCCTGTTACAGCCCTGCACTCTGAGGGTCATTGTGATGTCCCACAAGGAGGTGGGGCCTCCAGCACGGGGAAGTGAAGCACTACCCAGAGCATCCTGAGAATGCTCCGAGTGGCTGTATAGACTGCATTGTGCATGTCCGTAGCATCCAACTGACACTGTGGGCAGCACTGCAGCAGCAAGGGGCCGTGGCTCAGCAACAGTACCACCCCCATAGCCCTGTGCTCTGCGTTACTGCACTGCTCTCACACCCCTAGTTACAGCCCTGGATTCATAGAAACAGCTTATGTTTATTTACTAATCTTAGGTTGTATAAAGTCACAGATTCAGCTCTCATGTGTCGCCATGCATGGAGCGGCTTACTCGTATCTATCCTCTGTCTTTTTCCTGTTTTAACAAGGTTAGCATCTCTGTTGCACACAGCAGCTGCATACAATGCTCGCACCAGTATATAGTGTACCCGTGCATTATATATTTATCACACTAGTAATGTGACTAAGGCCGGGTACACACCAGGATGACATTGGTACAATCATTCCTGGGCAAATCATATCGTCTGGATTTTGCAGTGTGTACCCAAGATCGCATGCTTCCAAGGGTCATTAATAATATAGTTAAAAATGCCATGCTGCTAAATGTGTAGTGTGTATGTGTAGTGTATCTGGGCGGCACAATATGTCAGCCCATTGACCGGCGGATCAGCCTGAAACCCCTCATTCTTCTGCGTAGCTGGCCTAATGGTGTGTACACATTATGAGATATTTCTTATGATTTTGACTATATAGTCAAAATCGTAAGAAAAGTTAGTGCAGATCGCAGGGTGGCGATCCCGATTCGATGACCTTGCGATCCCGATTCGATGCCGATGCGCGGTCGGCATTGCAAGCCTAGCAAGTCAATTTTGACTATCTCTATAGAAGAGATAGTCAAAATTGACACTTAGCCAAAATCGCACATACAGTAGTCAGTATCGCAAGCACACTCATTATGTGCTTGCGATGCCGACCTAGCCCCTGTCGCATAGTGAGAATTGGGCATAGCCCGAATCTCACAGTGTGTATGGGCCTTAAGATGCATATTTTGTGAAAAAAATCTGTGTCAGAATCCATGGAATACTGTAGCTCGCAAAGTCCATGGTGTGCCAAAAAGGGCTACAGTATTTGGTGCAATTTGAGGGTAGGTGCATGAGGACACATCTGTAGTTTATTTTATGGTTCTATGTTGTGCACCAATATACAGAAAGATTTGTACAACTGCTGCTTCCTATGACAAAACAGGTACAGTCCACGTTTCCTCTGTGGGGCAGCATACATGTAAGTATTTACAGTATGTGGTATTTGCTAGCAATTAAGAATCAAGTTTGAGTCATGTTACAATATTTTGTAATAAAGTAGTGTGAAATATAATCACATCAAGATCTCTTTTGTGGCTCCTTTGTACCATGTTATTAGAATAAGAGCTCTGTTATAATAGCATACCATGAAATGTAAATAATTACACTAGATTGTCATGTAATATTCATTACAACAAAGTCACTATCAATGTAATGTACTGTTTTTTCTTCTTTTCTTATTTATGATCTATACCAAAAATACAGAGCTTCCCTTCTGCACACATTGCACACATCTGTATTCATTGTAAAGAAGTGGGGCATAAAACAGCATTAGTGGTGAATTCCCCTGAGGACTAAACAACCACACAGGGGTCTGGTCTTTTGAATGGTTTGCTGCCACTTCCTCACAGCTAATGACTGAAATGGAATCCAGGGCCACTGGGAGCTCTTAATTTTCTTTTTTTTTACCGATTGTTCTGATGCAATGTAACGTGACAGCTTTCATTTTACTAGTAGATCCTATTAGCTGATCAGAATGAGATAATCATGTGATTATATACTTTCAACACATGGTTGCCTGTGCACATACACATGCACTCAAACCTGCTACAGTGTGTTTCATATGTGACTCCAATTCATACTTGCCTACCTGACCCTCTCCATGAGGGAGAAAATGCTCTGTTCCTGGACTTTCCTGGTAATGTATGATTGCCATCACCTGTGGGGAAACACCTTTCTTATCAATTAACTAGCTCACCACAGGTGATGGCAATCATACATTACCAGGAGAGTCCAGGAACAGAGCATTTTCTCCCTCATGGAGAGGGTCATGTAGGCAAGTATGCCAATTATACATTGGAAGTTGCTGTAATGTAATGGGACCATATAAGGCCCATATGCTCCAATTTAAATCAAATAACTCGCACAAAGACAGAGGGACAAAGGCAGACAAATCATTTACAAATTCCATTGGGCCTCCAGCTGCTGATTTTTTAGTATACGAGTCTGAAAGATGCTAATATAATAGTCAAGTTCTTGAAATGAATTCTAGTGGTGATAGTAATAGTGTGTAAGCCTACCTGATGCCACTCCAGTCGGCAAATTGAATGTATACCAATCCCATGAGTAAGCAACCTCTGTATTTCACTGAATAGGCCATAGGTTCTCAAACTCGGTCCTCAGGACATCAAACAGAGCATGTTTTCCAGGTCTCCTCGCAGAATCACAAGTGAAACAATTAGCTCTGCCTGTGGATCTTTTAAAATGTATCAGTGAGTAATGAGTACACATGTGCTCTTGCTAGGAAACCTGGATAACATGAACAGTTTGGGACCTGAGGACAGAGTTTGAGAACCACTGGAACAGCCAATATATCTTATCTTGAAAGTTCCTGTTACCATAACTTTATCTGCTATGCAGTCAGAAATTCGACAATGCGAATGTTGGTATTCAGAATGTCAACAATGTCAACATGGCTTTAGTTTCGACATTCAGATTGTTGACATATTTAGAATGTTGACATACATGTCGAGCTTCACAATTCCAACACTGACAGAATGCAGACATAGGATTTTAGGGATATGGTTAGTTAGGGTTAGAGTTAGGATTAGACTGTAATAGGGTTAGGGTTAGGCTATGATTAGGGTAAGGGTTAGATTAGGGTGTGGGTTAGGCTGCAGTTAGGGTTAGAGTTAGGATTAGAATGTAATAGGGTTAGGGTTAGGCTACGATTAGGGTAAGGGTGAGATTAGGGTGTGGGTTAGGCTACAGTTAGGATTAGAATGTAATAGGGTTAGGGTTAGGCTACGATTAGGGTAAGGGTTAGGTTTGGGTTAGGCTACAGTTAGGGTTAGAGTTAGGATTAGACTGTAATAGGGTTAGGCTACGATTAGGGTAAGAGTTAGATTAGGGTGTGGGTTAGGCTCAGTTAGGGTTAGAGTTAGGATTAGAATGTAATAGCGTTAGGGTTAGGCTACGATTAGGGTAAGGGTTAGATTAGGGTGTGGGTAAGGCTAATTAGGGCTAGGGTTAGGCGTAGAGTGAAATGTAATGGTAAATTGCATTGTCAAAATACTGCCCATCAACATTCATAATGTTTGCAATGTGGTAATATTGACAGTATGTCACTGTTGTCTTTATGAATCTTAACATTTTACTTGTCAACTTTCTGAACATGTTGACATTATTCCGTCGACATTGTGAATTTGCTGCACTATATAAGAAACTGTTAATTATATATATATATATATATATATATATATATATATTTATTTATTTATACAGATATAACACTCTCCGAGTGTTGTCTAGTGCCTGACGACCAGGATTAACTCCCACCTGATAAGGGTTTATCAGACATGGTAGCAATGGGTTCAACCTGCTCACATTTAATTTTACATAAAATTTGATATCGGAATTCAGTAATGCAATGGGTCTATATTACTGTGGATACACTGGGTACTTGCCTGGTTTTAAGATTGTGATAATGCAGGATTCAAGCATTTCAGGCGGGAATGAACCTAAGGATGTTCCTGCCTCAAACTCCCAAAGCAGGACTGGAGTAAGATCGGACTGAAAGGAAGTAGTAAAGTTATTTGAAAAACTATCTGGGCCTGGTGCCTTGTCACATTTCAGAGTCTTAACAGTGGATCAAATTTTACTTTCCGTCCAGGGGGCATTAAGATAATCTAGAGACTGGTCAATGAAGGTGGGCAGGGATAGATCAGAGAGAAGGGAAGCAATAGAGTGGGTTGAGACATATTAACATATACTGCCAAATTATATACTGTAGATGAGCATAATAGTCTGCAAAAGCATTGGAAATGTCTAGTGGGTTAGTAAGCTTAGCTCCAGAGCTATTATAAAGCGCCTTAACCAAAGCTCGGATCTCTTTCCCTCTTAACTTTCTAGCCAGGAGCCGATATGCTCTATTCCAGTCTACATAAAGATTTTGGTTTAATTTATCAATATTGGATTTAATCTTTTGCATAGTATAGACCTCAAATTCCTCTCTGACTTTTAGGATGGATTATATAGGAAGGATTTGATGGAGTCAGATTTGTGTTGGACTCTAAGTAAAGAAGCTTCGTTTCTAGATCTTTTTGTGCTGCAGCTTTCCGTCATTTAAGTCTAGAGCAAACTTGGATAACTGTCCTACAGATGATTGCCTTAAGGGTACACCAAAAGGCAGTTGGAGAGGTTTCAGCAGGATTATTATGTTGCACAAAATCAGAAATGGAGGCTAAGATAGTTTGTTTCACTTCTGATGAGTATAAAAGGAAATTATTTAGTCTCCAGGGCCTATAAGCAGGTATAGAATGAGTAAGGTCCCAAGTAACTATCAGAGGGGCATGGTTGGTCCATGATATGGGAAGGATAACCATCCTTCGTACTTTGGGTTGGATTCAGATCTGATCACTGCTGAGCATTTTCGCACAGTGTGCGATCAGATCCAAAGTGCGCATGTGTCCTAGCCGAGACAGCTGCCACGGGGATCGGTGCCCGGTGACAGGATGGTGCGAAGGATCCAGTCGCACGGGCGTTCGCAAGGAGATTGACAGGAAGTAGCCATTTGTGGGTGACAACTGAGCGTTTTCCGGGAGTGTGCAGCTCTGCTAATGAAGCGATCGCACACTTGCACAGCGCTTTTCCCCTCCCCCTGTAGGCGGCGACTATCTGATCGCAGGGCAGCAAAAAATGCAGCCCAGCGATCAGATCTGAATTAGGCCCTTTGTACTGTGTACATGGGAGTGTAAGGTGTAAACTCAAGTGGTGGAGTGAAGGGCCCTCAATATATCAAACATACCGACGCCAACATTAATTGATGAATAGCTTTTGAAGTGCCCATGGAATCCATGTATGTGTGTGTGGGAGGGGGGCGGGGTGAGGGGTGTCTGACCCTGGGATCTTAATGTGAATTCACAATGATGGCTAATGAGGATTGCTACACCTCTTTTTTTTTTTTTTAGCAGGCCCTTGGCAAAAAAACAAGTGGATAATCCGAGTCAGAAAAGGACTGTGGGGTGGATTGAGGTAGCCAAGTGGGTTTCTTGAATAGCTGCTATGTGAACTCTATGCATGTGAAAGTAACGAAGTGCAATTCTATGTTTCTGAGGGAAGTTTAGCCCCTGAGGATTTATGGACATGAATTTCACCATAAAAACTGAACAGGGAGTGATTGATAAACAAAGGACCAAGCATGAGCAAATAAAATGCTGAGAGAGTGCAACATATACCCTGGGGTAAAAGGAGAAGAACGGGGAGTAGCTGGGAGAAGGCAAAGGGAAAAGAAATAAGCATTAGTGACTCTACAACAGGAGTCACTGTGGTCATTTTGTGCAATATTTATAATAGTTTTGAGCATGAATCAGCAGTTTGTGTACATTGAAGGTGTCACTATCTCAGTCATCAGACAAAAAATGTTGGATCAGCTTGAATTTCAAATATGCGATCTGTCTATGAAGTTGTGGCTCATACTCATGCAAAAAAGAATTTAAAAATTTACAGTAAAAACCTTAGTTATTGAAAAGTTTTTGAAATATGACTTGGCAATAACACAACAGGTTTTACAATGGTACAAATAGCAATACAATACATTTAAATGGGCTACTTCATGTACATCATGCTGTGAGTCAGAATTGACCTCTCCCGCTGTACCCTTTTCATGAGAGAAGAGACGAGAAGAGAGAAAAAGGCCCCATGACAGATGAAAATCTTTTTTTTTGTAATAGTTTATTTTTTCCTTCCGTAAGGTCATCCAATAACTCTATTGTACTTTGTACGAACATCAAACTTTATACTAGAGATGTGCGCAGACCTGTGTTTTGGTTTTGATTGCAATTCATCACGGTGTTTTGGTTTTGGCAAAACTACCCTCACATGTTTTAGTTCAGATTTGGATTTCTGGTCAGTTTAAAATTGATTAAAAAAAATATATTGTGTGTGTGTATATATATATATATATATATATATATATATATATATATCGATAATCGTTTATATAAATCGATAAAAAGCTATAATAAGAGCTAAAATCATGTAGTTTTTGCAATCCAAAACCCGTAGTTTGAACTTAAAATTTGAATTCCAAACTGCAGGAAAATTCAGATCAGATCTCCTTGGAGGGATCTCCTTTTAGTTCAGTTAGGATCCACAGAATTCAGGTTGATTTGTTTTTTTGAAGATCCGAACGGCTCTTCTCTTTACTTACTTACCCAATCCATTTGCACTTTGAACAGATATAGGAAACTTATACAGTCTATCTAACATTAACTGAATCATCAGTGAACATCCTGAATAGCCAGATGGTTACTCAGATGTCCAGTGGTCACACAGATGATCTGATGCTGCAACTTCGGGCGCAGCAGCGTGTCAGAGAAGCTGGCACTAGGTGTCATTTTACTTAAGATGTCTCCTGTGGCTATTGCATACAGTAATTCTGTGTAGCTGTTGCATACAAAGACACAGCAACATTGCCATCCATCTCTGAATTAACCACAAAAGTACAATTATCTTGCCAATCTGCTAATAATAATAATAATAATAATAATAATAATAATAATAAATTGTACTGTGTATGCCCAGCATAAGTACAGTATATCTGCGTTTTAAAATGCTATTCCATGTACTGGCACTGCTACAGGGTATATTTACAAAGCTACTTTTCTGTGGGTTTGACCATTAAAATGTAAAGCCGCTCTAGTATTATGTGCGAGACATGCTGGGGCATAGGCATTTCTATAATGGGTGCAGTGTGTGCAGTGCACACGGGTGCCTGTGTTCAAGGGGGCCCACACCGCACACATTGCACCCATATATTATACTTACCCCTCCGGAGTCCCACGATGGCGGCCCTGCTGTGCGGGCACAAATCACTCAGAAAATGGCCACCACTGCCATTTCCGAGTGATTTGCGCATGCATACTAGAGGTGTCCCCGGGAACAAGGCGCGGGATCCATGTTCCCAGAAACCTATGCATGCACAGTAGATTCTGGCATTATGCTGCCCTAGAGGAGGGGGCCCGCGACGGAGGATGCACGTGGGTCCCCCTTCTCTTAATACGCCCCTGCACTGGGGTTTGCACATAGTATTAGCGTTGCTTTCAATTTTGAGCTAAATACAGCCAAGAAACAATGGATTGCAAAAGCCACTTTTTCTTAATTATACCGCAATGTTACCTACAGTGGCGTCCCAATGGGGGTGCGGCCCGCATCAGGGTGTCACCTGCCGAGGGGTGACACCAAAGTGCCAGCTCTTATTCAGTGACAGGAGCTGTGTGCTGCACTGTGACATTACGTGCAGCACCCAGCTCCTATCACTGTGCAGGAGCCAGCACCGCACACACACTAGTCCCCAGGTGCAGCCCGCAAACCCCAGGACAGCCAGAGCAATAAAACAGAGGGTCGGCCCGTGAGGCCATGCCCCCTACACACGAGGCCACGTCCCTTTTTGTCATCGTGCGTTCTGCATTACCCTCTCCCTCCCCTTCACTCCGGGTGTCACAAGTGACAGTCATGCCTCTGGTGGTTACCACACACATTTTAGTTCACTGGAATCAAAAGAGGTAGAGAGCTACAGATGTGTCCGCGTGTTTGCGCAATATGCGACGAGTGGCAAGAATGAATGCTCCAAGTAGTGTTCCCTATTTTTCTTCCCATTTTGCACAATAGTCGCATCACAGAAGCAGCTCACAGTGTACAAGAGACACTAGTCTGTGACTATAACCGCATAGGAGTTGTTATAACACATGTACAAAGTCGCACAATGCAATGTGAGGAAAAGTTGCAGCTGTTTGGAGTCATTTATACACACAGACTCATAGTCAGTCACACACAGATATACAAATGGCACACATCCCAGTGCACAGTGTATGCTAGCAATGTAGTTATGTCAGTTTTAGTTGTATATAGTGGTAGATGCTCAATTAGCCTAGTGATATCACTAAAGTGCTTGCAAGGGAGGGGTATTTGTAAGAGAGAGAAAAAAAGTATTTTGTTTGATGTATGAATACGCCCCCAAGCGGCGTCAAGGCCTCTCTGTATATTAGGGGTCCCTATCGCTATATCTAGGTGCAGGGTGTGGCACCCCAAAAATCAGCATAAGCCAGAAAGCACAGGGCAGCATACCAGTTAAAAAACTATGTTTTTAGTTTTAGTTGTTTTAATTATGCAAATAAGCTACAAATTTTAAACTAAAAAGTTGCTCAGTGCAACCGACTTGGCGCGCCCAAAGGGGCTATTTGGGGTGACGAGCCACAGTGTATGAGGACACTTCTGTACTGATCAGGTGATTAGCAACTACTGTAACTGTACTTCTTTTTTTGGTTATTTCTACATGGTATCATGCTTATGCATACAACAAGGACCGTAACTAGGGGTGAGTTCGCTGACCTGCCTCTTCGGGAACAGGGCCTTAGGGGTCCAGGAATAGCACACAACATCAATCCCATTAAGGAGGTTGAAATTAAACAGATAATATGGGTTTAGACAATCAACTAATAATATCTTATTATCTCTGGTGCAGGTCGCTGGAAATGTAATGTCTGTTAATTTATCTGATTGCAAATGCAACAGTAATGTAAAAATGAATGTCAAATAATAACAGCAATGACAGTTTTATTATTTATTAGGTACCACACAACATAATCTTGCCTGTGGACAAAACACAATAGGAAACTTGAACTGAAACACACAAAAAATGCATCAGAAAATATGTTTCAAATAATCAAAGTCCTGTCTGGCTTTTCTTCAGGCAGATGCAATTATGTCTTAAAGAATCACAGAGAGAAACCTGAACTCTCATTTGCTTGGCAAAAGCCCTGGGTCAAAGGACACTTATGGGAGCACAAGAAGGAGTCTGCTGTGGACAATATAGGCTGTCATGCTGATGAGGGACAGGGGCAAGGAAATAATTGGCAGAAATTGGAATATTTAGATTCTCTGAGGCACATCCTGTATGTTGCAGGATTCTAACCATCAAATGTTGACAGTTAGAGTGAATTTTTTTTTTTATATATAAATGTACCTTATGACCATCTCACACTTTCTTGTTCCATGTCTTGGATGGAAAACTCTTTGCAAGCAAATTCATATACCGCAATTCCCTGCCTCCCAGTGGAGGCAGCTCAATGGGTATTGATTTTTATCATGCCTGCTGTGGTTGCCCTCACTCAGCTTCAGATGCCATATATTACTTCTATAGAATATCAGCTATGGCATCAGATTATTGAAGAATTCCACAATTAACCTGTTGTGAGTTTACCCAATGACAATAATGAAAAAAAACTATCCTTGCCCAGAAAATGTTGATAATATAGTAAAACAAAAGTTTGAGTTGTTAATATATATTACTTTTGTCTAAAAAACAATAGAATTGTAAATATATATATTTAAATAAACCAAGGTTTTTCACATTTCATTTTAAATGTGTGAAGTACATAAACCAACCATAGCAAATACTACTACTACTATAAAAAAAAATAAAAAAAATAATAATAATAATAATAATAATAATAATAATGATACTACTACTACTACTGCTACTACTACTACTACTACTACTACTACGAATGATACTACTACTAATACTACTAATAATAGCAAAGCACTCTTCCCTCAAATTTGAATACTCTAAGTAAACAGAGATGACAATAGAGAAAATAATTATTTAGAGTTGCACTGAACAGCTGATTTCTTGATCAACCTGCTAGCAAAACGGAAAGATTGCAGTAGTAGTTAAAATTTTGATACATAGCCTACTGGGATGGTTGTCACAATGGCAGATGTGAAAGTGACTGTTAGTTTATTGGCAAACAGCAGGTACAGGTTAATGCAGGAAAACAGTGATAAAATAGGGGTTAACCGCAGTGGTATCAAACACATGGTAATAGCAGGTATCTTTGTGTTTCACCTCAGGAGCTACTGTAAGTACTGACTCTTACACAGTAAAAAATGGCTGTAGTCTGCACACGTGCAGTTCCACATCAGATGGAATGTCACACATCCCTGCAGACACTTGGGGGGTCATTCCGAGTTGATCGCTTGGTAGCTACTTTTTGCAGCCGTGCGAACGCATAGTTGCCGCCCACTGGGGAGTGTATATTTGCTGCGCAAGGGTGCGATCGCATGTGCAGCCGAGCAGTACAAAAATAGTTTGTGCAGTTTCTGAGTAACTCAGAACTTACTCAGCCAATGCGATCACTTCAGCCTGTCCGGTCCCGGAATTGACGTCAGACACCCGCCCTGCAAATGATTGGACATGCCTGGGTTTTTCCAAACACTCCCAGAAAACAGTTTACAGTTGACACCCACAAACGCCTTCTTACTGTCAATCTCCTTGCGATCGGCTGTGCGAATGGATTCTTCATTAAATCCATCGCACAGCAACGATTCGCTTTGTACCCGTGCGACGCACCTGTGCATTGCGATGCATACGCATGCGCAGTAGTGACCTGATCGCTGCGCTGTGAAAAACGGCAGCGTGCGATCAGGTTGGAATGACCCCCTTGGTCGTAATGCCTGGATTGTATGCATCATAGGACCCTGGGGGTAATTCTGAGTTGATCGCAGCAGGATTTTTGTTAGCAGTTGGGCAAAACCATGTGCACTGCAGGGGAGGCAGATATAACATGTGCAGAGAGAGTTAGATTTGGGTGGGTTATTTTGTTTCTGTGCAGGGTAAATGCTGGCTGCTTTATTTTACACTGCAATTTAGATTGCAGATTGAACACACCCCACCCAAATCTAACTCTCTCTGCACATGTTATATCTGCCTCCCCTGCAGTGTACATGATTTTGCCCAACTGCTAACAAAGATCTTGCTGCGATCAACTCAGAATTACCCCCACCGTGCAGAGTACTGCTCTCCCATTGTGCTTTTACCTAATCCTTATTCACAACTCTCTAGAACACTTCCGTTCTGTATTTGAGATAGTAACATAAAAAAAAGTGAATTTCCGAAATAAACAAGAATACTGTACATTTTGTCTGTCATTGTTTGCTTGTTTTCATATCACCCAATTACAGTACACTGTTGAGTTTTCTAAGTGCAGTAAATGTAACATAGTGTAGATAACCCATGTACCTTACAGCAGGCAAACTTTTAACAGCTAAATGATTGATAAATAGATGAAAATGACTATTCAGATTGGGATTTTTTCACTATGCTCCCTAATTACCAGTAGAACATGATTTTGTATAAATTTGCATATTGAAGTAATTTGACTCAGTCAATCATTTTTCACCTCGTCCTCCGAGAGGAACTTCAATACATAATTTGGTGGGGGTACCTGATGACTGCTTTAGGAAACTGTGGTGCACAGCTGTCCTTGAGTAAAAGAGCTTGGCTTTCGATTACACTGTAACAAATAGTTCAACTGCCTACAGATGGAGCCGCTACATCGCAGGCAAGAGCGCCCGGCGTGCCTGGTCGCGCCTGCGCCCAGGCACGCCAGTGAGCAAACAGAGACACTCCCATTCACTTTGAATGGGGCACGTGCGCTACTCCGACACACGAGTGTCCCATTCGTACCTTGCAGTCCGCCTTGCTGGGCGCACTCAGTTGCAGATGGAGCCACGATTAAAGTAACTGTTGGTATCTAGAACCCATGGTTATTCAGGAAAAAACTGTCATAAGTGGTTAATGCATGAGGAAGGGGATACGGTCAAGATGCCAGAATACCGACACCAGAATCCTGACACCCATTAGAATCCCGATGCCAGAATCCCAAAGAGGTCAGGACACCAACACCGGAATCCTGATAGCCGGCATCCCAACTGTGAGTATAGCTGGAGGCATGGTCAGATTGGCCACAGGGTACACAGGGAAGATTCCTGGTGGGCTGGCATGTCAGTGGGGCCTGTTTTATTTGATGACATGTGAACCCATTTATAGTCATAATGAACAAGCTGCAAAATAATTTCCATATATAAAAATTACTTTGCCACTTAGCCTGTGATTGTGGATGCTGTCTGCCTGCTTTGCTGACATATAGGATTGAGTGAATGGTGATTGGCATACGGTTGGTGTAATAAGAGAAAACATATTTTACTGAATAATTATATATTTTCCCTGTTTCTAAAGGTGTATCATATTTATGCCCCTAATGTTTCATTTTATTTCCTTTTAACTTACCCCTTGATGCTGGACATGCACACTCTCTGGCAAATCTTGGGGGGTGGAGTGCTGCTGCCATGGCCCATGGCTGGACCTTACAACTCTAGAGCTGACCATGTGAGGCCACTTGTACAAATTTTTCCAAGGGCACTTATCGTTCCCAATCCACCCCTGGCTGGAGGCTTAGGTTTAGGGCCGGGTGTGTGTGTGTGTGTGTGTGTGTGTGTGTGTGGGGGGATAGGATTAGGGGTCACCCCATGAGGTTAGGGTTAGGATGCAGGAGGGGAGAGGTTAGGGAGGGGCTGTGGGAAGGGGGGATTAGGGTTAGGCACCACTGGGGGGAGGTTAGGTTTAGTCACTAAGGTGGGAGGGCTAGGTTTAGGTTGCGGGAATGGGTGGGTTAGGTTTAGGCAACAATGGGGGGGTTAGGGTTAGGCAACAAAGCGGTGATTAGAAGTGGGCTGCTGGAAGGAAGGGCTAGGGTTAAGGGAGAGGAGAGAACATAGGTAGCTCACCACTGTCAGGATTTCAAATGTTGGGATGCTGGCATCGGTATGCTGACCGCCGGCATCCCGACCGCTGGTAACTCATACCCAACCCCGAGGAAGACCCATGCCAACAATGGTATAATTATGTATTATTAGCCACCCCCACCAAACAGTCTCATCAGGAGGACTCTCATACATCCCACAGTGACCAGTCTTGACATAGAGCACTCAAATGACCACAGGTGCTCCTCAAAAAATTGTTAATGAGGAGTGCTACTAAACAGTCTGTCATGGAGGGAAGGTTACAAAAGTACCAACAGCATGAAAGAAAGGAAAACTTACCCACATGCAGTGCTGCAGGTTTGGAGGTACTGCATACTGGTAAGAAATTGACAGTCGATAAGCAGTACCGCTAGTTGTCCACCAAACTTGCAACTGCTGTTGTGTGTGTGTCAGGGAGGAGAGTGCAACGTGTGCCTCTTCTGCCCCTCATTGCTCAGTCCAGCGGCGGCGTGTAGGATCTCAAACCAGCCGCTGGTTCATGAGCCAATCAGAGCTCTCAAACCGGCAGTGGTGGCTCCTGATTGGCTGCCGGACCACGAGCTTTGGCTCATGAACTGGTGCCTGGTTTGAGATACACACCGCCGCTGGACTGAGCACTGAGGGGCAGGAGAGGCACACGCTGCGCTTTCATCCCCTGACACACACAGTAACAGCAAGCAGCGGTGAGCAGCACTGTGGTGGGCATGTGTGTACCTGGCACAGTGGGGGGCATGTGTGTACCTGGCACTGTGGGGGGCATGTGTGTACCTGGCACTGTGGGGGGCATGTATGTACCTGGCACTGGGGGGGCATATCTAGCACTGTGGGGGCATATGTGTATCTGGAACTGTGGGGGCATACTTGTATCTGGCAGAGCCGGCCCTAACCAATATGATGCCCTAAGCAAGATTTTGGCTGGTGCCCCCTAGCACCACCGCTAGTTCCACCTCTGACCCTGCACCCCTTTTACAACACAATCACCCCCCACCCATAGCAGTCCATTTTTTCCCTTCTCCCTGTAATTTAAATAAGAACAGTGTGCACATTCGGCTCTCGGACCGGCAGTGGTGGCTCCTGATTGGCTGCCGGACCACGAGCTTTGGCTCATGAACTGGTGCCTGGTCTGAGATACATACCGCCGCTGGACTGAGCACTGAGGGGCAGGAGAGGCACACGCTGCGCTTTCATCCCCTGACACACACAGTAACAGCAAGCAGCGGTGAGCAGCACTGTGGTGGGCATGTGTGTACCTGGCACAGTGGGGGGCATGTGTTTACCTGGCACTGTGGGGGGCATGTGTGTACCTGGCACTGTGGGGGCATGTGTGTACCTGGCACTGTGGGGGGCATATCTAGCACTGTGGGGGCATATGTGTATCTGGAACTGTGGGGGCATACTTGTATCTGGCAGAGCCGGCCCTAACCAACATGATGCCCTAAGCAAGATTTTGGCTGGTGCCCCCTAGCACCAACGCTAGTTCCACCTCTGACCCTGCACCCCTTTTACAGCACCATCACCCCCCACCCATAGCAGTCCTTTTTTTCCCTTCTCCCTGTAAGTTAAATAAGAACAGTGTGCACATTCGGCACACACAGCCCAAAAATGTATGTGTTTTTGCTGGCAAGGGGCATGGCCACACAATAGTACCCCCAATTCAAATTATGCCTCACAGCAGTGCAACTTTATTCATAATTTATCATACGATAGTGTCCCTTATTCACATTACATCACACAGTAGTACCACTTATATATACCTTATATACGTTACTCCTCACAGTAGTGCCCCTTATTCACATAACATCATACTGAATTACTCCTTATTCACATTACACCACACCATATTGCTCTTTATTCTCATTACATCACACCATATTGCTCCTTATTCACATTACACCACACTATATTGCTCTTTATTCACATTAGGCCACACAGTAGTGCCCTTTCTATACGTTACGCCACACAATAGAGCACCTTATACACATAATGCCACACATTGGTAATGCATTTATACACATAATACCACACAGTAATGCCCCTTACACATATGACACACATTATTAATGTCCTTATAAACATAATGCGCCTTACATATCATGCCATCCCTTATTAATGCCCTCATACACATAATTTCCCTTACACATATGCCGCACATTGTTAATGCCGTTTTACACATAATGACAAACATAATGTCCCTTACACATATGCCACACATTCGCACATTATTAGTGCCCTTATACACTTAATGACACACATAGTGCCCCTTACACATATGTTACACATTATTAATGCCCTTATACACATAATGACACATATAGTTCCTGGCGTGAGTCAACTGGCAGCTCTGCTAGCGTCGGGTGCCTATTTTTTTTATGAAAATGCATCTTATTGCATTGTTATGTGGCTAGGATGCACAAGCAGCTTATGCTGATTAGAAGGATATGTGGCATGCCTATGTACTGTGTGCGACTGTGGCTGTATCTGCATACGAAATGCTACACACAATAGGCATGCCACATATCATTTTAATCATCAGAAGCTGCTTGTGCCCCTAGGCATACCAGATGCCCTAGGCAATTGCCTAGTTTGCCTATGCCTTGGGCCGGCTCTGGTATCTGGCACTGTGGGGCCATGTGTGTACCTGGCACTGTGGGGGCATATGTGTATCTGGCACTGTGGGGGCATATTTCTATCTGGCACTGTGAGAGCATATCTGGCACTGTGGGGGCATATCTGGCACTGTTGGGGCATATGTGTATCTGGCACTGTGCTGTGGGGGCATATCTGGCACCGTAGGGGCATATGTGTATCTGGTACTGAGGGAGCATATTTATATCTGGCACTGTGGGGACATATCTGGAACTGTGGGGGCATATGTGTATCTGGCACTGCACCACTGGGTCATATGTGTATCTGGCACTATTGGGGGCATATGTGTATCTGACAGTGCACTATTGGGAGCATATGTGTATCTGACACTGCACTATAGGGGTCATATGTGTATCTGGCCCCCTATATTTATATCACGCTCCCATTTTCATTGGCCATGCCCCACATGGCACTAAGAAATGTTTTCTACTTACACCACTGCCCACATGTATTTTATTATCAGTTAAGAGCTTTTGTATTTATTTGTATCTCACATTTTTATTCTTACTAAAGCTGTTTTGCAGTATGAGTTACCGTCTCTGTTTTTATTCAAAACAGATGATGTGTAACAACAACAGCTGTCAAACTGATAATGTTGTTAGTTTACCTTATCCATCATTTTGCTGACACCTCTTTTTTTTTGTAAGATATGTATTTAAATTGAGCATTCAATGCAATGGCAAGTAACTGTAATTTATCACTCTCTCTCTCACACACACGCACACGCACACACACACACAAACACTCAAAGATACACACACAGATACACGCAGATATACATGACCATGTGTATCAATTTCTACGTAATTAAAAAAAAATATGAATCAGAATCAGAATCAGCTTTATTGGCCAGGTATACTTGCGTATACTAGGAATTTGTCTTCAATATGCTATACAACAGCCAAGTAGGTAACAGATAAGACGGTGGGGTGGGGGGGGGGGAGTAAAGTCACACAGATAGGCATACTGTAGGGACACAAGTTAGTTACATGTACGTCTAGTCAGTCAATGTTCAGGAGTTCAGCATGCGGACCGCTCGGGGAAAGAAACTTTTGAGTCTTCTGGTGGACCTGGCGGGGACGGCCCTGTAACGCCTGCCTGAAGGAAGCAAGTTAAACATGCTGTGGCCGGGGTGTAGCTGGTCTTTTATTATCTTCGTTGCCCACTTTTTAGCTCTGGACAGGTACAGGTCCTGGACTGAGGGACCTGAGGCACCTTTTGGAGCCTACATCTGTCCCTCATGCTGGCGGAGCTGTACCATACCAGTATCGAGGAGCACAGTACCGACTCCACAATCGCGGAGTAGAAGAGGAGCAGAAGCTTCTGTGGGATGTTGAACTTCCTTAGTTTCCTGAGGAAGAACAACCTCTGCTGCGCTTTCCCAACAGCGGCGTCAGCGTTCGGCCCCCATTTAAGGTTCCGGGAGATTGTGGCCCGTAGAAACTTGAAGGAGTCCACTAGCGATACCACACTGTCAGCAATCGTTAGCGGAGGGGCACTAGCTGACTTCTTCCTGAAGTCCACTATCATCTCGACAGTTTTGAGGGAGTTGAGCTCAAGATTGTTGTGGATGCACCACTGGGCCAACCGGTCTACTTCCCGTCTATAGACCGTTTTGTCCCCGTCCTTGATGAGGCCGATGACGGTGGTGTACTCTTTATACTTGTTTATTATTACTAACAGATCCGGTATGTAATACTGGCTGATGGGATGCCGGCTGTCAGTATCCAAACAGCGGCATCCCATCTGCCAGAATACCATCAGTGAGGCATCGAATCCCCTCATGGGCTCGCTGCGCTTGCCATGCATCTGACCCGTTGACGAGCTTGGCTCGGCACAGGTTCTATTCCCACTCAATTGGTGACGTGGACCCTCCAACTGAGTGGGAATGATGGGTGTCGGTATTCCGGGCACTGGTAAAATGCAGTCAGTTGGGATTCCAGTGTCAGTCTCCTGACCGCTGGGATTCTGACAGTCGGCATTTTGACTGCATCTATGGAACTAATAAGATACTTGATTAAATGCAGAACATAACATAATTATATGGAAATTCAGATTTGTCCATGCTGCCAAACTGAACTTTAAAAGATTAGTCCACTATGATACAAGCAGCTTCCGTTAAGTTTTTCAGGACCAAACATACATATTTAACTAAACAACATGGTACATGTCAGCTCTTCAAATTTCAAACAGTCAGCAATGCCTGGTCTCCGTTTTTGTAATATTGTTTTCTTTGTATGTGCTAGGTAAGGCCCTTGGTAGTGTCTGGCCCATTCTCTCTCATTGCAAACTCCATTTTGCATTACCCTCTCTGCAGATGTTACAGGGTAGAGACAGATAGGACTGGTAGTGCTGTTGGAAGCATACTTTAAATGGGCTATGTAAATTAAAATTTAGTGAAATAATCATTGTGCATTGTGATGTGATATCACTTTAAGCTACCCTTTCCTCACTAGAATTACAATTTGAAAAGATAAAATGTAGGGTGAAATTCAATTAGGCACGGTAATTTACAGTGGCTAATTGATCCTCGAGGCTATCCAATTAGCCCCCGAATGCTGGCAGTTATCTGCAGGGATGGACTGGGGCCTCTTTCCGGGCGCGTGAACACTGCAAATGGAGGCTTGCTGTGAGTCAGAAGGCATGGACTCAAGACATGCACCCATATTTCTTAGCAACTGGGTGCTAGAGAGCCAAGAGCTGCGCTGTGCAGTCCCAGCTCTCTGTAGACCGGACCGGCACCCCAGCCCATCGGCCCTTTTGGCATTTGGCAGAAGTGCCAGATGGACAGTCCGGCCCGGGTTATTGGGGAATTGTGAAATCTGCAATAATTAGCTTAATCAGCCCTGTTTTTTTTGCAAAAACACATAGGTCCTGCATCTTATTCTGGATCCTATATGTTTTCGGGCAAAAATATAAAAAAAAAAAAATCTGAAAAAATGGGGATTAATTGGATAGGTTGAAAAATCAAAATAATTGATAATGTAAACAGAATTTTCAAGGCTAGTTGGATAACCCCCATATTGTGCATCCTGTAACCTGGCTTAATGATTGAAGGAAGAATAAGTTCATACAAAAAGATATTTTTCGAGGTCACAATAAATTAAAAAAATTAAGTGGGAAAATATATTATCGCAGATATTATTGAAAGATGGAATAATCCTTTGAGTTTCCACAGTACTGCAGTATGTTATAAATGCAGGTGAGCTGAGAGCTCAACCACTTTCACAGTCCAGAAAGCGTGACAATGCTCCATGCCAGAGGGAGGAAAGGCTAATTGAGAAGTGTGTATAAAAAGCTATAATGATGAGTAGCATTTACATGTATTGATTAGAAGCTGGGCCACAGTCTCTCATTTATCACCGGCGGCAGCTGTGAAAGATTTCCCTGTGTTGATTGGCATAGCTCATATTCCCGCTTCTCTGATTTTTTTTTCCATTGTATATTTTTTTTCTCATCCTCTTTCTGAACCAAAATACAGATCCACCAGCTGGAATGGGCTGGTAATTACTCCTGAAACTCCAGCAGCTGCCGCAATTGCCAAACTGCTGGAGTGAAAAATTCCATCCAGCACTTCTGATTTTTTACATTACCACTGCATAATCATATTTGACGAATAATTAACCTGGGTTAATACTTTAGGGAGCCATTTGCAAGTAAATTGATAAGCCAAGCACTAGAAAGGACTAGAACGCTTATGGCATCTTTGCACAATCAATACCATAAACAGGAATATTTTAACCTACGAGAAGAGGAAGATCTTGTATTTTGTGTACACATCCAATATTTGTATTGTATAGTGCTTGCTGCCTTGTGCCTATAAATAATCATAGAACTAATAACTTATGATGACCTTATTATAATCTATCATTTATTGTAGGGTATAATTCATACTAAAAGTAAAAGTAAGTGTTCTTAATGAAAAACTGAAGTGAAGTCCCAAAGCCCCATTTATGCATAAACTGTACTATTATCATCACTGATGTGGATATCACACTGGATGTGTGATATAATATAACTCCTTCAGTGTTTTTAACGTCTGTGAGGCTCCCTAAACCACAGTGAGAGCTGGGCCTGCCCCGTCGCACAAATACAAAAGCATCGCTCAGCGGCAATGCTTTTGTACTTGAAGCGTAGATCCCCACCAGCGCAGCTCCTGCACGCTGGCAGGGAGCTACTCATCGCTGTGAGGGTCGCAGCGGCTGTGTGTGATGTCACGCAGCTGGCGCGGCCTACCCCCCAACGGTCCGGGCACGCCTGCGTTGCCCGGATCGCTCCCCCTAAACGCTGGCCTGCCCGTCCTGCCCAGTGACCGCCTCTGCCTGTCAATCAAGCAGAGGCGATCGCAGGGCTGAGACAACCGTCGGCTGTCTGCGCAGTTCAGACCTGATCGCTGCTGTGCAAAAATGCACAGCACCAATCAGGACTGAATTAGGCTGCTGGAGAGAAGCTCCATACCTGTGGAGCTGTTAGTTGCGGCTCCTCAATAATGAGTAGGGACGGAGCAGTGCTATCATGTTACAACTCATTACCATACACTGAAGAAGGATTTGAGCATGCCTACATGTACAGACGATCTGTTGTTAGTTCTCCAAAATGTTTGGAACAACCTCCCTGCTGAGTTCCTTCAAAAACCTTGTTCAAGTGTACCTTGAAAAATTGATGCTATTATGCTGTTTTGAAGGCAAAGGCTGGTTGCACTAAATATTGATTGGATTTAGAGTTCTCCTCTTTTTATTCACTTTCCATTCTGTTAATTGATCAAAATAAACTATTAACACTTTCATTTTTTAAAGCATTCATACCTGCAGAAATGTTTCCACTCCTGCCTAAAACTTTTGCACAGTACATTATCTCTCTATCTTATATATATATATATATATATAAAAAGAAGGAGGGTAACCAATAGCGCTAAGAGAATGAAAGAGCAGCACCTCGAGAAGAACCTCCTGTTAGCAAAGGTTTGTGGGAAAACAGCAAACAAAGAGATCAGAGGGCGCTTGCATGTATGGTACTGTTTTGATAATATTAGTGCATCAGTTTAAAACAAAACAATTTTCAATTACATAGAATAAAATTTATTCATAGCAGTACAGAATAAAACATAGTACGTCTTTGTGATTTTACAGAGGATGTCTTCGGATATATCCGGTTATACATTCAGTTTTTAGTGTATTTCTTTTTTGAAACACAGCATACAGAAGTAGAACAATAGATTGACCCAATGCGTTTCGTGCCTATCAGGACTTCATCAGGGGTACTTTATCAAAATGCTCAAACAATGATGTGAAGAAAATCTGATGAAATGTATAAACCTTTGTTAAAACCAGGTTATCTGGATATGATACCAGACTAATAACTGGTATGAAAGATCTCAGCGTGATTGGGTCGATCTATTGTTCTAATTCTGTATCGTATGTTTCAAAAAAGAAATACACTAAAAACTGAATGTATAACCGGATATATCCGAAGACATCCTCTGTAAAATCACAAAGCCGTACTATGTTTTATTCTGTACTCTTATGAATAAATTTTATTCTATGTAATTGAAAATTGTTTTGTTTTAAACTGATGCACTAATATTATCGAAACAGTACCATACATGTAAGCGTCCTCAGATCTGTTGTGTGTATATATATATATATATATATATATATATATATATACTAGCTGTTCTTCCCGTTCTTTGCACAAAAGTGTCTGATTTTCACGGTTTTAAATATAAATGAGTGTTAAAAATATGGTAAATCTGTAGAGATGTAAATTTAAGACGTCTTGATGTAAGTGAATATTAATCCATGGTGCTTGGCGTTACCCGAGCACCATTAATAAACATGGTAAAAAGTGACAGGACCATTTTTGTAGTTTATTAAATTCTACACACTGGAGGTGCAATCCAAATTTTGATCCGATAGTCCGTTTAGGCGTTATCGTTCACGCACCGCAAGCCACGTATCGGTAATGATGTCATTATGTCAACTCCCTTTTCATCCCCTTAGGGGAGGTTTATTATAATTCTAATTATGTAATTTTCCTATTTCACACCTGCAGAATATTTATGTTAAATTTCATCTTCCTAACATATCGGGAAGTAAGAAAATTAGAGATGAGCCAGTTAGTGAGTGATGAGTGAGGATTTCCGCATTTTTGTAGTTTATGAAATTCTACACATTGGAGGTACAATCCAAATGTTGACCTTATTGTCCGTTTGGGTATTATCGTTCACGCAACGCAAGACACGCATCGGTAATTATGTCATTATGTCACCCCCTTTTTATCCCCTTAGGGGAGGTTTATTACAATTCTAATTACATAGTTTTCCTATTTCCCACCTGTAGAACACCTACTGTATGTTATATTTCAGCTTCCTAACATATCGGGAAGTATGAGAATTAGTGTGAGTCAGAAAGTCAGTGAGTGAGTGAGGGCTTTGGCATATATATATATATATATATATATATATAAAAGCAGCGGTAATGGCGGCACTCCACAGACTTCAAATCAGTTTAAAACAGCTTATACTTTATTGCGTCCGCAATAAAGTATAAGCTGTTTTAAACTGATTTGAAGTCTGTGGAGTGCCACCATTACCGCTGCTTGTATCTGGGTCTATTGAGGACTTATGGAAGGCACCGCAGCCCTTAACCGGAATTCCCCACAGTGAGTGCCGGGATCTTTGGTATATATATATATATATATATATATATATATATATATATTACATACTATTAAAGACGCAAATTTTATTTTTTATATATTTATTACCGGGGACAATATCAATAAACATATTAAAGAGTGTAATATTATTAATCAGAATTATTATATATAATATTAAAGGATCCACCCATGTGAATTTTATTTTCAACAGGTGAAAACATTTATTTATTGTATTGATATAGATGAGAGGCCACAGAGTTGCTTTTCCCCTGGTAACCCACCGATTAGCGTGGGTAAACTTTTCTAAAGCAAAACTTATTTCATAAAAATATGAGGATTGATCCTCTCTATTACTCACAACAGGTGCTACATACAAAACTATATGTAAACATGGATACTTCAGGTATGCTAAGTACACTTCCCTGTAATTCCCCATTTGCTTGATTGCTTATATTTATCACACTCATTCAACTACTAATTCAAAATTAATATATTTGGTGACCTGCTACCGGATCTCTCATCCTCACCAGAGTCCAGCCCCTGGTCCCAGTACTGAGATCAGAAACCAGTTCCCTCTAGCCAAGGTTAAGATGCCAGTGACCTCTATCAAGCAGCACCTTTAGTACCATTTAATGTATAATTATTTAGGGGTGGTAGGAGAGTAAAATCTGCATACCGTATACAGTAGTAATATTTGATACACTCTCTATATGATTATTCTCTGTGCAGATGTCCATTATTCATGTGTTTCTCTGCTTCATTAACAATGGGATTTGAAATTACACTTTTTGTGAATATTTCACATATCTTATGGTAAAAGAACACATACAATCATATTTTGTGTTCGACTATAAGCTGGATATATATTCTCTGCACATAGGGGGTCATTCCGAGTTGATCGCTCGTTGCCGTTTTTCGCAGCATAGCGATCAGGCTAAAAACCGGCTGTTCTGCGCATGCGTATGGGCCGCAGGGCACACGTGCCAAGTAATTTCACACAAAACTAAGCAATTTTACACAGGGGCGAGCTACAATTTTCAGTCGCTCTGCTGAGCGGTGTGTGATTGACAGGAAGTGGGTGTTTCTGGGCGGAAACTGACCGTTTTCCGGGAGTGTGCTAAAAAACGCAGGCATGTCAGGCTAAAACGCAGGAGTGGCTGGGGAAACAAGGGAGTGGCTGGCCGAACGCAGGGCGTGTTTGTGACGTCAAACCAGGAACTAAACGGACTGAGGTGATCGCAGTCTAGGAGTAGGTCTGGAGCTACTTAGAAACTGCAGGAAAAGATTTTCGAGCAATTGTGCTAATCTTTCGTTCACTATTCTGCTAAGCTAAGATACACTCCCAGAGGGCGGCGGCCTAGCGTTTGCAATGCTGCTAAAAGCAGCTAGCGAGCGATCAACTCGGAATGAGGGCTTCAGTTTTACAAAACTATCATATGCATAACATTGGCTGGATATACAGTATGAGTGCATTAATTAACATCACTATACAGTATATTAGAATATGAGCCAGTTTGTCTTACAGTGAATGAACACATAAATGTGGAGCTTTTATAGTTTCTGTTTTTCTAATATATTAGGGTATATATAATAGAGTTGAAGAATGGCCGTATTTTTAAGGCGGCAATCATTTACAAGGCAAAACCTTGATTGGCGCTTTTAAAATATGGCCATTCAAGGCCACCGCCAGCAATCTCGGACCTTTTTACATATACCACCATTGTTTTATTTGATATCAAGTATTATCAATATATGGCTGGAATTTTACAGGACATCCTTTTAGAACAACCCATACATAAGTAGTTTTTCCTGCTCTCCTTTTGTTTTGTAGACTGACTAATCAGGGTACCAGGATGGGGCCAATGCTTTTCCTGGGCATATCTAGGTGCTGGTGCACAAATGGATGTAACATGTCGTTAAGAAACTGTAAAAGCAATTTGACATGTAGGAAAGATATCAATAAGTACTATTTGCTACAAATTAGGACTTTTACAATGTTCTTACCTATGTTATACCACTTTCCATCTCAGTGGTAACTGGAAGTCATACATTATAGGAAACAGATTATCAAACCTTCTACTTTTTTTTATCGAGTAAGAAATTGGTATTCAAACAATCATTTACCATGCTGGTGTACATACACTATACTATATTATGTTTTGTCATCAAAAGTATTCTAAGATATCATCTTATTTGTCATTTTTTAAAATGACAATTTACAATTTGAAATTTAAATACTCTGCAGACCAACCTCCCTTTATTTATGTACTACCTGTTTTACCCATTCTTCACACAGGGCGTTTCTGATTTTCATGGGTTGGTAAATGTATAGGGATGTAAATGTGAGATGTCTTCATGTAAGTAAATATTAATCCATGGTTCTTGGCATTACCCGAGGAGCTCCCATAGCAGATACGGTAAAAAGTGACTGGAGATGGAAAGACACAGGTAGGATGAGCCTGGAGACACAGGAATAGTGCTGGAGAGACACAGGATGAGGTTGGAACAATTGAGGAGTGAAGCTGAGAAGATGGGGTGAGGCTGGAGAGAGACAGGGGAGATAAGCCAATGGTTGACTGGCCTGTGCCTACTGGGAAGGGATGGGGGGCTTCAAAAACATGAGTGTACCAGGCACCCAGATTTCTGCTGCCAGCCCTATGTCCAGCCCTAGGGGTAAATGTAATAGCATGTGAACCGCACTCATTGGCTCATTACCTGTGGATACCTGCACTTCGGAGGCTATTACATTTTCCCCATAGTCTTAGTGGTACCAGCACTATTTACTATATCAATGTCTTCAATAATACTTCCCTGTTGTCTCTTAATCACACAAAGTAGTTCCTGTTTATGAAACATCCATTAAACAAACCACAATTAGCATATTTCTGGTTTGTTTAGAAATTGCACATTAGACAAAAAACTTTCAAAGGTTTACGTAAGCAGATGTGTCAGTAGTTAGGTAAAGTGGTGTTAGGTGTCTCTTATGGAGTCTTAAAGCATGTGACGGCAACGGTTATGCAGACACTCCCCATTTGTCATTGTGCAAAGCGACTCAGGGGAAAGCAACTACATTTTAAAAGCTCAAACTCTGGCACTAAGCAAAATCAATGAACAAACAATCTAACACAATTGGTCACATATTGATAGAATTAAATACTGCTGTTAACGTGACTTGTCATTGATCTGACAAAAAACATAGTGCAGGGTAAAAGTCGCCTGCAGCCTTTAGAGATTCACTGTGCTCATGTAGTGAAGGTTATGGTCTAATCTGCCTCAACTTCAATAGACATGCTTATTGTAATAAATTACATTTGTGCTATTGCCATTATACTCAAAATCTGTATCCCATAATGGGGGTAATTCCAAGTTGATCGCAGCAGGATTTTTGATAGCAACTGGGCAAAACCATGTGCACTGCAGGGGAGGCAAATATAACATGTGCAGAGAGAGTTAGATTTGGGTGGGGTGTATTCAAACTGAAATCTAAATTGCAGTGTAAAAATAAAGCAGACAGTATTTACCCTGCACAGAAACAAAATAACCCACCCAAATCTAAATCTTTCTGCACATGTTACATCTGCCCCACCGGCAGTGCACATGGTTTTGCCCAACTGCTAAAAAATGTCCTGCTGCGATCAACTTGGAATTACCCCCAATGTCTTTTGTGCAGATTGTAAAGTTATGTTAAGTTTAAAGTTGTTAATATTTCGATCACTTCCAGCACAATGTCCTTATAGAGAATAAAAATTTAAAATATATATTTTCAACAGTTTTTTACCTTTGTTTTTTGTTATTGAAAGTACACAACATAAATACTTACAAAAAAAAAAAAACTGAGAGAAATAGGTTAATGGGATAAATGTAATAGCCTGTAAACTTTTAAATGATTGCTACTTTAAAACATCGGGTAGATTTGTTGGCAACTCGCCGATGCCTGCAGTTCTCAGGCTATTACATTTACCCTGATTTTTCTTTCTTTTCCTCCTATGTCACTTAGAAAAGAACAAAGCTCCTCATAGGGTAAGATCGTTTAAACTTGAAGACAAACTCTTAGGGCCTAATTCAAAGTTGATCGCAGCAACAAATTTGTTAGCAATTAAGAAAAACCATGGGGGACATTCTGACCCGATCGCAGGCTGCGCTTCCTCGTTGGAACTGCGCATGCGTGGCGGCTGCATTGCTTAGGTGCGTCGTTGCCCGACGACGGCCGTCGCCAGTCAGCAATGCCGCTACTGAAGAAAGTAATCGCAGCGGCGACCGCAAGAATATTGACAGGAGGAAGGCGGATCTGGGCGGTAACTCACCGTTTTCGGGGAGATGTGAGTCCAACGCAGGTAAGTCCAGGCGTTTGGAGGGCAGACGTCAATTCCAGGACCTGCATCGCTGGATCGGTCGCACATGGTAAGTAACTCTTACCCTGGTCTTCTTTTACAGGAAACTTTTTTTGCATACCAGGGCTGCACAAGCGTTTGCAGCCTTGCTATGCAGAAATACTTTCCCCCATAGGCGGCGTCTAGTTGATCGCATGGGCAGCAAAAAGTTGCTATGTGCGAACAAATCAGAATGACCCCCCATGTGCACTGCAGGGGGGCAGATTTAAGATGTGCAGAGAGAGTTAGATTTGGGTGGGGTGTGTTCAAACTGAAATCTAAATTGCAGTGTAAAAATAAAGCAGCCAGTATTTACCCTGCACAGAAACAAAATAACCCACCCAACTCTAACTCTCTCTGCAAATGTTATATCTGCAGTGTTGGACTGGCACACAGGGGTACAGGGTAAACCACCGGTGGGCCCCACTGCCTGGGGGCCCCACCTTCCCCTCTAGGGATCAAGGTTCCAGACTGTGCACTTGAATTATACATTACATGTGTTACCTTATACTGCAGAGAACTATTTTGTATTTTCTACAGTGCATTGCTGTTATAATCTGGTATATTATCATGCATGCACTAGCAGTATTTACTAAATAAATATATTAAGGACCCAGACCATGCACTCCCTAATGGTTAGCCAAGCCTCTGTGGAGGCTGGACACCCCCCCCTCTGGAGAGTGACCACACCCCTAAACATGGGCCCTTACTACAGCATTCACCCGGTGGGCCCTTCATGCCCCAGTCCGGCACTGTATATCTGCCACACCTGCAGTGCACATGGGCCCTCATTCCGAGTTGTTCGCTCGGTATTTTTCATCGCATCGCAGTGAAAATCCGCTTAGTACGCATGCGCAATGTTCGCACTGCGACTGCGCCAAGTAACTTTACTATGATGAAAGTATTTTTACTCACGGCTTTTTCTTCGCTCCGGCGATCGTAATGTGATTGACAGGAAATGGGTGTTACTGGGCGGAAACACGGCGTTTCAGGGGCGTGTGGCTGAAAACGCTACCGTTTCCGGAAAAAACGCAGGAGTGGCCGGGGAAACGGTGGGAGTGCCTGGGCGAACGCTGGGTGTGTTTGTGACGTCAACCAGGAACGACAAGCACTGAAATGATCGCACAGGCAGAGTAAGTCTGGAGCTACTCTGAAACTGCTAAGTAGTTAGTAATCGCAATATTGCGAATACATCGGTCGCAATTTTAAGAAGCTAAGATTCACTCCCAGTAGGCGGCGGCTTAGCGTGTGTAACTCTGCTAAAATCGCCTTGCGACCGATCAACTCGGAATGAGGGCCCTGGTTTTGCCTAACTGCTAACAAATTTGCTGCTGCGATCAATTCTGAATTACCCCCTATGTGCTTTACTCATTATTCAGGAGTTTGCCAATACCATCACTGTGTAAGAGATAAGCACAGTGGATAAGAAACCCATGCAAGAAACCCAAAGATGATAATAATGGGAACAAAGATGGTAATGGGAAAACAACTTTAAGAAAAACTGCAGACAACATTCTTTTTAATGCTCTTGCGATGCATAATTGTTTTCTGGTCTACCAATCATCCCTTTGGAGGTCAAACTTCACTATTCAAACGTATCTGCAGTCTCCTGTAGATCATGGTTAAAGAGAGAAAAATACATGTCTCTAGCATATGTTTTACTTCAAAAGTCAAAATCAAGACACCTCTCTGGAACATGGCTGGTGTCCTCCTCCCAGCGGTTTCCCCTTTTCTGGACAATGGGGGCCATCATCGTGGATTGGGTCACATGATCTACTGTGCCACACAGCATTCAGCTGCTCCCAGTCACATGTTTCACTCTCACCTAGAGGACTTAGGGGGTAATTCAGACCTGATAATAGCAGCAAATTTGTTAGCAGTTGGGCAAAACCATGTGCACTGCAGGGGGAAGGGGGGGGGGGGAGCAGAGAGAGTTAGATTTGGGTGTGGTGTGTTCAAACTGAAATCTAAATTGCAGTGTAAAAATAAAGCAGCCAGTATTTACTCTGCACAGAAACAAAATAACCCACCCAAATCTGACTCTCCCTGCAAATGTTATATCTGCCCCCCCCCCCCCTGCAGTGCACATAGCTAACAAAGTTGCTGACCTTAATACCATGTCTTTGTCTGCATTGCTTCCCAGAATTCTTTTTAAGTATCTTCCTGCACCCTGCTCCAATTATGCTTCCTAGCATTCTGTTCCAGTGTATTTCAGCAACCTGCTCCAGTTGTGTTTCCCAGCATTCTGTTCTAGTATGTTTCTGCAGCCTGTTCCAGTTGTACTTCCCTGCATTCTTTTACAGTTTATTCCTGCAACCTGTTCCAATTGTGTTTCCCAGCATTCTGTTCCACCTCCTCCACTAAGAGGCAAATCCTGAAAACTTGCACTTGTCTAATACTCTAGGTAATAGGGAAATCCTGAAAATATGCACTTGCCTAATAATCCAGCTAACAGACAAATCCTGAAACACACAACTGCCTCATGGGCTATCCTGCATGCATGCATACAGGCTTAGTGTCTGTACCTCGGCCTACCCAGCGTTCTGGCTGGGGATACCTCTCTACAGCGTCACTTACCCTCTTCCACCCCCAGCGGTTCATGTGAAGAATTGCATCATTAGGCCATCCAGCTTTACTCACATTCCAGTACGTTCAGCTAGCCCAAGGGGCCCTGACTCAAATCTCAATCCTACTAGTGGGGTGTCAGTCCCAGACTTGTTTTTATCAATTTGGTGGTTAATGCAGTAAAGAATTAGGGTCTGCACTGTTTCTTTATATTCAGCTACGTTGGGTATCTACAGTACTGTATATATTAATTCTATAAGGGTTTTAATGGCGAGACCTGTTTTGAGAGAACAGCTACAGTAAACGGAAAAGTGTGGTTGATGTATCAAAATAAGTAGATTCACCAGTCGAAGAGAAAAATTAGATTGGGGCAACGGTTCAGGCGTTGCGGAGTGGCTAAGTTCCCATGTAAAATCTATGTGAGAAGTGTAAACATTTGCTCTACCGATAGATCCAAAATATCCACTTTATGGGGTCTATTTACTAAGCCTTAGATGGAGAAAAAGACGCTGGAGATAAAGGGGGTCATTCCGAGTTGATCGCACGCTGACAATTTTCGCTGCGCTGCGATCAGGTCACAACTTCGCATGTGTATGCACCGCAATGCGCACCCGCGTCGTACGGGTACAATGCGGATCGTTGCTGAGCAGTGATTTTAACGTAGAATCCATTCGCATGGGCGATCGCAAGGAGATTGACAGGAAGAGGGCATTTACGGGTGTCAACTGACCGTTTTCTGGGAGTGGTAGGGAAAATGCAGGCGTGTCCGGGCGTTTGGAGGGAGGGTGTGTGACGTCAATTCCGGGACCGAACAGGCTGAAGTGATCGCAAAGGTTGAGTAAGTTCAGACCTACTCAGAAACTGCACAAACTGTTTTTGCAGAGCTCGGCTGCACAGGCGTTTGCACACTTGCAAAGTGAAAATACACTCCCCAGTGGGCGGCGACTATACGTTTGCATGGCTGCTAAAAACAGCTAGCGAGCGGTCAACCCAGAATGAGGGCCAAAGTACCAGCCAATCGGCTCCTAACTGCTATGCCACAGGCTGTGTTTGAAAAGTGACAGTGAGTGAGCCGACTGGATGGTACTTTATCTCCAACGACTGTATCTCCATCCAAGGCTTAGTAAATAGACCCCTACATGTATGTGTTTACCTTGCAAAGGGGATCATTGCCCTTATCTATATAAGGAGCTCAGTTCAGTCTGATACTTGGTGTGTGCATGGTGAAGTCTTTGAATTAATTTGCAACATTTATTTGTCACTCAAATAAAGTTTACATTTGTTGCTTAATATGAGTTTATTCTTTAAAAAACAAACAAATAACCATCGATTTCGATGGGTTTCCACTAGGATTTTTTAAATGCATATGTGCAACATTTTTATATGTATAGATAAAATAACTGAGTTTTTCCGCACTGCTTCTTTTACCTTTGTATCAATGGGTTCGATATATTTTGTTGACATGAGACTGTCGACACAGTAGTAACATCAAAATGTAGCATATCAACATGCTCAGCATGTACACATTGACCATGTCAACATTCATCATATCAACATCGATAAAATGGCGACATGATTAGAATGTCGACAAAACGATGTTCTCTGGCAGCTTCTGGGGTGTCTTCTGGATATGACAGTCAGGTGATCATGACTTCTGGGATGGAGCAGTTCTGGTGGTTAGTAACCCTAATCCCAATCCTAAACCTAGCAATAACCCTCCCCTCCTATAGCTAACCCTAACACATCAACATTTTGATTGTTGACATTTTGAATGTCGACTTAGTGGCTGCATCCCATGTCAATGTATTGCCTAGCCCTAATGTTATTCTAAAACTGATCACTGTTTGTGATTAATTGTGATTAAATACAATAAATAATAAGGGTTGCCATCTTTATGCTTCTCTTACAGTACACCATTTATTTCAGGGGTTCCTAACCTTTCTTGTTTGGGATTCAGATCATGTCTGTCAAATAGTTTTTGGACACATGCGGCGGGATGTAATGCCGGAGTCCCGCTGCTGTGTGGAACTCAGATGTTTTTTTTAAAGGGGCAATCACTTACAAGGCATGGTTTTAACTTGTAAGTGATTACCCATTCAAAAAAAGTCCAAGTTCGGCCGGCATCCCACACGGTAACCGGACTCAGGCGCCATTACATTCCGCCCAGTAGCGAATTTCCCATTAGGCACATGAGCTACGTGCCTAGGGGCAGCACCTGTTTGAGGGCGGCACTTGATGCTTGTGTTGGTACTGTCAGCCCAAAAAGTACCAGTAACTGCAAAATATTTCCACTGCACTGTACCACATGTCATCTAGAATGGACATGCACATACTGCCCCTGTAAGCTGTCCTATTTAGTAAATATGTATATATAATAAAAAGGAAAAAGAAAATCATAGTTAGAGGCTTCTTTAATTATTCTATTAAATTGGCTATCATTAAATGAGGAATTAAAACCAATCAATAAAAATAATAAAATTATGCAGGTGGTGGTGGTGGTGGTGGGAGGGGGGGGGCAGTACTGTTGTGCCTTAGGGCGCCCTCAACCCTAAATCCTCCCCTGATCCTGCCGATAGTTCCAATTGGTAGTAATGTAACATACCATAACAATACGGTTAATGTAAGAGAGCTACGCTGTTTTCACACTTCATAATGCTTCATTCATGCTTTGGCTTTATACCATTCTCTTATTCACCTTTTTATGCTGTTATAATAAAAAAATATATCTTTTATGACTGATATTATATTATACATTTACATGATAAAAACATAAAAAGCTAATGCATCTACTGCTACAAACTCCCATTGTTGTTATTAACCAGTGATGCAAGTAGAAAAAATGTCTTACAGGTACTGTGTGCGCGCGACGAAGGCGCGTGCGCAAAAAATGGGTGTGGTGAAATTCCATATGGGGCGTGGCCAATGAAAATGTCGGCGTGGTACACATATGGGGGAGGGGCCGAAACACATATGCAGAGGCGTAACTAGGGTTTTTGGAGCCCAGGGCAAGATCAATAATGGCGCCCCCCCCCCCCCCCCAAATAAAAAAAAAATTATAAAAATAATAAATTAATAAAATGATAATAATAAAAAAAAAATACAAAAGGAAAGTATGTGCAGACGCCACCGGTGTCACTGCATATAAAGATGCCAGGGTGTGTATCTATGTGTATGTAGGTGCAGTGGTCGAAGTTGAATTTTTGAAGGTGGAATGAAAGAGTGCAGATAGCAATTATGCTCCGGAAAAGGGGCGTGGTCACTCAAAAGGGGCGTGTCCTTCAGTGTAGTAGGACCCCTTATACTATCTAGTACTGGTGCCCCTTTCACATTATAGCACACGGTATGAGCCGAAATTCACATTATAGCACACAGTATGAGCCGAAATTCACATTGCCCCACACGGCATGAGCCGAAATTCACATTATAGCACACAGTATGAGCCGAAATTCACATTACCCCACATGGTATGAGCCAAAATTCACATTATAGCACACGGTATGAGCCGAAATTCACATTATAGCACACGGTATGAGCCAAAATTCACATTACTCCACATGGTATGAGCCAAAATTCACATTACCCCACATGGTATGAGCCGAAATTCACATTACAGCACACGGTATGAGCCGAAATTCACATTACAGCACACGGAATGAGCTAAAATTCACATTACCCCACATAGTATGAGCCGAAATTCACATTATAGCACACGGTATGAGCCAAAATTCACGTTACAGCACATGATATGAGCCAAAATTCCCATTATAGAGTTAGGGGATCCTACCCCCAGAATTAACATGGCCTGTGGGGCACTATGATGAGGGGAGCCCACCCCCTTAATAGACTAATTGCAGAGTTTAGCAGCGGAAGGGCTGCAGCGGTTTCTCACCCCAAGCTGCGGCGCTTCTGCCACCTCCGACACTCCACATCTTCGGCACCACCCGGGATGCAGAGCACCGCACCGGGTATGCACCCTTTTCAGTGTGGTCTGCTGCACTCCGAAGGGGTTCTTGTTTCATGCTGCAGGATCCCGATGTGCGCCTTCCTCCCCGCTGTTACTATCACGGTAAGCATTAGTATCGTTTACCGCAGAGGCCATTTTCTGAGGCATATGTGTTAAACCTCAGGAACTGAGATGCCCTTCTCACCATACAGCTGTGTGGCCGAGCCGGGCGGGGGGACAGCCAGCAGCAGCATGCCGGATATCAGCAGCAGAGGGTGCGGGCTGTACATACTTGAGGCAGCTGGATATTCAACAGTGCTGAAAGCCTCCGGAGCCCGCACCCCCGGAGCTGCAGTACACCGGCAGAGGACACCCATCCCCCGAACCCTGCGTAGCCCAAAGCCGGAGATCAGCAGCATGTTGAACGCGGAAGCAGAAGCTGCTTATTGCCGGTCAACATGCTGCTGATCTCCGGCTTTGGGCTCCGCACGTGCCTTACAGTCCCCACCCTCGGCTGCTGATATCCAGCATGCTGCCCCTGCTGCTGGCTTTCCACCCGCCCGGCTCGCCCACCCAGCTGGATGGTGAGTGAGAAGGGCATCTCAGTGCCCGTGGTTTAATACATATCTCTCTTCGGTAAATGGCCATTAGTACATCCCACACACACTGATTACACACACACAGACTGGCCACCCCCAAATCCTACACACACACACTCAGACTACACACACACATTCTCTTACTTTCCTCTCCCCCACACACACACTGGACTGCAAAAATTTACACACACTGACACTGTTCCACACACACAATTAACACACACTCACACTGTCCCACACACACAATTAACACACACGCACACTGTCCCACACACCAGTGGCGTGCGGTGAGGTCAGTGGCGTGCGGTGAGGCACTACAGCCATAATGTCTGCCGAATCCTGCCGATGACCCCTACCGCCACCGAGCCAATGCCCGCCACTGCCTCTGAGCCGATGCCCGCTGCCACCACCAATGGCTTACAAACTCGCCCACCATCAACTGACCCAGCCCTCCGCCACTAATTTGCAACTCAGTCCAAAGCTGCCACTGCCCGCTGCCTGCCTGCTCATCATACTTGTGATATATTGTACATTTTTATAGAAAAAAATAATAATTTGTGTTTGGGAAGGGAGTGGGAGGAGGACATGAATGCAATTTTGTTGTCCAGGGCTTCCATTAACTTAATGGAGAAGGGTCTGAATGGGTTAAAAATGTAAAAAAAAACTGAGTGAGGTCCCCCCTCCTAAGTATAACCAGCCTCGGGCTCTTTGAGCCGGTCCTGGTTGTTTAAATACTGGGAAAAAATTGGACAGGGGTTCCCCGTATTTAGACAACCAGCATCGGGCTCTTAGTCCGGTCCTGGTTCCAAAAATACGGGGGACAAAAGATGTAGGGGTCCCCACGTATTTTTAAAACCAGCACCAGGCTCCACTAGCCAGGGACATAATGCCACAGCCGGGGGACACATTTATGTAGGTCCCTGCGGCCGTGGCATTACCCCCCCAACTAGTCACCACTGGCCGGGGTTCCCTGGAGGAGTGGGGACCCCTTAAATCAAGGGGTCACCCCCCCTCCAGGCACCCAAGGGCCAGGGGTGAAGCCCGAGGCTGTCCCCCCCATCCGTGGGCTGTGGATGGGAGGCTGATAGCCATGTAAAAAAAAAAAGAATATTGTTTTTTGTTGTGGAACTACAAGGCCCAGAAAGCCTCCCCCGCTTGCTGGTACTTGGAGAACCTCAAGTACCAACATGCAGGGAAATAACGGGCCCGCCGGTACCTGTAGTTCTACAACAGAAAAAATACCCAAATAAAAACACAACTCACACACCGTGACAGTAAAAATTTATTAAAACACACTGACACACTCACACATACTTACCTATATCCCACGCCGGTCACGTCCACTTGTCCAGTAGAATCCAGTAGGGGAATCTGTAAAAATGAGAGACAGATTACTTACCTACATCCCACGCCAGTCACGTCCACTTGTCCAGTAGAATTCAATAGGGGTACCTGTAAAAATGAGAGACAGATTACTTACCTATATCCCACGCTGGTCACGTCCACTTGTCCAGTAGAATTCAATAGGGGTACCTGTAAAAATGAGAGACAGATTACTTACCTACATCCCACGCTGGTCACGTCCACTTGTCCAGTAGAATCCAGTAGGGGAATCTGTAAAAATGAGAGACAGATTACTTACCTACATCCCACGCCGATCACGTCCACTTGTCCAGTAGAATTCAATAGGGGTACCTGTAAAAATGAGAGACAGATTACTTACCTACATCCCACGCTGGTCACGTCCACTTGTCCAGAAGAATCCAATAGGGGTACCTGTAAAAATGAGAGACAGATTACTTACCTACATCCCACGCCGATCACGTCCACTTGTCCAGTAGAATACAATAGGGGTACCTGTAAAAATGAGAGACAGATTACTTACCTACATCCCACGCCGATCACGTCCACTTGTCAGTAGAATCCAGTAGGGGAATCTGTAAAAATGAGAGACAGATTACTTACCTACATCCCACGCTGGTCACGTCCACTTGTCCAGTAGAATTCAATAGGGGTACCTGTAAAAATGAGAGACAGATTACTTACCTACATCCCACGCTGGTCACGTCCACTTGTCCAGTAGAATCCAGTAGGGGAATCTGTAAAAATGAGAGACAGATTACTTACCTACATCCCACGCCGGTCACGTCCACTTGTCCAGTAGAATCCAGTAGGGGAATCTGTAAAAATGAGAGACAGATTACTTACCTACATCCCACGCTGGTCACGTCCACTTGTCCAGTAGAATCCAATAGGGGTACCTGTAAAAATGAGAGACAGATTACTTACCTACATCCCACGCTGGTCACATCCACTTGTCAGTAGAATCCAGTAGGGGAATCTGTAAAAATGAGAGACAGATCACTTACCTACATCCCACGCTGGTCACGTCCACTTGTCCAGTAGAATTCAATAGGGGTACCTGTAAAAATGAGAGACAGATTACTTACCTACATCCCACGCTGGTCACGTTCACTTGTCCAGTAGAATCCAATAGGGGTACCTGTAAAAATGAGAGACAGATTACTTACCTACATCCCACGCTGGTCACGTCCACTTGTCCAGTAGAATCCAATAGGGGTACCTGTAAAAATGAGAGACAGATTACTTACCTACATCCCACGCCGGTCACGTCCACTTGTCCAGTAGAATCCAGTAGGGGAATCTGTAAAAATGAGAGACAGATTACTTACCTACATCCCACGCCGGTCACGTCCACTTGTCCAGTAGAATCCAATAGGGGTACCTGTAAAAATGAGAGACAGATTACTTACCTACATCCCACGCCGATCACGTCCACTTGTCCAGTAGAATCCAATAGGGGTACCTGTAAAAATGAGAGACAGATTACTTACCTACATCCCACGCCGATCACGTCCACTTGTCCAGTAGAATCCAATAGGGGTACCTGTAAAAATGAAAATGATACTTACAAAATTCAATCCACAGGAGGAGAGAGAAAGAGAGAGAGAGAGAGAGGGGGGGGAGGAGGAGGAGGGGGGGGGGGAGAGAGAGAGACTAACCTGCTGCTGCTGGGGAGACCGGCACACACTGCAGGGCCACGACGGGAGGACGGAGCCGGCGGAGGAGGGGGAGAGCCGCACACCGCCGCTCCTGTCAGCGGCAGCGGAGGAGGACGGGGCGCACACTACAGACGTCAATAACCGCCGGGACAATTAACACACACACACAATTAACACACACGCACACTGTCCCGCACACACACACAATTAACACGCACGCACGCACACTGTCCCACACACACAAATAACACACACACACACACACACACACAATTAACACAAACTCACACTGTCCCACACACACACACAATTAACACACATTCACACTGTCACACACACACACACACACACACACACACACTTAACACACTCACACTGTCCCACACACACAATTAACACACACTTACACTGTCCCACACACACAATTAACACACATTCACACTGTCCCACACACACACAATTAACACACATTCACACTGTCCCACACACACACAATTAACACACTCACACTGTCACACACTCACACAATTAACACACTCACACTGTCACACACTCACACAATTAACACACACTCACACACAATTAACACACACACACTGTCCCGCACCCCCCTCCCCCGACAGAAAAAAAATATAAACATAACTGTAAAGCCCGCTCACCTGTTAAGGCCGCGCGCGCACCTCCGAGGTCGCGGTCGCGCGCACCTCCGAGGTCGCGGTCGCGCGCACGCGTGATCGCGTACAGTACACTGTGCAGGGAGGAGGGGGGGGATGAGGGGAGGCTCCTGGCTGCCGCTGCCTGTCCAGTGTGGCAGGCACAGCAGCCGGGGAGACAGGGAGAGCGCCGCAGGTAGCGCCGGCGGAATCCCTGTCGCATGGGGTGAGCAGGCCGTGCCGGTGGCGCCCCCTCTGTTGGGGCTTCCACGGCGCCCAGGGCACGTGCCCTGCTCGCCCCGTGCTAGATACGCCTCTGGATAGGGAGAGCGCCGCAGGTAGCGCCTGCGGAATCCCTGTCGCATGGGGTGAGCAGGCCGTGCCGGTGGCGCCCCCTCTGTTGGGGCTTCCACGGCGCCCAGGGCACGTGCCCTGCTCGCCCCGTGCTAGATACGCCTCTGCCCACACACACACACAATTAACCCACACTCAAACTGTCACACACACACACACACACACACACACACTTAACACACTCACACTGTCCCACACACACAATTAACAAACACGCACTGTCCCACACACACACAGTTAACACACTCACACTGTCCCACACACACACACACACACACACACACACACACACACACAATTAACACACGCACACTGTCCCACACACACACAATTAACACACACGCACACTGTCCCACACACACACACACACACACACACACACACACACACACACACACACACACAATTAATACACACGCACACTGTCCCACACACACACAATTAACACACACTCACAATTAACACACACTCAAACTGTCCCACACACACACAATTAACACACTCACACTGTCACACACACACACACACACACACACACACACACACACACACACAATTAACACACACACACACTGTCCCACACACAACACACATGCACACTGTCCCACACACACACAATTAACACACACACACACACTGTCCCACAAGAACAATGTCCCACATACACACACTTAACACACACACACAATGTCCCGCACCCCCTTCCCTCCCCTGTCCCGACACTGCAAGAAAGTATAAAGTCAGACCCTCCAACATGACCCGCCCCACTAGGTACAAAATGCTCTGTTTCTGGACTTCCCTCTTAATTTATGATTTCCATCAGCTGTGTTGAACTAGTTAAATGATAAGAAAGCTGTTTCTTCACAGGTGATGGCAATAATAAATTAAGAGGGAAGTCCAGAAACAGAGCATTTTGTACCTAGTGGGGCGGGTCATGTTGGAGGGTATGTAAAGTTTACCCCGGCCCGCTCACCTGAGGCTGCACTGTTCAGGGGCCGCGCACCCCCCCGAGGTCGCGCACGCGCATGCGCGCACCTCCGCGGTCGCGATCGCGTACTTTGCAGGGGGGGGAGTAGGGGGAGTCTCCTGGCTGCCGCTGCCTGTCTATTGTGACAGGCACAGCAGCCGGGGAGACAGGGAAAGCGCCGCGGGTAGCGTTGGCGGAATCCCTGACGCATGGGGCGAGTGGGCCGTGCAGGTGCCGGTGGCGCCCCCCTCTGTTGGGGCTGCCATGGCGCCCTGCTCGCCCCGTGCTAGATACGCCTCTGCACATATGACCCCCACAGTGCCAGATACACGTTGCCCCACAGTGCCAGATACACGTTGCCCCACAGTGCCAGATACATGTTGCCCCACAGTGCCAGATACACTAATGCCCCACAGTGCCAGATACACGAATGCCCCACAGTGCCAGATACACGAATGCCCCACAGTGCCAGATACACGAATGCCCCACAGTGCCAGATACACGTTGCCCCACAGTGCCAGATACACGTTGCCCCACAGTGCCAGATACACAAATGACCCCCACAGTGCCAGTTACATGAATGCCCCACAGTGCCAGTTACACGAATGCCCCACAGTGCCAGATACACGTTGTCCCACAGTGCCAGATACACGAATGCCCCACAGTGCCAGATACACATTACCCCACAGTGCCAGATACACGTTGCCCCACAGTGCCAGATACACATTGCCCCACAGTGCCAGATACACGAATGCCCCACAGTGCCAGTTATACATTGCCCCCACAGTGCCAGATAAACATTGCCCCCCACAGTGCCAGATATACATTGCCCCCCACAGTGCCAGATATACATTGCCCCCACAGTGCCAGGTATACATTGCCCCCCACAGTGCTAGATATACATTGCCCCCTACAGTGACAGATATACATTGCCCCCCACAGTGCCAGGTATTCATGAAGCAGCAGCCCCCCCCCCTTCCCCTGCTCACCGCTGCTGCTGTCTTGTCTCCCGTGTGTGAGGGGAGGAGAGCGCAGCCTGCGCCTCTCCTTCCCCTCAGTCTCCGGCGGGTGAGTTCAATTCAGCACTGATCCGTGAGCCAATCAAAGCTCCGCGAGCTCTGATTGGCTCACGGGCGGTGCTGATTTGAAAGAAGACATTGAGGGGCAGGAGAGGCGCAGGCTGCACTCTCCTCCCCTCATATCAGTGGTAGCGAGCAGCGGCCCGTCGGTGTGGGTACGGCGTACCCACGGCGAAATTCTTAAGGGTACGCCATACCCACCCATACCCGCATACTTGCACTGCTGTTATTAACATTGGTTTAACTGTAAGTATTGCAGGATCTCTTTAGTTAAATCTACCCCACACTTGTGCACTTCTTGTTTGGTTAACACCAGCCCAGTATGGTATTAACAGACCAGAGCATGAAAAATCTTAGATTTTAAATTTATATTAAAACATTTTTTTATTTCAAATCCTTTAGACAGGTTACTGTACAAACTGGTAACAATGCATTCACATGCTATGCATTTTATACAATTTGATGTATAGCCGTGGTTATATGAACTGGATATTAGAGATGTGCACTTGAAATTTTTCGGGTTTTGTGTTTTGGTTTTGGGTTCGGTTCCGCGGCCGTGTTTTGGGTTCGACCGCGTTTTGGCAAAACCTCACCGAATTTTTTTTGTCGGATTCGGGTGTGTTTTGGATTCGGGTGTTTTTTTTTAAAAAACACTAAAAAACAGCTTAAATCATAGAATTTGGGGGTCATTTTGATCCCAAAGTATTATTAACCTCAAAAACCATAATTTACACTCATTTTCAGTCTATTCTGAATACCTCACACCTCACAATATTATTTTTAGTCCTAAAATTTGCACCTAGGTCGCTGGATGACTAAGCTAAGCGACCCTAGTGGCCGACACAAACACCTGGCCCATCTAGGAGTGGCACTGCAGTGTCACGCAGGATGTCCCTTCCAAAAAACCCTCCCCAAACAGCACATGACGCAAAGAAAAAAAGAGGCGCAATGAGGTAGCTGTGTGAGTAAGATAAGCGACCCTAGTGGCCACCACAAACACCGGGCCCATCTAGGAGTGGCCCTGCAGTGTCACGCAGGATGTCCCTTCCAAAAAACCCTCCCCAAACAGCACATGACGCAAAGAAAAAAAGAGGCGCAATGAGGTAGCTGTGTGAGTAAGATAAGCGACCCTAGTGGCCGACACAAACACCGGGCCCATCTAGGAGTGGCACTGCAGTGTCACGCAGGATGTCCCTTCCAAAAAACCCTCCCCAAACAGCACATGACGCAAAGAAAAAAAGAGGCGCAATGAGGTAGCTGTGTGAGTAAGATAAGCGACCCTAGTGGCCGACACAAACACCGGGCCCATCTAGGAGTGGCACTGCAGTGTCACGCAGGATGTCCCTTCCAAAAAACCCTCCCCAAACAGCACATGACGCAAAGAAAAAAAGAGGCGCAATGAGGTAGCTGTGTGAGTAAGATAAGCGACCCTAGTGGCCGACACAAACACAGGGCCCATCTAGGAGTGGCACTGCAGTGTCACGCAGGATGGTCCTTCCAAAAAACCCTCCCCAAACAGCACATGACGCAAAGAAAAAAAGAGGCGCAATGAGGTAGCTGTGTGAGTAAGATAAGCGACCCTAGTGGCCGACACAAACACCGGGCCCATCTAGGAGTGGCACTGCAGTGTCACGCAGGATGTCCCTTCCAAAAAACCCTCCCCAAACAGCACATGACGCAAAGAAAAAAAGAGGCGCAATGAGGTAGCTGTGTGAGTAAGATAAGCGACCCTAGTGGCCGACACAAACCACGGGCCCATCAAGGAGTGGCACTGCAGTGTCACGCAGGATGGTCCTTCCAAAAAACCCTCCCCAAACAGCACATGACGCAAAGAAAAAAAGAGGCGCAATGAGGTAGCTGTGTGAGTAAGATAAGCGACCCTAGTGGCCGACACAAACACCGGGCCCATCTAGGAGTGGCACTGCAGTGTCACGCAGGATGTCCCTTCCAAAAAACCCTCCCCAAACAGCACATGACGCAAAGAAAAAAAGAGGCGCAATGAGGTAGCTGTGTGAGTAAGATAAGCGACCCTAGTGGCCGACACAAACACCGGGCCCATCTAGGAGTGGCACTGCAGTGTCACGCAGGATGGTCCTTCCAAAAAACCCTCCCCAAACAGCACATGACGCAAAGAAAAAAAGAGGCGCAATGAGGTAGCTGTGTGAGTAAGATAAGCGACCCTAGTGGCCGACACAAACACCGGGCCCATCTAGGAGTGGCACTGCAGTGTCATGCAGGATGTCCCTTACAAAAAACCCTCCCCAAACAGCACATGACGCAAAGAAAAAAAGAGGCGCAATGAGGTAGCTGTGTGAGTAAGATAAGCGACCCTAGTGGCCGACACAAACACCGGGCCCATCTAGGAGTGGCACTGCAGTGTCACGCAGGATGTCCCTTCCAAAAAACCCTCCCCAAACAGCACATGACGCAAAGAAAAAAAGAGGCGCAATGAGGTAGCTGTGTGAGTAAGATAAGCGACCCTAGTGGCCGACACAAACACCGGGCCCATCTAGGAGTGGCACTGCAGTGTCACGCAGGATGGCCCTTCCAAAAAACCCTCCCCAAACAGCACATGACGCAAAGAAAAAAAGAGGCGCAATGAGGTAGCTGTGTGAGTAAGATAAGCGACCCTAGTGGCCGACACAAACACCGGGCCCATCTAGGAGTGGCACTGCAGTGTCACGCAGGATGGCCCTTCCAAAAAACATTCCACAAACAGCACATGACGCAAAGAAAAATTAAAGAAAAAAGAGGTGCAAGATGGAATTGTCCTTGGGCCCTCCCACCCACCCTTATGTTGTATAAACAGGACATGCACACTTTAACCAACCCATCATTTCAGTGACAGGGTCTGCCACACGACTGTGACTGAAATGACGGGTTGGTTTGGACCCCCACCAAAAAAGAAGCAATTAATCTCTCCTTGCACAAACTGGCTCTACAGAGGCAAGATGTCCACCTCATCATCATCCTCCGATATATCACCGTGTACATCCCCCTCCTCACAGATTATCAATTCGTCCCCACTGGAATCCACCATCTCAGCTCCCTGTGTACTTTGTGGAGGCAATTGCTGCTGGTCAATGTCTCCACGGAGGAATTGATTATAATTCATTTTAATGAACATCATCTTCTCCACATTTTCTGGATGTAACCTCGTACGCCGATTGCTGACAAGGTGAGCGGCGGCACTAAACACTCTTTCGGAGTACACACTTGTGGGAGGGCAACTTAGGTAGAATAAAGCCAGTTTGTGCAAGGGCCTCCAAATTGCCTCTTTTTCCTGCCAGTATAAGTACGGACTGTGTGACGTGCCTACTTGGATGCGGTCACTCATATAATCCTCCACCATTCTTTCAATGTTGAGAGAATCATATGCAGTGACAGTAGACGACATGTCCGTAATCGTTGTCAGGTCCTTCAGTCCGGACCAGATGTCAGCATCAGCAGTCGCTCCAGACTGCCCTGCATCACCGCCAGCGGGTGGGCTCGGAATTCTGAGCCTTTTCCTCGCACCCCCAGTTGCGGGAGAATGTGAAGGAGGAGATGTTGACAGGTCGCGTTCCGCTTGACTTGACAATTTTCTCACCAGCAGGTCTTTCAACCCCAGCAGACTTGTGTCTGCCGGAAAGAGAGATCCAAGGTAGGCTTTAAATCTAGGATCGAGCACGGTGGCCAAAATGTAGTGCTCTGATTTCAACAGATTGACCACCCGTGAATCCTTGTTAAGCGAATTAAGGGCTCCATCCACAAGTCCCACATGCCTAGCGGAATCGCTCCATGTTAGCTTCTCCTTCAATGTCTCCAGCTTCTTCTGCAAAAGCCTGATGAGGGGAATGACCTGACTCAGGCTGGCAGTGTCTGAACTGACTTCACGTGTGGCAAGTTCAAAGGGCATCAGAACCTTGCACAACGTTGAAATCATTCTCCACTGCGCTTGAGACAGGTGCATTCCACCTCCTATATCGTGCTCAATTGTATAGGCTTGAATGGCCTTTTGCTGCTCCTCCAACCTCTGAAGCATATAGAGGGTTGAATTCCACCTCGTTACCACTTCTTGCTTCAGATGATGGCAGGGCAGGTTCAGTAGTTTTTGGTGGTGCTCCAGTCTTCTGTACGTGGTGCCTGTATGCCGAAAGTGTCCCGCAATTCTTCTGGCCACCGACAGCATCTCTTGCAAGCCCCTGTCGTTTTTTAAATAATTCTGCACCACCAAATTCAAGGTATGTGCAAAACATGGGACGTGCTGGAATTTGCCCATATTTAATGCACACACAATATTGCTGGCGTTGTCCGATGCCACAAATCCACAGGAGAGTCCAATTGGGGTAAGCCATTCCGCGATGATCTTCCTCAGTTGCCGTAAGAGGTTTTCAGCTGTGTGCGTATTCTGGAAACCGGTGATACAAAGCGTAGCCTGCCTAGGAAAGAGTTGGCGTTTGCGAGATGCTGCTACTGGTGCCGCCGCTGCTGTTCTTGCGGCGGGAGTCCATACATCTACCCAGTGGGCTGTCACAGTCATATAGTCCTGACCCTGCCCTGCACCACTTGTCCACATGTCCGTGGTTAAGTGGACATTGGGTACAGCTGCATTTTTTAGGACACTGGTGACTCTTTTTCTGAGGTCTGTGTACATTTTCGGTAACGCCTGCCTAGAGAAATGGAACCTAGATGGTATTTGGTACCGGGGACACAGTACCTCCAACAAGTCTCTAGTTGGCTCTGCAGTAATGATGGATACCGGAACCACGTTTCTCACCACCCAGGATGCCAAGGCCTCAGTTATCCGCTTTGCAGTAGGATGACTGCTGTGATATTTCATCTTCCTCGCAAAGGACTGTTGGACAGTCAATTGCTTGGTGGAAGTAGTAAAAGTGGTCTTACGACTTCCCCTCTGGGATGACCATCGACTCCCAGCAGCAACAACAGCAGCACCAGCAGCAGTAGGCGTTACACGCAAGGATGCATCGGAGGAATCCCAGGCAGGAGAGGAATCGTCAGAATTGCCAGTGACATGGCCTGCAGGACTATTGGCATTCCTGGGGAAGGAGGAAATTGACACTGAGGGAGTTGGTGGGGTGGTTTGCGTGAGCTTGGTTACAAGAGGAAGGGATTTACTGGTCAGTGGACTGCTTCCGCTGTCACCCAAAGTTTTTGAACTTGTCACTGACTTATTATGAATGCGCTGCAGGTGACGTATAAGGGAGGATGTTCCGAGGTGGTTAACGTCCTTACCCCTACTTATTACAGCTTGACAAAGGGAACACACGGCTTGACACCTGTTGTCCGCATTTCTGGTGAAATACCTCCACACCGAAGAGCTGATTTTTTTGGTATTTTCACCTGGCATGTCAACGGCCATATTCCTCCCACGGACAACAGGTGTCTCCCCGGGTGCCTGACTTAAACAAACCACCTCACCATCAGAATCCTCCTGGTCAATTTCCTCCCCAGCGCCAGCAACACCCATATCCTCCTCATCCTGGTGTACTTCAACACTGACATCTTCAATCTGACTATCAGGAACTGGACTGCGGGTGCTCCTTCCAGCACTTGCAGGGGGCGTGCAAATGGTGGAAGGCGCATGCTCTTCACGTCCAGTGTTGGGAAGGTCAGGCATCGCAACCGACACAATTGGACTCTCCTTGTGGATTTGGGATTTCGAAGAACGCACAGTTCTTTGCGGTGCTTTTGCCAGCTTGAGTCTTTTCATTTTTCTAGCAAGAGGCTGAGTGCTTCCATCCTCATGTGAAGCTGAACCACTAGCCAGGAACATAGGCCAGGGCCTCAGCCGTTCCTTGCCACTCCGTGTTAAATGGCATATTGGCAAGTTTACGCTTCTCCTCCGACAATTTTATTTTAGATTTTTGAGTCCTTTTTTTTCTGATATTTGGTGTTTTGGATTTGACATGCTCTGTACTATGACATTGGGCATCGGCCTTGGCAGACGACGTTGCTGGCATTTCATCGTCTCGGCCATGACTAGTGGCAGCAGCTTCAGCACGAGGTGGAAGTGGATCTTGATCTTTCCCTAATTTTGGAACCTCAACATTTTTGTTCTCCATATTTTAATAGGCACAACTAAAAGGCACCTCAGGTAAACAATGGAGATGGATGGATACTAGTATACTTATGGATGGACTGCCGAGTGCCGACACAGAGGTAGCTACAGCCGTGGACTACCGTACTGTGTCTGCTGCTAATATAGACTGGATGATAATGATATGAAATCAATATATATATGTATGTATATATAATATCACTAGTACTGCAGCCGGACAGGTAGATAATATATTTATTAGGTAATGATGACTGATGACGGACCTGCTGGACACTGTCAGCTCAGCAGCACCGCAGACTGCTACAGTAAGCTACTATACTATAGTAGTATGTACAAAGAAGAAAGAAAAAAAAAAACCACGGGTAGGTGGTATACAATTATGGATGGACTGCCGAGTGCCGACACAGAGGTAGCTACAGCCGTGGACTAACGTACTGTGTCTGCTGCTAATATAGACTGGATGATAATGATATGAAATCAATATATATATGTATGTATATATAATATCACTAGTACTGCAGCCGGACAGGTAGATAATATATTTATTAGGTAATGATGACTGATGACGGACCTGCTGAACACTGTCAGCTCAGCAGCACCGCAGACTGCTACAGTAAGCTACTATACTATAGTAGTATGTACAAAGAAGAAAGAAAAAAAAAACCCACGGGTAGGTGGTATACAATTATGGATGGACTGCCGAGTGCCGACACAGAGGTAGCTACAGCCGTGGACTACCGTACTGTGTCTGCTGCTAATATAGACTGGATGATAATGATATGAAATCAATATATATATGTATGTATATATAATATCACTAGTACTGCAGCCGGACAGGTAGATAATATATTTATTAGGTAATGATGACTGATGACGGACCTGCTGGACACTGTCAGCTCAGCAGCACCGCAGACTGCTACAGTAAGCTACTATACTATAGTAGTATGTACAAAGAAGAAAGAAAAAAAAAAAAAAACACGGGTAGGTGGTATACAATTATGGATGGACTGCCGAGTGCCGACACAGAGGTAGCTACAGCCGTGGACTAACGTACTGTGTCTGCTGCTAATATAGACTGGATGATAATGATATGAAATCAATATATATATGTATGTATATATAATATCACTAGTACTGCAGCCGGACAGGTAGATAATATATTTATTAGGTAATGATGACTGATGACGGACCTGCTGAACACTGTCAGCTCAGCAGCACCGCAGACTGCTACAGTAAGCTACTATACTATAGTAGTATGTACAAAGAAGAAAGAAAAAAAAAACCCACGGGTAGGTGGTATACAATTATGGATGGACTGCCGAGTGCCGACACAGAGGTAGCTACAGCCGTGGACTACCGTACTGTGTCTGCTGCTAATATAGACTGGATGATAATGATATGAAATCAATATATATATGTATGTATATATAATATCACTAGTACTGCAGCCGGACAGGTAGATAATATATTTATTAGGTAATGATGACTGATGACGGACCTGCTGGACACTGTCAGCTCAGCAGCACCGCAGACTGCTACAGTAAGCTACTATACTATAGTAGTATGTACAAAGAAGAAAGAAAAAAAAAAAAAAACACGGGTAGGTGGTATACAATTATGGATGGACTGCCGAGTGCCGACACAGAGGTAGCTACAGCCGTGGACTAACGTACTGTGTCTGCTGCTAATATAGACTGGATGATAATGATATGAAATCAATATATATATGTATGTATATATAATATCACTAGTACTGCAGCCGGACAGGTAGATAATATATTTATTAGGTAATGATGACTGATGACGGACCTGCTGGACACTGTCAGCTCAGCAGCACCGCAGACTGCTACAGTAAGCTACTATACTATAGTAGTATGTACAAAGAAGAAAGAAAAAAAAAACCACGGGTAGGTGGTATACAATTATGGATGGACTGCCGAGTGCCGACACAGAGGTAGCTACAGCCGTGGACTACCGTACTGTGTCTGCTGCTAATATAGACTGGATGATAATGATATGAAATCAATATATATATGTATGTATATATAATATCACTAGTACTGCAGCCGGACAGGTAGATAATATATTTATTAGGTAATGATGACTGATGACGGACCTGCTGGACACTGTCAGCTCAGCAGCACCGCAGACTGCTACAGTAAGCTACTATACTATAGTAGTATGTACAAAGAAGAAAGAAAAAAAAAAAACCACGGGTAGGTGGTATACAATTATGGATGGACTGCCGAGTGCCGACACAGAGGTAGCTACAGCCGTGGACTACCGTACTGTGTCTGCTGCTAATATAGACTGGATGATAATGATATGAAATCAATATATATATGTATGTATATATAATATCACTAGTACTGCAGCCGAACAGGTAGATAATATATTTATTAGGTAATGATGACTGATGACGGACCTGCTGGACACTGTCAGCTCAGCAGCACCGCAGACTGCTACAGTAAGCTACTATACTATAGTAGTATGTACAAAGAAGAAAGAAAAAAAAAAAACACGGGTAGGTGGTATACAATTATGGATGGACGGCCGAGTGCCGACACAGAGGTAGCTACAGCCGTGGACTAACGTACTGTGTCTGCTGCTAATATAGACTGGATGATAATGATATGAAATCAATATATATATGTATGTATATATAATATCACTAGTACTGCAGCCGGACAGGAAGATAATATATTTATTAGGTAATGATGACTGATGACGGACCTGCTGGACACTGTCAGCTCAGCAGCACCGCAGACTGCTACAGTAAGCTACTATACTATAGTAGTATGTACAAAGAAGAAAGAAAAAAAAAAACCACGGGTAGGTGGTATACAATTATGGATGGACTGCCGAGTGCCGACACAGAGGTAGCTACAGCCGTGGACTAACGTACTGTGTCTGCTGCTAATATAGACTGGATGATAATGATATGAAATCAATATATATATGTATGTATATATAATATCACTAGTACTGCAGCCGGACAGGTAGATAATATATTTATTAGGTAATGATGACTGATGACGGACCTGCTGGACACTGTCAGCTCAGCAGCACCGCAGACTGCTACAGTAAGCTACTATACTATAGTAGTATGTACAAAGAAGAAAGAAAAAAAAAAACCACGGGTAGGTGGTATACAATTATGGATGGACTGCCGAGTGCCGACACAGAGGTAGCTACAGCCGTGGACTAACGTACTGTGTCTGCTGCTAATATAGAGTCTAGACTGGATGATAAATTATTGATAATGAGATGAAATCAATATAATATCACTAGTACTGCAGCCGGACAGGTACTCTATATATTTATTATGTAATGACTGATGACGGACCTGCTGGACACTGTCAGGTCAGCAGCACCGCAGACTGCTACAGTAAGCTACTATAGTAGTATGTATAAAGAAGAATGAAAAAAAAAAAAACCACGGGTAGGTGGTATACAATATTATATATATATATATATATATATATATATTATATACAATTATATATATATATATATATATATTAAACTGGTGGTGATTGATTATTAAACTGGTGGTCAGGTCACTCACGTTGCAACTTGCAACTAGTACTCCGAGTCCTAAGCAGACAATCACAAAATATATTATTATACTGGTGGTCAGTGTGGTCACAACAATGGCAGTGTGGCACTGACTCTGGCAGCAAAAGTGTGCACTGTACGTTATATGTACTCCTGAGTCCTGCTCTCAGACTCTAACTGCTCCCCACTGTCAGTGTCTCCCCCACAAGTCAGATAATACAATACACTTACAGTCACACTATCTAATCTATATCACTTCAGCAAGTAGTATAGTAGTATAGTAGTACTCCTCCTAATAATGCTCCCCAAAATTACTACTACTGTGTCTCTCTCGTCTCTACTGTGTCTCTCTCTTCTCTAAACGGAGAGGACGCCAGCCACGTCCTCTCCCTATGACTCTCAATGCACGTGTGAAAATGGCGGCGACGCGCGGCTCCTTATATAGAATCCGAGTCTCGCGATAGAATCCGAGCCTCGCGAGAATCCGACAGCGGGATGATGACGTTCGGGCGCGCTCGGGTTAACCGAGCAAGGCGGGAAGATCCGAGTCGCTCGGACCCGTGAAAAAAAACATGAAGTTCGGGCGGGTTCGGATTCAGAGGAACCGAACCCGCTCATCTCTACTGGATATCTCTGCATACATTTATGAGTGCACCAACATGGAGCTTTTCCAACTCTCAATATCCTATTAACTTCACTGGACTCTCTATTTTTGTAGAAATCTCAATGAAATTGCTGAGTTACTGTAATGAATCGAAATAGCGCAGTCAGTAAATAAATAAATAAATAAATATAATTTTAATAAAATAATAAAAAGAGAGTGCCCTTAATATACTGTACATAACCAGCACCATATCTAGGCAGCTTCAGGCAGTTTACACTGAAATCTAGGGACATTGGGGGTTTAGCCCCCTGCTATAGTAGAAACCAACACCATCTATGGAGGGGGCTGCAATCAACAGCATCCACCTTCCATAAAATGCTACCTCTGTGTTAATAATCACTGTAACTGTCCATGTTATGCCAGGTAATGAAAAGACTGGGAACAATGGAGTTGCCACCCTTGCACCCCAGTGGCCCCAAGGTTGAATGTGGTCCCAAAAATGCATGTGTATTATACCAAAACATCATCCAATGGGAAATGCTACTTACCTTCTAACCAAATGCGACAAAAATATTTTAAAATATAAAATATGACATTGCTGGGTCCTATGAGTGGAAAATGCTAATTGAATGTGACTTTAAGTGACAGAGTAGCCACTCAACAAATCATAGGCATTTTCCTATGCTGGAAATTTCTGATTGGCTTGCGTAGCTCAAATTTATTAAATGGAGCAAGGAAGTGTGTCAACTATCATGTGTTAGTTTTTATTTCCTAGGGTGGAGGAATTTCCAGTTGGTTTGTAATGATGATTGAAAAGAGAAGCATTTATTCTGTAATAAAGTGGTGAATTAGAGCTTTCTCTGAGTGTTATATTCGATTAAACTTTATTTAGAACTGGCAAAGGGCCACCATGTTCCACTCCATCCTGCCTTCTGTTCCATCCCACCACCTCCTCTCACCATCTTCGCTGTATACTTACCCTTTCCGGCATGCACAGAGTGGTCTTCCATCCTGCACTCACTGCAGTGAGAACCATTGGTGGGGCAGTTATATGTAGGAGATGGGACAAATCTTAATGGATTATTAAGTAGGATTGTTTTGTCAACATGTACTGTATGTTAGAGATGAGCGCCTGAAATTTTTCGGGTTTTGTGTTTTGGTTTTGTGTTCGGTTCCGCGGCCGTGTTTTGGGTTCGAACGCGTTTTGGCAAAACCTCACCGAATTTTTTTTGTCGGATTCGGGTGTGTTTTGGATGCGGGTGTTTTTTTCAAAAAACACTAAAAAACAGCTTAAATCATAGAATTTGGGGGTCATTTTGATCCCAAAGTATTATTAACCTCAAAAACCATAATTTACACTCATTTTCAGTCTATTCTGAATACCTCACACCTCACAATATTATTTTTAGTCCTAAAATTTGCACCGAGGTCGCTGTGTGAGTAAGATAAGCGACCCTAGTGGCCGACACAAACACCGGGCCCATCTAGGAGTGGCACTGCAGTGTCACGCAGGATGTCCCTTCCAAAAAACCCTCCCCAAACAGCACATGACGCAAAGAAAAAAAGAGGCGCAATGAGGTAGCTGTGTGAGTAAGATTAGCGACCCTAGTGGCCGACACAAACACCGGGCCCATCTAGGAGTGGCACTGCAGTGTCACGCAGGATGTCCCTTCCAAAAAACCCTCCCCAAACAGCACATGACGCAAAGAAAAAAAGAGGCGCAATGAGGTAGCTGTGTGAGTAAGATTAGCGACCCTAGTGGCCGACACAAACACCGGGCCCATCTAGGAGTGGCACTGCAGTGTCACGCAGGATGTCCCTTCCAAAAAACCCTCCCCAAACAGCACATGACGCAAAGAAAAAAAGAGGCGCAATGAGGTAGCTGACTGTGTGAGTAAGATTAGCGACCCTAGTGGCCGACACAAACACCGGGCCCATCTAGGAGTGGCACTGCAGTGTCACGCAGGATGTCCCTTCCAAAAAACCCTCCCCAATCAGCACATGATGCAAAGAAAAAGAAAAGAAAAAAGAGGTGCAAGATGGAATTGTCCTTGGGCCCTCCCACCCACCCTTATGTTGTATAAACAAAACAGGACATGCACACTTTAACCAACCCATCATTTCAGTGACAGGGTCTGCCACACGACTGTGACTGATATGACGGGTTGGTTTGGACCCCCCAAAAAAAAGAAGCAATTAATCTCTCCTTGCACAAACTGGCTCTACAGAGGCAAGATGTCCACCTCATCTTCACCCTCCGATATATCACCGTGTACATCCCCCTCCTCACAGATTATCAATTCGTCCCCACTGGAATCCACCATCTCAGCTCCCTGTGTACTTTGTGGAGGCAATTGCTGCTGGTCAATGTCTCCGCGGAGGAATTGATTATAATTCATTTTAATGAACATCATCTTCTCCACATTTTCTGGATGTAACCTCGTACGCCGATTGCTGACAAGGTGAGCGGCGGCACTAAACACTCTTTCGGAGTACACACTTGTGGGAGGGCAACTTAGGTAGAATAAAGCCAGTTTGTGCAAGGGCCTCCAAATTGCCTCTTTTTCCTGCCAGTATAAGTACGGACTGTGTGACGTGCCTACTTGGATGCGGTCACTCATATAATCCTCCACCATTCTATCAATGTTGAGAGAATCATATGCAGTGACAGTAGACGACATGTCCGTAATTGTTGTCAGGTCCTTCAGTCCGGACCAGATGTCAGCATCAGCAGTCGCTCCAGACTGCCCTGCATCACCGCCAGCGGGTGGGCTCGGAATTCTGAGCCTTTTCCTCGCACCCCCAGTTGCGGGAGAATGTGAAGGAGGAGATGTTGACAGGTCGCGTTCCGCTTGACTTGACAATTTTGTCACCAGCAGGTCTTTCAACCCCAGCAGACCTGTGTCTGCCGGAAAGAGAGATCCAAGGTAGGCTTTAAATCTAGGATCGAGCACGGTGGCCAAAATGTAGTGCTCTGATTTCAACAGATTGACCACCCGTGAATCCTTGTTAAGCGAATTAAGGGCTGCATCCACAAGTCCCACATGCCTAGCGGAATCGCTCCCTTTTAGCTCCTTCTTCAATGCCTCCAGCTTCTTCTGCAAAAGCCTGATGAGGGGAATGACCTGACTCAGGCTGGCAGTGTCTGAACTGACTTCACGTGTGGCAAGTTCAAAGGGCATCAGAACCTTGCACAACGTTGAAATCATTCTCCACTGCACTTGAGACAGGTGCATTCCACCTACTATATCGTGCTCAATTGTATAGGCTTGAATGGCCTTTTGCTGCTCCTCCAACCTCTGAAGCATATAGAGGGTTGAATTCCACCTCGTTACCACTTCTTGCTTCAGATGATGGCAGGGCAGGTTCAGTAGTTTTTGGTGGTGCTCCAGTCTTCTGTACGTGGTGCCTGTACGCCGAAAGTGTCCCGCAATTTTTCTGGCCACCGACAGCATCTCTTGCACGCCCCTGTCGTTTTTTAAAAAATTCTGCACCACCAAATTCAAGGTATGTGCAAAACATGGGACGTGCTGGAATTTGCCCATATTTAATGCACACACAATATTGCTGGCGTTGTCCGATGCCACAAATCCACAGGAGAGTCCAATTGGGGTAAGCCATTCCGCGATGATCTTCCTCAGTTGCCGTAAGAGGTTTTCAGCTGTGTGCGTATTCTGGAAAGCGGTGATACAAAGCGTAGCCTGCCTAGGAAAGAGTTGGCGTTTGCGAGATGCTGCTACTGGTGCCGCCGCTGCTGTTCTTGCGGCGGGAGTCCATACATCTACCCAGTGGGCTGTCACAGTCATATAGTCCTGACCCTGCCCTGCTCCACTTGTCCACATGTCCGTGGTTAAGTGGACATTGGGTACAACTGCATTTTTTAGGACACTGGTGAGTCTTTTTCTGACGTCCGTGTACATTCTCGGTATCGCCTGCCTAGAGAAGTGGAACCTAGATGGTATTTGGTAACGGGGGCACACTGCCTCAATAAATTGTCTAGTTCCCTGTGAACTAACGGCGGATACCGGACGCACGTCTAACACCAACATAGTTGTCAAGGACTCAGTTATCCGCTTTGCAGTAGGATGACTGCTGTGATATTTCATCTTCCTCGCAAAGGACTGTTGAACAGTCAATTGCTTACTGGAAGTAGTACAAGTGGGCTTACGACTTCCCCTCTCGGATGACCATCGACTCCCAGCGGCAACAACAGCAGCACCAGCAGCAGTAGGCGTTACACGCAAGGATGCATCGGAGGAATCCCAGGCAGGAGAGGACTCGTCAGAATTGCCAGTGACATGGCCTGCAGGACTATTGGCATTCCTGAGGAAGGAGGAAATTGACACTGAGGGAGTTGGTGGGGTGGTTTGCGTGAGCTTGGTTACAAGAGGAAGGGATTTACTGGTCAGTGGACTGCTTCCGCTGTCACCCAAAGTTTTTGAACTTGTCACTGACTTATTATGAATGCGCTGCAGGTGACGTATAAGGGAGGATGTTCCGAGGTGGTTAACGTCCTTACCCCTACTTATTACAGCTTGACAAAGGGAACACACGGCTTGACACCTGTTGTCCGCATTTCTGGTGAAATACCTCCACACCGAAGAGCTGATTTTTTTGGTATTTTCACCTGGCATGTCAACGGCCATATTCCTCCCACGGACAACAGGTGTCTCCCCGGGTGCCTGACTTAAACAAACCACCTCACCATCAGAATCCTCCTGGTCAATTTCCTCCCCAGCGCCAGCAACACCCATATCCTCCTCATCCTGGTGTACTTCAACACTGACATCTTCAATCTGACTATCAGGAACTGGACTGCGGGTGCTCCTTCCAGCACTTGCAGGGGGCGTGCAAATGGTGGAAGGCGCATGCTCTTCACGTCCAGTGTTGGGAAGGTCAGGCATCGCAACCGACACAATTGGACTCTCCTTGTGGATTTGGGATTTCAAAGAACGCACAGTTCTTTGCGGTGCTTTTGCCAGCTTGAGTCTTTTCAGTTTTCTAGCGAGAGGCTGAGTGCTTCCATCCTCATGTGAAGCTGAACCACTAGCCATGAACATAGGCCAGGGCCTCAGCCGTTCCTTGCCACTCCGTGTGGTAAATGGCATATTGGCAAGTTTACGCTTCTCCTCCGACAATTTTATTTTAGGTTTTGGAGTCCTTTTTTTACTGATATTTGGTGTTTTGGTTTTGACATGCTCTGTACTATGCCATTGGGCATCGGCCTTGGCAGACGACGTTGCTGGCATTTCATCGTCTCGGCCATGACTAGTGGCAGCAGCTTCAGCACGAGGTGGAAGTGGATCTTGATCTTTCCCTAATTTTGGAACCTCAACATTTTTGTTCTCCATATTTTAATAGGCACAACTAAAAGGCACCTCAGGTAAACAATGGAGATGGATGGATTGGATACTAGTATACAATTATGGACGGGCTGCCGAGTGCCGACACAGAGGTAGCCACAGCCGTGAACTACCGCACTGTACTGTGTCTGCTGCTAATATATAGACTGGTTGATAAAGAGATAGTATACTCGTAACTAGTATGTATGTATAAAGAAAGAAAAAAAAACCACGGTTAGGTGGTATATACAATTATAGACGGGCTGCCGAGTGCCGACACAGAGGTAGCCACAGCCGTGAACTACCGCACTGTACTGTGTCTGCTGCTAATATATAGACTGGTTGATAAAGAGATAGTATACTCGTAACTAGTATGTATGTATAAAGAAAGAAAAAAAAACCACGGTTAGGTGGTATATACAATTATGGACGGGCTGCCGAGTGCCGACACAGAGGTAGCCACAGCCGTGAACTACCGCACTGTACTGTGTCTGCTGCTAATATATAGACTGGTTGATAAAGAGATAGTATACTCGTAACTAGTATGTATGTATAAAGAAAGAAAAAAAAACCACGGTTAGGTGGTATATACAATTATGGACGGGCTGCCGAGTGCCGACACAGAGGTAGCCACAGCCGTGAACTACCGCACTGTACTGTGTCTGCTGCTAATATATAGACTGGTTGATAAAGAGATAGTATACTCGTAACTAGTATGTATGTATAAAGAAAGAAAAAAAAACCACGGTTAGGTGGTATATACAATTATGGACGGGCTGCCGAGTGCCGACACAGAGGTAGCCACAGCCGTGAACTACCGCACTGTACTGTGTCTGCTGCTAATATATAGACTGGTTGATAAAGAGATAGTATACTCGTAACTAGTATGTATGTATAAAGAAAGAAAAAAAAACCACGGTTAGGTGGTATATACAATTATGGACGGGCTGCCGAGTGCCGACACAGAGGTAGCCACAGCCGTGAACTACCGCACTGTACTGTGTCTGCTGCTAATATATAGACTGGTTGATAAAGAGATAGTATACTCGTAACTAGTATGTATGTATAAAGAAAGAAAAAAAAACCACGGTTAGGTGGTATATACAATTATGGACGGGCTGCCGAGTGCCGACACAGAGGTAGCCACAGCCGTGAACTACCGCACTGTACTGTGTCTGCTGCTAATATATAGACTGGTTGATAAAGAGATAGTATACTCGTAACTAGTATGTATGTATTAAGAAAGAAAAAAAAACCACGGTTAGGTGTTATATACAATTATGGACGGGCTGCCGAGTGCCGACACAGAGGTAGCCACAGCCGTGAACTACCGCACTGTACTGTGTCTGCTGCTAATATATAGACTGGTTGATAAAGAGATAGTATACTCGTAACTAGTATGTATGTATAAAGAAAGAAAAAAAAACCACGGTTAGGTGGTATATACAATTATGGACGGGCTGCCGAGTGCCGACACAGAGGTAGCCACAGCCGTGAACTACCGCACTGTACTGTGTCTGCTGCTAATATAGACTGGTTGATAAAGAGATAGTATACTACTAATATTATATATACTGGTGGTCAGGTCACTGGTCACTAGTCACACTGGCAGTGGCACTCCTGCAGCAAAAGTGTGCACTGTTTTAATATAATATTATGTACTCCTGGCTCCTGCTATAACCTATAACTGGCACTGCAGTAGTGCTCCCCAGTCTCCCCCACAATTATAAGCTGTGTGAGCTGAGCAGTCAGACAGATATATAATATATATTATATAGATGATGCAGCACACTGGCCTGAGCCTGAGCAGTGCACACAGATATGGTATGTGACTGACTGAGTCACTGTGTGTATCGCTTTTTTCAGGCAGAGAACGGATATATTAAATAAACTGCACTGTGTGTCTGGTGGTCACTCACTATATAATATATTATGTACTCCTGGCTCCTGCTATAACCTATAACTGGCACTGCAGTAGTGCTCCCCAGTCTCCCCCACAATTATAAGCTGTGTGAGCTGAGCAGTCAGACAGATATATATAATATTATATATAGATAATAGATGATGCAACACACTGGCCTGAGCCTGAGCAGTGCACACAGATATGGTATGTGACTGAGTCACTGTGTGCTGTGTATCGCTTTTTTCAGGCAGAGAGCGGATTATAAATAAAACTGGTGGTCACTATCAGCAAAACTCTGCACTGTACTGAGTACTCCTAATGCTCCCCAAAATTAGTAAATCAAGTGTCTCTCTAATCTATTCTAAACGGAGAGGACGCCAGCCACGTCCTCTCCCTATCAATCTCAATGCACGTGTGAAAATGGCGGCGACGCGCGGCTCCTTATATAGAATCCGAGTCTCGCGATAGAATCCGAGCCTCGCGAGAATCCGACAGCGTCATGATGACGTTCGGGCGCGCTCGGGTTAACCGAGCAAGGCGGGAAGATCCGAGTCGCTCGGACCCGTGAAAAAAAACATGAAGTTCTGGCGGGTTCGGATTCAGAGAAACCGAACCCGCTCATCTCTACTGTATGTATGTTTTTGTTATCCCAGCATGCATTAGCAGGCATTGACTGTAAGCGCATGCAAGTGATTGTGGTTCAAAGGGCACCAGTCGCCAATGACTGTGAATGCATGCTGAAACATGTTGTTGTGCAATAGCTAATAGCATTTCTCAGCAGTTTAGATAACATCAGCTGTATAATCTGCTCTTCTAAAAGTTCCCTGCAAAACACTTAATTTGAAGTTCAACTTTCCTGTATTCCAAAACCCATTTTGAGTGAAACCTGGTGAGCAAGAAATGCCAATTAACTACTGTAGGTGTAACTGTGGGAAAAACTCTGTAGAACTTTCGGTTTGAAAGGTATCTTTATTCTGTCATGTCATCTTTGAGCAAAATGTTCCACTTACTGAATGGTATTGAATCAGCCCTCATGAGTTTCTCCTTCTTATAGGAAAACGTTGGTGATTACATGTGACTACTCTAACACAGGACATAGAATTCCAAAAGGATAGCTTTGTGCTCACTGTGTGTGAGCTAAGATCCTCAGTGACTGTCATTAACAGAGTGACCTGGAAACAACACACATATACTATATATAACATTTATACCTGTCACCTTCTCAAGCCACTCAAACAATTCTTCCCTCTGCCTACCTTTGATTATGTAGTGCAGTGGCGTAACTAGAATTTTTTCTCCCCCAAGCCAAAAAAAATCTGTGCCCCCCCCCCTCCCCCATAATTAGCACTAGTAAAGCTGTGAATCTGCCTTCAGATTGCTGAAATGGGCGTGGCTTTGCATAAATGGGCATGGCATTGCAGGAAAAGACTACCTTATACACCAGTTTTGCAACCTGCATGCCCAGACGTTGGCCACCACAGGAAAAAAAATAATCCTGATTCATGCCCCTTACATTATTTGTCATTTTTCCTCCGTATAGTAATGCCCAGTATACATTATGCCACATACTACAATGGCCCTTAGACATTATGCCACACACAATAATGCCCATGACACAATATGCCACACACCATAATGCCCCCGACACATTATGCCACACACCGTAATGCCTGTGACACATTATGACAGGCATCGCAATGCCCATTATACATTATGCTACACACTGCACACTGATGCATTATAGCACATACAATGCCTGTGACACATTATGACACACACCGCAATGTCCATGATACATTATGCCACATACTGCAATGACCCTGAGACATTATACCACATACCACAATGCCCGTGATTATTATTATTATACTTTATTTACATGGCGCCACAAGGGTTCCGCAGCGCCCAATTACAGAGTACATAAACAAATAATCAAGCAGGAAAACAGCAACTTACAGTTGACGACAATATAGGACAAGTACAGGATAAATAAACATAGCTACATCAGCAGATGACACTGGAATAAGTATCAGGTGGCAGAAGACTGCTGGATTTGGTGCAGTTGAATATTATTAGAGTAAGAAAAGGATAAGCACATGAGGGAAGAGGGCCCTGCTCGTGAGAGCTTACATTCTAAAGGGGAGGGGTAGACAGACAAGAGTGAGACAGTTGGGGTACATAGAGAGCATGGAACAGAGGTTTAGGATGAGATTTGGCTGGGTTTGGTGAAGAAGTGGGTCTTGAGAGCCCGTTTGAAGTTTTGTAGAGAGGTGGAGAGTCTGAGGGAGAGAGGTAGGGAATTCCAGAGAAGTGGTGCAGCACGTGAAAAATCTTGGATGTAGGAGTGGGAGGAAGTAATCCGTAGGCAGGAGAGTCGGCGTGCATTAGCAGAGCGAAGAGGACGTGTGGGAGTGTAAAGGGAGATAAGTTCAGAGATGTAAATGGGAGAGGAGTGGGTGAGGGCTTTGTAAGCAAGTGTGAGAAGCTTGAAATGGATTCTGAAAGGGAAGGGGAGCCAATGTAGGTCTAGTAAGAGAGGAGAGGTAGACGTAGTGTGTTTGGTGAGGAAAATGAGCCGGGCAGCAGCATTGAGGATAGATTGGAGTGGAGAGAGGTATTTGTCAGGAATGCCAGTCAGAAGGAGATTACAGTAGTCCAGTCTGGAGATGACCGGTGAGTGGATAAGAGTCTTAGTAGCATCCTGGGTCAGAAAGGGTCTGATCCTGGAATATTTTTTAGATGAAAACGGCAGGTTTGTGAGAGGTGCTGAATGTGTGGTTTGAAGGAGAGGGAGGAGTCAAGGATTACTCCAAGACAGCGCACTTGGGGGCTAGAGGAGATAGTAGTGCCATCAATAGATAATGAGATTCTAGGAGGTGAGGTTATGCGGTAGGGAGGGAAGATGATCAGCTCAGTCTTAGACATGTTAAGTTTAAGAAAGCGCTGGGACATCCAGGAAGAGATAGCAGAGAGACAGTTGGAGATACGAGTGAGGAGAGCAGGGGAGAGGTCTGGAGAGGAAAGATAGATTTGAGTGTCATCAGCATGGAGATGATATTGGAAACCAAAAGAACTAATGAGCTTACCTAGTGAGGACGTATAGAGAGAGAAGAGAAGAGGACCAAGGACAGAACCTTGGGGTACCCCTACAGTTAGTGGAAGTGAGGGGGAGGTGGAGTCATGAGAGGAGACAGAGAATAAATGGTCAGAAAGGTAGGAAGACAGCCAAGAGAGGGCAGTGTCACACAGACCAATGGAGTGAAGGATTTGCAGTAGGAGAGGATGGTCCACAATGTCAAAAGCAGCAGAGAGATCAAGTAGAATAAGTAGAGAGTAGTGTCCCTTGGATTTAGCAACATGGAGGTCATTGCATACTTTTGTAAGGGCAGTTTCAGTGGAGTGGAGAGGACGGAAGCCAGACTGGTATGGGTCAAGCAGTGAGTGTGAGGAAAGAAAGGAAGTAAGGCGGTTGTAGACAATACACTCAAGGAGTTTGGAGGCAAAAGGGAGGAGAGAGATGGATCGGTAGCTGGAGACAGTGTTTGGATCAAGGGTAGGTTTTTTAAGAATAGGAGAGATGAGTGCATGCTTGAAGGCAGAGGGGACAGTGCCTGATGAGAGGGAGAGATTGAGAAGGTGGGAAAGATGGGAACAAGCAGAAGGAGAGAGGTAGCAGAGGAGGCGAGAGGGGATAGGGTCAAGTGGGGAGGTGGTGAGTGGACAGGAACGAATGAGGGCCATGACTTCCTCTCCAGATGCATGGGAGAAAGATGTCAGAGTTGGTGCGAGGGATGGGGAGGGTTGGTAAGGGATGGGAGAAGGCTGGATACTAATGGTCTGTTGTGATGTGATGTCCTGACGTATGGAGTCAATTTTGGATGTGAAGTACGTGGCAAAGTTAAGAGCAGAGAGTGAGAAAGGGAGACGAGTTGGAGGTGGGCAGAGGAGTGAGTTGAGAGTGGCAAAGAGGCGCCGGGGGTTGGAAGACTGGGAGGAGATGAGGTTCTTGAAGTATGACTGTTTAGCAAGAGAAAGGGCAGCACTGAAGGATGAGAGCATAAGTTTGAAATGGAGGAAGTCTGCCTTAGAGCGTGATTTCCTCCAGTGTCGCTCAGCAGTACATGAGCATTTTTGCAGATATCTGGTGCATTTGGTGTCCCAGGGTTGAGGTCTTAATTTGCGAGGGTGAATAGTGGTTGATGGAGCAGCAGAGTCAAGAGCAGAAGTAAGGGATGCATTGTATGTGGAAGTGGCTTGTTCAGGGCATGAGTGAGAGAGAATAGGAGAGAGAAGTGAGTCAAACAGGGAGGAAAGGAATGTGGTGTCAATAGCTTCAATGTTACGCTTAGTGATGGTAGCCTTAGGAGGTAGAGATGGGGAAGTCGAGAGAGATAGGTTAAAGGAAAGCAGGTGGTGGTCAAAGAGTGGAAATGGGGAGTTTGAAAAATCAGAAATATCACAGCGGTGAGTGAAGACCAGATCCAGTGAGCTCCCATTCACATGGGAGGGTGAGTAGGTCCACTGGGAGAGACCAAGTGAAGAGGTGAGATTAAGGAGTTTAGAGGCCAGGGATTGTGTGGGGATGTCAATAGGGATGTTGAAATCGCCTAGGATAATGGAGGGAATGTCAGAAGAGAGGAAGTGAGGAAGCCAGGAAGCAAAGTTGTCGATTAATTTGGAAGCAGTGCCAGGGGGGCGGTAAATGACAGCTACTCTAAGATGTACTGGTTGGAAGAGGCGTATGGCATGGACCTCAAATGTAGAGAATGTATGGGATGGTTCTGGTGGTATGAGTTGGTAGGAGTAACTAGAAGGTAAAAGGACCCCAACACCACCCCCATGGCCACCCCCAGGTCGGGGTGTGTGTGTGAATGTGAGGCCCCAACAGAGAGAGCAGCAGGAGAAGTAGTGTCAGAGTGCATAATCCTAGTTTCAGTAATGGCTAGTAGGTGTAGGGAGTTGGAAATGAAAAGGTCATGAGTGGGGACCAGTTTGTTACAAACAGATCTGGCATTCCAGAGGGCACAGGATAGGGGGTATGAGTTTGTGGGAGAGATGTGAATGAGATTATCAGGGTTGCTGTAGCGATGAGGTGAGATTAACTTTGAGGGCAGGGATGATGAGAGAGTAGTGATGGTACGGATGCCTGAGCTAGGAGGGGAAACTGCAGGAGGTGGGCAGGGAGGGGGGTCAGTGTGATGTGAATGGGGGTGTGGGGAGGTGACAGGGAAGGGAGAGAGGGAGCAGGGCTGAGTTGTGGGGTAGCAGGACCATGGGGCAGAGGTGAATGAAAGTGGGGTAACAGGAAAGGAGGTGGAAGGAAACAGAGGGATGGAGGGGAGACAGAGGAAGGGAGAGAGGAGGAGGTGTAAGAGACTAGGGGGGAAGGATAAAGATACATTATTAGGTAGACACTGAGTGATGTGGGAAGTATATGAAAGCCTTGACATAGGGGGTCATTCCGAGTTGTTCGCTCGCAAGCTGCTTTTAGCAGCTTTGCACACGCTAAGCCGCCGCCTACTGGGAGTGAATCTTAGCTTATCAAAATTGCGAATGAAAGATTAGCAGAATTGCGAATAGACACTTCTTAGCAGTTTCTGAGTAGCTCCAGACTTACTCGGCATCTTCGATCAGTTCAGTCAGTTTCGTTCCTGGTTTGACGTCACAAACACACCCAGCGTTCGGCCAGACACTCCTCCGTTTCTCCAGCCACTCCCGCGTTTTTCCCAGAAACGGTAGCGTTTTTTCGCACACACCCATAAAACGGCCAGTTTCCGCCCAGAAACACCCACTTCCTGTCAATCACATTACGATCACCAGAACGAAGAAAAAACCTCATAATGCCGTGAGTAAAATACCTAACTGCATAGCAAATTTACTTGGCGCAGTCGCACTGCGGACATTGCGCATGCGTATTAGCGACTAATCGCTCCGTTGCGAGAAAAAAATAACGAGCGAACAACTCGGAATGACCCCCATAGTGTTAAGTAGGTAAATAGGTTGAGGGAAAGTGGAAGTAGGAGTGGAGGCTGTAAGGGAATCCGAGCAGAAGAATTGCAGAAATGCAGATGAGAAAAGCAGTGTAGGCTCAATGGGTGTAGAAAGATTTAGTATGAAATTAGTCAAAAGCGTAGATAAAGTGGGTGCAGAAATGTATTTGGAGTGTAAAGAAATTAAAGGATTGTGAAAGGTTTAAGAAGCGATGGTAATTATGTTAGATGTTTTAAGTGTTTGCAGGTAAAATTGCATTGGTGCAGCTGTGCTTCAAAAAACAAAATTACAATAATACAGATACAAGCATTTGTAGGTGAGATGGATGGTTTTTGAATTGTCCAAGTAAGGTAGTTCCGTGCTATTTAATCAGATGCAACAATCAGGAGGTGTGTGATCTGAGAAGTGACTCACATTTGTTATTAGTTCTTCAGTTTTCTTTGTTTTGTTAGATTGGTGTGCTTCTGTTTTCCTTCTTTTTCACTTCGATTGAACGCTGATGGAAAGCTGCTGTAATGTGACAATTTTATCACACTTTGATAAAAATGCACACTTAGATATTAAATGTACAGCCAAACGGCTTTGCACAGCCTACACCATTGACCTATAGTATACCACACACCGTAATGCCTGTGACACATACCGCAATGCCCGTTATACCCTATGCCACACACCGCAATGCCCGTTATACATTATGCCACACACTGCAATGCCCCTGAGACATTATACCACATACCACAATGCCCGTGATATAGTATGCCACACACCGTAATGCCTGTGACACATTACGACACACACTGCAATGTCTGTGATACATTATGCCACACACCGCAATGCCCATTACACATTAAGTCCTACAGTAAGGCTCCTAATTACTTTTAAATTACCTGGGTTTCATGCTCTTGGTTCCATGCACGGTGAGAGAGGTTTCATGCTCAGGGTGTCATGCTCGTTGCCAGGGATTTCATGCAGTAGGTGCTATGCTTGTTGCCAGAGGTATCATGTGCTGGGTTTCAAGCTTGTTGCCAGGTGGTAATATTCTTTGCCAGGGGTTTCATGCACTGGGTGTCATGCTCGTTGCTAGGGGGTAATGCTTGTTGCCAGGATTTCATGAGCTGGGTTTTGTGCTTGTAACCAGGGGGTAATGCTTGTTGCTAGGGCTGTGCTCCTAGTGCCACATATGCCCCCAGTGCCAGATATTCCCCCACAGTGCCAGGTACACGTATGCCCCAGTGCCAAATATGCCCCCCCAGTGCCAGGTACACATATACCTCCAGTGGCAAATATGCCCCCCTCCCCCCAGTGCCAGGTACACATATACCCACCAGTGGCAAATATGCCCCCCCAGTAAAAAATATGCTCCCCCAGGGACAAATATGCCCCCACAAGTGCCAAATATGCCCCCCAGTGCCAAATATGCCTCCCCAGTGCCAAATATGCTCCCCCAGTGTCAGGTAAACCCCCCCCCCTTCTCCGGGCTCCCCTGCTGCTGTGCTGTGAGTTTTGGGAAGGAGGACACGGAGGGCACAGCGTGCGCCTCTCCTGTGTGTTCTCCCTGCGTCTCCGGCGGCAGCGGCGTGTCTGTCAAATGAAGTGCCAGTTTGTGAGCCAATCAGAGCTCACGAACAGGCACTTCATTAAACAGACACGCTTCCGGAGACCCAGGAGGGACACACAGGAGAGGCGCACACTGTGCCCTCCCTGTCCTTCCCAGCAGAAATCAGTGGTGGCAGCTAGGGCTCCCCACTGCCCTGCGCGCCTCCAAACGATCACAGTGGCTGTGGACCCCTAGTTACGCCACTGATGTAGTGTATACCCAGGGGCGTAGCCAGACATTTGTGGGTCCCATAGCAACATTTTGAAGGGGCCCTTGTTCCAATACTTCTAGGGCAGAGGTACCCATAGAAAGTCCTTAAGACACCCTAACAGTCCAAGTTTTAAGGATAACCATGGCTGAGTACAGATTTTTAAATCAAAATGACTGAGGTACTAATTAAGTCACCTACGTGGTTATCCTTAAAACCTGGACCATTGGGGTGCCTTGAGGACCATGTTTGGGAATATCTATTCTAGAGATACGCCGCTCATGAGCAGTTAATTTTATGCTCCATAATAGTGCCCTTGTTTATTTTCTAAACCATAGTAGTACCTTGGTTAAAGTTATGTTATATCCCAGAGTAGTGCCCAAGTTTATTGTATGTCACATTGTAGAGCTGCCAGTACACATTATGCAACACAGTATCTCCAATTCTCATTATGATATAGAGTCCCCAATTCATATTATGCCCATTACAGTGCCTCCAGTTTATATTATACCACATTTTAGTGCCTCCACTTCATATTGTGTCCATTACAGTGCACCCAGTTCATATTACAGTATGTAACATTACAGTATAATGCCCTAAAGTTCATTATATACCACATTACAATGAGCAGATCCCGGGGCATAACTAGATTTATTGTAGGCCCCAAGTCCAAAACTTGAAATGTACCACCCAATGGTGAAAAATGTATACAACATATGTAACTGTTACAGGGTAGGTGGGACCCTCTCAGCTCTGGGCCCCATAGCAGCTGCACTCCCTGCACCTATATAACTATACCCTTGTAAATAACACATGTAACTGTGACAGGGAAGGTGGGCCTCTCTCAGGTCTGGGCCACTTAGCAGCTGCACTCCCTGCACCTATGGTAGCTACGCACTTGTATATACACCTCTATGCTTATATCTAAATCCTTTCCATCTCTCTCATATAAGAGTTTCATGTATCCAATGTAAGATCATGATGTGTTCCTCTATATCTGTATTATATCAGTGCATTCTGACACAGACATAAAGCATGAGAACTGAACGATAGTATAGGGGTGGGCCTAAATACGTACAGTGAGCTGGTCACATACTCCTCATGCACATTACATCTAGAAAAGGTCACTTGTCTAGACTCACAGGTAGGAATGTTTTGTTAGCCATCAGCAAGTTCAAAGAGGCTTAAGGCTCTCAAATAGGAAAATGGACAAAAGTGAAATCAATCCGCTTTTGCTACCTAGCTGCTAAGATGAAAATAAAAGACAGTGCACTGTGCCTAGCTTATCTAATGTACTAGAGTATTGCTTGTCTCACTAACAATTTTGTTTGTGTCTTCAATTTTAGCTTTTGTTATAATCTGTGGATATTGCATTTTACATGCTGTAAATTAAATATTGGACTTAATGCACTAAAAAAACACAGAGTGTTAAAATGCTTAATTCAAGTAGGTAAAAGCCTGAGGGCATTTAAAGCTTGGCTCATATCATGTAAATATTGCATTAAGCATTCTATTATTGTACAGGATGCTTATTCGTAATGTCTGTGGGGAGGACTGCTTCCAAAGATTTCAATTTCAATAAACAGATTATGCAGACGCTCGGTATACAATAAGGAAGGTAGTAATGAATTGGTTATAAAGTCCCTTGCCATTCGTTTGGTATTTTTTAATTTTGTAAATAACATCACAAGTGTTCTGGGGTAAGTGTTTGTGTGCTTATTTATTATTGACTTTTTTCAAAATGCATTTAACATGAGAATTTATTGCAAACATCAAAAGCAGCATCTGGCGGAGGGTGCTGGCTGATAGAATCTGTAGTATTAAAGAGATTGAAGAAAGCTACGAGACTTAAATAATAACTTGAAATAAATTATTGATGGATACTTATTTAAAAATATTAAAATACTATTTTATGTTTTTGAAAAGTCTTGAAAGTAAATCCAATAAATGTATAGAGGATGTCACTCAAGTCTATAAGACATAGACTTATGGTTTAACTGAATCATTACACTAAAATTCAAACAGGAGAACTGATGATATACTGAAGCATTTAAATACACTACCATGTACACAGATACAGTATGTTGATGGGATGCTTGCCATGAGATGTCTTCTACTGGAGTAATTATAGATAAGAAACGTTGCTGGGCTATTTATGTGATACGGCTTGTTTCAGTTCTGGTTTGTTGCAACCATCTACTGCCTACTACTGCTTTATGTATGGGGGTAATTCAGACCTGATCGCTGCTGTGCGTTTTCTGAACTGCGCATGCATATGTACCGCAATGTGTCGGTGCATCGGACGACTGCACCGGGCATTGGTGCCTAGTGACTGGATGGGGCAAAAAAAAAATCGATCGCACAGGTTATGGCAAGGTGATTGACAGGAAGAGACCATTTGTGGGTGGCGACTGACCGTTTTACAGGAGTGTCCGGAGAAACGCAGGAGGGATCAGGCGTTTTCCGTGAGGATGTCTGACCTCAGCTCCGGCCCCGATCAGCATGGAATAAACGCAGCAGCTGAGTAAGTCCTGGGCACTGCAGAGACTGCACAAACTGATTTTTTGCAGGTCTCCTGCAAAAGCGAACGCAAACCTACACACACCATATACCCTCCCCCTGTAGGCAGTGACTATCTGATCGCAGGGATGCAAAAAACGCACCCTAGCGATCAGGTCTGAATTAAACCCTATATTACTAAGGTACATATGACTGTAAGGAGCCAGACTGTGCATACTGCACAAGGGGAAAGAGCTGCAATCCAAAAATATATCTTTACTGTGAAGACTATGTAATTAGTACCATAATATTTTGGGGTTGATTAGCTCATCCATTGATATATCATACTTACCTACTCTCCCGGAATGGGCGGGAGGCTCCCGAAAATTGGGTGGTGCTCCCGGCCACCCAAAAGAGTTGGCAAGTCTCTGACTGGCAACTGAGCCTCCGCTCCCCCTGGGGAAACACTCAAGTATCCTCCTCCTTTAGGAGGAGGCAGCCAGGTCAGCTCAGCAGGGAACATGGTGCGGCAAAGGGAAGCATAACGGGGAGGAGCAGGGGGCATGGCAGTGAGATTGCAGGAGGTGGGGCCATGATGCATTGGCACTGCGGGGGATACTTGAGTGTCTATCTATTTATCTATCTCTCTATCTCTCTATCTATCTATCTATCTATCTATCTATATATATATATATATATATATATATATATATAAAAAGTCCAGCAAGGAGCATAAAAGTAACAAATGGACCACACTGTCTGTGAGTCTCTGCCATTGTTATTTATATATATAAATATATATACAAATCCAGCAGCATCCGGCACTCCAATATCAAAGTCACTGATGCTCAGGTGCCAGAACAAAGCATATGCAAACATCCAACAAGGAACGGCACTCAGAGACAGATCATTAGAAAAATTTGTATTCCAGATAGTAAGTCAACGTTTCGGGGAATAAATCCCCGTCGTCAGGACAAATACACAGCAGAGTAACAAACAAAGCATTCACTTACCCTCCTAAATACCCGAGTGTGCTCATCGCCGCCATCCCTTCCGTGCACGCCCGCAGCTCTCACTGCTTCCGCTAACGCCTCCACTCATCCGCTTCTGGAAGCCGCCGTTTCCATGGGAACCACAGCTTGCGGTTCACCTCGTCTCCGGCTGCGTTCCACCAGCGGGGGGAGACGCAGGCCGAGCATACAGAGGAGGCAGGGCTGTAACAAGAAAGGGACGGACACTGCAATGAGACAATATACAAAAAATACATATAAGACACAACATAATAAGAAATCAACAGTACCAATAGAGACTGTCACAAATAACATCCAACCCAACATCCCTAAATAGACACAAATAAAGCAAAAAGGTTACACAAGCATATTCCAGTTGATTTTTTCATTTAAACCCCCGGGAGCACAAGTACCCAGTCTCATGATCCATTTGGTTTCTTTAACTAACAGAGACTTAGCACGATCACCACCCCTTAAACTAAGGGGCATATGATCAATAATAAAGTATCGTAAAGACTCCAGCGAATGGCCCGCACTCTTAAAGTGTTTAGCCACCGGTTGGTCAATTGGTTTACCTTCAAGGGTGAGTTTAATGGCCGATCTGTGTGCGGCCATCCTTTCAGAAAACTTACGTGTAGTCTGGCCGACATACATTAGCCCGCAAGGACAAATGATGATGTATACAACAAACATAGATGAACAGGTTAGAACAAACCTGATATCATATGTTTTGTTGCAATGGGGATGCTTGAAGGATTTGCAGTTCAGCATAAATTTACATGTCGCACATCCACTACATCGGTAACAGCCATCAGGTTTATAGTAAACATTGGGGTGCCTAGTCAGACCCATACCAGTGATATCAGTTCTGACTACTCTGTCCTTGATGTTATGCCCACGACGAAACGACATCAGAGGGGTAGTATGATGGAACACTTTTAACTCAGGGTCTGATGACACTATAGGCCACAAGGCCTTAGTGGCTCTACTAATACCCCCGCTAGAGGAGGTATAGTCACTGGGGAAAGGAATCCTATGAGTAAGATGTCTATGCTTCGGTTCCAGAAGGGTTTGCCGAGACATGCCCAACACTTCCTCTTTCTGTCTGTCAAGCATGACAGGATCATACCCACGTGAGGCAAACTTATGGACCAAGGAGTCAAGTTCTTCAGGAACTTTGGAGGAGTCTGATGCTATACGAGCTACTCGCATCATCTGCGAATGAGGGAGCCCTTTCTTCAGGGGCTCAGGATGGTGACTGGACGCTAGTAAAAGGGTATTACGGTCGGTTGGTTTATGGAAAACCTCAGTAGACAGACAGCCATTTTCGAGGTGAATTTTCACATCAAGAAAATGGATGTCCGTCAAACTGCACGAGTACGTGAATTTAATAGGAGTATCTGAACTGTTGACACCATCTATGTACTCCACAAGCTTATCCTGACCCCCACCCCACAGCAGAAAAATATCATCAGTGTAGCGACAGTATAATAAAATACTGTCGCCAATCGAAGAAAAAAATATGTTGCTCTTGTTCAAACATAAAAACATTTGCATACGACGGGGCCACAGGGGACCCCATCGCACAGTTTCTCAGCTAAAGAAAAAAAGAGCCATCAAACAAAAAATAATTGCGATTAAGGGTTAATTCAAGGAGGGACAAAAACAGCTCGTGGTCAAAAAGCTGTTCAGAGAGTTCAGCCTTTAAAAAGTTCCTCATAGCAAGTAAACCTGCGTTGTGCGGGATAGCCGTGTAGAGACTGCAGACATCTAGACAGCATAGTAAAGTTCCTGGAGGGATATCTGACAAGGACTGTAGTTTGTTAAGAAATGCAGTAGTATCCTTCAAAAAAGAGTCTCTAGATAACAGCAAAGGCTGTAGGATGGAATCAAGTAGCTGGGCAACAGGTCGATATAAAGAATCTGGAGCCGATATAATCGGGCGTCCAGGAGGTTTCGTGGAATTCTTGTGCAACTTCGGGAGTGTGTAAAGTAACGGCACCCTGGGATGACTAATATTAAGTGCTTTAACAATTTTGTCTGGTAATTTACCAGACAATTGGGCTGAATTGAGGATCCTCTAAAGCTCTTTCTGGAATTGAGATGTCGGATCAGATGGCAATTTCCGATAAACCTCCACATCATCAAGTTGAGCATAAATCTCATCCCTATAGAATTGTAAATCTAAAATGACGATTGCACCGCCTTTGTCGGTAGGTCTGATTATAATATCGTCATAAGACGCTAAATTTTCAAGTTCTTTAGTTTCTGCTCTGGAGAGATTAAACTTGATTTTAGCTGGGGCTGCAGAATGTTTGGTGATAGAATCATCTAACAGCCGGTGGAAGGATTTTAATGAAGCGTTAGACGAAACTGGATCGAATGAAGATCTTGATGAGCGTTTAAGGAAACTTGAAAAGATAGATGTGTCATTGGTATCAGGAGAATGCTGAAAGAATTATTTTAGCCTCAATTTGCGTGAAAATGCATGAATGTCTTTAGACCAACTGAAGGTATCGTGGAGGTTAGTGGGGACAAAGCTCAAACCTTTGCACAGTACCGAAATTTCCGCCGGCTCTAGTTTCCGCTGGGACAGATTGAAGATTAGCGTTTTTGGCGCTGGGTCACAGCGCGCACCCCTTTTGTTCTGGCCACCCCGGCGGGTGGCAGTGAAGTTATAGGTTTTGTAGTGGCTCGACCACCTTTGACTAAAGGGGCTTCCTTATTACCAGGTGCATCATCTGCTTCAGATGTAGCAAATTCGCTGTCCGAACTCGAGCGCGGTTCCTGTCGGTTACTGGACGAGGTTTTCTTATGCCAAGGTCTCCTTGTTCTGGGAAATCGCTGATGAGCTTTAGCTGGTTCGTTTCCCACCAACCATCTATAAACTTGGTAGTCCTCATAGTCTGCATCAACCGCCAGTTTTTTGTTGCGTTTAAATTTGAGCAAATCTTTCTGATACTGTTGACACTGAGTCTCCAGTTTCCTTATCCAATCCTGGGAAGAATCCTCCTCCAGCACTTTGAGAGAAGCAGTTTCAAACGCGGCAATCTTCGATCGGGTCGCCATCAATTCTGTATTAGCTTCATTAATCACCAGTATCATGAGGTCAAAGGCGCATTTATTTAAAATGGCAACCCATTTACGGACAAAGTCCGGGTTGTTACGCCCTATGGTAGGGACGTTCCTCACCCGGAATCCCCTAGGGATTTTATGTTCCCTAAAATATTCAGAAAGGGAACTGCCATGTAGCATATAATCAATCTCTCTGCGCTTCAATCTCCAAATCTGATGAAATAATGTTTCTGCATTCACACCCTTATCAGGGTCTGTAATCACTTCTTGACATAGGATCTGTTCAATTTCAGCCTGTGAGAAGCTAAACGTTTCTCCCATATCCGTGATCCGGGAGCACTGAAAGCCAGGAGCATCCTGGGGAGATGTAGTAGCAGAGTCCATCTTGGTGCTGTGGCTTACAAAAAAATAGTAGAATAAGTGCTGTAACAAACGGTGGGTGCCATGCAACGAATGCTCCCAAGCTGGGGCACTATTACACAAATCCAGCAGCAGCCGGCACTCCAATATCAAAGTCACTGATGCTCAGGTGCCAGAACAAAGCATATGCAAACATCCAACAAGGAACGGCACTCAGAGACAGAACATTAGAAAAATTTGTATTCCAGATAGTCAGTCAACGTTTCGGGGAATAAATCCCCGTCGTCAGGACAAATACACAGCAGAGTAACAAACAAAGCATTCACTTACCCTCCTAAATACCCGAGTGTGCTCATCGCCGCCATCCCTTCCGTGCACGCCCGCAGCTCTCACTGCTTCCGCTAACGCCTCCACACATCCGCTTCCGGAAGCCGCCGTTTCCATGGGAACCACAGCTTGCGGTTCACCTCGTCTCCGGCTGCGTTCCACCAGCGGGGGGAGACGCAGGCCGAGCATACAGAGGATATATGTCGGCCAGACTACACGTAAGTTTTCTGAAAGGATGGCCGCACACAGATCGGCCATTAAACTCACCCTTGAAGGTAAACCAATTGACCAACCGGTGGCTAAACACTTTAAGAGTGCGGGCCATTCGCTGGAGTCTTTACGATACTTTATTATTGATCATATGCCCCTTAGTTTAAGGGGTGGTGATCGTGCTAAGTCTCTGTTAGTTAAAGAAACCAAATGGATCATGAGACTGGGTACTTGTGCTCCCGGGGGTTTAAATGAAAAAATCAACTGGAATATGCTTGTGTAACCTTTTTGCTCTATTTGTGTCTATTTAGGGATGTTGGGTTGGATGTTATTTGTGACAGTCTCTATTGGTACTGTTGATTTCTTATTATGTTGTGTCTTATATGTATTTTTTGTATATTGTCTCATTGCAGTGTCCGTCCCTTTCTTGTTACAGCCCTGCCTCCTCTGTATGCTCGGCCTGCGTCTCCCCCCGCTGGTGGAATGCAGCCGGAGACGAGGTGAACTGCAAGCTGTGGTTCCCATGGAAACGGCGGCTTCCGGAAGCGGATGTGTGGAGGCGTTAGCGGAAGCAGTGAGAGCTGCGGGCGTGCACGGAAGGGATGGCGGCGATGAGCACACTCGGGTATTTAGGAGGGTAAGTGAATGCTTTGTTTGTTACTCTGCTGTGTATTTGTCCTGACGACGGGGATTTATTCCCCGAAACGTTGACTGACTATCTGGAATACAAATTTTTCTAATGATCTGTCTCTGAGTGCCGTTCCTTGTTGGATGTTTATAAATATATATATGGATACTGGATCACCACTGTTTGTCTTTTGGAGGGTTCCATATCTATATGATTTTGTAAGGATATTTCTCCTATATCCGAATTCCACACCTCTAGTTGACCCATGAGGTCCACTACCATATGAATTTGCTGATTTCATCATCTATAGGAATTTCACGTACATTAAAGTTTTATGAAATCCGAGTAGCTGACTCACGAGGATCGATGCCACCATCGTATGTTTTAGTGATGTTGGACTTCTTCTTTTGAGTATCCCCAATTGACTGTCTGGGTTCACTGTATTTTATTGACATTATTTACCTCAGAGAAGCACCCCTGATGAAGTCTTGACATAAGACGAATTGCGCTGTGTTACCGTTCTATTATTTCTGATGTTATCTCCGAATGCTCAATGAGGAGGAATAAATACACAGCAGAATACTTACCTTCACTCTTCTGCAACTCATTGATTGATTTGTATAGGAGAAACATATCTTGGTGTCTATGCAATGCGATGGACATTAATTGTGCTTTTGTACCTTTTTAATACATTTTTATGAAGGAACAGTTCATTGTTTATGCTTAAAAGCTTGTACACCTAAACCTGTGAAACCTTCCACGGTTCTTTTAATCAATAGGGGTTGACATAATCCCCTGGCGCCAATTCCTCTATTTGTCACTTTATATATATATATATATATATATATATATAGATAGATAGATAGATAGATAGATATAGATAGCTATAGATAGATATAGCTAGATATAGATAGATATATAGATATATAGTCTTTAGATCACCCCAGCTAGGAAAATCATCCATGGCACTGTAAAAATGTTGCTGTAGCCTGACAACGAGACTTTGCGCCTCGAAACAGTAAACCGCGAAGTGTGGGTGACCCCAATTAACTTTGCAGTTAACCGCAGACCTCAAAGTTCCCATCATTGGTTATAATGGAGCGCCGCTAAGCTACATTGTTACCAGTGCGCTCCTCCTGATTGACAGTGTAGGAGCGCACAGCCAATCAGGAGAGTGCCATGGCGTGGCGCTCCCTAATTGGCTGGCAGGACCTTCACTGATAGAAGTCATGAGGGGTCCCGCCAGTTGGGGAAAGGGGTTCCATGTGTAAACATGGAACCCTTTCAATGCGTGGTTCGGGTTATTCATTTTTTTATTTTTAACAAGTCCCTGGATTACAAAGTTAAAGAAGAGGACCGATCTACACTGGATTATTTGTAAGTATAATTTTATTTTTACAGGTAATCCGTGGATTCTACTGGACAAGGGGACGTGAATCGCAGCGTTGGAGGTCGGTAAGTATGTGAGTGTGTAAGTGTGTGTAATTAAAGTTATACTATCACGGTGTGTGTGTAGTGTTTTTTTGGGGGGTATTTTTTTTGTAGTAGAACTACAGGTACCAGCGGGTCCGTTATTTTCCCGCATGCTGGTACTTGTGGTTCTACAAGTACCAGCTTGTGGTGGAGGCTTGCTGGGACTTGTAGTTCTTCTGCAACAAACAATATTCTTTCATTTTACACAAAGGCTATCAGCCTCCCATCCACCGCCCACGGATGGGGGACAGCCTCGGGCTTCACCCCTGACCCTTGGGTGACTGGAGTTGCGGACCCCTTGATTTAAGGGGTCCTTACTCAGCCAGGGTACCCCGGACAGGGGTGACTAGTTGGGGGGCTAATGCCATGGCCACAGGGACCAGTATAAAAGTGTCCCCTGGCTGTGACATTATCTCTCTGGTTAGTGGAGCCCGGTGCTGGTTTAAAAAATATGGGGAACCCCTACGTCTTTTGTCCCCCGTATTTTTTTAACCAGGACCGGACGCAGAGCCCGGTGCTGGTTGTTTAAATATGGGGGAACCCTACACAATTTTCCCCCTGTATTTTTACAACCAGGACCAGCTCAAAGAGCCTGAGGCTGGTTATACATAGGAGGGGGGACCCCACACAATTTTTTTTTACATTTTTAACCCTTTCATCACTTCATAGAATATACACAATGAAGCCCTGCACGGATCTCACTGATCCGGCCGGGATTTCTTTGTGTTATGTCCGGCAGTGTTTTACTAATCACTCCCGTAAAACACTGCCCGACAAAACGAATCACATCAACATCGGAAAATACGAAAATAGAAAAGACGGAAGCTTAGTAAATTACCGTAGATGGATTAAAAAAGTTGCAGTAAAATACGTCAGATAAAATTTGAGATCAAACTCCCTAAAAAATGACACAAACACGAATATTAGTAAATAAACCCCCAGGTCTGCTTTTTACAAATATACAGCTATTGGCCTTTTAGGTGTTCATAGTTTTAATTTTATATCTAAAAACCACTTACAAGATAAGCATTGGCTTTTTATGTGAATATGTATTAATAAATTTATTGACTTTTTATGGTATATGTTGGATATTAATGTATATATTTAGTAATAAAATTATACTTTTTGAAAGTACCTCATACCCACTCTACAGTTTATAAAACATATGCACGGGCCACAAATTAGTTAGGCTCATGCTTATTAGTGGGTTGATATATGCATAGATTATTAGCTATTAGGGGTTTATATTCAGCGCTAACACTCACTCATGCTAATAGACTTTCTTAAAATAAAACTGCTCAGTATTTGTGTGATGCATGGAAAAGCAGACAGTATTTTCTCTGTATGCAAAAAAATATAAAATGTGTACACTTCATCATGAATTGCCTTGTATCTTTTGCAAGCAAAATAAAAAAAAGGCAAAAGGTTTGCGCTTGGACAAACCATGTTGTAGTGCAAGTGGTGAATATATATTTATTGTTTTTGCATACATGGTAAATACTGGCTGCTTTTGCATGTAGCCCACAAGTACTGGACAACTTCAGTTTGAAATTGCCCCAATGACTGCTCTTCTGCCAGTCCTTTACTTGCTAGTAACTTTCAAACTTTGTTCATGTTTACTGTCATGTTTATTGTATTTGGAGTCTTGTTATCATTACAAATGTTTTAGCAAAGAGTACTGTTTTTAATTTGGAGCAGCAATTTTATTAAGTAAAAAATATAAAACATTTTTGTTTGCTTGTTATCACACTTGATTGGAAGTTACATATCATACATGCTAGGATTATGCCAATACGATACTGAAAGTGATGCCGCAATGCTTTTATGTTTCACTCTTTTTATTGTCATCCAAGACCATGAGCTTTTGACTTGAAGTTGATACATCACACTTCAAGATTTAAGAGTACACAGTACATTTATATATATGTATCCTATCTACTGCCCTTTATTATATATTACAATTCTTTTGTCCATCCTGCTATCTGCTCAGCAACACTAGGTTTGCAAGACTGTTTGCCTGTATTTGTCCACTTGGTCTAATGTTAGAAATGATGTACCAAGATCATTTTCAGTAGAACCATGCAGAGCTTTCTATCTAATCTCCCTAATTCTTGTAATAGATATTGGTTTATTTGTTATTGCAATGCATCTGTACAATATTATATCATTGTCTACAACTGAAACAAAAATATATTACAATACTAGGGCTGGTGGCTAATGCTTTCATATACTGTAATGTTCCTCTGTCTCCCATGGGCGCATATATTAGATACCTTAATAAAAGGGGGTGCAGGGTGATAGTCGTTTACTGACAAATCATCATAATAAAGTTAATGATGTAGGGTACTGTAGGGTGTATTTGTTAGACGTAAGTACTGATGGTTGAAGTCCAGATTGCATGAATCTAACTAAGCCAAATTATGTAGATAAACATTGGATTTTTTTTGTTAGTAAAGTCCTAACTAGTTGCTGACAGACCGCAGTGTGTTAGATATACATATTTTGTGTACATAGTTAACAAATCCAAGTTAAGAGTTACATGTGAAGTAATGTGGTTCAAGAACATGTAAGGTTAATACAAAAATATACAAAAAGCTAGGGCAAGCAGGTATATAAGAAGTACAGGGTGTTTCACTCGCTATTAGCCCCAAAGTTTTTCTTATAACGTTTAAAGTAATTGACTTAATTTAGTGAAATTTGACACAGACATGCCTTGGTCTATGAGAAACAAGAGGAAGTCATATCAAGCATTGAATGTGTTCACCATTAGCATCCAAGCAAGCTTAAAAATGTTGCTCAATGTTATGGAAGGTTTTAACAACATATCGGGAGTCACAGTCTCAGTGTCCCGCTGAATGTTTTCTCTTGGTACCATGGGAATCTGTGTCAATTACAGTATGTGACTCACTTCTGTTAGTCAGGAACCTTCAAATCTAGAACAATAGTAACATGATATCGACACAGGTTGGCTTTTTTTGCAACTCTTTGGCATGTGCTTGTGTAAACTCCCATTTCCTACGACAGTTTATGCAAAGACTTATGTGGAGAATTCTGAAGTCTGTTTATTACTTCTTGCACCGTTACTTCTGCCATTTTCAGAAGGCCTCCTCCATGGACATCCATAATGTTCCAGTGGTTTCCAGTTTTTCCCCAGATATTGAATGGTAAATTTTGCCAGTGGTTTCTGACCTCCAAACTGCTCAATAAATTATCTTTTGCATGCTTTTATCAACTCAGTTTTCCAGTACTCTTGGACAATAAATACGCGTTATTCAACTGTGTGCTGGTGCATATTGGCACGTAACACACAGACATGATGAATGTGGGCACCACAGTATACAACACCACTGTCAGAAGCAGGAACACCTACTGACTAGGGTGGTGAACAGCTGGCCTTCACTTCGCGCAAGTGTTAACAGTTGGCCTGGATGCAAAAAATATGCCAATTTCTCAGATTTAAGGATTTGTACTGAGACACCTGCCCATGGGTAGTGTATCAAATCCACCACTTGTGTACAAAAATACACCCTCAAATGCACATCAGTTGCGCCATCAATCATCTGCACAAACCTATGGTTGCGCAGAATGTCCATCAGAAGTATGCCACTAGAGCCATTGTAACTGTGTACACAGATGCAGTCACAGTAAGACTATGGAAAACAGTAAGACTATGTCCTTCAGCCACATTGAGTTAGTTTGCCAATTAATATACTGTAAATGGGAAATAACACTACAGTACATACTCCAAAGCTTTTCAATTCCAGCAATACATTTGCTAATGTGCTGTCCATGGTACTGAACATTGCATTCTTTGTTACAACAAAAATGAGAATTTATTAAATGATCAATGTTCAATGTTTATCCTGCAGCCTAACCTGCTGATGATAAAAGAATATATAAAGGCCTTATGTTTAAGGCCTTTTTAGTCAAATTCTGGTCCACTTAAAAAAATTAGATTCCTGCATTAAATTCAGTCTGGTTGATGAAATGTAAGCAGGTATCTATCAAAAATAGAGAAGAAAAAAATAGTTTTCGTTAAAAAAAATCTATTTATCAAAAGTTTTCCCATTGTGCAGTACAGATATACATATACAAGAAGCAATAACCAAGGCATTTCTGAAGCTAGAAAGTGGTCAGAAATAACAGAATTATAAACATTCCAGAAAGTGATCGCCATGGTGAATGAAAAGCTAGAAACATAATACAGTACAATCCAGTACATTATGGCCCTCATTCCGAGTTGATCGCTCGCTAGCTGCTTTTAGCAGCATTGCACACGCTAGGCCGCCGCCCTCTGGGAGTGTATCTTAGCTTAGCAGAAGTACGAACGAAAGATTAGCAGAACTGCTCGTAAAAATTTTCATGCAGTTTCTGAGCAGCTCAAAACCTACTCCTACCTTGCGATCACTGCAGTCTGTTTAGTTCCTGCTTTGACGTCACAAACACACCCTGCGTTCGGCCAGCTACTCCCCCGTTTCCCCAGACACACCTGCGTTTTTACCTGTCATGCCTGCGTTTTTTAGCACACTCCCTGAAAACGGCCAGTTACCACCCAGAAACACCCACTTCCTGTCAATCACTCACCGATCAACAGAGCAACAGAACAGCGTCGACCGACCTTGTGTAAAACTGCATAGTTTTGTGTGAAAGTACTTTGCACGTGCGTACTGTGGCCCGTACCCATGCGCAGAAATGCTGCTTTTTCACCTAATCGCCACGCTGCGACCGAAAGCAGCTAGCGATGAACTTGGAATGAGGGCCTATGTCAATATGGAATGGATAAATTGGTAGTATTATCTATAACTGTAAGAATAAGACGTATAGAAATGTAAAAGAGAGAGGAAAACAAAGTAGAATAAAGGACAAATGAGTTGGTTGGAAGTATGGGTAGTAAAAAGAAGGGGGGGAAAGGGAAGCTGCAATACCCAGTGATCTCTGTTTGTTATAAATGCAATTTTATCAATTTCAGTTGTTCTATTTATGCAAATAAGACACACATTTTGAGCAAAAATGCTCAGTACCTAGAGCACTGGGAAGGGCTATTGGCATCATTTGAACCACAGTATTAAAAGATACATCTGTAATCTATTACTGTGTCCATCTAGCACAGGCACAGGGAGAGCTGGTGGGTGGCCCCTGCTGCCTAACATACAGACAAAGCCTCTATTCTACCCTCAGCATTGTATGGATGTGCAGGCCTGTACCCTCAAGTCAGTGGTCACAGCCTGCACCCCATCCCTCCATGGGAGTCAGAAAACACAACATATTGGCGTAGTAGGTCTGAGTCAGAGATGGTTGTTAATGCAGTTTCTCTATCAATAGTGGTTGTGTACATATGCAAAAGTTTATCTCAGCCTTCCCTTTGTGCTCCCATGCGATGCAGTGTACGAGCACTGAACATCCAGGTTCAGTCACTGCATCCGTCTCTAAATCAGGCCTAGAGTGCACAAAGAAATTTTCAACAAAATACACAAAGAACTCCTATTATTCAGTTATATTTCATTTGTAGGAAACACACAAATTTACATTATTAAATACATAAGTACAATTAGACATGGTTAGTGACTTCTTTCAGCATGGTGGGGCCTCACTATCTTTTATACTTTTTTAACAAACTTGTCAATTTGCACGGAAAGCTCACTATTTCCTATGGTGTCACAAGTTGGCATTCAACATTGGTGACATTTTCATCAATCCTTCTTGAGTTGTTGCTTTGGGAAACCCATTATGCTGTATCACATGTATTAGTACTAATCCATAGGGTACCTGTAAAAAAAATAAATCCAATACTCACCTAAATCCATAGTACTGTAGATTGGTCCTTTATGTTCCATGTAGGCATCCATGGGTTAAAAAAACCAAAATGCAAACCTGATCCCAAAGAGGCATGTATGATCACATACACTTATACTACGTGAATACTGGTCTCACATGACTAATGTCACTAGAGGGACTTGGCCGCCAATCAGGAGACGCTGCCATAGCAAAAGCTTCCTGGTTGGCTTTGGTCTCCCTGAGCTCTGCCTATCACAGTTTGCCCATAAGAATGAATGGAGCCGCTCGGCTCTATTCACTTCTATAGTTGAAAACCAGTTGACCTTGTGGTTTCCTAACATAGAAGTGAATGCAGCCAAGCAGCTCCATTCATTTCTAAAGGCAAATTGTGATAGGCAGAGCCTGGGTAGACCAAAGCCAATCAGGAAGCTGTTGCTATGGCAGCGGCTCCTGATTGACTGCTGTATACCTGTGGTGACACCAGTCACGTGGAGGCCAGCATTTGCATAGTAAAAGTGTATGTGAGTACATACTGTACACTTATACATGTCCAGTTTGGATCAGGTTTTTTCCATTTTATTTTTATTTTTTCCCCCTGGGATGCCTACATGGACTGAAGAGGATTGGTCTACACTGGATTAGGTGAGTGTAAATATATATTTTTTACAGGCACCCTAAGGATTACTACTTGGACAAGTGGTCGTGTATGGCTATGTAAGTAAGTATATGTAAGTGTGAGTGTTTAAGTATATTTTATTAAAGTTATACTATCTAAGTTATACTGTATGTATCCTGCTTTATTTTATTTATTTTATAGGTGGAACTACAGGTACCAGCGGGCCCTTTAATGCCCCACATGCTGGTAGTTGCGGTTTGCCAAGTACCAGCATGCGGGGAGGGCTTGCTGGGACCTGTAGTTCCACAAGTAAAAGACAATATTGTTTTAATTTTTTAAACAATGACTATCAGCCTGGCACCCACTGCTCACATGTGCTGGGGACAGCCCCAGGCTACTGTCCTGGCCCTTGGGTTCTCTAGAGGAGTGTGGCTTTATTGGAGGGGTAACCACTCCCCCAGGGAACCCCAGCAAAGGCTGACTAGTTGGGGGGTAATGCCACTGCTGCAGGGATCTATATAAATGTGTCCCCCGGCTATAGCATTATCTTCTTAACTAATGGAACCCAGTGCTGGTTTAAAAATTATGAGAGAACCCTACAGTACATCCTTCTTGCCCGGTCCAAGAACCAAATGCTGGTTCTTAAAATACAGGGGGACCCTACACAATTTCCCCCCAGTATTTTAAGAACCAGGATCAGCTCAAGGAGCTCGGAGCTGATTATGCTTTCAAGGGGGGACCCCACTCAGTTTTTTTTCTTATTTTTAACTCTTTCACTCACTGACCCGTGCATGATTCTCCAAACACTCCAGCCAAAAGCAGGTCTATTTGAAATTTCCATTTCTGCATGAATTCCATCCTTTTGCAGCAATGTTTGTGTAATGTTGGCAGTGATTGAGAATATGAATCCTTGGTAAATTAGCGTGTTCTATGCAGTGTATGTGACAATACAACCGTGCTTGGCTGATGGTCTATTTGTTCGTACATGTGTGGCCGAACATGTATCTCAAAACAAATTGGTTAAACTCTGCCGTGTTTGGTGATTAATAAATTACAGAGATGCATTTTCACTCGGGAAAGCATGTTCGAATGGAATTGGGAGCTTAGTAAATTTCCTTATATATGGGAGGGCCTTCCTCAGACTGGGTGCAGTTCGAAAAAGTCCTGCAATCTTGAATTGGAGCAGGCAATGTGTGTAAATCTTAATGGTTATAATTATCTCAAACAAGTGTTTTTAACATTATTTTCCATAACCCTATATTATGTATACGTAGCATATTATATCAACTTTAAACATTAATGAAATATAGTAACTCAAATAATACAGTCTTATTTTTATCTGTTTTTTTTTTCAAAATATTATTTTATGATTCTTATGAATTATCTTTTTTTTCTAATAAAAGACAGACCATCTAACTTTTGGCACATGTTAAATATTAAATATTAGTGAACAAAAATTACAGTTTAATCGTAAAAGAGTCAAATTTCTAATGATAAAAAAAATATATAATACATTTTTTATCTAAAAAACAAAACAAAACAAAAATATAACATTTTCCAAATTGACAACAAATTATTTTTAGTGGGCACATCAAGACAGCCTGAAATCTGGCATAATCCTTAGGAATAAATAATATGACAAATGGAAGTTGATGCCTATTTTGTGTTGTATAATGGAGTTAAAGTAGTGACAGGACAATAACATAATAGAAGGCAGTGAAGCTTTCACTCTGCTTTACTTTAAATGGAACAAAAATCTTACAAATGAGAGGACAATAAAATAATGATTTGTAAAAAGGATAAAGGCATAATGTCGGCTAAGTCTATTAGTGACATAACACACTATAAATGCACTTAAATTACAGCATCTTCTTTTTTTTACCAGTAGATAGTTTTCAATTACTTATGATGCTTAAAATGAAAAAAATAATAAATGTAAATATGATGTGATGTGATGGAAGGTCTAAAAGCTGAGCTGTAACAATTTACTCTAGTATTTATGTGAAGTGAAAGGTTTAGGCTATTATATTTTTCATTATCATTTAATCTTGTTACATTTGGAGGGTCTCACTGCCACTTTTATGTGCTGTGCAGTGTTTATACCTTTCAATAGCACAATTACGTGGAGAATGGTTAGTAACCAGTACACTACCAAGCACTACATATATCAGACAGAAAAACCTTTATTTTACATTACATAAAACACAGTGCAGATTGTGTGTACAACTACAGTTTAATGACATTAAAAGTATATAAAAATAAATACAAATGCAGACATTAATTCTTGACAAAAACTTTTCTGGAATTGTCCTATGTGTTCTGTTTAAGTAATATTGTATATATACAGTGCCTTGCTAAAGGATTCACCCCCTTGGATTTGTACCTATTTGTTTACATTACAACCTGCAAGTTAAAAAATTTTTATGAATTTTATGTGAGGGATATACACAAAATAGTCTAAGTTGGTGAAGTGAAATGAGAAAAATGTATCTTAAGAAGAATTTTTATAAATTAAAATTTGAAGATTGGCAGGTGCATATGTATTAACCCCCTTTGCTATGAAACCCCTCAAAAGTTCTGGTGCAACCAATTACCTTCAGAAGTCACAAAAATTGTGAAATGAAATCCACCTGTGTGCAATCTAAGTGTCACATGATCTGTCAGTTTAAACACATCTTTTCTGAAAGGCCCCAGAGGCTGCCTCACACCATAAAGACCAAGGATCTCTCCAAACAAGTCAGGGGCAAAGTTGTTGAGAAGTACAAGTTAGGGTTTGGTTATAAAAAAATATCCAAATCTTTGATGATCCCCCGGAGCACCATCAAATCCATCATCTTCAAATGGAAAGAACATGGTACCACAACAAACCTGCCAAGAGAGGGCCGGCCACCAAAACTCAAAGACCGCGCAAGGAGGGCATTAATCAGAGAGGCAGCACAGAGACCAAAGGTAACCCTGAAGGAGCTGCAGAGTTCCACAGTAGAGACTGGTGTATCTGTGCATGTGACAACAATAAGCTGTACAGTCCATAGACCTGGGCTTTATGGAAGAGTGGCCAGAAAAAAGCCATTACTTAGTGTTAAAAATAAGAAGGCACGTTTTGAGTTTGCCAAAAGGAATGTGGACGACTCCCCAAATCTATGGAGGAAGGTGCTCTTGTCAGATGAGACTAAAATTGAACTTTTCGGCGACCAAGGAAAATTCTATGTCTGGCGCAAACCTAACACATCCCATCATCCCAAGAACACCATCCCCACAGTGAAACATGGTGGTGGCAGCATCATGCTGTGGGGATGTTTTTCAGCAGCAGGGACTGGGAATCTGTTTCGAGTCGAGGGAAAGATGGATGGTGCTAAATACAGTGATATTCTTGAGCAAAACCTGTTTCAGTCTGCCTGTGATTTGAGACTGGGATGGAGGGTCACCTCCAGCAGGACAATGACCCAAAGCATTCTGCAAAAGCAACACTCGAGTGGTTTAAGGGGAAACATTTAAATGTGTTGGAATGGCCTAGTCAAAGCCCAGATCCAAAGCCAGAAACTATCCAACATGAAGGAGCTGGAGCAGTTTGGCCTTGAGGAATGGGCAAGACCAGTGGCAAGATGTGGCAAGCTCATAGAGACTTATACAAAGGGACTTGCAGCTGTAATTGCGGCAAAAGGTGGTGCTACAAAGTACTGACTTTAGGGGGGGGGGTGTGAAGTTTTCTGTTATTTTGTCCTATTTGTTGTTTGCTTCACAATAGAAAAAAAAACATCTTCAAAGTTGTAGGCATGTTCTGTGAATGATCTGATGCAAACCTTCAAACAAACCTTTTTTAATTCCAGGTTGTAAGGCAACAAAACATGAAAAATGCACAGAGGGGTGAATACTTTAGCCAGGCACTGTATGTATACGGGTTCTACATCTGATCAAACCAAATTGGTGTATATTGGAATCTATAGATGTCAGATTGAATATCCATCCTGTATGGTGATAATGTTATTGACACTATGAAATGGAGATAACATTGTGTTTTATGAATACATTTTTAAAATTATTGTGACTGTCTGTAATAGATCAATAAGTCTTTAGCGCCCTCAGATTTGGTGTGTGTGTATATATATATATATATATATATATATATGTATCTATATATATCGTAATAATGAATTAATCGTGCAATCTCAAATTAGTCCATATATTTACGAGTCAGTTTTTTTGCAGGCCCCTGATTAATCCTTGTTCACTGAAAGGTTGTCCCCTGCAGCCTCCTCCAGGTAAAGCCGTACCACGGGCTTCATAAGGCACATGTAAAGGAAACAGATGGGAGGGGGGGAAGCGGGCGCAGGCGATAAATATAAAGTTTGTAATGCTTTTAATAAACGTATATGTGTACATACATTTCAGTTAGAGTATTGCAGGAAGTCCATGTGACGAAAGTATAAATTTAAAAGCTGTGTGAAACCCATAGGGGTCAATTCAGTTAGGTGTGAGTTGTATCCTGTGAGCCATTCTCACAGTAAACTTGTACTGCGGATTTCACATGCAATTCATTTTCAACTAACATTGCTTTTTCAGAGGAAATTCACATGTATTTGTGCACACTCCCCTGAGTAGGTGAAAAGATAGGGAAAAATCGTTATTATAAGGGTAACATTTCAGGGCAGAATCTCTGAATAATTATGCATTTAGAGGGGTTTAAATAGCATAATTTGGCCAATAAAAACATGCCAGTTTTCAGATAAATGTCTCTAAGAAGCTCAATAATGAGTTAGATTATGTGAGACAAGTATGTGGAGGTGTTGTATTGATGGGAGAGGGGTTTTAGACAGTGATGTGAGGTCAGGTGAGGCAGTGCCTCACCTGTCATACTCCAGTATACTTCAGAGTTTTGACTATAAAAATGATATAGAAAATGCAAAGAAGATATTATAACTATCTTCTTTGTATTATTCTAATTATTTTTATAGTCAAAACTCTGGAATCCACTGGATTATGGCAGGTGAGGCAGTGCCTCCTCTGCCTAAAGTACCTTGTCCACACATCACTGATCAAAATTCCTAGCACTTGTAGGTATAATGCCCACATGAACCCTCGGGCTCATATACAGATGTAGCCATACTCATCTTACTGCATTGTGGCATTGCCAGGCTGTGACTATTCGCAGCCGGCGACTGAAAAGAATTACTGATTGGATAGCTGGCTGCGAATAGTCACAAACTGGCGTGCCATGCAGCAAGCCGTGTTGCAGAATGCCACATCACAGTAAGATTAGCATGGCTACATCTGTATGTGTGTGTAAATACAGCTCTGATACTAGCCCGTGCCTCCCCAGCCATTTGCCTTACTGGACGCCACGGGTTTTAGAACAGATGAGAGGAGAAAGTGTGTATTCCAACTTTTTACAAAGTTGTATAAAAACATGAAAAACAACTATAGAGACATTTTTCTAAACCCCAAATGCTGGAAGATCTTTAATTTGATGAAAAATGCTTGCTATAGTTTTTTAACCATTAATAAAAAGTGAAAAAAATAATCCATTTGATTTTCTTATTTTCCTTATGACCATCTACAGCCTTCTATGTGGTCCTGCTAGTTGTCACTTTTTTTGGGTCCAGAATAGTTTCCCCACTTTTTCATGCACTTTTCCCAGATCCCATTTTATAAAAAAGTCACACAGCAAATTGACATTTCTAATTAAATAACGCATTTCTCAGGTGCACAAATTTGTGCGATGTAAGTGAATTTCAAGAAACAAACTTACTCCGAATTGATTTGACCCCTTAGTGAGAAACAAAGAAAATTAAACATTTGTTTTTACATTTTGACAGTTTTTTTATGTCATAGAACTTTTTTTATTTTCAAGGTATTGGTCATTATTCATTGTATTACAAAAGACACATTTTTGAAACTACATCTTACAAATGACCTGACCTACAAGACTTGGCACTAAGCGTTTTACAGATTGTAAAATTAAATAATTAAAACTGCTGTTCGTAATTATATAATCCAAAAACTACTGATGTACGATAGATTTGTAATGTAGAGTAAATCTAATCACTGGAATGATTATAGGTATTAATAATAGCATTATATTACCAATGCTGGCAAAGCATATGGCAAACAAAACAGATTTATTTTTAAATAAAAACTATTTAATCTATGTACTTTTCGTATGTACAGTATATATGACTGGAAGAAGACAGGAAGAAAAACTAAATCTGAATTGTGCCAATACCAGAAATAAAATAAGCATAACTATGTAGCGTAGGTGTCTGATTGGGGGGGAGAGGGCGGGCAAAGGGGCTGCTCATCCACCCTCTGATTATTTGAGAAGTGCCAGTCAGTGTACTGCCATCTAAGCTTACCACAGGCAGTGCCAGGATGGAGATAATCCCCTTTCTGACTGCTTCACCTCCTCCCTCCCCACAGCCCTTTTCTGCATACCTCTGGAGCACCCATTCCCCCTTTCCACCTCTGCATCGAGCTCCAGTCCCTACAGAGTTTGGCTAATTACTGTGAGCTGGCCCCTCCTCTAAGTCGCGCTGCCCCTGAGGGGGAGACATTCAACAGTTTAAGGGTGCTTAAATGAAATGATATCTTAGCCCTCCAACCTAAAAACATTGTGATGCCCCTGCTGGGTACCACTGCTGATATAGCTCCTTGCCTGGTCTTGGTATTGGCAAACAGTTATGGTTAAACTAGCAGAATTACTCTTGGCACCACTAATACCGTTTTGCATACAACAGACAGAGTTCCCCTATTTCTAAATAAGTATACATCATTCATGTAATAATAGTAACCCATAAATCAAGCATTTATGTTTATATTGTTAGTTCCATTATGTTTTTTTTTCCAATTATGTCACATCTAAATACATGCAGTAGTAGCAATATAAACTTAAAGTAAATAACAAATAATAAAAACATACCCAGTCCCAGTATTGTTAGCAACAATAAAATAGATCTTTGAAGTTATTGAGCCATTACTTTATTTACTGTTTTTGTTGTTGCTATCACTGATTTTGATAGAACTATACACATAACAATTTTGATTTAGATTTTTTTTGTCTCAGTTTGCCAAGATCAATCCCTATGTGAAGTAAAAGTGCACATAAATATCCCTTTGTTAATAGGTAACCTTTATTGTAAACTAGATTCTCAGTGTTAACAGCAAACAGTGAGCATGAAATGTCACCTGAATACCATGGGAAGCAGGGAAGATCTCACTGACCCTAACTTGATTATGTTTGAGTTAATGCATTTGGTGTAGACTACAGCAACATCAGTATTTACAGCCCAGTTCATAAGAAATGTATGGGGTATCAAATAGACAAGTCACACATAGAATGGCTGCGGCTGCTGTATTGCACCTACAATGTCTTATTTATTTTGCACATTGTTTGAATTGTATTAGATTGTGTTAGCACAATATATAATAACTTCTCTAATCCAATTTTCAAAGGTGCATGCTAGAAGGGAACAATGTAAAGCAGCACGCACGCTATTTGGATTTCCAATGTAACAGATTTTGATTGAATATTGAAATACATAAAATGTATTGTATTTTGTGACAAAATGATAAATTGTGGTGCAGGGGTCGGCAGAATATGCTATATATCTTTAGTTGTTACTTAACCTGGAAATATTGTATAAAACAATTATTTTGACATGTAGTTCACAGTACAAAGTATATAACAAGTCAGAAAATATGTTTAAGCAAATTCCCAAATAATAGTAATGGTAATCTTTTAAATAGTTTCACATTTTTTTACAAATGTATTTTGAAACAAATATTTTGTTAACCTTTTCAGGTCTGAGAACAATATAATAACTACAAAGTAGATAAATATCAACAAGTGTACTGCTAGGCATATGCTGTCCGATTGCTGTCCTGATCAGATGATGGCCCTCATTCCGAGTTGTTCGCTCGTTATTTTTCATCGCATTGCAGCGATTTTCCGCAAACTGCGCATGCGCAATGTTCGCACTGCGGCTGCGCCAAGTAAATTTGCTAAGAAGTTTGGTATTTTACTCATGGCATTACGAGGTTTTTTTCGTTCTGGTGATCGGAGTGTGATTGACAGGAAGTGGGTGTTTCTGGGCGGAAACTGGCCGTTTTCTGGGAGTGTGTGAAAACACGCTGCCGTTTCTGGGAAAAACGCGGGAGTGGCTGGAGAAACGGGGGAGTGTCTGGGCGAACGCTGGGTGTGTTTGTGACGTCAAACCAGGAACGACAAGCACTGAACTGATCGCACTGGAAGAGTAAGTCTCGAGCTACTCAGAAACTGCAAAGTAAAATCATTTCGCAATATTGCGAATACATCGTTCGCAATTCAGCTAAGCTAAGATTCACTCCCAGAGGGCGGCGGCTTAGCGTGTGCATTGCTGCGAAAAGCGGCTAGCGAGCGAACAACTCGGAATGAGGGCCAATAATCATCTGATTGGGCCGATATAATTGAACAGTGTATTGCTGCACATGCAGATTTGTCCAGCATGTCTGATAGGTCCAATGAGTGGTCAGCCACATCTGGCACCAACATTTCCCTTTACAATGGAGAAACATAGATATCATTACTTCACACTTGACTACTCTCCCGGATCAGACGGGAGGCTCCCGAAAATAGGGTGGAGCTTTCGGCACCCCCAAGGGGCAGGCAAGTCTCCTGGAGTTGCCTCATCCCTCCGGCAGCAACCCAAACTCCCATCTGCCAACTTGCAATGTCTGTGGTCCGGGGAGGCAGATGACGGGATTGGCATCATCATAGTCCCCCCCCCCCCCCTCGCTATTTAGTGCTGGTAATCAGTATTAAATAGCGGGGCCATGGTGGCGCTATCATCCCCATCCCGCTCACCCATGATGAGGCCAAGACCCCTGTTTAACCGACCTGGCTGCCCCTTCTGCATGTGGCAGCCAGAATGTCGGTAAGTATGCATTACATACAGTGTGAAATACAGTATCTCACAGTGTATGGCCACAATATCTGGTGGGTTTCAGCTTGTCAGATAAAATATCTGTTAGTCTGACACACTGATTTGACAGTGCGTACCTAGCTTATGACATGGGCTTAATACTTCTCAGCTATAGGAGACATGCTCATTTAAGACCTCCATTACATTGGTATGTCGCTTCAGTCTCAGCTTAAGTAAGCACATTAATATGGAACGTCACAATTTAAAAAAAAATAGGATATGAAAATCATATACTGTATATTCATTTTTAACTTATTGCTTTTGATATTTCTAAATGATGTAGTGATTTGGGATTCTAGCTGGCATGTATCATGTGAGCTTGATAACATAGTAGTCTGAGCTCTTACATCCCATTCCTCCTCTATTTACTACTACTATAGAACTTGGCAGAGAGCCACAACTGCTATTGTTTTATTATTTTGTTGCAGTGAGATTCCATCAGGATCAGCCCTCACATGGTATAGAAAAATGCAATTGTCTTGTAGACTGTATTCTGCTTAAAAGACAACACAAACCATTTCTAAGCTGATGCCAGCATTTCTGTAACGGCATTCTGCATCTTTACTACTTTATGAAAGAACATGCCTTTTCTATCAGTCTCCCCATATGTTTTCTTGTCCTTTAAAAGTACTGTAACTCTTTGAGGATACTACATTTTACAATATGTTTCTATTTCAGACAATATTTGGAATTGACATATACAGTAGGTGTGAATTCAATTGCAGGCAAAGAGTGCAAATTGCCGTTGCTGTGGTGTTAAAACTCTGACAATAGCACCACATCTTGCACCATTCACCCACCCAGCCAAATCCCAAATTTGCTCAAATGTTCTCACTACCCTACAAGGATGTAAACAGTTTTGTGTGATTTGTTTCAACTTCCAATCATTGGAGTGCAAACCACAAATCAACCATGACTTCCAGTTTGCCCTTCAATGACAAGAAGTTAACTAAAATTGGTGCTGGATCACTCTACAGGACTCATGATTCTGGACAGGACATAAAAGTGCAGCCAAAACATCCATAGATGGATTTAAGGATGTTTTATCAAATCCGAACTTTTTGAATGTTTGCAACAGAGAAAAAGTTTATTGTGTTTGGATTATTAAGATTTTTGAACGTATGAGGTGTTCATTGTGTTTGGATTATTGTGTTTGGATTATTAAGATTTTTGAATGTATGAGGTGTTGTTTGATGTGTCTTTGTATGTATTTTAAGCTTTATTATTTTATGTGGAGATGGTTATAGCATGTGACATAGGCGAGCAATCTGTATGATTACATGATTAGCTACAGGGTATAAATATCCTTCCCCGTTAGTACTCCTTTACACCCTGAAAAAGCACTGAAGGTCCGAAATGCGTTGGTGAGCTGCTGCACCCTATGACCCTGAGAGGAGGAGGTGATGTACGTGGGAATTTCATCCATCACCTCAACATTTTCAGTGTGCCTTTCCCAATAGACCTAATTTGGTACACAGTAATCCTATCCAGTAAGAGTTTTTTCATTGCTGTATTGGTTTTATGGTGATTAAATTGTAAGAAATTGTTTACACTATAAGGGGCCTTTTCCTTAATTTATGTCTTGGAGATACTATTCATAATTAAAAAGCTGGTTGGTAGATGATTGATTATTGTGGATAAAAGAAGGCCAAAGAAACCTTTCAAGCCACATATACATCTGCCTTAAGAATGCCAAATTGATTTCTCACAAATATTTAAAATGCCCGCTCTAATATATATTGTAAACGCCTGCACCTCTTATTACCATATCCCATGAATGTGCGCTATACATCGCAAAACACTGGATCCCATAAGAGAAAACAATACACCCACACATTATCTGAGTTCCAAAGCTCATTGATGTATATATTTGTTATTAAAAGGATATGGATTCAATATATATTACAAAGTACAGTATACCTATAGTTACATGATTACAACTCACACAGTAAGCAGTTAAAACATACAGTTACATACAATTACATACAGTTACATACAGTTACATACAATTACATACAGTTACATGCCATTACATACAGTTTCAGTTACAGGCCAGCGATACAATTACCATTCCCTCCAATGCATCTTATGTCTCTCTCTCTTTGTAAATAAATACAGGAACTGATCTGCCAGCAAGTCCATCATTGTCTCAGACCTTACAGCTACTGAGCTCCTGTGTGATCAATAAGTGTTATCTAGTTTCTGGGGAGGGGTTCACGATGAGTCACCAGTCCCTTTGTATATGGCAATCAGGTTCAGCCTTGAAGACATCCAAAGGGCTGGCCTGAGTTTCCTGTCCACTGTCCTAATAAGAGTGATTTTCAGCTTTCATACATGTAATCATAACTATCCGCTGCAATGTCCCACAACTTCACAACAAGCATCAAATGAATCCACACATCAATCTGGTTGCTTCAATAGTTAACATGACCGGTCTATCTGGTTTCATTCAAATAATACACATACATGACATTACTTAAATATATATAATTTTAAATCATCATGATGTCTGGCGCTTGATATTATTATAATTATGTACTGTATGAAATAAGTGTCGAATCCATCTCTGTGGCATGTCCGTGTAAATGCGTGTGTTACCATATATGGCTGTGCTCGCTGCGCGTATTTGCAAGTATAGCGACTCATAATGTGTGTAGTTTGTATGTTCTCTTTATGTAATTTTTTTTTGACTTTGACAGCATCAACATGAGTTCTGCTTTTAATGGAGTCCCTCATTTGCTGAAGTGTTGTAAAGATATATACTATGCCCACAGATGAATGTGCACGGACGACTGTGTGCGAGTGGCGGTGAGCACTGCTTCCCCACTGTCCAGGCGCACAGAGCACCATTGCCAACTTCAGCTCCTTCCCACAGCTGGATCTGTATCCCCTGTACTGCACAGTGCACAAGCCAGGGGGATCAGCAGTACCTGGAGTGCAGGCATCCCCGCACAAAGCAGCCTGCGGAACCCGGAGGGGGAAACTTTGTGGATAATAGCTTTAGTCAGGCTGTGATGAAGCTCATGGCTGATAGGAGCCCTCAGGTATGATATACTCACTGTGGAGTTACCTGGAACCCTCTTATAGCAACACAGGGCACAACTTTATTTCTGTTTGTGTTATAGAAATACTTTGCCTGCAATAACAGCTGGTAGGAGGACATCAGCATTTTTTGGTCTATAATAGTAATCTACATCACAGTCTGTGCCACAGTCAGTAACTGCAGCTGAGGTCTCAGCCTGCTTCTGTAATGGGGAACCCACCACTTTGTGAAATGTGATAATTTGTAAATAAAGAAACAGTAGCATTAGGTGTAGTTTTTGGATATCTGCCATCACCTTGCCTATACACTTGATTTTATTTGTGTAATGGGAATCTGCAGTTATCTTACTAGAAAGCAGGCCTGCAAAGGGGATCAGGTCAGGATCCCGGCAGTCAGAATCCTGGCAGTCAAAATGCTGACACTGGAATCCCGACACATCTCGGAATGCAGGCACCGGCATCCTGACAAGGTATACAAAACTGGCACTGGGATTCCGACCGCCAGCATTCCAAATGATCATCTGCAGGAGCAATACTGTGTGCTCTGTGTATAAGAGGCACTTCTGTGGGCATTGTGTATAAGGAGCACTACTGTGGGCATTATGTATTTGGCATTATACTGAGGGCATTCTGTATCTGGCACTATACTGCGGGCATTGTGTATCTGTCACTATACTGGGGGAATTGTGAATCTGGCACTACACTGGGGACATTGTGTATAAATGGCACTAAAAGGGGCCTTATGTGTAAAGACTGCAATTAAGAGGTTCAAACAAGAGACAGTGCTCGGTGGCTTCTCATTGTACTGTTTTATCTGTCTTAAGATGGTTGGTGATCCTGGGTTGGACACTTGCCACTGGATTTGAAGCTCAGGTTATAAAGTATTTTTTTGTTTTATCTTCCCCCACATACACTTCTAAGGTTATGAGGATGAGACCCAATCGACCTTAGCTCTCATGGCGGCTAAACATATTAAAAATACTCACTGACTCTGGACTACAGGGATGGGGTGAGTGTGTGTTGCTGGTTGGGGCTGGGAGAAGAGGTGTATCATGATGAAGGCACAGAGTAACTCTCAGCCACTACACTATGGAAACTTCTGAAGGGGCAACAGATGGGCCGTCTTTAGAAGTGACTGACCTCCCCATTCTGGTACCTACAGACTCCGGGGCACTCTAGTTTCAAAGAGCTGAATCACTTCCCATTAGAAAGTATTTTCCATTCATCACATGTGATCACCAGACAATAACACCATACACTACATTTAAGTCTGTGGAAGGAGAGGATGGCACAGATTTATCCCTAACATAATAAGCTCAGAGGCACCTTTATTTGAAAGAGAGGAGTGAACGTTTTCAAACAATGTAGCCCTCTCATAGTTTTTGCTTGCTAATTGCATCTCATCAACAAAAAATAGAAACTTCAACTAAAGAAAACATTAAGCAGGGATGGGGACCCTACATATTCATTATCTTGGCTCCGTTTGAATGATGATAGTCTTTCATAGTCTTTGGGCCTGATCCCGAACTGCATGCATTTCCGATGTTGACGGAGTTGATAGTTTCTATGCTTCAGTACTGCACGTGCACTAAAAACCCTACAAACTGTTACGGGGATGTTGCGATTGAGATGAATAGTATCAAAGATGACTTTGAAAAAAGGACTTTTTTGTTGAATTTGCATAAAGTCCCATACGGGTATCCACCAAAAGTAGCAGCCATTGACACAACTGTATCCACTTCTCAATCAGGCCTATTGTTTGATAATCACCAGGCAATTAATTTCACTTCAGAAAACATTAAGAAGTCCAGGGAGTTATAATGCCCTGATATTGCCGATACAGGCCTCAATAAACTCAGTGGTCCCCTCATTTGTAGGATGTTTAGTTTTCAAAATTGTGGGGGAGATGCATGAAGCATTGAAAACAGTGAAGATGTGAGCCAGTGGAGAAGCTGACCATGGCAACCAATCAGCTTTAAGGTAACATTTATCAAGTGCATTCTATAAAATTATATGTAGCAGCTGACTGGTTCTCCACTGACCCATTTCTCCACTCTTTTCACTGCTTCATACACCCCCCATATGTCTTGCTGGACTACCTTTATGATTTTTTTCAAAATGTATGTATTTTTTTTCTCTATTTCATTTTTTAAGTGAAGATTTTGCTATGAAAACCTATGTTTAAAATACAGGGTGAGGCTAAAAAACTCTCAGATTTTAAAGGTTAACACAATAGGCATGGTAAATGCTATTTTAAATTTTAGTACATAGCATAACATGGAATGCATTTAGTGCATGGAATGCAGTTTATTTTAAATTGGTTTTGAATATGATGTCAACCAAATGGTGGCCTTCATTCATGATACACATTTGTAGTCAATTTATGAAGTTTCGCTTTGCTCTCAAAAATGATATAATTTTTGGGAGTTGTGCATAGGCAAGCGTGGGTCCAGTTGAAACATCCCCTTCCCCACAGCCTGTAGGCATTACATGCAGTATAAAGGGCAGAATGGAGCTGTTGCACATGCCCAGTGGCAGCAGATTTTCCTAGCAAGTGTTCAATCATCACACCGAAGAGAGACTCTGGCAAGTGGCTTACCGTGAACATTGGCACTGCATATGTCTGAAGTACTGTATTAAATAAATTGCACATTGTTTGGGGCAGACTTGTCACATGCTAATAATGCACCCTTCATGGGCTGGCGGCAATCACTCTAAAATCAAACATTTGGAACCCCCTTCCAGAAATCCTGCATTGCCCTTGTTTTGCTTACAAACAAATTACTGGTGTTGATATTGTAGCAAAAAGTGTGAAAATGTGCTTTGAACAGGGATAATAAAAGCTCCAGCAGCGTAGGGGTTTCTTCAATACGTGGCATTACTATTATTATGTTAACTGATACACTAAAACTGTAAAAATAACTGTTTTCTTTGCAAACACTTAAGCCAATTCAAGTTTTTAGAATTTTTAATTCTAATTGTGTTTGTTAAATACTGTTGAAGTGATATCCATCAATTTATGTATTATAACTTGTAATATAAAATGGAAGTTGCTCAATCAATTTAGTAATACCCTTCAGATGCTTGAAAGTAAGGGGTTATTCTAAAGAAGGAAACTACATGAAAAAGATTTTCCCCATCACAACAAAGGGTATTAGCAATAAGAGTTGAACACTACATGTTAGTAGAAAATTCAGAGATCTTAGTTACATATATTTGCAAAGATATGGTTAAGCCACCACAGTATTATAACTTGTGACATTATAAACACTATTCCCTTCACTACACTTCATGTTATAGAGTGGGGCATGGCCAAATATGGGGGTATAGCCAGAGGCAGATTTAGGTATCTGGACGCCCCTAGGCACAACATTATTGATAACCCCCCTAAAAAAAAAAAAAAGTAATGCCTTTGTGTCCCTCTCCCCATAGTATAGAACAGAATTTGCCTCCCCTTCTCTATAGTATAGAGTATGATGTACCTCCCCTGACAGAGGAAGATGGAGTCACTGGCAGAGGGTGGAAGTACTAGCAGAGAGTGGGGAGGCACTGGCAGTGGGGGGATGCAATGACGCTGTCACCAGGACTGCTGCACTTACAAATTCCTTGGACTTCTTTCCCCCTTCACCCTTCATCCTGACTCTACGGCTTCTTCTTGTCCTTGGTGCTCTTGGTGGGAGCCACAGGGCCCTCTCCATAGCTGCCTCTCCCATCTGGCTGATCCTTGCTGCCGGCTCATGCTCCCCGACAGAGAGCGCTTATCCATTCCACTGCGGTGGTGCCGTACCGACTGCTGTACATGAGCTGCTGCTGATAGAGACTATCCCTGCAATGCTCCCGAGTCCTGACCACCCCAGCACTGCTACTGCTGCCCTGGACAGGGCTGTCCCCTGCAGCACACATTCTGCGTGCTGCACGCAACAAGAAACAAGCATGAGCCACCCCGCAGCTGTCCGATCACTGCACAGACAGCTGCTGGGGCCAGAAAGTGCCAGGAGGGTGGGAGGGGGGGGCGGGAGGCTCTGGTGCTGAGTGGGCGGGTGGTCAGCAGCAGCTGTGGGTTACTGGTGTGTCTTGGGGGGAGGAGACAGCTGTGCCATCCCCAGGAGGTACCGCCCATAGGCACATGCCCCACGTGCCTAGTGGGAAATCCGTCACTGGGTGTAGCTCTGTAAAAGACTCACTAAAAAACTGTGCACCATTATAAAGCTAGGGCGCAGGGTCATGGCGGGTGGTCCTTCACTACAAGAGAAGCCTGGGCCCAAGTAATCAATACCTGAACCAGCCCCTTCTCAGTGTCCCTGCCTAGAAAAGCACAGTCCTCCAATAGCGGAAGTGCAAACTGCGTCCTGCAAATGTTTATCTTTTTCCTGTTTCATTGCGAAACTAAGCACTTCTGTGTGCCCAGGGTGGAATTAGAGATATATTCTGAGAGCATGTGTAAAACACTATCGAGTTCAGACTTGCTACATGCATAAATTATCATAACGCATTGTTATCTTCTTAGAAATAACATTGCACATGTAGCTAACTGACAGCATACTTGTGTGGAATTGTTCCATCTTGGTGCCTCTAACAGTAATCACCTTCATGCATAGCTTTTTATTCTGAGTAGCATAGAACAGTGGCTGCTGTGAAGAGGTGTGCTGTGGCACTGACAACTTTTTATAACTAAGCTTCCAAATCTAAAAGCCTCTAAACTAGTCGGTGACCTGTCACAAGAAAACATAGATATAGATACTCCACAAGCTATGATGATCTTTCTATTGTAATAAACATCTTAGCACATATGAAATGCATTCTATGAGTAACTCGATGTACTTAAACTCTATCTCAGGACTATTTAAAATAATTATTGGAAAAACACTGCTTTTATATATGATATTTTCAAGAAACTGTTATATTTGTGTTTTGTTTTCCACAATTATAATAGGGCATCTTCTCCCGGTCTGAAAATGACAGTGGTCATTTAAATGCCAGACGTACTTTGACAGAAATCACTTTATAAAAATGTCAGCAAGTCTCTGTGTTTTTATTAGTTTGTTCCAAAATCAATTTAGATATTTCAGCTGAGTGCTTGTAAGTATTCCCCAAGCAATGTCCATTTCTGACTTTCGGCACAAAGGATATTACAGATTAATCAGATTTTCAAATTTGCGCATAATAGCTTTGCACATTTATTACTTAATCCTATTATGTACCTCTGTTCTGATTGACATAACGCCATATAGATAGAAAGTCCATTGAATCATGTGTAGCAGTCAATTTTATTGCCACTTTAATGCTCTCAGTTGTTTTTACATTATTTATAAGAAAATATATTGGTTAAATAACATTTTCCCAAATCCTATATTGGAATGAAAAATAAACAAATAAATAAAAATATGGATAACACATGATACTGTAACTTTATAGGTTTTGATCTAACAACACCCTAATTGTATGAAAAAAGACCTTCTGCACACATAGCACTCATTGCTGTCATTGGTTAAAGGGGAAATTTATCCGAGTTGCAAAAAGGGATGATTATCGGCTTTCATGGAAGGTTGGCAGTATTTCTTAAACAACGCAGTTTGGGAATTGTTTGCATACTGCTGTGATGAAGGTGTATCATGACTGGACAGATGGCACCATTGCAAATAACCACCGTGGAAGCTGCAGAGCACCACGTGCCATTAATGTGAGAGGTGAAGATCAGCTTTGAAGGTGCATGAGAACCGACCGACATTCTACAGTGGAGCAGCTTACCATCAAAATGAACCTGGGGGCTACCAGACGTGTGCCTACAGTAACAGTTCAGCGAACGTCTAGCAGCTGTCCGTGCTGCACACGGTGGTTATATATAGATACACACATACACCAGTTTATATGTTCCTGATTGTACTCTTATGACCCGGTAGTTAACCTTTTTTACTTGTCTATTATCCTGTTGGAACTATTCCTATGACAGGCAACATTATAATATTATTACATCATCTCCAGGTGCTGGGAACAGGTGCTATAAGGGTGCAGGGATCTAGGCACCACTAAAGGTCTTGCCACTCAGTACCTATGTTCCTAGGTCCAGAGCCCATTGCAGTCTGACTTCCCTCTGATGCAAAGCAAGCGGCGGGAAGCCCTTCTAGCTCACAGCGCTACAGGTAGCATGCAGAGCCTGTGTGACCCATTTGGGTCCATCCCAAATTGGGCCAGGGTCCGTTTATCAGCTACTGCCTCATGCCTCATATTTTTATACAAGTGAATTTAAGTTTCTGTATTCTCCAAATTCGTGCCTCAAGAGGAAAGGACAAAAATGTTATTTAGTTAGAAAATGTTGGGTGATTCAAAATTTGGAGCCCAAAGCAGAAGCCTTGACTGGGCCTGCCTATGTGATCAGAGGCGGATTGGCCATAGGGTTTACAGGGAAGATCCAAAGTGGGCCAACACACCCGTGGGGCCTGTTTAGTTTGAGGACATGGTCCTTTTTATAGACATAATGAATAAGATGCAAAATAATTTGCATATATAAAAATTACTTTGCCCCTTAGCCTGTGATTGCAGATGATCTAGTGTATGCTCTGTCTGCCTGCTTGGCTGACATATAAGATTGAGTGAATAGTGATTGGGATACGGTTGGTGTAATAAGCAAGAAAATATATCTTTCTAAAGAATGATATAGGTGGTCATTCAGAGTTGTTCGCTCGCTAGCTGCTTTTAGCAGCATTGCAAACGCTAGGCCTTCGCCCTCTGGGAGTGTATCTTAGCTTAGCAGAATAGCGAACGAAAGATTAGCAGAACTGCTACTAAATAATTCCCTGCAGTTTCTGAGTAGCTCCAGACCTACTCCTAGCCTGCGATCACCTCAGTCCGTTTAGTTCCTGGTTTGACGTCACAAACATGCCCTGTATTCGGCCAGCCACTCCCTTGTTTCTCCAGCCACTCCTGCGTTTTTACCTGGCACGCCTGCGTTTTTTAGCACACTCCCTGAAAACGGCCAGTTTCCGTCCAGAAACACCCACTTCCTGTCAATCACACTACGATCACACGAGCGACGAAAAAACGTCGCTTGAGCTTGTGTAAATCTACAAAGTTTTGTGTGAAAGTACTTAGCGCATGCACGCTGCGTACCATGCGCATGCACATTTTTGCCATTTTTTCACTTGATTGCTGCACTGCGAAAATCGGCAGCGAGCGAACAACTCGGACTGACCACCATAGTTTCCTAAATTCTGAAGGTGTATCATATAATGTACTCATAATATGTAATTTTATTTCTTTTTAATGTCCCCCTTGATGCTGGACATGCCCACTATCTGGAAAGTATTGGGGGGAGGGTGCTGCTGCCATGGCCCATGGCTAGACCTTACACCTCTGATGCTGCCCATGTGGGGCCACTATTACAAATTTTTCCAGGGCCGCTTTTTTTTCCCAATCCACCCCTGTACATGATATATATAAAAGATTTAAATTGAGAACCTTGTGTATTTGGCATATTCAGTGTTTGGCTATTGACCAGATAAAATAAAATGATCTGAGGAGGTGGAAACCACAGTACAAAGTTACATGTTTATCTGGTTTATTACAGTACAATGGGGGTAATTCCAAGTTGATTGCAGCAGGAATTCTGTTAGCAATTGGGCAAAACCATGTGCACTGCAGGGGAGGCAGATATAACATGTGCAGAGAGAGTTAGATTTGGGTGTGGTGTGTTCAATCAACAATCTAATTTGCAGTGTAAAAATAAAGCAGCCAGTATTTACCCTGCACAGAAATAAAATAACCCACCCAAATCTAACTCTCTCTGCAAATGTTATATCTGCCACACCTGCAGTGCACATGGTTTTACCCAACTGCTAAAAAATTTCCTGCTGCGATCAACTTGGAATTACCCCCAATGTTGTACTTCTATAACTTTCATATCATTATGCATGTACCTATTACAATATAAACAAAATATTTTAAGTAGCGTTAGTTCTGGTGATATAATCTTTAGGTCCACTTTTGCTTTGATATCCCATAGACTGACATTTTGCCACATATTTGTTAGTTTGCGGGATTTGAACTCTGAATAGAGCTGGAACAATGCTGATCCATTTATTACAATTTGCGTGATTGTGGTAGGCTGATGTCGCATCGTGCAAACTTTTCTGGACAAATGCAGAATAAGGCAAATAGTTCACAGAACAGTTATGAATATGCTATACAACCCTACTCTGAACCAAGCGAGTAAGATACAGGATGTGCAAAATATATACTGACTTACTGCACCGTAACAATTATATATCGAGGTCATCTTTTTTATTTTTTATTTTTTTTAAAGAGGTCTTTCAGATACAGTATGAGGTGAAAAAACATATGTAGCAAAGTAGTAATTTGTCATGTTTCAGACTTCTTGCAGTTAAATAAAGTTGGCTATTGACACTCTGGCTTTCGTGACATCATTGTACAGCAAATGTTATTAAGAAGCTTTTTTATGTCTAAAAAATAGCATTTCTCGGAAAATATTATATTGCTATATAGCACAAACATACTGTACATAACACTTGAAAAGTTAATATTCTGATCAAAAGAGCTTGCTATCTAAAATGATGTTAGAGGCAGTGGCAAATTTCCTATTAGGCACCTGAGGCACGTGCCTAGGGGCAGCACCTGTTTGGGGGCGGCACTTGGATGCTTGTGTTGGTACTGTCCAGGGGCGGATCTAGACTCCTCCTATAGGGGGGGCGGTTTTAAAATTAATCTGGACTCCCCCTTCCAGTCCAGTCCACTAGGCCGTAGTGATACACCATAAATGCCCTACTAACACACACACACACACACACACACACACACACACTAGTGATATACCATACATACTCTACTAACACACACTCACACACAGACACTAGTGATACACCATACATACACTACTAACACACACACACACACACACACTAGTGATACACCATACATACACTACTAACACACACACACACACACACACACACACACTAGTGATACACCATACATACACTACTAACACACACACACACACACACACACACACACACTAGTGATACACCATACATACACTACTAACACACACACACACACACACACACACACACACTAGTGATACACCATACATACACTACTAACACACACACACACACACACACACACACACACACACACACACGTAACACTCCATGCACATAGACACTAGTGATGTACCATACAGTACATACACAGACACAATAGGATACAGTAGAGTCCCGTCCACCCAGCGCTCCTCCATCTGCCGGGACAGGCTCCCTGTCTCTCCTGCCCTGCCTCTCCGCAGGACAGAACTCCAAATGCTCTCTCCACACCAGCCATTCGCCTACCCCTCCTCTCCCCGCTCCTCACCTGTTGTGCTTCCTTGCGGTTTCTGATCAGCCAGACATAGTGGCGGCGGCGGCAGCTCCTCCGTAGCTGAAGGAGCAAACTAGGCTGCGGTGCGGGGAGTTGTGCTGCTGCTACCGCTGGTAGCTGGGGCACACTGGGTGGTCCCGCCCAGCGCCGTCTCAATTGCCCTGTCAATGCGGCCAGATCCAGGCTGTCGCACTCAGCTTCCCCCACCGCTGCTGCCCGCAGGAACAAGTGGGCGGGTCTGGGACGTTGAGTTATGGGGAGCGATCGCCTCATCGCCCCCTGCTGGATCCGCCACTGGTACTGTCAGCCCAAAAAGTACCAGTAACTGCAAAATATTTCCACTGTACATGCCATCTTGAATTATTTATTTATTTGCAATTTCTTATATAGCGCAGCAAATTCCGTAGCGCTTTACAATTGGAAATAACAATGATATTTCAAACTGGGTAATAACAAACAGTCATAGAGGTAGGAAGGCCCTGCTCGCAAGCTTACAATCTACTGAATGGAGTGTAAATGGGTAAGACTGCCCATGTAAGCTGTACTACTTATACCGCTTTCAGATCGCAAATGCCGGATCCCACCCGGTAAGAGAAACGTGTCCTTACCGGGTGGGATCCGGCATTTGCTCTCCTTTGCTGGCTTTCCGACCCGTCAATATACCGGGTCGGTTGCCATAGCAGCGGGGGGCGCAGCAGCAGCAGGGGCGGAGGCGGCGCTGGGAGATGAGCTCATCTCCTGCGCCGCCTCTCCCTATGCTGTGAATGGGAACCGTGTCGCATCGACGCGGCTCCCATTCACACTGCGCCTGACCCGGTATTCAACCCGGGTATAATCCTTCTTTTATACCGGGTTGAATTACTGGGTAAGACAACCCGCTAATTCTCGCAAAGTGCTTTCACATCGCACACTGACCCGTGTCGACACGGCAATATGTTGTGTCGATACCGGGTTATTTGTGCGATGTGAAAGGGGTATTAGTTACTATGTCGACATAATTAAAAAAAAATGTCATATTGTTTTTTTTTATTATTCTATTAAATTGGCTAGCCTAAAATGGGGGATTATAGCCAACCAATAAAAATTATAAAATTAGGCAAGCTGGAGCAGCCGTTACTTTTACACCTAGGGGCGCTCTCACCCCTATATCTGCCCCTGGTTAGAGGTGATAGCAATATGGAACAAACATTTTACATCTGTTGGACACAATAAACTAAACTAAAAGTATAACATGATGGAATAATTTATTATAATGCACTTTATCTAGTTAATTGTTGGAGCATAATGATTTTGCCAGATATATTTTGGACATTGAGAGACAAAGATGATGTACATCTCTGTAGTAAATAAATCATGCTCGCCGTGTTCCTTTATTTGGTTTGCATTTAGAAATTATACTAGCAGTTGCTCATCTGAGCATGAAAAGAAATTATGCTGAACAGTCACGCTGGGAAGTCATGTATGTAAATTGATATAATGCGACCCACATTAGCCTCAGTGATGATAGGTTCAGTTTCTCAGCTGTCAGATCACTGTATCTCCCTGAATGAGCCAACTGCTCTGAACCAGTGTTAGCATAATTTATGCAGTTGATAAGTGATTTGAGCTCCCGTGTTATTGATAAACCGTTTAAGCATATCATTTTCAGCCTGATGCTCTGTGACATCACAAGTGAAATGTAATGTGCTGATCTCTGGTACAGATAATAAGACAGAGATTCTCTTTGCATTCCAGGGGCCAGAGGAAACTCTGTGCCGTCTGAGTCGGGTACGAGCGATCCTCATCATCTCAGCCAGTCTCATCCAGGATTCTCAGTTGGGCCACAGGTAATGATATGCATTTATCTTTTATGAACTGAAGATTGAGCTATTATAAATTATATGCAGACAGCTTTGTTGTTATTTTTAAGGAGCTTGTGCTTTATTAGTAGTATTAAAGGAAGGTCAATGTTTTAAATGTTACTGTAGTTGTTATAATGAGTAGAAGCTAATAGAGGTAACAATTTTCAATTAAAGTTCAGTTATCTTTAAAATGTGCATTTATAATTTGAACCAGTTGTACCTAACTTATTATTACATGTCTATATCATTAAATATATCATTAAATGATTATAACCACATTCAAATGTGAAAAATACTATTGTATGACTAGACAGTAAATATAAAATGAAAAGAATATATCTACATTGTAATGATATAAAAAAATCCCTTTTATACAGTATCTTCTTGATGTTGCTGTCTATATTGAAACTTTGCTTTGTAATGCTTAAACATATCGTAGTTGTTTTTTTCTATATTATTTCTTACATGTGTGCCACTTTCTATCAATATTTCATAAAACAGTCCTGGGGTTTCCCTGCAATCTCACCTCCATCAACTTTCAGCCATCAAGAGCCTCTATTTAGCCCTGCAGTATATGTTAATGAGCCTAAACTCATCATTCACAGATGTGTCAGATTAATATCAAAACATTTTCCCGAGACAAAGGGAAACTGAAATGATTTTTAGCACGAGTTCTTAACAGAAGATGTATAAATTGGAACATACAAGACGCGTCACAGAGCTTTTTCTCTCCATTAAATATGGAAAAGGAGCTTGTTAGACAAAGTAGCTCCCTATGGAGTACATTTGACTGTTAGATGAGTTACTCAAGCTCACATTTAACCATTCAAGCATTATTTTTCACAGGCGTTCCCCCAATTTATCTTACTTTAAAGGGGAAAAGGGTACTTACTACTTACAGGTACTTACTACTTTGCTACTTACAGTATTTACTAAGTAAGAAGTAGGGAAGTATTTTGCCACATCACATTTCCCCACACTTACAGTGGATCTTACATCCTGGGATTTTTATTTTTAGAATGAGAATTTTTGTTTGTGAGTAACACATTCATCTTTACAGGGTACCAGAAAAAAAAGAAAGTAAATGTAAAAAAAAAATAATAATTTGGTAAAGTCTATAATAAGTTTGATGGCAGTTGCCCAAGCTGTGTCAGTGTATTTGAGGAGCAGCAAGCAAGGGACATCAAGTTCCACAGATGTTTGGCCCAGGACTTGGGGGCCACTATTTTCATGACTTTAAGCCACTCCAGTGCTGCTCTTGTAATGAGCATTGAATGATTGCCAATTTTAAATAAATACTTCCTCCCTATCAATATTACCTTTCACTGCCACTGAAAAACAACAACCATAAAATGATGCTACCAGAACCACACTTTACATTGAGGATACTTTGATACATGCAGTATGTCTGCATGTATCAAACTTCAATAAGCCTTATAACATTTTGCAGAAAAACAACCTACTATTCTTTTCCTATTCTTGTGCGTACACAATATAAAAAAGGTACAAAACTTACTGGGCATGCGCAACCTCATTGCCCAATAAAGAAATAATGGCTGATTTTTGATGCATGCACTCTCACAACTATGCATATGCACTAATATGTTCTGCAAAGAAGCCTTTTGCTATAGCATTGCAATACTCTGGAAGGCGGGCCTATTATAGAGTATTTATATAATGTAAGATTAATATGGCAGCCAACCTTTACAATATTGTCATCAATAGTAGAAGTTATTAATGAGAAATGCATATAGAAATATAAGTAAAATAATAAACCTCAGTTAAAAAAATACCATTGTAAAAACAGATATATCAATCAATAAGAAGTAACCACTCTAAATGAAACTACATATAGTTGTCAAATCATAATCAGCAATATAATGTCTGGATTCCAATAATATAGGATCAACCTAGAAATTGGGACACATATAATAATGCTGTTGTATCAGCAGCCTTTGAAAAAGTATCAAATTGAAATGAAAAGCGTCAGTTGCTATGATCTTTGGAGTACCACTTTATAATAAACTGTATAAGGAGAACAAAAAGTAACAGAGATCTTTGAATGGTGATACAACTGATAGACGTCTTAATTAAGACCCATGAGTCCTAATAATATGATGTTTTGGCTTCACATTTAGCCATACAGACATATCCATACTGTAATAAGTTTGAATACCCAATCCACTATAACACAAAGATATCCAATCCAATAAATGCTTGGTATAAACGTCTCACTTGATTCAATAGAGGTGACTAATGATTGACATGCTGTATTACTGCCAACTATGAATCCCTCGGCCCTCATAGAGGAAAATATAAGTCATCCTTCATATCACTGTCCAAAGCTCTCTGTGACTTTTGGGTCTCCGCATGTAAGGTGGTTTCCAAAAATCGTACTCTTTTATGCCTTTTGTCTCAATAGTATACTTTATCAAAGGCCAATGAGACAATGGCATTATTATATGTATTTCAGTTTCTGAGTTGGTTTGACCAAATATTATTAGATTTGTCATTGTGGATTCTGAATGGGTGATATACATAATTTGGAATCTCTACCATTACAGTTTTATAACGTGTATTGAGTGGTTACTTCTTATAAATTAACAGATCTGATTTTTCAATGTTTTTTTATAATAGAAGTTAAATTGTTTTACTTAAGCTGTTTGTGAATGATATGTGTATATGCATTTTTTATTAATACATTTTATATTTTATGCCAATCCATGTTAGTGAATGATTTTTTGGTATTTTAGCCTCAAAAGGGTAATTCAAGTATGGACCATGAAAGACGCGAGTCTGAGTGTTGTCAAATCTTAGTCATCAGTAACATGTAAATTGTCACAGTGCTGGTCTTTTGTTGTGTATTGTCAGTTTTTGAATGGTGCAAATGGCCATTATGCCCATTTGAACAGCGATTGAATGATTTGGGTTATAGGAGGCATATTTACTCCATTATATTGACATTCTATTTTAATGTTAAAGCCTTGCATAATTGTTTAATCAACTTAGCATATTTGACTGTGGGGTAGATTGATCAAACTTGGAGAGCGATAAAGTGGAAAGAAATAAAGTACCAACCAATCAGCACCTGGGGGAGATTTATCAAAACTTGGAGTGAGATAAAGTACCAAAAACAATTAATGTCTGTTTTCTTTTCAAATTGGGGGCGGGATGTACTAAAGGGAAAATGCAGTAAAACCCCCATTTTTGGGAGTTTTACCACATTTTCATATGTACTAAGACCTGGCCGCCGTGTTTTCGCTGCCAAGTGTATCGCCAACTTTTGATTGCGATATCCTATAGAAGCCTACGGGCTTCTTTCACACCCACCGCTGCCAAGCGCTGCATCCCGCCAACCAGCGCCTCACCCGCCGACCAGTGCTGCACCTTCCAACCCCCCCTCACCTTTGTCCAGGCAACAGGCACCGATCCCCCAGCTCCTTCTCCCCCCGCAACACAGCCATTTATGCTTCCGGCTGCAGGGGGGAGGAGGAGGAGGAGCCTGGGGACTCCCAGCACATGTCACTTCCCGCTGCAGTGGGTGGCGATGTATTTTAAGACACCCCGGCCCACAGACTGTAAAATGGCAGTTATGGTAGAGGCTAATTGGTTGGTACTTTATCTCACTCCACTTTATCTTTCCCCAAGCTGTGATAAATCTCTCCCTGTAAATGTATATACTCTTAATAAACCTGTTTATTTATTTATTATATTTCTTCTTAGCTCATTCATGCTTAAACTAGATACTGGAGTGTGTGAATATGCAATGCAAAATGTCTCATGTCTAATGTAATGCATGTTATGACACACTCTTCTTGTTCTCTTGCTTAAATCAAAGTGTAAGTAGCATCCTTGAAAAGACAGGTAGATGTTGAATGCAGCATTTCACGTATATTAAGACCTCCTGGGAGTTTTTGAAATCATATTGCTTTTGGCAATCATTAAATTTGCATTATTAGTAGCCGTTGAGCAAACTAAAAGATGTTTGTGCTAGATGAAAGCATGTGTGTAACATAAAGACTTGATGAGTCCACGTAGTTTGAAAGTTTCTCTTGAAATCTGCAATTCAGTAGTTTAGCTGCCATCCATGAGCAAATGTTGTTGATCAGCCTTCATGCCATGAAACAGGACCTGTGTGCAATTTGACTACATGTGTGTAGAAAACTTTCCATTTTACTTATTGCACTCAGTCCGAGCCACCAAAAAACATGGCGGTCTGTTGGTATCAGCTAATAACTGAAAGCATGGAACGATCACAGTTGTTAGAGCATTTTGATCAGAAATGGGTACATTGTATATTTTAGATATTGTTCTTACGGTAGCTCCAACATATAAACCTTGTTTCTGAATTTTGCATCAAGCTGAATCCTATATATTAAAGCATAATCATGTTGCTGTAAGTGGTGTTATACTGCTAGAGGCACAAAAAAAACAACCTCCCAGATTTTAAAGGTTAACAAAAAATTCATGGTAAATGCTATTCAAAATGTTAGTACATAATATAAAAGTGCACGGAATACCATATTTTTTCAGGTGGTTTTGAATAGGACATTGTCATTTCTTGGTGTGTAGCAGCCTTCAGTTCATTAATGGTTCTTGGTAGATGTTTGTAGACCTCAGCTGTCAGATGGCCCTATTGGCTGTATAGAGGCCTTTCCTGAAGCTGATGAGGATTGTTTTCTGCCCAGTGAATAAATTTCTGCTTGTTAACCTAGCCAGACAAATGAAAGCAAACTATGTCATGAAACTGTGGTGATAACGCTAGAAATTGCCCGCCGAGTGATGCGCAACTTAAGAAATCAACTACAAATATGTATCACAAATGAAGGCCACCATCTGCACGATATCATATTCAAAACCAATTAAAAAAGAAACTGTATTTCATGCACTTTTAGATTATGTACTAAAAATTTTAATCACTTTTACCATGCTTTTTTGTTAACTTTTAAAATCTGGGAGTTTTTATTTTTTATTCACCCTGTATAATAATTCAAATTTTTTCAAGTAATGTAAGGATTCCAAAGGTTGGGGCACTCAACAAATTGACACATGCCGTGTGAGGGGAACAAGACATAAATGGGAGCGAACCAAATCAGACAGACATAGGGCCTAATTCAGAGTTGATCGCAGCAGCAAATTTGTTAGCAGTTCGGCAAAACCATGGTGGTCATTCTGAGTTGTTCGCTCGCTAGCAGTTTTTAGCAGCCGTGCAAACGCTATGCCGCCTCCCACTGCGAGTGTATTTTAGCTTAGCAGAAGTGCGAACGAAAGGATTGCAGTGCAGCTACAAAGTTTTTTTGTGCAGTTTCAGAGTAGCTCAAAACCTACTCAGCGCTTGCGATCACTTCAGACTATTCAGTTCCTGTGTTGACGTCACAAAGACGCCCTGTGTTCGCCCAGCCACGCCTGCGTTTTTCCTGGAATGTGTTTTTCCTGGCTGGCTTGCATTTTTTCAAACACTCCCTGAAAACGGTCAGTTGACACCCAGAAACGCCCACTTCTTGTCAATCACTCTGCGGCAACCAGTGCGACTGAAATGCATTGCTAGACCCTGTGTGAAACTACATAATTCGTTGTAATAGTACATCACACGTGCGCATTGCGCCGCATACGCATGCGCAGAAGTGACATTTTTTTGCCTCATTGCTGCACAGCGAACGAATGCAGCTAGCGAACAACTCGGAATGACCCCCCGTGTGCACTGCAGGGGTGCAGATATAAGATGTGCAGAGAGAGTTAAATTTGGGTGTGGTGTGTTCAAACTGAAATCTAAATTGCAGTGTAAAAATAAAGCAGGCAGTATTTACCCTGCACAGAAACAAAATAACCCACCCAAATCTAACTCTCTCTGCACATGTTATATCTGCCACACCTGCAGTGCACATGGTTTTGCCCAACTGCTAACAAATTTGCTGCTGCGATCAATTCTGAATTACCCCCTTAGTTTGTTACAGAAGCGATATTAGTGCCTTAGAACATTAGATGCATGATCAATGTAAAAAATGCAGAGGTTGATTCCATTATGCACTACTGCTTGCACTTCATTTTGTCACTAGTAGAAGACATTAATTATTTACAGCTCCACAAACTTGCAATAAGTAGTCATTAATGTCCATTTGCTCGATCATATTATTGATCACATTGTTTAGTTATAGTTTTAAAAAATAAAATAATCTGCCTCAGCTGGTCTTATCTCTGTGTATGACAGGAGCCAAAGCAGCTCACAAACTTATATGAAAGTACAGTACTTTTTAAGCTTACTGTGAAATATTACATGAGTACAGTCGCTCCTTTTAAGCGGTGGTTTGCAAAGAGCCTAATTCAGAGATATAAGCAAATGCCTTCAGAGCAGCTATCCCGTACGCAGCGGATGTGCCGCAATATGCAAATTGCACAGCTGCCAGGATTTGTATTGAGATGCCCACTGGAGTTGTCTCAGATCTGCCACTTATAGATGAAGACGCACCAATCAGACACACATCGGTAAAAAAACAACCTTCTGCATAACCTTAGGGTTGCGCAGCATGGCCGACAGAAGTAAGACGTCAGAGCTATATGCGTATGGGATCGCAATTGAAGGCTGTGACAAGCCTACGTTTGAGTCGCCATTCTCCTCTTAAATCCTCACTGTTACCGCTGTTGCAAGACCATTATGGCACATGCGCAGTGTGATATACATACACATGGCAATGGGAAACATTTGCTCCACTCTGTACAACATCAACATTTTATCCATCTATAAGTCAGGCCCCAAGTCTTGGGCTCCAGTGCCAACCCTATTTCTTTCTTTCTGTAGCGCTATGTCAACTATGATCACCTATATCCCTGTCACACCTCCTGCTTCAATTAGTGATCCATGGTGCATCCTAGGATCCAGCATCGGATCACATGTAACACCATTGGCTGGCTGCAAGACCCATAGGGTTGCACAAGTTGGCCGTTATAAATACAACAAAGGTGCCAGGAAATCTCCAACTTTGACGGAGGGTCCTGGCATCGTCCTTACCCCACAACAGTAGTAACACGGTTCCATTTTGGGAAACAGAGGATGTCACCGCCCCCTCCCCACCCCCAAATGGCAGAATACTGTCAATTACTGATAGTCTGCTGCCGATCTACATATGGTCTGGCACACTCAAAGTACAGAATATCGGTACTTTGCGCCATGTGCAACATTAGCGTTGTGACCTGAATCAGGACCAATAATAGCAAAAAATACTATGAGGTTCACCACACTCCAAATACTATCGACCTCACCAACATCTTCATCCTAGTCACTGAAGCACAGTCCTGACAGCTGAGCCATGCTCTCCACTCACCTACTAGCTTGGCAGCAACCAAACTACAACCCAACTGAATGTCCATCTGCTTTTGAGTGGTCCACAATGAAAGCAAGGTCGGTGGAGGCTTCACAATCCACATACAGCCGACAAGTCCAATCAGAGCCATAATCCTGCATCAGTACAGTTCAGGAAAAAGACCCCTTCTGCACCATGACCTCTCGCAGTACTCAGCACAGCTAACTGCAGTACACAAAATAATGGCAACACAATAGTGCAGCCCCATATGCTACATTTAAGAAATGTAGAATGGACATAAAATGCATATATACATGGAAAAGAGGGGGCCAGCAGACTAGGGCCCTAATTCAGATCCCAAAGGATCTATGGCACATGATGCAAAGTACCAGTGTTTGGTTCTTTACGCATGCACCGGACCTGTACTGCGCATGTTCAGTACGGGTCCTGCATCATTGGATGCACTATAGTTGCAATTGTCAGTAGACTGACAGTCTGCAGCCATTTGGGGGCAGGGAGATGGCAGCAAAGGCGGACATTTCCTAAAATGGAGGCATGTTTCCTCAGTTTTGGGTGAGTGCTGAGGCCAGGATCTCTGTCAGAAGACAGAGATTTTCTGGCCTCTTGGTCAGAGCTGCAACGGCCGGCTTGCATGACCCCATGGGTCACTCAGCCAGTCGATGGTGTCACAATTGATCTGATGCTACTTTCTAGGATGCAGCACTGGATCACAATACATGCAGCAGGCGTATACTGCAGTTGCACACATCCATACTGCAGCCGGGGGGTGGGGGTGGGGTCTTTGTGGCGATGACTCGAATAATTGTTAATTGCTCCATCATGGCTGCCAGATTATTGGCGAGTATGAGCTAACCACATCTGAATTAGGCCTAAATACCTACATCCCCATCTAGTTTACCAAGTTGATAGATAACAAAGACTTCATTGTGATTTCACTCAATCACAATTACTTGTGATTGTGGACTTGTAGGGAGATGTGTCAAACCTTCTGAAGATGGGCATGACTGAATACATCATAACTAAAGGTTATATCTAACTTAAAAATTATGTACTTAGTAAAAGTACCTCCGTGTCCCTCATCCCTGCTCTGTAGTTGTGACCTCCTAAGTTATTGCATGATACTGAAAATCCACCAAACAATACAAACTAAATGAAATTCCATTCCCCTCCTACATATCCACATTATTAGGTCTGCATGGTCATTATAGCAAAAGGATTAAATGCTTATTTAAAACCAGAGATTCTCGGGAGAATTGGTTTTTGGACAGAATATTTAACAATGACAGCAAGATAAATGTAACTGCGATATGATTTTGTTTTTGAGATAAATAAAAAGATTGGCTATAATAAAACACAATTTACTTGCTTAGACATTTGCAATTCTCACGTTTATGCACACTATCCTGGCATCATATTATATACGACTACTAAACAATGGTGATGTACATTTTTTATATACTGTATTCACGTCTTACAGTATGCTTTGCACCTTGCATTTGCAGCTCAACATACTGTAAACAACACTTATCCAGATGATAAAGCAAAGTGCTTTATGAAATGCTTTTCAAAATACTGTTGTAGATTTTTCTGTCTTCCTAGCAATGGAAACTCACACTTGCTAAATTCAGATTTATGTTTATTTTCCAGCCCCTGCTAGCAGCACAACAGCTGGCATCAGCTGTAGCAGGAGTGATGCCCGGAGGTGCTCCAGCACTTAACCAGCCAATCCTTATCCCGTTTAACATGGCCGGGCAGCTAGGGGGGCAACAAGGACTGGTCCTGACATTGCCTACAGCCAATCTTACTAACATTCAAGGCCTGGTTGCAGCTGCAGCTGCAGGAGGGATAATGACGCTGCCATTGCAAAATCTACAAGGTAAGTGCCTTTATGTAACTTTGACTCCTAGAAATTACTGAAATAAATTACAATTTGGAAGGGCTGTTTGCTAAACTGAAGCCGTGGGCTGTGGGCAACAGCAACACACCATGTTGATACTGTACACATTGTCACATAGCTTATTTGTATGGTGTGTATGATGTAATAATGGTTTAAATGGCAAATGTCCAATATACTGTATGCTTAAAACTATATGAATTGTTTTCCAAAAAATTCTTACCAGTTTTTTAATGTCAGTTTAAGATATATATATATATATATATATATATATAGACATGAAAGATATAGCGCTGGTAGATACAGTCTGGAGTATTAGCGCATATGGAATTTATGAATATATTTCAAAGTGGAACCACAGCTACTCAATAGTCGCTCAAAAAAGCACTAGATCCTCCTATGAAGCTTCAGGAACGCTGCTCCCCTTCAAACAATCCGAACTCCACCGGAGAAAAATATCTGTCAATAGAACATATATAGGGGGTTTATGCACTATGGAGCGCCCCCTATATATGTTCTATTGACAGATATATATATATATATATATATATATATCCATACGGTGTAGTTGGCACTCAAATACAAATCATATGACCGGGGTGCCCTCCTTCAAATGTACAACGTAAATGGCCTGCAATGGTGGGAGACAAAGTCCACTGCCCCGTATCACAAAACCAGGTGGCACTCCACGGATTTAGTGAAAGCAATAAAAATGTATGAATCAAACAGCATGGGGGTCCGACGTTTCAACACCGCGGCGGGTGTTTTTTTCACCATGTGTCCTTGAAAAAAACACCTGCCGCGGTGTTGAAATGTCAGACCCTGATGCTGTTTGATTCATACATTTTTATTGCTTTCACTAAATCCGTGGAGTGCTGCCTGGTTTTGTGATACGGGGCAGTGGACTTTGTCTCCCACCATTGCAGGCCATTTACGTTTTATATATATATATATATATATATATATATATAGCAGTGTTAATTTTGACAAGGATTTTCAATTTAGTCTTAGGGCCTAATACAGACCCTAGTTCAGCACGCAGGCTATTTTTTGCACTGCTGCGACCAGGGGAGAGGGTAAGAACTTTACAAGGGTGCAATTGGCTGTGCAGTGAGCTGCTTCTGTACAGCCCAGGACTTAATCAGCTGCTGCGATGATTCGGACAGGTGGTGATGTCAGGAACCCTCCTCTGGAAACGGCTGGGCATGCCTGTGTTTTCTGGACACTCCTAGAAAATGGTGAGTTGCCGCCCATGAATGCCTTCTGTCTGTCAATCTTCTTGCGATTGTTAGATTTGTCGCTGCCCGGCAAAAGCCGTCGCCAGCGGCCGACGCGCATGCGCATTGTGGGCCATGCAGCATGCGATCGGGTCTGAATGACCCCCTTAGTCACTTACTTAAAATTGTACATGGTTTAAAGTCACATTTTAGTCTTTTTCTTTCGCTTCATTTTAGTCAAGATTTAGTCAGTGGAACTCAGTTTTTATTTTGGTCAATGTTTTAGTCATACCTTTTGGAAACAATTTTATGCCTCTGTAATGGATTTTGCTGAAGAACATTTATCTAAAATTCCCTTGAGAAGTTTACATACCTTTAACTATGTGTGTAGACTTACCGTACTCCCATATATCATGTATAATTATGTTTAAGTTTGTTAGAACAATCAAGTGCCATACATGATCTGATTTCCTTAACAGCAGGTCATGTTTATTTTCTGCACGTATCTAGAATACATATTTGTTCTTTGAAAATGTAAAACCCTACCTCCAGTTTTAATTTTGACAAGTATTTTAGTTTTAGACTTTATCGCTTATTTTTGCTTTTAGTTAAGATTTAGTCATTCTTCGTTTTTATTTTAGTCTAATTTTAGTCCTGAAAAAACTGTAGACGAATACTTTTATTCAATTTTTTTTCCGATAAAATTAACACTATAGGGGATTTGTCTTGAATGCTGACTTTAAAAGGACCTCTGGAAGTTTTCATATATACATGACTAGTGGTCAAAGTGGAAATGTAGAAATAGTGGTCTGAAAAATGGATGTGAATGAAAACGAATAGTCAAACAACCAATGCAGTAGGAGAAGAGACAACATGACATACTACTGTACTATGTACTGGCCCATCTGACCTCTGTGAACCACAAATGAAAATAGATTTTTCTGTGGTTAGCCTACATTTAACAGTGGCTCTTTTAACCAGTAAAATATTACTTCCTCACGCCACTACAGACATCTGCTGCATCTCCACAACTTTAAAGCATCATTTTAATGGAATCTGATGCACATCTTAAGATAAAAGACATTTGAGTCAACATCACTGGCCTTGCCAAGTGTATGAATCAACTAATCCATATAGTAAATTTCGGTACCTAAATGCATATATTTTATTATATGCAGATATGTATATATCTAAGCATCTTGGCAGTTTAAATCCCCATGCTTACCTTAGTAGCCATCATAATCAGGATTCACTTGTACTACCCCTATCCTTGGTGCAAAAGATGTGTCTGCCCCCAACTCTGCATAGCTGCAATTCTGCCAACACACTTTCAATAAACATTGGCTGCATTACAACTCAGGAATGCATCCAGTTGCAGAGTCGCAAGTGGAGATGTGACTTAAATGCATACAAATCTGCATATGCATGATTCCAGTGCATGTACAAAATGAAATAATGCATGATACACTAACACTCCACATACAGGAGTACCTTCTTCTGATAAGTCTATTAGGATATCACTTAGAGTTTATCTGCTTGGTTACAGAAGCACTTCCTTCCCAATAGAGATGAGCGGATTTGGTTTTACGTCATGTGTTTTGGATAGCCAATAAGAAAAATCCAGAAAATAAGAAATGGCGATAATTCTGGCGTAAAAAAACGAGTAAATCCGAACCCACTCATCTCTACTTCCCAACATGGAATATGCCACAGTGGAGTGAAAAATAGCATGGCAGGTAAGTTTAGTTGGGTAAACTCTACTGTTATATAATGTACATTATTCAGCTGGATCCCCTGCTTTTGCTATATTCTAATTCATATAGTGGCCTCATGCCAAAGTAGATGCAGTGCCAGTGTTTTCACAGTTGCCCAATTTTTTTTTCTACTGTGCATACATTTGAGTTGCGCAGCGCATGTGCCACAATGGATTTAAGATGGCGCCGTAGTGTAGATTTGGACTAGAATTATTGTCAGGTAGTCAACTTTGTGGGAGTTATCTAGTTGGGTGGAGAGGAAAACACAGATGTATCACGCCCATTTGGGCTGCGATACGGCCCAAATGGCCGATATCTGTGTCACATCCATGTGACTGATATTCTGAACAACCATAGGGTTGATCAGAGCTTTGATGTAGTGACCGATGTGCGACCAACGCTTTCTACACAAGTGGTAGAAGTGAGAGTCAGGCTGTGAGTGTCTCTGTACAAACAGCAGCAGCTGTTTAGCATATTATCTCTAATCCACTTCGTACTGATACATAGTGGCAACGGGATTTGCTTATGCCTCTGAACCTTTACTTGCTCTATAACATTTATTTATGTCTCCATATACGTAGTCAACACTGCAATATATAGTATAAATTATTTTCCTATATTATGTTTACTTTCAGGAAATCGAATTGTTACCTATTGACTGTGTGACAATTATATTTTCCGTATAATCCCCTTCCCCCTGCTAAAAAGAAAAATTCCATAGATTATTTTGTTTTTTTATGTTTGTATTATGCAATATAACCACGTATTGTATATGCACATGTCAAACTTTGTAGTGGGCAGACTAATGTAGAAAGATGAATACAGTAGTACATGTAGGGCTCAATGCAGTAGTACATGTAGGGACTCACAGCCAGTGCCGTAACTAGATATTTTAGCGCTGTGTGCAAGATAGGGCATCGGCGCCCCCATCTCTGTAAAAAAGAGGCAGTGCGCGCCATTGGCATGCTCAAAAAATATAGGGGCGTGGCTTCATGGGGAAGGGGTGTGGCCACAAAATAATACCAATTCATATTACATATTATAGTAGTCTCCATTATTCAAATTACGCTGCACAGCAGCGCTACTACACCAGGTACAGATTACGGTGGACAGATTCCCCTTTTTACACATTACAGCAGACAGCATCCACTTTTTACACATTATGGTAGACAGCGTCCCCTTTTACACATTACCGCAGACAGCTTCCCCTTTTTACACAATATGGCAGACAACATCCCCCTTTTTACACATTATGGCAGACAGCGTGCCCCTTTTTACACATTATGGCAGACAGCGTGCCCCTTTTTACACATTACGGCAGACTGCGTCCCCTTTTTACACATTATGGCAGACAGCGCCCCCTTTTTACACATTTCGGCAGACAGCGTCCCCCTTTTTACACATTATGGCAGACAGCGTCCCCCTTTTTACACATTATGGCAGACAGTGTCCCCCTTTTTACACATTACAGCAGACAGCGTCCCCTTTTTACACATTACAGCAGACTACGTGCCCTTTTTACACATTACGGCAGACAGTGTCCCCTTTTATACATTACGGTGGACAGATTCCCCTTTTACACATTACGGCAGACAGCATCCCCGTTTTACGCATTACGGCAGACAATGTCCCCTTTTACACATTACAGCAGACAGCTTCCCCTTTTTACACATTACGGCAGACAGAGTCCCCCTTTTTACACATTACGGCAGACAGCATTCCCCTTTTTACACATTACAGCAGACAGCTTCACCATTTTACACATTATGGCAGACTGCGTCCCCTTTTTTACACATTACGGCAGACTGCGTCCCCTTTTTACACATTACGGCAGCATCCCCTTTTATACATTACGGCGGACAGATTCCCCTTTTGCACATTACGGCAGACAGCATCCCCTTTTTACACATTACAGCAGACAATGTCCCCTTTTACACATTATGGCAGATAGCTTCCCCTTTTTACACATTACGGCAGACAGCGTCCTCCTTTTTACACATTACGGCAGACAGCGTTCTCCTTTTTACACATTACGGCAGACAGCGTCCCCTTTTTACACATTATGGCAGACAGCGTCCCCCTTTTTACACATTACAGCAGACAGCGTTCCCCTTTTTACACATTACAGCAGACAGCTTCACCTTTTTACACATTACGGCAGATTGCGTCCCCTTTTTAACACATTACGGCAGACTGCGTCCCCTTTTTACACATTACGGCAGCATCCCCTTTTATACATTACGGCGGACAGATTCCCCTTTTACACATTACGGCAGACAGCATCCCCTTTTTACACATTACAGCAGACAATGTCCCCTTTTACACATTACGGCAGACAGCGTCCCCCTTTTTACACATTACGGCAGACAGCTTCACCTTTTTACACATTATGGCAGACAGCATCCCCTTTTTACACATTACAGCAGACAGCGCCCCCTTTTTTACACATTACGGCAGACAGCATCCCCTTTTTACACATTACGGCAGACAATGTCCCCTTTTACACATTACGGCAGACATCATCCCCTTTTTACACATTACGGCAGACAGCGTCCCCCTTTTTACATATTACGGCAGACAGCGTCACCTTTTTACACATTATGGCAGACAGCGTCCCCTTTTTACACATTACGGCAGACTGCGTCCCTTTTTACACATTACGGCACACAGCATCCCCTTTTTACACATTACGGCAGTCAGTGTCCCCTTTTTTACACATTACAGCAGACACAGTCCACCTTTACACATTAGGTAGACAGACTGATAGATAGATAGATAGATAGACAGATAGAATAAATGATACTTACCATCTCTCCGCTGGCTCAGGCAGTCAGGCTCCTTGGTGCTGGCAGCTCCGGGGGCAGGGGAGAAGAAGGAGGAGGGAGGGAGAGGAGGGAGCTGCAGCAGCGCAGTGTAATTGCTGGTGGCGCCACATGCAGCTGTCCCTCTCCTTCCACATTGGCTGGCCGCTGCCGCTGTGAATGCTGGAATGAGGGAAGTGCATCCCAGCATTCACAGCAGCGCCGGCCAGCCAATGCGGAAGGAGAGGGACTGCTGCAGTGGCGCCACCATCAATTACATAGCGCTGCTGCGGCTCCCTCTTCCCCCTCCCTCCTCCTCCTTCTCCACTGCTCCCTCTCCTCCTCCGGCACAGGCGGCTTGTAATGAGTCAATTTGACTCGTTACAAGCTGCTGACTTTAGGGAATGGGGGCCGTTGTGCCCTCAGTGCCCTCAGTGCCCTTTGTTTGTGAAAACAGAGGCATGTCAGCACAGTTTGGGGGGAGGGAAGAGGCCAGGGTCTCCATCGTTAGATGAAGGTTTTCTGACCTCTTACCAGGATCTGGGATGGGTGGCTTACCCCAAGCTGCCCAATGGTGTCGCAGTGATCTAATGCTGTGACCTAGGATGCAAGTCGGGTCACTACTGCAACAGGAGGCATCTACATGTAATAGACGCCTCCTACTGCATTTACTGTACATTCTCAGGAAATTGAAAAAATGTGTGAATATCTTATATTTGGTTTTGATGTGCTTTTCATGCTTTCAGCTATACTCCATATTACTCAACAGACGTCTGCTGACCATATACAAAAAAAATAATATTGGATGCTTTTAGCAGAAAACTAATGATTTAGGGGTCTATTCATAAAGCAGTGAAAAGTGTGAAGAAGTGAGCCAGTGGAGAAGATGCCCATAGCAAGTTGGCAACCAATCAGCAGCTACTTTTTATTTTATAGAATGCATTTTAAAAATGTTACCTCAACACTGATTGGTTTCCACAAGCAACTTCTCCACTTTCTCACTTCTCCACAGTTTTCACAGCTTCATGAGTAGAGCTCTAAATCATTAAACTGAATGAAGTTCAAGTAATGTCCTCCACTCTTCATTATGTCATGGGACATAGCGTCATGTTTCTTTTACACAGCTGGCAGATATAGAGTGGTTGTAGTAAAGAGGGGTTAGCAAGGCCAGATCAAGCCTTTGGGGGACCCATGGCACTTATTACAGGGGGCTCCCATCCCCACTTCTGCGTCCCTCCCACTCTTGTCATCACCTCTCCCACTCATCATCTTGCATGCCCCCATTTATTGTGCAGTATGGCTCCAGTTATCATCTGGCCTGTCCATACTACAGGACAACATGCAATAGTGTGCTCTGGGCAGGAAGGGGGCCTGAGAGGGGGGCCCAGATTATTCATTCCCTGTGCACACCTTTAATCTGGCTCAGGAGGTGGGTGAAGATGATAGGTTTAAAAATGTGCCCAATTTCTTACTTGGGCTCTCCAAGGCCTAATGGATAAATAATAACGTAATTCAGGACTGTCTCATCTTACACTACTGTAGATAGATGGCGTTTTTCTCTACCAGATCATTCCCATCTGTTGTCAGTCAGCAAGCACTGGTGTGGGAGGGTCACCCTGGTCTGGTCCATCATATAATTCTTACATATACAATACACTTGGACTTTGTAGAGGAAAATCAGCTACATTAAATATTCTCAAGAAAGTTATATTATTACTTTGGTTGATTTTTCCCTTTCAGTTTATATTGTCCCTTGAGTTTCACCTGTTGGTGGAGCCCCAGCTTATGCAGCACCTTGTGGCTATTTTAAAGATTAATGTCAACAGACCTTTCTTATCATACTTGTAAATGGTTTTCACTTTAATGTTTAAAATAATGTCTCTCTCATACCATTAACTTGCAGCTAGGAACCTGTCAGTCATAAATCATAAATGAAAAAAGGGCAAGCTAATGCACAAATTTTACTTGTTTAAAATTTGAGAGTGCATGTAAAGTAGGGAAGCAAAGATTAAAATAATGCAGAAACAGCACTGAGTAAAAGCAGATTTAACAAAGTGAAGGAAGAAGCTTTTTAGAGGAGGTGGATGATAAAATCTTAATGAAGAAACAGGCATTATAAAAAAAATGCATTCCATTGCTTGTTTTTGCTTATGCGTATACAATCATATAGTATTATAAATAAACATTACATGATACGTCATGAATTTATTCTGCTTATGCATTCTGAATTTGCGCTGAGGACACATAATCACTATAAGCTCGCTGCATTAGCCTAAGTTTTTAGGTGCAGTGTCAGAACTAAAAACTACAGTAAGCCATTATATACTTACAGTACACACACACACACACACACACACACACACACACACACACACACACACACACACACACACACACTTAATTTTAACAACTGGGTGGCACACATACACTGATTAAAATTCCTTTATTAGTTCAATGTTAGGTTCTGTATTACTGTATGTGTCCTTTCCTCAGGGATACAATATGAAAAAGACAATTACATACCATCAAACCCCAAGGTCCAGATGAATTAATCGTACAAATGCCACCAGTTGCTTTACATATCTGTGGTCCCCTGCCATCAGGGCCGGATCAAGGCTCCAGGGGGCCAGGGGTACTTTAGACAAGGGGGGGCCCTGAGGGCTAAATATAGTGTATATACTGTAGGAAGGGGAGGTTCCTTACAAATATCTATCTATCTATCTATCTATCTATCTATCTATCTATCTATCTATCTATCTCTAAGATTGATAAAAGTGTGCTGTTGGAGGCAGAAACAAAGGATAGCACATTTTATTAAATAGAAAATTAGCATACATTCACACAAGACACACATAGCATACATAAACACTCACAAACAGCATACATACATACATACATACATACATACCACACAGCATACACACACACACACACACACACACACACACACACACACACACACACCATACATACACACACACACACTACACACCAACATATACACACACACACTACACACCAACAACACACAGACACACACACACACACACACACACACACACACACACACACACACACACACACACTACACACCAACAACATATACACACACACACTACACACCACCAACACACACACACACACACACACACACACACACACACACACACACACACACACACACACACACCACTAACCAACTGACAGAGGAGAAGAGGAGGAGATTCTGCCGGAGTCCATGTGAGTTAAACACAGCAGCTGCTGCACATGCTCAGCAGCTCCCTCCACTGTGTCCCTCCACTGTGTGAGAGAGGCTAGAGAGCTCAGCTGATCAGAGACAGAGCTCAGTGAGGAGCAGCGTACACTTCATTCACGGCAGTTCGTTAGTGCCTGTGGGTGGCCCCACCGGGTGCAGAGACGGAGACAAGGCTGTCTCCGTCTCTGAAACACAAAATTTGTCTGCAGAGGGGAAAGTTTACACCACTGCCACCAATGAATGAACTTCCTAAAATAAAATAAAAACTACCAGTGCTTGACGGCAGGCACGGGGGGGCCTTAAATATGGGGGGCCCAGGGTAATGTGTCCCCTGGGCTCCCCCCTTAATCTGGCTCTGCCTGCCATGCTGACAGGGAGAGAACACCAGGCCAAGCAAAAATATATATCTGGGAGTGCAGGTCTCAACAGCTGCTATTTTATACAGTATTTATATACACATATTTATATACCACTCTTGGGTGTGTGGCTGCGCTCTTATATATGCATGTCTTGGCGGCATTGTGATGCTTGAGGCAAAGTCCAAGGCCACCCAAGGTGTGCGTATATCAGAGCACCCACCAAAGAGTGGTATATCTTATAAAATGGACCCTGTTGTACAAAATAGTTCTATGCTGAGAGGTGTGCGGTCATTAGGAAATGCACAGTCATGTGATTTAGTGTTCCAGTCATGTTAGTGAGATTTCTGTCATCTTAACACACCATTTTATAATCCATCTATGGAGGTCATTCCGAGTTGTTCGCTCGCAAGGCGATTTTAGCAGAGTTGCTCACGCTAAGCCGCCGCCTACTGGGAGTGAATCTTAGCATCTTAAAATTGCGAACGACGTATTCGCAATTTTGCGATTACAAACTTCTTAGCAGTTTCAGAGTAGCTTCAGACTTACTCGGCATCTGCGATCAGTTCAGTGCTTGTCGTTCCTGGTTTGACGTCACAAACACACCCAGCGTTCGCCCAGACACTCCCCCGTTTCTCCAGCCACTCCTGCGTTTTTTCCGGAAACAGTAGCGTTTTTCCCCACACGCCCATAAAACGGCCTGTTTCCGCCCAGAAACACCCATTTCCTGTCAATCACACTACGATCGCCTGAGCGAAGAAAAAGCCGTGAGTAAAAATCCTAACTTCATAGCAAATTTACTTGGCGCAGTCGCAGTGCGGACATTGCGCATGCGCACTAAGCGGAAAATCGCTGCGATGCGATGAAATTTACAGAGCGAACAACTCGGAATGAGGGCCTATATACAGTATCACATAATATTATTTTTAAAAATACCGCTTATACAATATCCCAATTGTAATGTATATTGCATTTATATTCAAAGTATTAGTAAAAGCCCCAATACACAAACTTCATAAGAGAGGAAATCAGGAATGGACGGAATCTCTTCATAAGACCATAAAATATTGGCCTGAGGAATCAAAGTTTTCTTTACATAGTCCTTGTGGACTAATTCCGTACGGGTTGTATAAACAAACCCTCATACCAACAAAAATAGCAGAGAAAAAAATACTTTTGTCTCTCCCTTACTGAAAAAACCCTCCCAACCTCTTATCAATTACCACCTCATTCTCCCTCCTTCCCTTTGCTTTCAACCTTCTTGAGTAGGTTATTTATAACCATGTCCCCTCTTTCCTTGACACTCACACCCTCATTTACTCATTCCCTCATTATTTGTCACCTTGATTAATGTAATCTCCTTCTCTCTGGCCCTCCCAAGTACTACCTTACCTAGCTTCAATCTATCCTACACACTGCTGCCTACCTTATTTACAGTACATCTCTCTGTGTTCTACCTTAGCTGACCCACTTTTCCAAGCCCGATACTCAGTGGCGTAACTAGAAATTTTTCTCCCCCAAGCCAAAAAATTCTCTGGCGCCCCCTCCCCCCATCCATAATTGGCACTAGTAAAGCGATGAATCTGCGCGCGATGAAAATGGGTGTGGCTTTGTTGAAATGGGCGTGGCTTCACATAAAGGGGCATGGCATTGCAGGAAAAGACTACCTTATACCCCAGTTTTGCAACCTGCACGCCCAGACGTTGGCCACCACAGGAAAGAAAAATAATCCTGATTCATGCCCCTTACATTATTTGTAATTTTTCCTCCGTATAGTAATGGCCAGTATACATTATGCTACATACTGCAATGGCCCTTAGACATTATGCCACACACAATAATGCGCATGACACAATATGCACACACCATAATGCCCCCGACACATTATGCCACACACCGTAATGCCTGTGACACATTATGACAGGAATTGCAATGCCCGTTATACATTTTGCTACACACTGCAATGCCCCTGATACATTATAGCACATACAATGCCTGTGATACATTATGACACACACCGCAATGTCCGTGATACATTATGCCACATACCACAATGCCCGTGATATAGTATTCCACACACCGTAATGCCTGACACATTATGACACACACCGCAATGTCCGTGATACATTATGCCACACACTGCAGTGACCCTGAGACATTATACCACATACCACAATGCCCGTGATATAGTATACCACACACCGTAATGCCTGTGACACATACCGCAATGCCCATTATACCCTATGCCACACACCGCAATGTCTGTTATACATTATGCCACACTGCAGTGCCCCTGAGACATTATACCACATACCACAATGCCCCGTGATATAGTATGCCACACACCGTAATGCCTGTGACACATTATGACATACACCGCAATGTCCGTGATACATTATGCCACACACCACAATGCCCATTACACATTAAGTCCTACAGTAAGGCTTCTAATTACTTTTAAATTACCTGCTCATTGCCAGGGGTTTCATGCTGTTGGTTCCATGCACGGTGCCAGGGGTTTTCATGCTCGGGGTGTCATGCTTGTTGCCAGGGGTTTCATGCACTGGGTGTTATGCCTGTTGCCAAGGGTTTCATGCACTGGGGGTCATGCTCGTTTCTAGGGGGTAATGCTGTTGCTAGGGCTATGCTCCCAGTGCCAGATATTCCGCCACAGTGCCAGGTACACACATGCCCCCAATGCAAATATGCCCGCCCCCAAGTGCCAGGTACACATATGCCCCCTCAGTGCCACATATGCCCCCCCAAGTGCCAAATATGCTCCCCCTCCCCCAGTGTCAAATATGCTCCCCCAGTGCCAGTTACAACTCCCCCCCGCTCCCCCGCTGTTTTGTGAAGGATGGACATGGAGGGCACATTGCGCACATCTCCTGTGTCCCTCCTGCATCTCCGGCGTGTCTTTAAAATGAAGTGCCGGTTCGTGAGCCAATCAGAGCTCACGAATGGGCACTTCATTTAATAGACCCGCTGGAGACACAGGAGGGACAGAGAGGCACGCGCTGTGCCCTCCGTGTCCATCCTTCACAGCAGCGGCTAGGGTGCCAGCGGAGGGAAGGAGGGAAACAGCAGATTGACATGCGGACGACTCATCCGCATGTCAGTCTGCTCTGCGCTAAATCAGTGGCGGCGCCCCCCGCAGCCCTGCGCCTCCAAGCCACCGTGAGGGCTGCAGGGGCAGTAGTTACGCCACTGCCGATACTGATTTCCTGTCTTCTACAGAATCAACTTTAATCTAATCACCCCGGCCTGCAAAGCTCTCAGACTCACCTCTCACCCTACATGTCCAACTCATTTCTACAGTATATACACTCCATTTCGCACCATCTATTCTACCAATGACTATCGCCCCCTACTGCTCTTTGCATTGCTTCCTCTAGCATTTTGTGCCTTCTGCTCAATTTGATTATCCATTAGTCTCCAAGGCTCCAAACCTGCTCTCAATACCCACCTCTTCATTCAAGCTTAACATTTCTGCCTTTGCTTCCATCTCTACTCCCCACTTAATGCCAACTTATTTGTGCCTGATCTTTTCCTCTAGGATGTAGCATGAGTAGAGTCCTCTTCCCTTAAGTTTTCCCTCCTAACATTGCACCCTTATCTTACTGTTTCTTGAACCCATCCTCCTGGGCAATGGCTGACCTCACTTCACTGATATTTATCCTTATCACTTATGCTCTCTGTCTTGTGCCACATTACAGTGCACCAGATCATATTATGCCACATTACTGTCTCCCTTACCATTATAACATCAACTACACACACATCTCACTTAAAATGGAATGTCACCCCATTCAGGCTGATCAGTGGGTTGAACTCATTTGCATAGCCTGCAAATCTGGGAAATTGGTATGCAACTATATGAGCTGGGTCTGGGAACCCCTACGCTTCTGGGTTCTATAACAATGGCACACTTCTTCTACAAACAGGAAAAACACAAAGGAGAACTTAAGATCACATCTTCGTGGCCCTGCCCCATGACTACAGAAAATCACAGTTCCCAGCTCAGATGTATTTTTAGGCATCCCTTCAATGTACAATACTACCAATTGCAAAACCTATTCTTTGTAAAATTTACACTTGGGCAAACAGAAATAAAAATGTATTTCCAACAAGGATTTACACCAGATGGAAAAACTGACTTGGTAGTAAAGGAGGAGATAACTCTACTATCAATAATTAGGACACTGCAGTTTAAGTGGGAATGATTTATTCACTATATTTTTATTTCTTGCAACTTAACCTCCACTATGATCTTCCCCTCTGCTCAAGTTGCAGCACTTGTAAGAGCAGGTCCCTGCAGCCAATTTGGACTTGTCTCATGCTAACTACTTTTAAAGTTGCACATAGAACGGCATGTGGGACGCAGTGAGGACAGTAGAGAAACCCCCTTCCCAGGACCAGTATACCTTTTGTGGTCATTAAACCCTTCTACCCTCACTTAGCAAATGACAAATGATCAGCCCTCAAGTGGAATTACCCATGGCACTCCATCTTGCAAAGCACAGCGGAAACGTGTGTTATGGGATGTGTCCATGTGAAAGCCCAACTTACACTAGATAACTGGGTAAATTTGCACATCTACCCACTTGCTGCATTTTACTAACATCCTCAGGACTGGATTAATGTTTGTGTAGGCCCCAGGGCAACCAACTGGTGGGCCCCTACCAATACAATTGTCATTTTGACAGCTAAAAAGACCATTCTGCAGATATGGATTCAGCCAGGAATGCCTCCTTTCTTTCTCTCTTCAAGGAAAACATTTTTCTTGTTCAGGATGGATTGACTGCATGCTTCTTTGGCCTAAAAAATCTAGGGTTACTACATTTTTGGATGTTTGAGAAAGTTACATAGCTATTACACCATTGAAGACACAGCAGCTGCTTTTCCAAACTTTTAGTCTACTTTGTGGTATTTACTGCGATTGGCTGATAACGACTGTATCCTCCAATAGCCTTGTCAGGAAACACCTAGTCAGCACAGCACTGGTATTTATATCAGTTAATGTTTTTGAACTCTCTGTTATGATCTTTATTTCTTAACTTATCGGTGGTTACTGTATGTAGTTCTTGGCTTCTGCACGTATTATCAGCTTCATATCTCAAGGTAAGAGAAACCTAATCCTAACCCTCCCTCCCCACACTGCCTAACTCTAAGCCTCCCCCAGCAGCCTAATCTCAACCCTTCCCCCGCAACCTAACCCTAACCCTTCCCCTGCAGCCTAACCCTAACCCTGCCCAGCATACTTATGTTTGGGATTCCAGCTGTCGGGATTCCAGAATCGTCATTTTGACAGCTGTCGGGATTCCGGCTTAGGTATTCAACTACTGCCAACTACATCCCCTCCCTGTACCACAAATGTGTTGAACACACTCTAGTGCACCCAGTTCACATTATGTCACACAGAAACTTTAGTACACATTTGAGAGTCTGCAACACGGTTTCTCACTCTACCAATGTGTGTGGGTCCCTCCGTGTGTGTGGAGGTCCCTGAACAATTGCCCTGGCTGCCTTGTTGTTGGTCCAGCATTGTTCTCTAATAACCTGGGATTGTTCCTGGTAGACATTTTCTCCAGAACTCCCCTTGTTCTTTTCAGAGACCAAATGAAACAAGCACGGAGGTAGGGGGTAGACCAGCATGTGCAATTAAAGCATAGATAGTGTATGTCCACATAGAAAGATGGACTGATAATGTGATTCTTGAAAATGTAATGCTTTCAGAAGATGGGGACTTGTGATTGGTCATCTGACTCACTCTTACCTCCTCTGCAATTTTGAAGTAGAAAAAACATTGATTGATAGCGAGAACAAGCATTTCTTCAGGAAAAACAGCAGCATGTAGCTCCAGGCAAGAGAACTAGGAGGTCAGCAATATAAATTATATATAAATGCATATGCAATGGTACAGGTTTAAAAGAAAAACAAGTAAATTTTATTTACTAGTAGACCCTGGTAACTCCAGTATGTCTCTGTCTGTGTGGACCCTTAAATATATAACTTTGTTGATAATTCATCCTTTGTGAATGATTATTAATGTTAGAAAAAGGAAGTTAGCTCTTGACCATTCAAAGTTATTATAAAAATGAAATCTTTGTTTGAAACTGCTATATTAACTGAAGAATTTATCACCCAGGGCACAATGGGGAATTATAGTACTACTGAAATTCCATTGTGCTACAATTAATAAGAGCGTCCTCAAAAACTGGGATTGTATTATGACAATTTTTAAGTAGTCCATAATATAATGTTAAGTATGTTAAACTAGTATTAACCCATTTGTTTTACAATTTTCTACCAGTATTGTAGCTTTCTAAAATCTACAAATCTGGAAAAATATATATATATATTTTTTCCTCCCAGTTGTCTGAATAGCAACTAGCATAATAAAAGTAGCAATTTAAGGTATTAATAGTATGCCAAAGACTATTGAAAGGAATATCAAGTCCACTACTATACTTTACAATTTAGTACTATATTACTTGTGTACAATTATGTGTCAGATACCTTGCAACTACCCGTGTTAAAGATTGCTTGGAGACACGGATAACTGTGAGTCATAATTACTGTATACTATGAGTATGTTTGATAAGGAAATAGGTCTTTGCAAAGGAAAATAACTGCCTGTCACAAGTCTTTATGTAATTCAAGGATTATCACTAGGTTCTTCTTTTGCCCTGTAATATAATTTAAAAGAAAGTTCATCAAATATGACATGTTAATGCAAGTAAAATGCTTTGCCCTTAGCAGTTTGGCACACATGGCTTCTAACCCAAAGAAAATGGAGATCCGTCATTTCTGCTGAAACCTTAGAGGCATGTAGCAAATGAGATATGTACAAGTTCTACTATGACAAGCAAAGAACGTGACACCAAAACTTAATAAGCCTTGAAAAGTCACAGGTAACTGCTGTAAATTGCAAATACAAAAATGACTGACAATCATTTTGAAATGTCTTGCATTTGTAGTAGCTGTTCCCCGGTGATTTCATGCAAGTATAGCATCTGTAAGTACACACAGAAAGATGGGCTGATCATATTGTGAGCCGTCCAAATTCATGCCAACTATTTGTAAGTGGTGCTTCAAGTGGCAGAGTATTGAGCATTTTCTGAGATATAAATTAGCAAGCAGAAATTTTGCATTGGTACTTTAAAAACACACAAATGTGAACATATAGTATAAGCCAATTGCTAGATGAAGAACAAAGGTGTCTGTTGTAATTAATTTGAGCTGTGGACCTGATTCATGTTTGTAAGTAAAGCAAAACAGCAAGCAACTGGGCAAACCCACTGCTGGTGGGGCAGATGTAACTCATGCAGAGAGATTTAGATTTGGGTGGGGTGTGTTCAAACTGAAATCTATTGCAGTGTTAAACTAAAGCTGTCTAAAATTTGCGGGCTACATGCAAAAGCAGCTAGTATTTACCCTGCACAGAAAAAATATACATATTTTTTTTTCCCTTTGCGTGGCAACATGGTTTGTTCCAGACACAAAGCTACATTCTTTTTTTACTTTACTTACAAACATGAATCAGGCTCTATGCTCTATGTTACTAACCACAGCGCAGTCTGAAGAAAGTAGGTAGGACCTGGCATTGACTGCAACAGTTTTTTTTTGTAATTAAACAATCTAACATTGCATTATATCATCAATCAATTTATATCCAAAATTGTCACCCAGTCAGGGTAGTAAGGTGGATGGTACCGTTGAACAGGGCAGAGTGCCCAGGAATGACACCCTTGCTACCTGTGCATCTTGCTAGGATGGTGCGGTACATCATCCTGCAACCAGTTTCACTGCTGCAGTGCCGGCCAGTGTGTTCTTTGGACCCTCCGCCCGTGCACCCTGCAGACTGTATAACTGCTCTGAGCATTCTAAGGATGCTCGCAGCAGTGCTGTAGTGAAGCGGAGATGACAAACCTGCCCGCCCACCCCAACGGTCGCAGACTTATGACAGTCTTTGCTCATGGGGGTGGGGGGTGGTTGCACGTGGTGGACTTGATCAGGATGCTGACCTCATGACATGACCCTTACCATTGCGGAAATGCATTAAAGCTTTCAAAAACAGTATCCCTATATTTTTCAGCAAGAACCAGCAGTAGCTCAGTTCCTGAACCTCTCAATAAATATGACATAATCAGGAACTGGGTTCCTTAACTTGGTCTTGGCCATCGAACATCTACTGTATCTATAACTTTTTTAATAGCTCCACCCCCAGAACCCTAGTTCCCTAACCTATTTTTGCTGTGTTGTCCTGCATCAGACCAGTGGTAGTGTCCTGTGCATCAGTCAGTCCAGTGACCAGTCACAGTGGTGGTGTACTCTGCTGCCATATGTCCAATGCTGCTGTATAAGTCCCTTACAGTTTCGCTGTGTTGTCCTGCATCAGACCAGTGGTAGTGTCCTGTGCATCAGTCAGTCCATTGACCAGTCACAGTGGTGTCCTCTGCTGCCATATGTCCAGTGCTGCTGTATAATAAGTCCCTTACAGTGTCGCTGTGTTGTCCTGCATCAGACCAGTGGTAGTGTCCTGTGCATCAGTCAGTCCAGTGACCAGTCACAGTAGTGGTGTCCTCTGCTGCCATATGTCCTGTGCTGCTGTATAATAAGTCCCTTACAGTGTCGCTGTGTTGTCCTGCATCAGACCAGTGGTAGTGTCCTGTGCATCAGTCAGCCCAGTGACCAGTCACAGTGGTGGTGTCCACTGCTGCCATATGTCCAGTGCTGCTGTATAATAAGTCCCTTACAGTGTAGCTGTGTTGTCCTGCATCAGACCAGTGGTAGTGTCCTGTGCTGTATATTATTTACTCCAAATAAAGGGGTTATTAACATTTAATCCAAATATAATTTTTACAGGGTTTGCCCTGTGTGGTGTAGGGGTACGCTCTCCTGTGCCGCATATTGTGTTATATAACTCCAGAAAAATAATGGAGAACAAAAATTTGGAGTATAAAATAGGGGAAGATCAAGAACCACTTCCTCCTAGTTCTGAAGCTGCTGCCACTAGTTATGACATAGACGATGAAATGCCATCAACGTCGTCTGCCAAGGCCGATGCCCAATGTCATAGTAGAGGGCATGTCAAATCCAAAAAGCAAAAGTTCAGTAAAATGACCCCCAAAAAATAAATTTAAATGGTCTGAGGAGAAATGTAAACTTGACAATATGCCATTTACGACATGGAGTGGCAAGGAACGGCTAAGGCCCTGGCCTAAGTTCATGACTAGTGGTTCAGCTTCACATGACGATGGAAGCCCTCATACTCCCGCTAGAAAAATGAAAAGTCTTAAGCTGGCAAAAGCACAGCAAAGAACTGTGCATTCTAAGATGGTATCATAAATCCCCAAGGAGAGTCCAAGTGTGTCGGCGGTTGCAATGCCTGACCTTCCCAACACTGGACGGGAAGAGATGGCTCGTTCCATCTTTTGCACGCCCTCTGTAAGTGCTGGAAGGAGCACCCACAGTCCAGTTACTGATATTCAAATTGAAGATGTCACTGTTTAAGTACACCAGGATGAGGATATGGGTATTGCTGGTGCTGAGGAGGAAGTTGACGAGGAGGATTATGATGGTGATGTGGTTTGTTTAAATCAGGCACTGGGAGAGACACCTGTTGTCCGTGGGATGAATAAGCCCATTGTGATGCCTTGGCAAAATACCAAAAAAGCCACCTTTTCGGTGTGGAATTATTTCTCCACAAATCCGGACAACAGGTGTCAAGCCGTGTGTTGCCTCTGTCAATCTGTAATAAGTAGGGGTAAGAATGTTAACAATCTAGGAACATCCTCCCTTATACGTCACCTGCTGCGCATTCATCAGAAGTCAGTGTCAAGTTGTGAATCTTTGGGTAAGAGCGTAAGCAGCCCACTGACAACTAAATCCCTTCTTCCTCTTGTACCCAAGCTCCAGCAAGTCACACCACCAACTCCCTCAACGTCAACTTCCTCCCCAGTCAGAAACGTCAGTAGTCCTGCAGGCCATGTCACTGTCAAGACTGAGGAGTCCTCTCCTAACCGGGATTCCTCCAGAGGATCTTTTAGTGGTACGCCTACTGCTGCTGTTGCTGCTACGGCTGTTGTTGCTGCTGGGAGTCGAACGTCATCCCAGAGGGGAAGTCGGACGACCACTTGTACTACTTCAACTAAGCAATTGACTGTCCACAGTCCTTTGTGAGAAAAGATGAAATATGACAGCAGTCATCCAGTTGCAAAGCGGATAACTGAGGCCTTGACAGCTATGTTGGTGTTAGATGTGCGTCCGGTATCTGCCATTAGTTCAGTGGGACTTAGAGAATTGTTTGAGGTATTGTGTCCCCGGTACCAAATCCCATCTAAGTTCCACTTCACTAGGCAGGCGATGCCGAGACGTCAGAAAAAGTGTCCTCGGTGTTCTAAAAAAACGTAGTTGTACCCACTGTCCACTTAACCACGGACATGTAGACAAGAAGAACAGGGCAGAGTAAGGACTACATGACTGTGACAGCCCACTGGGTAGATGTATTGCCTCCCACAGTAACAACAACAGCAGCTGCGCCAGTAGCAGCATCTCGCAAACCCCAACTCATTCCTAGGCAGGCTACGCTATGTATCACTGCTTTCCGTAAGAGGCACACCGCTGACAACCTCTTACGGAAAATGAGAGACATCATCGCACAATGGCTTACCCCAATTAGACTCTCCTGGGGATTTGTGATAATGTGCATGCATTATATCAAATTTCAGCACATCCCATGTTGTTTGTGCCGCACACTTGTGCCGCTTAGCTTAGTCATAGAGCTGCCTCATTGCACCTCTTTTTCTTCTTTGCATAATGTGCTGTTTGGGGCCTAGTTTTTTAAATCTGCCATCCTGTTTGCCATTGCAGTGCCACTCCTAGATGGGTCAGGTGTTTGTGCCACACACTTGTGTCGCTTAGCTTAGCCATCCAGCTACCTAATTGCACCTGTTTTTCTTCTTTGCATCATGTGCTTTTTGGGGCCTATTTTTTAAATCTGCCATCCTGTCTGCCACTGCACTGCCACTCTTAGATGGGCCAGGTGTTTGTGCTGCACACTTGTGTAGCTTAGCTTAGTCATCCAGCCACCTTGGTGCAACCTTTTGGCCTAAAAACAATATTGTGAGGTGTGAGGTGTTCAGAATAGACTGGAAATGAGTGGAAATTAATGTTATTGGGGTTAATAATACAGTAGGATCAAAATTACCCCCACATTATGTGATTTTAGCTGTTTTTATGTTTTTTTCAAAACTCATCCAGATCCAAAACCAAAACCCGAAAGGGTGGTTTTTGCAAAACCAATCCAGATCCAAAACACGAGCATGGAACCAGATCCAAAACACAAAACACAAAAAGTGCCCACCGCACATCTCTAGATATATATATATATATATATATATATATATATAAATCCACATAAGAAGCCGCTTCTCACTTTCATCTGAATTAGATACAGGTGCTCGGTCAGTGTAATAATAGAAAATTTTTCCAAGAGTAACCACCAGAGGGATCAAACCCAGAAAGACCAGCACACTGATTAAATGCAGAAAAAAAAAAGTTTTACTGTTCACTGAGGAACACGAGGTTATTGAAAAAAAGTAGCAAGCATCTGGCACACATTGTAATAGCAGCATGAAATAAATCAATGAATACTCAACATTCCGACAGCTGTTTCGACTAGCTTCTTCATAGGAATGAGTAAAGTGACATAGTGCTGGACACTGCCCACCGCAGTGTCAGTTTTCAAAGTGACATGTGCCTAATGCACTGAGCTACCAGGATAATTTATAGGGTGTGAGCCATCACACCTGCACCCGGTCACACGTGGACACATACAACGTCACATCCATGCGCCACAGCCGTGACGTGAACCGGAAGTGACGCCCGGGGAAGAGTTAGTCCGCTGCACATCATGTGAAAACACACGATGGAGCCGGACACTATCCTCCCAGGACGGAGAATCAACTCCGAGGCCGTACCCACGTGTTACAGGTCGTCCACATGCCCCGTGTCAACTATAACACGTCACATGTGGCGACCCGCAGGAGGCACCCAATAAGTCCGGAAGATCATGCTGCTCCGGAACTAAGTGGGCACTGTACCTGTTTCCGGGGGCAGGATAGGAGGCGCACAGTCACTCGTAAACATAATAAAAGAAGTTCTAATGTAAATAGCTGACATGATACATGTTGGACAAATGTAGCAAATAAATGGCCAGTCATAAATAAATCAATTAATTAATAAACTAATCTTGATTTAAGTTGTAAATTTTATTACTGGCTAAAAAAAATAAAAAAATAAAAATAAAAATAAAAATACGCTTTCATAATATGATAATAATTAACCTCCAAATGAAAAAAAATAGCAGACTGACCAATATCTAAATGTAGACCATAATCTCCAACATCTATACAAATAAATATATAATACTTATTAAACAAAAAATGAAAAAAGAATAATGATGTGCAGCGGACTAACTCTTCCCCGGGCGTCACTTCCGGTTCACGTCACGGCTGTGGCGCATGGATGTGACGTTGTATGTGTCCACGTGTGACCGGGTGCAGGTGTGATGGCTCACAGGTAAGTACACTACACCCTATAAATTATCCTGGTAGCTCAGTGCATTAGGCACATGTCACTTTGAAAACTGACACTGCGGTGGGCAGTGTCCAGCACTATGTCACTTTACTCATTCCTATGAAGAAGCTAGTCGAAACAGCTGTCGGAATGTTGAGTATTCATTGATTTATTTCATGCTGCTATTACAATGTGTGCCAGATGCTTGCTACTTTTTTTCAATAACCTCGTGTTCCTCAGTGAACAGTAAAACTTTTTTTTTTCTGCATTTAATCAGTGTGCTGGTCTTTCTGGGTTTGATCCCTCTGGTGGTTACTCTTGGAAAAATTTTCTATTATTACACTGACCGAGCACCTGTATCTAATTCAGATGAAAGTGAGAAGCGGCTTCTTATGTGGATTTATCTATTTCTCATGGTAACGTACAGTTATTATGGACTGGGAGCTGCACCACAAATCTATTGTCACAGTATTTTTTCATAAAAAAACTTTTTGGTTTTTTCATTTAGTTCAATTTTTTCCTATTAATTTTTCTTGTGTTGTGTATTTTTTTTGGACAATGGATCTAGATGCTAAAGATATTACTGGTACAAAACGTTTTTTAGATAAAGAGGTTTCTAAGATATTGTTTTCTTCTACTGAGCAATTGGCCTTTGATGTTGACACTCCCACTGAAATATATTCTGATTTGTTGCGACTACGTAAAAGACTGGTAGAATTGGAACTTCATGGTTTAACCATATCTCAATACCATAAGGAAGGTTTAATTCCTCGTGGATTTAGAATTAAAAACCAGCCGACACTTGGTCGCAACAACAAGGATTTTTGTCGACAGTGGTGTCAAATACTCAATCAATGTAGTTTTGACCTGATGGTGTTGGTAGTACAGCAGGTCAACACTGACATTGATAACGTCAAAAAGGAGATACTGGGTCATGAACGTACGGGCCTTGAAACTTTAAAATCAGATTCCACTAGTGATTGGTTAACTAAACTAGATGACTCTGTTCAAACATTTAAGAATGAGTTACTGGTTTTCAAAAAATCTAAATACCGCAAGGTAAAAGACGACTACAGAGATCTAAGAGTATATCCATGGCTATTCACACAAACCACTAGACGCCCATGGAGAAAGGGTCAATATTCACGTAACAAATCTGAAGTTCATTTCACAGATATAGAATCACATACTTCCCAAAGTGATTCGGATCATTCTGTTAACCAGAGGGGTCCTTTTTTAGGGGAAAAATCGTTCACCAGGAGCAAAACAAAAGAGGTCATCGATTTAAAAGACCGTGCAGGAGAGGGGGGCTCAAGCATAAAAAATACCGGAGGCAGGAATTACAAGGGGGGTCGGAAATAACTATTTTCAACCTGTCCGACTACACTCCCACTGAGGCAGAAATGTCGGTTTTATCTAAAGGACTTACTTTTGTCCAAACTCATAAACAGAACGAGTTTGATTGTGAGGTTGAATTGTATAAATTTTTTCGACAACTAAAACTTAAAGATTATTTTTCAAAAAAGGATAACTATTCTATCACAAGAGGTCAATTTAAAGCACCTAGTAATTTTGATCCACCTTCCATGAATCCTGCCATAGAGGTATTTATGAATTTAGTCAAAAAAGAAACCCTTCCTGGCATTAAAAACATCAAAATTAAGAACTATAACATGACCAAACCAGAGAGGTTGGCAGTTAGGTCTTTGAGAGATAACCCCAATATCATTATACGCCCCGCCGATAAGGGCGGAGGCGTGGTACTATTAAATCGAAGTGACTACATTTATGAAATAAATCGACAGCTAGCAGATAAACAATGCTACAAGCAGTTGCGTTTTGACCCCACTAGTAACTTTAAACGTGAAGTTGATTCCATTATAAACATGGGCTTGTGTAATCAGTGGATTGATGAACAAACGGCCATATTTCTCACTCAGGACTTTCCAAGAATTCCTTTAATTTATATTTTGCCCAAAGTTCATAAATGTCTGGACAAACCCCCTGGAAGACCGATTATATCTTCCAGGGGCTCTCTGTGTCAGACATTGTCCCAATTTGTAGACTTTTTTCTACAGCCGGTAGTACAATCAACGCCATACTTTATCAAAGATACCTCTGATTTCTTGTCAAAGTTAAATGCGGTTGGCCCTCTTCCCAATGACTGTATACTGGTGACATTGGACGTCACCAGTTTATACACTTGTATTAACCATCTTGAAGGGATTGAGGCCACCAGGAAAACAATTGCCTCCAGTCCACAGTATGAGGGTCCACCTAGTGAATTTTTGTTACTTCTGCTTGATTTTATTTTACATAAAAATTATTTTTTGTTTGAAAATTCATTTTACTTACAGCTACAGGGCACGGCGATGGGGTCCAACGTGGCCCCATCGTATGCCAATCTATTTATGTTTCAGTATGAAAAACGATACATCATGGCAGATTTAGAATTTTCAAGGTTTATCAGGTTTTATGTTCGTTACATAGATGACCTTTTCATGCTGTGGACTGGGGGTGAAACTAAATTACAACAATTTATTACCAGGTTGAATCAGATACCAGGATCTATCAGGCTCACATGTGTTCATGATTTTGTTTCTATTAATTTTTTGGATGTCACTATTAAGTTGATCAATGGATCCATCACCACTGAGGTGTTCAGAAAACCGACAGACAAAAATTCTCTTTTGTTGGCAACAAGCTTTCACCCGCAACCGTTAAAGAAGGGTCTACCGTTTTCACAACTTTTACGTGTGATGCGTATAACTTCAGACGCGACACTAATACCAGATGCTCTGGCAGTGATGGGCGAGAAATTTATTGAGAGAGGCTACGATCCGATAGAGATACAAGGAGCCATTACGAGATGTCTAAAGATGGATCGGACAGATGTATCAAGATCCAACATGAAAGATACCGAGATTGGACGACTGGTCTTTTCCAGTACATATTCTGTTGCCTCTAGTGTCATGAGACGTGCGATCTCCAAACATTGGCACATTTTACAGGCAGATCCGACTATGGGGAAATTCTGTGACAGCTTACCATTATTCAGCTATAAACGCAGTTCAAACCTCAAGGACCAGATTACATATTCTGACATAGTGCCAATTGCGCAACAAGGGAGCAGTTGGCTACAATTGAAACCAGGAGCACACAAATGTGGCTCCTGTGTTAATTGCAAGCACATGCACACAGGCAGCACTTTTTTACATCCAACCAGGGGCGACGCTTTTCGCTTGAAACATCGAATGACATGTGAGACAAAATATGTCGTTTACGTGATTCAATGCCCCTGTAATAAAATATATGTTGGAAAGACTATCAGAATGCTCAAAGAACGCATGGCCCTGCATAGGTCATCAATTAAGAAAGCGTTCACTAAAGTCGAGAGTTCTACTCCGCCAGTTGCTAAGCATTTTGTTCACCATGGACATCACATTAAAGATCTGTCATTCATGCCCATTGATCACATACCTCCACTAAAGAGAGGTGGTGATCGTCATAAGTTGCTACTACAGCTAGAATGTCGCTGGATTCGACGCCTGGACTCCCTTTCGCCTGCGGGGCTTAACGAAGAATTTTCCTTTGCACCTTTTTTGTAATTTTTTCATTTTTAATTTATCATTTTTTATTTTTATATGTGCACATGTGGGCCTGATAGTCACACATCTGGATCCATTGTCCGATTTTGAGATATATATAGTTTTTTTATTCTTTTTTCATTTTTTGTTTAATAAGTATTATATATTTATTTGTATAGATGTTGGAGATTATGGTCTACATTTAGATATTGGTCAGTCTGCTATTTTTTTTCATTTGGAGGTTAATTATTATCATATTATGAAAGCGTATTTTTATTTTTATTTTTATTTTTTTATTTATTATTTTTTTTAGCCAGTAATAGAATTTACAACTTAAATCAAGATTAGTTTATTAATTAATTGATTTATTTATGACTGGCCATTTATTTGCTACATTTGTCCAACATGTATCATGTCAGCTATTTACATTAGAACTTCTTTTATTATGTTTACGAGTGACTGTGCGCCTCCTATCCTGCCCCCGGAAACAGGTACAGTGCCCACTTAGTTCCGGAGCAGCATGATCTTCCGGACTTATTGGGTGCCTCCTGCGGGTCGCCACATGTGACGTGTTATAGTTGACACGGGGCATGTGGACGACCTGTAACACGTGGGTACGGCCTCGGAGTTGATTCTCCGTCCTGGGAGGATAGTGTCCGGCTCCATCGTGTGTTTTCACATGATGTGCAGCGGACTAACTCTTCCCCGGGCGTCACTTCCGGTTCACGTCACGGCTGTGGCGCATGGATGTGACGTTGTATGTGTCCACGTGTGACCGGGTGCAGGTGTGATGGCTCACAGGTAAGTACACTACACCCTATAAATTATCCTGGTAGCTCAGTGCATTAGGCACATGTCACTTTGAAAACTGACACTGCGGTGGGCAGTGTCCAGCACTATGTCACTTTACTCATTCCTATGAAGAAGCTAGTCGAAACAGCTGTCGGAATGTTGAGTATTCATTGATTTATTTCATGCTGCTATTACAATGTGTGCCAGATGCTTGCTACTTTTTTTCAATAACCTCGTGTTCCTCAGTGAACAGTAAAACTTTTTTTTTCTGCATTTAATCAGTGTGCTGGTCTTTCTGGGTTTGATCCCTCTGGTGGTTACTCTTGGAAAAATTTTCTATATATATATATATATATATATATATATTTCCTTGCAGTGGTGCAGCACCCCGCCCTATAAAGACAGATTGTGCGGGCACCTGCTTAAGTTTATTTGATTATTGGAGTGGTGCCCCGGATCTTGGAGATAGATATATATATATATATACTGCTCAAAAAAATAAAGGGAACACTAAAATAACACATCCTAGATCTGAATGAATGAAATATTCTTATTAAATACTTTGTTCTTTACATAGTTGAATGTGCTGACAACAAAATCACACAAAAATTATCAATAGAATACAGATGTATTAACCCATGGAGGTCTGGATTTGGAGTCACCCTCCAAATGAAAGTGGAAAAACACACTACAGGCTGATCTAACTTTGATGTAATGTCCTTAAAACAAGTCAAAATAAGGCTCAGTAGTGTGTGTAGCCTCCACTTGACTGTATGACCTCCCTACAATGCCTGGGCATGCTCCTGATGAGGTGGCGGATGGTCTTCTGAGGGATAATCTCCCAGACCTGGACTAAAGCATCCGCCAACTCCTGGACAGTCTGTGGTGCAACATAGCATTGGTGGATGGAGCGAGACATGATGTCCCAGATGTGCTCAATTGGATTCAGGTCTGGGGAACGGGCGGGCCAATCCATAGCATCAATGCCTTCGTCTTGCAGGAACTGCTGACACACTCCAGCCACATGAGGTCTACCATTGTCCACCAGCATATGGTCTCACAAGGGGTCTGAGGATCTCATCTCGGTACCTAATAGCAGTCAGGGTACCTCTGGCGAGCACATGGAGGGCTGTGCGGCCCCCCAAAGAAATGCCACCCCACACCATTACTGACCACTGCCAAACCGGTCATGCTGGAGGATGTTGCAGGCAGCAGAACATTCTCCTTGGCGTCTCCAGACTCTGTCACATCTGTCACATGTGCTCAGTGAGAACCTGCTTTCATCTGTGAAGAGCACAGGGCGCCAGTGGCGCATTTGCCAATCTTGGTGTTCTCTGGCAAATGCCAAACGTCCTGCACGGTGTTGGGCTGTAAGCACAACCCCCACCTGTGGACGTCGGGCCCTCATACCACCCTCATGGAGTCTGTTTCTGATCGTTTGAGTAGACATATGCACATTTGTGGCTTGCTGGAGGTAATTTTGCAGGGCTCTGGCAGTGCTCCTCCTGTTCCTCCTTGCACAAAGGACTGTACTGTCCTTTGTACGGCGCTGCAAAACACATGTGGAGCCTTATAAATAAAATGTAATAATAATAATAATAATAATAATAATACTGCTGCTGGGTTGTTGCCCTCCTACGGCCTCCTCCACATCTCCTGATGTACTGGCCTGTCTCCTGGTAGTGCCTCCATGCTCTGGACACTACACTGACAGACACAGCAAACCTTCTTGCCACAGCTCGCATTGATGTGCCATCCTGGATGATCTGCACTACCTGAGCCACTTGTGTGGGTTGTAGAGAGGTCATACAGGCACGTGGAGGCCACACACACTACTGAGCCTCATTTTGACTTGTTTTAAGGACATTACATCAAAGTTGGATCAGCCTGTAGTGTGTTTTTCCACTTTAATTTTGAGTGTGACTCCAAATCCAGACCTCCATGGGTTAATAAATTTGATTTCCATTGATAATTTTTGTGTGATTTTGTTGTCAGCACATTCAACTATGTAAAGAACAGAGTATTTAATAAGAATATTTAATTCATTCAGATCTAGGATGTGTTATTTTAGTGTTCCCTTTATTTTTTTTGAGCAGTGTATATATATATATATATATATATATATATACATACACACACATACATACTGGGATTCCGGGATCCAGGAGGGCCCACCCCGCACACCATGTACCTGTGTTCTGTTATATATGAGGACATTTTCCCAGCGATCTGAACATAAGCAGTAGAGCACATTAATTTCTTGGTAACGAACATTGTCTATTAGCCTGATATGAAAAAAGAGACAGTTTTTATAGATTTTTTTTTCATGTAGTAGATTCATGCTTTCTTTATACTTCTTTGTTATTTATTTGTTCATATTTTTATGGAAATGTATTCTATACGTTTGGGATAATATATCTAATTACATATACGGTAGCCCTTCTGAAAACAAAAATAACAGTCAATGCATAATAGTGATTTACAGTACTCTCACCCTGATAACTAGCCTGAAAAGAAAATGTAATAAAAAAACCTAGTTATAGTGAGTAACAAAATGCATTGACTTTTCCCTAAATGTAAGGAAATTAATGCACATTTCTGCAGCCAGCCTTGCTCACATAGCACATGTGATTTACAGTGTATCAAATAACATGCCGGCAGTGGAATAGGATTAAGCCATTGTGGATATTGTATGAATTACAGATTCATAAATAGCTCAATAAAGATGTAAATTCAGTTTTTTTCTTGTCACATTATTGTTCCCACAAATCATGCAGTGCTATTCCACTTACTGAACAAATGCATGCTTGCTCCTTCCTATATTATTAGTGTTCAGCTCTTCCCATTGTCCTAAGACATTGTTTGAAAACTTTTTTACAGAAAAAAACAAACATATATTATTCTATACATACATTACTGAAACTCACAGTAAATAAATAAATAAAGGTAATACCATCCACTATGTATAAAAACAGAACTGACGTCATAGGTAAACATACATTTGTTATAGAGAGAAGAATTGAAAGGTCATTTATGACAGATAAACTCATCCATGCAGTGGTGCCAAGAGGGGGATGGAGGGTACAAATTACCTGGGCTGAGGTCTGAAAGAGGGACCCAGTGAGGTCCCAGTTGGGGCCCTGGGTCCTCTCCCCTTTACCTGGCAGCAGCAGCTGCAGATCTACTCCTCAGCCCAGCACATGCTGCTGTGTGACGGACTGCAGTGCGGCCATAGAGGCACTTAAAATACCATTTTTTTCAGTATTTTTTTTCTACGGGTGCATGGCCACGTCTCCTGTGATTAAGCTACGCCCCCTGAAAAGTACCTGGGCCCAGCCAGCCTCTCTACTGCCCTGCATCCACGTATAAAGCCTAGACACAGGTTTTTATTTTTTATCATGAAAAATACATAACCACCACTGCTGTTTGCAAGTACTAAATGTACAGAGTATGGTGGCACCGTAGTTAGCATTGCTTCCTCAAAGTGCTGGCATAATGTATTAGTGCCAACCAGGGCACTATCTTTGCATACTTTGTAGGTTTTTCTCATGTTTGTGCAAGTATCATCCCATAGGGCTGATTCGGAATCTGGTGCGGCTACGTCTTTATGCTAATGCCGCAGATAATTGTGTTCATAGTGAGGTGCCCCTTTTCAGCGATGCATATCCGTCTCATTGCATCCACGGCACCATCAAAACTTGCACAGGCGGGCTTCAGGTGTGTACACACGGTGAGATCTTTTCTTCCGATTCTGACAATATAGTCAGAATCGGAAGAAAAGATAGTGCAGATCGCAAGGTGACAGTCACCTTGCGATCCCGATCCGATGCCGATGCGCGGCCCCGCGCGGTCGGCATCGGCAGAAAAAATAGACTGTGCAGGCAAGTCAATCTTGACTATCTCTATAGAAGAGATAGTCAAGATTGACACTTAGCCAAAATCGCACAGTACCAGGATCGCAAGCATACTCATTATGTGCTTGCGATACTGGCTAAGTGCAGACCCGGCCCCCCGTCGCCCCCCGTCGCACAGTGAGAATCGGTTAAGTCAGAATCTCACCGTGTGTACACACCCTAAGTTTCTCCATCTGAACATGGTATTCTGTGTGAGCAGTGCTGTGCTTTTAGACACAACTGCTGTCAACGACATGTCCATGACATGCCTGCATTTGCTTTGCCAATCCTGTTACCTTCCAGAAGTGGCCATTGATATTCCCACTCCCTGCATCCAAATTTGTTCTGCTTCTCTGTGCGGTATCTATCGGTACGCATGCGCAGTACTTAAAACATGAGTCAGCTGCATCCTTTTCAGCATTGCGTGAGTTTACCATGTGACTCTGAATCAGGCCCTCAATCTAAACATACCGGTAGATTAATTGGTTGCTGTCACATCACGGGGTAAAGTGGGATGCAATAGGTTATGAGAAAAATGGATATATCAGGCAAGATTATAGTCGCCGTATGAAACAGAATGAGAGTATACCCTAACATGCCAGAATGTTGACTGCACCATTTTCAACGCAAGACAATCCACCCTCCAAATGTTTCTAATGTTAAACATAGAAGCTGGCTCTTTAAATACAGTAAAAGATGCCAAAGAGAGCAGTTGTGCTCCATGTAATTCTATACAGTTGATAATAAAAAATTAAATGGAAAAAAAAAAAAAAAAAGCTTTGGGTCCCCCTCTCTTAGATTGTGTGCTTATGTGCCTAGATTGTTATGATAAAAATTGGGAGAAAAGTGAATTGGATTACCAATGCGGGACTAGCCAGAGGAGCCATAGAGGGGAGATGTTCAGCCTGATTCCACTAGCCCTAGACCAGATGACACCTGGATGCAAACAGCCCTATGGCCAATAGCACTAAGGCTTTTCCAGGGTTGGACTGGCCCACAGGGGCACAGGGGAACCCACAATGGGCCCCACTGCCTGAGGGTTCCATCTCCTCATCTAGAGATCAAGTTCCAGACTGTGCACTTGAATTATAAAATTTGTATATATTACTTTATACTGCACAGGATTATGGTGTATTTTCTACAGTGCATTGCTGTTATTAATCTAGTACATTATCATGCGTGCAATAGCAGTATTTACTGTGCATATTTATTAAGGGACCCAGACCCAGGGAGCCCCTCATGCCCCAGTCCGACACTGGGATCTTCTCCATACCCCTGGTGCTGATTGGTGTGATGGTAATATTGTTTTTTACAGGCATAGTACTACATGTTCCAGGTAGCCTGACAGTGTATGATGGCACTTGGAGAACCTCAAGAGCCTGCCTGTCTGGCATCATGGTTCCGATTGCACCTGTTGTCCACTTGTAAAAATAAAATAAAAGAAAAACAGTCCACACACCATAGAAAAAATATACAGTATATTATCAAATAAATACACAGCCTCGTTAACTAATTTATTACCCACTCATTCCATGCAGTCATTTCATGGGTTCTTGGAGAGAGAAAAAACGATTAAAGCCAATGCAACATCTCCATTTTGGGACCCTGCTGGCCGCCACTAGTGAGAGGTCAATTGGGGACACCCTCCATACATATAAATGTGGCTGTGCTGATTGTAAATTAAGGAAGCTTTGTAAGTCTCATTATTTTATTAAGCAAGATGTGGAGGTCCCCAGGTACTTATTGGAGAGAAAAGGAGAGAGGCCAGAACCTGCTACAAAAGATGTTGCAGTTAAACCCTGGAGAACTCATGGCCACTTCACAGCTGTGGCCTTTAATGCTACTGGGAAATTAATTGATCTGATTTATTTACATACTGTACTACTACTTGCAAAAGTGACTGAGATAAGGGACAAGTTCATTATCTACTGTATAGAGCAAAGTCCAAAAAGTAAGCAAAATTTGCTAAACTTGGAATGGAATTTTGGGATGCAGAATGCATAGATAGATATAAGCAACATTTTTAAAAGTGTTGCTCTGAAAAATTGCCCGATTCCACATTTAGGTGCATAATTTCACGTTTTTCCAACAGAATTTTTCCTTAAGCATTCATTGCAAAATTCCTCCTAGAATTCTGTTCTGCCTGGATTCTGCCTCATGGGTTACATTCTGAATCATTATGTATTATGGAGGTCATTCCGAGTCGTTCGCTCGGAAAATTTCTTCGCATCGCAGCGTTTTTCCGCTTAGTGCGCATGCGCAATGTCCGCACTGCGACTACGCCAAGTAAATTTGCTATGAAGTTTGGATTTTTACTCACGGCTTTTTCTTCGCTCAGGCGATCGTAGTGTGATTGACAGGAAATGGGTGTTACTGGGCGGAAACAGGCCGTTTTATGGGCGTGTGGGAAAAAACGCTACCGTTTCCGGAAAAAACGCGGGAGTGGCTGGAGAAACGGAGGAGTGTCTGGGCGAACGCTGGGTGTGTTTGTGACGTCAAACCAGGAAGGATAAGCACTGAACTGATCGCAGATGCCGAGTAAGTCTGAAGCTACTCTGAAACTGCTACTAGATGTGTAATCGCAATATTGCGAATCTTTCGTTCGCAATTTTAAGAAGCTAAGATTCACTCCCAGTAGGCGGCGGCTTAGCGTGTGCAATACTGCTAAAATCGCCTTGCGAGCGAACAACTCGGAATGAGGGCCCATGTTTCAATTGGTTAAAAATGCAACGTGGAACACACTATACAAAGCTCAGTAATACTAACTGCTGCTGTAAGAAAGTAGCAGATTTAAGCCCATATGTACAGTATAAGCCTGCGAGTTGCAGGATGCAGCATGATTTTCATGATTTAGCCTGCAGATCTAAAGCTATAATCATTTAAGTCTAGTTTTGCCTTTTAATTATTGTTGCTGTATATCTACAGTGGAAATTACTGGAGTTGTATCAGTTTCTGCAACATGCAGGTTATTAATTATGAGCCATTGACATAAAGAGAAACAAAGAAAGAGGCAATGAGAGGGAGAGAGTGAATAAACAGAGAAGTACTGTAAGAGAGAATAGAAAGAGGGAGAAAATAAGATTTTAAACCTACCGTTAAATATTTTTCTCCTAGTCCGTAGAGGATGCTGGGGACTCCGTAAGGACCATGGGGATAGACGGGCTCTGCAGGAGACATGGGTACTTTAAGAAAGACTTTAGGTGTGGGTGTGCACTGGCTCCTCCCTCTATGCCCCTCCTCCAGACCTCAGTTAGAGAAACAGTGCCCAGAGGAGACGGACAGTACGAGGAAAGGATTTTTGTTAATCCAAGGGCAAGATTCATACCAGCCACACCAATCACACCGTATAACTTGTGTATATACTAACCAGTTAACAGTATGAAAACAATGCAGCATCAGTCCAAAACCGATGAAAACTATAACATAACCCTTATGTAAGCAAAACTATATACAAGTCTTGCAGAAGTAGTCCGCACTTGGGACGGGCACCCAGCATCCTCTACGGACTAGGAGAAAAAGATTTACTGGTAGGTTTAAAATCTTATTTTCTCTTACGTCCTAGAGGATGCTGGGGACTCCGTAAGGACCATGGGGATTATACCAAAGCTCCCAAACGGGCGGGAGAGTGCAGATGACTCTGCAGCACCGATTGAGCAAACAGGAGGTCCTCCTCAGCCAGGGTATCAAACTTATAGAGCTTTGCAAAGGTGTTTGAACCCGACCAAGTAGCAGCTCGGCATAGTTGTAGTGCCGAGACCCCTCGGGCAGCCGCCCAAGACGAGCCCACCTTCCTAGTGGGTGGATTTTGGTAACGGCAATCCAGCCGTAGAATGCGCCTGCTGAATCGTGTTACAGATCCAGCGAGCAATAGTCTGCTTTGAAGTAGGGGCACCAACCTTGTTGGCTGCATATAGGACAAACAGTGCTTCTGTTTTTCTGACTCTAGCCGTTCTGGCCACGTAAATTTTCAAAGCCCTGACTACATCAAGGGACTCGGAATCCTCCAAGTCTCGCGTAGCCACAGGCACCACAATAGGTTGGTTCATATGAAACGATGACACCACCTTAGGCAAGAATTGAGGACGGGTCCGCAATTCCGCTCTATCCATATGGAAAACCAGATAGGGGCTTTTATGAGACAAAGCCGCCAATTCCGACACTCGCCTAGCCGAAGCCAAGGCTAATAACATGACCACCTTCCAAGTGAGATATTTTAACTCCATCGTTTGAAATGGTTCAAATCAGTGCGACTTAAGGAAACTCAACACCACGTTAAGGTCCCAAGGCGCCACCGGAGGTATAAAAGGAGGCTGAATATGCAGCACTCCCTTCACAAAAGTCTGTACTTCTGGGAGAGAAGCCAATTCTTTTTGAAAGAAAATGGATAAGGCCGAAATTTGAACCTTAATGGAGCCTAATTTTAGGCCCAAATTCACTCCAGTCTGTAGGAAGTGAAGGAAACGGCCCAGATGGAATTCTTCCGTAGGAGCATTCCTGGCCTCACACCAAGAAACATATTTTCGCCATATACAGTGATAATGTTTAGCTGTCACGTCCTTCCTAGCCTTTATTAGCGTAGGAATGACCTCATCCGAAATGCCTTTTTCCGCTAGGATCCTGCTTTCAACCGCCACGTCGTCAAACGCAGCCGCGGTAAGTCTTGGAACAGACAGGGCCCTTGTTGCAACAGGTCCTGTCATAGAGGAAGAGGCCACGGATCTTCTGTGAGCATTTCCAGCAGATCCGGATACCAGGTCCTTCGTGGCCAATCTGGAACAATGAGAATTGTTCTCACTCCTCTTTTTCTTATTATTCTCAACACCTTGGGTATGAGAAGAAGAGGAGGAAACGCATAGACCGACTGAAACACCCATGGTGTCACCAGGGCGTCTACAGCTACCGCCTGAGGGTCTTTTGATCTGGCGCAATACCTCTGTAGCTTTTTGTTGAGGCGGGACGCCATCATGTCTATCTGGGGCAATCCCCATTGACTCTGGGGCAATCCCCATCGACTTGCAATCTGTGCGAAGACTTCCCGATGAAGTCCCCACTCTCCTGGATGCAGGTTGTGTCTGCTGAGGAAGTCTGCTTCCCAGTTGTCCACTCCCAGAATGAACACCGCTGACAGTGCGCTTACATGATTTTCCACCCAGCGAAGAATCCTTGTGGCTTACGCCATTGCTCCCTGCTCCTTGTGCCGCCTTGGCGGTTTACATGAGCCACTGCGGTGATGATGTCTGACTGGATCAGAACTGGTTGGTTGCGAAGTAAAGTCTCCGCTTGACGTAGGGTGTTGTATATGGCCCTCAGTTCCAGGATGTTGATGTGAAGACAAGTCTCTTGACTTGACCACAGACCTTGAAAATTTCTTCCCTGTGTGACTGCTCCCCACCCTCGGAGGCTCGCGTCTGTGGTCACCAGGATCCTGTCCTGAATGCCGAACCTGCGGCCCTCTAGAAGGTGAGCACTCTGCAGCCACCACAGGAGAGATACCCTGGCTCTGGGGGACAGGGTGATCAACTGATGAATTTGTAGATGTGACCCGGACCACTTGTCCAGTAGGTCCCATTGGAAAATCCTCGCATGGAACCTGCCAAAGGAAATGGCTTCATATGCTGCCACCATCTTTCCCAGGACTTGAGTGCAATGATGTACTGACACTTGTTTTGGCTTCAATAGGTTCTTGACTAGAGTCATGAGTTCCTGAGCTTTTTCTATCGGAAGAAAAACCCTTTTCTGGTCTGTATCCAGAATCATGCCCAAGAAGGTCAGACGAGTCGTAGGAACCAACTGTGGCTTCGGGATATTGAGAATCCAGCCATGTTGCTGTAACACCCTTAGTGCCAGTGAGACGCTGTTCAGCAACTGCTCTCTCGATCTCGCTTTTATGAGGAGATCATCCAAGTACGGGATAATTGTGACACCTTGCTTGCGCAGGAGCACCATCATTTCCGCCATTACGTTGGTGAAAATCCTCAGGGCCGTGGAAAGCCCAAACGGCAACGTCTGAAATTGGTAATGACAATCCTGTACCGCAAATCTCAGGTACGCCTGATGAGGTGGATAAATGGGAACATGAAGGTATGCATCCTTTATGTCCAGAGATACCATAAAATCCCCCCCTTCCAGACTGGCGATGACCGCTCTCAGCAATTCCATCTTGAATTTGAACCGTTTTAAGTATATGTTCAGGGATTTTAGATTTAAAATGGGTCTGACCGAACCGTCCCGTTTCAGGACTACAAACAGGGTTGAGTAATATCCCTTCCCTCATTGAAGCAAGGGAACCTCGACCACCACCTGTTGAAGACACAATTTGTGAATTGCATTTAACACTATCTCCCTTTCTGAGGGAGGGGCTGGCAGAGCCGATTTGAAAAACCGTCGAGGAGGCACCTCTTCGAATTCCAGCTTGTATCCCTGAGAAACAATTTCCATTGCCCAGGGATCCACCTGTGAGTGAACCCATATGTGGCTGAAAAGTCGAAGACGTGCCCCCACTGGGGTGGACTCCCTCAGCGGAGCCCCAGCGTCATGCGGTGGATTTTGTAGAGGCCGGGGAAGACTTCTGCTCCTGGGAACTAGCTGTGTTGTGCAGCTTTTTTCCTCTACCCTTACCTCTGGCAAGAAAGGACGATCCTCGTACTCTTTTGCTTTTATTTGAACGAAAGGACTGCATTTGATAATGTGGCACTTTCTTAGGCTGCGAGGGAACATAAGGCAAAAAATTCGATTTACCTGCCGTAGCTGTGGAGACTAGGTCCGAGAGACCTTCCCCAAACAATTCCTCACCCTTGTAAGGCAAAACCTCCATATGCCTCTTTGAGTCGGCATCACCTGTCCACTGCCGGGTCATTAGGACTCGTCTAGCAGAAATTAGTCTACTGGGTTAATTCTGGAACCCAGTAGACTAATGTCTCTTTGAGCATCTCTCATATATAAGACAGCATCTTTTATATGCCCTAGGGTCAATAAAATGGTATCCTTATCTAGGGTCTCAATTTCCGCTGATAAGGAATCTGTCCATGCTGCTACAATGCCACAAACCCAGGCCGACGCAATTGCCGGTCTGAGCAATGTAACAGAATGTGTGTAAATGGACTTCATGGTAACCTCCTGCTTGCGGTCAGCAGGATCCTTGAAGGTAGCCGTATCTTGGGATGGCAGCGCTATCTTTTTTGATAAGCGTGTCAATGCTTTGTCCACCCTAGGGGAGGATTCCCACCGTATCCTGTCCATTGGCGGGAAAGGATACACCATAAGAATCCTTTTGGAAATCTGTAGTTTTTTGTCTAGAGATTCCCAAGCTTTTTCACATAATTCGTTTAACTCATGTGAGGAGGGAAAGGTTACCTCAGGTTTCTTTCCCTTATACATGTGTACCCTCGTGTCAGGGACAGGGGGTTCCTCTTTGATATGCAAAATATCCTTAATTGCAATAATCATATATCTAATACATTTCTCCACTTTTGGCTGTAACTTTGCATCATAGTAGTCGACACTGGAGTCAGAATCCGTGTCGGTATCTGTATCTGTGTCTCCTATTTGGCATAGTGGGCGATTTTGAGACCCCGAAGGCCCCTGAGACATAGGAACAGACATGGGTTGACACCCTCCCTGGCTGTTCCCTATCTTCAGCTTTGTCTAATCGTTTGTGCAATACATTTACATAAGCATTTAAAACATTCCACATATCCATCCAGTCAGGTGTCGGCACTGCCGATGGAGACCTCACATTCATATGCTCCCCTCGTCCCTAGGCGAGCCTTCTACCTCAGACATGTCGACACACGCGTACCGACACACCACACACTCAGGGAACCTCTTTTCTGGAGACAGTTACCCCACAAGGCCCTTTGGAGAGACAGAGAGAGAGTATGCCAGCACACACCCCAGCGCTATATGACCCAGGAAAAAACACAAAATGTTTACCCAGTAGTGCCTTTATATATATGTATATGCGCCAATTATGTGCCCCTTCCCTTTAAAACCCTCTTTCACTGTGAATAAGCAGGGGGAGAGTCCGGGGAGCTTCCTCTCAGAACTGTGCTGTGGAGAAAATGGCGCTGGTGAGTGCTGAGGGAGAAGCCCCGCCCCCTCGGCGGCGGGCTTCTGTCCCGCTCAAATATATTGAAAAACTGGCAGGGGCTCTTTATATATATATATATATATATATATATACAGTGCCCAGCTGCATATATATATATATATATATATATATATATGTATTTTTTGCCAAAGAGAGGTTTTCATGCTGCCCCAGGCGCCCCCCCTGCGCCCTCACAGAAGTAGGTCTGTTTCTCTTTCCTCAGTCCCTCGATGCAGGGAGTCTGTTGCCAGCAGGCTCCCTGAAAATAAAAAACCTAACAAATATACTTTCTGACAGGAAGCTCAGGAGAGCTCCCTGTAATGCACCCAGGCTCCTCTGGGCACAGTATCAAACTGAGGTCTGGAGGAGGGGCATAGAGGGAGGAGCCAGTGCACACCCATACCTAAAGTCTTTCTTGAAGTGCCCATGTCACCTGTGGAGCCCTTCTATCCCCATGGTCCTTACGGAGTCCCCAGCATCCTCTAGGACGTAAGAGAAAAAGAAAATATAACATGGAAATAAACTGGGAAAATTTGAGAAAAACTGATAAAGCTAAATAAATAAAAATGTGGAAGGAATACAAGCAAGAAAAGGAAATAAGAGATAACAGATAAAGAGAGAGAGAGAGAGAGAAATAGAGAGAGAGAGAGTGAAAAGAAGTACAATTAAAAAGAGCACAAAAATGAAAATTCTCTATCATAACTCTAAACTCAACCTATTACATAAATTTAATAAACAATAAAAAGAATATCCATGTTGCAATAATTCCATTAAAATCTGTCAAATGTAAAGTCTAAAATTACTTTTTATTGTATACTTTTAAACCCTGAACCATTTCCATCCACTAGTCACGCGGTGAGCTTAATCCTAAAAGGCAATAAGGTAAATCTTTTTGAACATTACTGTATGTACTAGGGATGGATTTTGGAGATTGAGCCTTTGGAAAGAGAGATTTTCGTGGCCGCCACATAAAGATCGAACTCGGATCGATCCTAGAGACATGGTACAGTATATTGGGGGTCATTCCGAGTTGTTCGCTCGTTATTTTTTTCTCGCAACGGAGCGATTAGTCGCTAATGCGCATGCGCAATGTCCGCAGTGCGACTGCGCCAAGTAAATTTGCTATGCAGTTAGGAATTTTACTCACGGCATTACGAGGTTTTTTCTTCGTTCTGGTGATCGTAATGTGATTGACAGGAAGTGGGTATTTCTGGGGGTAAACTGGCTGTTTTATGGGAGTGTGTGACAAATCGCTACCGTTTCTGGGAAAAACGCGGGAGTGGCTGCAGAAACGGAGGAGTGTCTGGGCGAACGCTGGGTGTGTTTGTGACGTCAAACAAGGAACGACAAGCACTGAACTGATTGCACTGGCAGAGTAAGTCTCGAGCTACTCAGAAACTGCACAGAGAAGTCTTTTCGCAATATTGCGAATCTTTCGTTCGCAATTTTGATAAGCTAAGATTCACTCCCAGTAGGCGGCGGCTTAGCGTGTGCAAAGCTGCTAAAAGCAGCTTGCGAGCGAACAACTCGGAATGACCCCCATTGATAGAATTCAGAAATCATGATGGTGGTGGTGATGTTTTTACCTTCTTGTCCGATATCTCTTCATGTGTGACCTTTTTTTTTAAAGTGAATATCGTATTTGTTTTTGATAGTCTGTAGGAAGTGTTACTATATAGCTCTCCTAAAAGTGAAAAAACCGACCAACTAGTTTATCTTTATGTATTGTGGTTTCCAACCATTGCATCTGGAATAAATTATGTAATTTTTGTTTAAATTAAGCTACCGGGGGGTGGGGGGGGGGGGGCTGTGGAGAATCCAAGATTGTAATATAGCTTTGCGAGCTGCCGAGCTTATAGCAAGTAATAAACTCTTGCAGCCTTTAGTAATTATTTGATTCTCTGGAGTAATTCCGAACAGAGCCCATTCAACCGTAAGTTGGATAAAGTTAATTAGGTGTTCCATCGCACAGTGTCTAATTTGAATCGGCATAACATAGGACATTTCCAAAAGCAGTGCATTAGAACCGCTCTTTGAGTATTGCACTTACGACATGCATCCGAGTCAGTCATACCCGCCATAAATTGCCTACGAGGGGAGTAATAGGCCCTATGAACAATATTATAATACGTTTCATGATATTGCGCCGATGGTATCACCTTTCAAGAGTTCGCTAAGTTTTTAAGTAGTTTATCACGTGACCTTTTTTTTAACTGCACATGAGCAAACTTTTTATTACAAGCATTGAAATTATATTTATCCTGGAAAAGACATATTATTTCCATAATTTTTAAGTATATTCAATACAAATGTCTAACTCAATCCCATATCAATCCAAAATATCCCTACAGAATCTCTGATTAGCCATCCCTAGTAAATAACAATAAAGCTCGGGAGATAATGGCCCACATTCTGAGTTGTTCGCTCGCTAGCTGCTTTTAGCAGCAGTGCAAACGCTAAGCCGCCGCCCTCTGGGAGTGTATCTTAGCTTAGCAGAAGTGCGAACGAAAGGATTGCAGCATTGCTGCAAAAAAAAATTGTGCAGTTTCAGAGTAGCTGCAGACCTACTCCTACCTTGCGATCACTTCAGACTGTTCAGTTCCTGTTTTGACGTCACAAACACGGCCAGCCACTCCTGCGTTTTTATCTGGCACGCCTGCTTTTTACACACACTCCCCGAAAACGGTCAGTTACCTCCCAGAATCACCCACTTCCTGTCAATCACTCAACGATCAGCAGAGCGACTGAAAAGCGTCGCTAGAGCCTGTGTAAAACTGCATCGGCTTTTGTGAAAGTACGTTGCGCGTGCGCAGTGCACCCCATACGCATGCGCAGAAGTACCGTTTTTTTTACCTGATCGCTGCGCTGCGAAAGAAAGCAGCTAGCGATCAACTCTTAATGACCACCTATGTGTGCTCAGCATGGATGCAGCTAATGTGCAGCCAACACGTATGTGCAAAGATAACTGAGGCAGCAATTACCTCCACTACTGTTACCTAACTTCAACATTTCTATCCTCTCTCTCTGGTTTCCTATAGAATTAATTAGGAATTAATTACCAATTTAAAACCATCTTGTTTCTATTCTGTATTGTCTGGAAGATTTTTAATTATTGTCAAACTTCCATTCTTTAAGAAAGATAGACTTAATATTTATCCAATGCAGTTGAAGCTGTTTTGTTTGCATATTGCCATGTACAAAGCTCTTTTACATTCCTGTCACTCATAAATACAGAAACTTTAAAACATTTAAACTAAGTTAAACGTGTGCCTGTAGCTGTGATGTACATTACAAGAGTGTATACTGAGAGAGAAACATGCTTGTCTAATTTTCACTTTAACAGGGACACAGCAACTTCATTCACCATTGAATTTAATGCTGAAAATGCTTTTACATGATAATTTATATTCAGAAAAAAAATACAGCCCAAATGCAAAGGCATGCATAGTTCCAAACAAATAAATTACCAAGTAATTGGTCTGGCGCTGATTATGGGCTAGTTTTGCTGTAAGCAGCCAATAAAATGGGGATAGTTAGTCCCAATATGAAACAATACCAAAACAAATAAATTAGTGCTAATGATCTGGATATGTTTAAAAGAAATTACAAATTTATTACATGTTCCACATAACTGGTTGTTGCAGCATATTTAAAAACCATCTAAAAAATAATGATATGGACATATCAGAGCACTGCTTATATTTAGGGTGATTTCAATTATTAACACATGAGCTGGGATTTGTAGTTCATCTTATGAGTGTAGCCACAGTCCTAGGAAATGCAGATAGCGAAGATGTTATTACCAACTGTGTTGGAAGATGCGAGACCTCTTGTAGCTTGGTTATGGACTCCTCATAGTCCTAGTCAAAGCTCCGGTCCACCGCAAATGTCCACTTCATCACAATAAATTCCTTACTTGGACTTCTAGGCTTATCTCCATATGCAATAGATGGATCCAATTGTGTGCCCAGCTCTCCACAAATGCGTTTCACTGTATGCCACAGTATTTTTAAGGTGATGTAGTTCAGTGCCATGATCCTCTTTTTATAGCAGTGCTGATTGCCCATTGTTTACAGGTGATCATTAATCTACACACTTTAATATTATAAAAACCCAAAACATTTCCAGTTCTTTGCAGTATATTGACAGACATAGTATATACAATCTATCTTAAGCCTAGAAGTCCAAGTAAGGAATTTATTGTGATGAAGTGGACATTTGCGGTGTACCGGAGCTTTACCTAGGACTATGAGGAGTCCATAACCAAGCTACAAGAGGTCTCGCATCTTCCAACACAGTTGGTAATAACATTTTCGTACTTTCTGCATTTCCTAGGACTGTGGCTACACTCATAAGATGAACTACAAGTCCCAGCTCATGTGTTAATAATTGAAATCATCCTAAATATAAGCAGTGCTCTGATATGCCCATATCATTATTTTTTAGATGGTTTTTAAATATGTTGCAACAACCAATTATGTGGAACATGTAATACATTTTTAATTTCTTTTAAACATATCCAGTCCATTAGCGCTAATTTATTTGTTTTGGTATAGTTCCAAACAAATACATCATGACAGTCTCAGATCTAGACCTAAAGCCAATATTGCTTTCTATTGAATCTCTTAACAAAAAATGTCATAAATATGGGATGGTATCGGCATCTCTGCACTTGGGATGCCGGGGGTCAGGATACCAACAGCAGCATCCCGATGATCAGGATCCCAACACCTACTAGGTAAGTATATATCCTTAATCCCTAACCCCCCTAACCATTCCTACCAGCAGCCTGACCCTAACCCTCCCCCCTGCTGCCTAACCCTAACCCTCCCCACTGGTGCCTAACCCTTACCACCCTCCCCGCAGCCTAAATCTCACACTCACTCCCCTGCAGCCTAACCCTAACCCGCCCTGGTGGTGCCCAACCCTAACCCTCCCACCCACTGCATCCTTACCCTAACCATCCCTGGTGATGCCTAACACTAACCCCCTTCCCCCCCACCCACCGCAGCCTAACCCTAATCTCCCCCCACAGCCTAAACCTAACCCCCTCTCCCGTGACTTAACTCTCAGCAACCCCACTTACTTATGTTCATTATCGAATCCCGGCATTAGTATTCCAAGCAGTGTCGGATTCCAGCATCAGTATTCTGCTGCTGGTATCCCGAACACCGGGATCCTGAACAGATCCCATAAATACACCCATTTGGGATATAATAGGTTTGATCATGATGCAATACCAAAAACATTCTTCAGACAAAGTGGCAAAATGTTAGCCACCCAATTTTCTCTGTTGTCATTTTTTTTTCCTATTCACTAAAAGTACTGTGATGATATATCCCACTAATTTACCTCTTGGAAAAGTGATCTCACTAGTGCACCGTAAAGGTGCATACACACGGAGCGATATAACTGAGCTATTTTGACTATATAGTCAAAATCGTTCAGAAAGTTAGTGCATATCTCTCCATGTGTACACAGCCAGCGATAGCGATGCGCGTCCCCGCCAGGTCGCTATCACTGCTAAAAATACACTGTGCAGGCAAGTCAATTTTGGCTAGGTCGCTGGAAAAGAAAAAGCATCCCCTTGCTTGAATGAGTTTGCTAAAATCGCCCATAGCCAAAATCGCTGGAAAAGTTAGTCAAAATCTCTGGTAAAGTTAGTCAAAATCTCCTACTGCCAGTTCAAGGGAAATCGCTCAGTCAAAATCTCTCATTGTCAAAATCTCTCCGTGTGTATGGACCTTAACAGTTTAGATTTTTTTTTTATATTATACACCTACTGTCATTTTAAATAACTGAGAGAGGTTCTGTTGTTGAAGTGTTTCTCGCAGTAGGGGGGTCATGTCGACCTGATCGCTCGGTGCAGATTGTCACAGCGCAGCAATCGGTTCGGAACTGCGCATGTGCCGGTGCCGCAGTGCGCCGGCGCATGGCAGTCATTGCTGCCTAGCGGTCGCTGGGCGGGAGGGGGCTGAACGGCGGCATCAAGCCGCCATTTAGTAGGCATGGTCGGACCGTTGGGGGGGGCGTGCCGCAGCGGCTGCGTGATGTATCACGCAGCTGCTGTGGCCAGCGGCAGCGACACACAACTCCCGGCCAGCCACAGGAGCTGCGCTGGCCGGGAGGTACTCCACAAATACAAGAGCATCGCCGCTGTGCGATGCTTTTGTATTTGTGCGGGGGAGGGGGGGGGGGCGGCACTGGCATGCGGGGCGGACTAGCCCTGTGCTGGGCATCCCCCTGCATGTCAGAGAAGATGATCGTAGCTGTGCTAAATTTAGCACAGCTACGATCAACTCAGAATGACCCCCTAGAACTCTGACCCTTTGACTCAAACTTACAAACGTTATTTGTGTTTTCCCAACATCCCACTACTTCCTTACACTTTCAAACTTATTCTTCTGCCCTTTAGATTACTTCACCAAAAGAAAATAGTGCATCATATTTTTTTTTTACATATCAGTTAAAATGTCAATGACTAAAATTCCCCCAAACGATAGTCAATGAGATTATGAAGAAAATGTGACATTTTACCATTTTACCTAATGTATTTTTAGAGCATTTAATACAATCTAATCTGTCAGCTAATAAGTACAGTATACTATACTGGTTAATTCTTGCCTTAAAAAAGATCCAAAACATTAATTAAATCATTGACATTTAAAGAAGAAAGCTGCTCATTGGCAGTGGGCTGTAAATGATTACTACAACTACTAATAGTTGCCCTAATTACAGCACAGATCTTTATGTAATTGCATTTAATGCATCCCAATATTTTTTTATTTTAATTAAATTCCTTCTTATCTTTACAAGGGGCATAAACATTTACAACAAAATTAACAGTCACTCATATTTAAAAACTGTAAATCATTTATTGCTTTGATTTTTTGTTAAACTGTACTGATTGTGTTTACTTACGTTTGTAACAGAATCCCGTTTGTAGAATAACTTTGCTGAATTCTTTTTTTTAATCTTTTTATGTATAAATTACCTTTTTTGTATTACCTGGCAGTCACTGTATGAACTGTCAGGATGAAAACCTGGAAATCAGTCACTTCCATTTCCTCTCACTAATACATTCAGCCTGCCTTCCCTTGTCCTTCAATACCTCTATAAATACTATCAGATGTAGAAGGGTTAATAGTCTGTGTTTATTCAAAAACAGTAGGTCAGGCCGTCCTGAGACACAACATTATTGACCCCTCCCCCTCCAGTTTTCACTGCTGGTGCTGCTATTGCTATATAAAAAAAGAACCCACAGCTGCTCTGATGCAGGGGGAAGCGTACTGTAGCTGCAGGGGCGCCCAGTACTGTATCTGTCAGATGCGGCTCTGTATAAACAGCCCCCTTATGTCTCTCCAGCCCCCTTTGTTCACTCCAGCCCTCTTTTGTCTCTCCAGACCCCTTATGTATTTCCAGCCACCTAATGTATCTCTAGTTCCAGACTCTTGAGTCTCTCCAGCCAACTTCTCTCTTTCCAGTCCCCTTCTGTCCCTCCAGCCCCCTTCTGTTTCTCCCGTCCCCTTCTGTATCTTTAGCTCCATCTCCCTTCTGTCTTGCCGACCCCCTTCTGTCTCACCAGCTCCAGCCCCCTACATCTTTCCGGCTCCAGCTCCAGTCGCTTACCTTCATGTGTGGATTCTCAGGCTGCTGCTCCTCTTTGCCCCGTGGCTTCTGTGCCTTTCAGCACAGTGGTGCGGCCGACATGGCATGACATCATGATGGCATGTGCGCTGAGCCACAATAAACAAAATAAACTTTATCGCACTGGCAACGCCTTAAGCAACAGCGGCTTCTGGTTCCCTGTCCTTGTACATGAATGCGCCCTGCTGATCATAGCAGCAGCACATGAAGCAGTTAAAGAAGGATTTATCTATGGAGGGGCAGCCTGCCATGCTGACCCCAGCAGGCGGATCCCCTAAGCAAATGCCTCAGATATCTACAACTATTTGGTACGTGCAAATATTAAGGAACCCCTGGATTAAAGAAAGAGGGATATTGCATTTATCTCCGATACTACATGGTCCTCCATTTCTGGCAGCAAGGCAGCCAGCATAGGTTTATTTGTGTACTGCTATGCTATCGCATTTACTAAGCTCCAGATGCACAGCATCTGAAGATGGCATATAGTAGCCTATGGACTATGGGGTCAATTTAGTAAAGATTTTAAAACAGAGAATTGGTGATGCTGCCCATCAAATGTTATCATTTCTCTATTGCCTTTTAGAAATGATGGACAGCATCTGATTGGTTGTTATTGGCAACATCACCAATTATCTGTTTTAGAAGCTTTAGTTAATTTACCCCTACTACTCTACAGATCATGCTGGAGAGTGATCCTTAAGATCTCTCTCCGTCAGCCCCACTGACACATGCACTGGCCATCTACTGCGCATGTGCAGAACAAGCTTCAATGCTGAACCCAGAAGAATATTGCATACGCTATCACTGTGCTTTGAGCAGTTCACTGGGATAGGATTTTATCTGTCTCCTGGCAAAAGTATAATGCCAAATTCCAGCAAAGATGTGTCCTCATAAATCATTGCTACAGTCACGTCAATCAGCCCCTCTCTGCAAGTAAGGGTCCGTGAGTCTCTGCTAGCGATGGGCATCTTTTATGCTGAAAATGCATCTTAGTCACAACGCACTATGCAGCTAGAGTGCCCCAGGAGACTCTGTATACAGACTCAGTCACACACAAAATACAAGTGTCGCATATCAAATTAATCAGCATAGTCATTGTGCTGTGACTAAGATGCATTTTCAGAAAAATAAGACTCCTGATGCAAGAAGAGTTCCACAGGGCCTGGCTGCTCACTCGAGTCAGACATCTCACGCTGCATGGTGCATTGAGGCTAGATGTATGAGGACATATCTGTATTCATTTTTGATTTGCAAATTTAGACAAAAATAATTTATCAGATCCACATAAAAAAAAATTACTTTTTTTTTGAACAACAAAAAATGAAACAATGTGCCCCTACCCTTCAAAGGAGATCAGTATGATATCCCGGCTGTCGGGATCCCGGCGGTCAGAAGTCCGATGCCTGGATCCCGAGAGCTGGAATACCAGCGACGAGCGCAGCGTGTCCCCTCATGGGCTCACTGCACTCGACATGCTTCGGACCCGGTGGCAACCTTAGGTCACCACAGGCTTATATTCCCCCTTGTGTGGTGGCGTGGACCACCACCCAAGTGGAGATGCCAGCCAGAACTAAAGATATTAAAATAGTTCTTTTAAAGAAGTAATGTTTTATGCTCAGTTTAAGAGTTACTGCCCTGACTATAATATTTATTATCTTTAGGTGATTAAAAGTATTGTCAAACTTTCTAACGGCCACTAGACTTACGGTGCTAAATGTAGTCATTATGTCAACAATCACAATGTTAACAGTCAAAAGGTCCAGACTACAGTATGATGTCAACTTTCATAATGGTGACATGGTCAAAATACGTAGACACCCAAAATGCAAGTGAAATGTCGACATAGGAATAATATTTTGTCAATAGAAATTTTAGGGTTAAGGTTTCGGGTGAATGTTAGGGTAACAGGGTTTAGGGGCTGAAAATTGGGTGTTAACATTTTTTATATATTGACATTTTGTATGACAACAATATGGTGTCTAGATAATGAATTTCAACCTTATGAATGTCGACAAAACATACCAAACCGGACATTACAGTCAGTATGTAAAACAGAAGCAGATGTGAACATATTTGCACAATAGAGGAATTTTCCTTCATTGATATTGTGTGTGTGCGTATGTGTGCCTGTGTGTGTATGGTTCTTTTTTTGTGTGGCTACAGTATAATTGCATCCATCCACCGTAGGTTAAAAATTCCAAATTTCAATTTTTCTCTTAAGCAAATTGAAGCCGTCTCCATTCATTTGTATATCCCTTCAAGGAACATGAAATAGCTTTCAGAGCCTACAGAAATCCAGTGTCTAACTTATGTATTTTAATGAGCACCAATGTCAGTAATAATAACAATGATGTTTCACTTAGAGGAATATCTTATGCTCAGGTACTTTTCTGTGCTAACACAGGCTCAACATGAGTGACAAGGACCAATAATTGCTATACTGAATAGTCATCATGACATAAATGCTGCAAGTACCACTGCTGCTAGAGCTGTACTGAAGCTTTTATATTCATCTGTGTTAAGTTTAACATGCTGACTTTTTTCTGGGACAGCCAAGAGCAGCGCTATGTCTAATACTGTAAGTAACAAAGACACTGTTCCCTGTGACTCCAGCAAACTAATGACTGATTTACTTAGTGTACTGTAGCACTATTGAGTGTATCGTGCTCTGTAATAACTTTGTTTTACAGATAAAAATAAACAGTAAAACGTTGTGTTATTATTCCTGTTGTCTGGTATATACTGTTGGGGATGTAGTCACTTGCCGGCGGTCGGGATACCGATGCCAGAATCCCAACCTAGCTAGAACTGCAGACAGCCAGAATGCTGACACCCATAGAGTGGGAATAGAACAAGGGGCTCTGTTGTGCTAACCCCCCGCCAGCATTCTGGGGCCTGGGTTCCCGGCCAGTGGTGCTGAAAGAGGGGGATGGGGAGGGTACAAATTACCCGGGCCCAGGTCTGATGGAGGGGCCCAGTGGGGGCCCCAGGGTTCCTCCTCCTTAACTGGCAGCAGCAGCTGCAGCTCTTCTCCTAAGCCCAGCACACGCTGCTGACTGGTGGGCTGGAGTGTGGCCATGGTGGCTATTAAAATACACTGTTTTCGGTATATTAATGCCCCTTGCATCATATTAATGCCCCCAGTATCGGCGCTGCTTATACACATAATGCCCCCCAATAACGGTGCTGCTTACACACAAACTGCCCCCAGTAGCGGTGGCGCTTAAACACAAACTGCCCCCTGTAGCGATGCTGCTTATACATGCCTCCAACAGTAGCGCCACTTACACATAATGACCACACACAGATACACACACACACACACACACACACACACACACACACACACACACACACACACAAAAAACTTGTATTGCTGTTCATGTTCTCATCTTCAATATATTCCATCCACTCACCTCCTATTCCTCCCCTCAGAGCCTATCCACTCTCCCACGTTTGATCACGGTCGTCATCTACTGCCTTTATCTCTGTCTTGGCTCAATCAGAAATGAGTGCTACTGCGCTTTCATTGAACGTCACCACCATGTGCCCCTGCTTAAGAGCTTTCCATGTCCACCCACTCTGCTTCATCACTTGGTCCACACTCCAGCCATTGTATTCTCACTTTATCCCACTATATCTCTTTACCAAACCTGCAGAATGTAAGCTCTCTTTAACTTCTGTCTCATGTCTGAGCTCTGTTTACCTTGAACCACATGGCCATAATTAAAGTTTCACTATTGAGAGATGTATGCAACTCTAATTAATAAGCAAAATGCCACCACATTTAGTAATAATACTATTCAAGGCACAGGGAGAAAGATTCTATGAAGAAAAACTCTAGTTCCAAAATTCTGCCAATAAGGTAAAATATGGCACCATACAAGGTCAAATGCATCTATGCATTTTATTTATTCATTATTATTTTTATGTGTTTTAACAGCATCTAATAAAATACACAGTGCAAACAGCAAGAATACACTCCTCACTAATTTCAATTGTAGCATAACATCATATTCTGTTTACTGCATATGTCTAGCTTCATCTTGCATGCGATTTGTGACTATTCGCAGCAATGCGGTCGTGAAAAGCATGTGCGCAAATGGACGTGCAAGTTGTGTTTGCACCCACGTCCATAGGGAATGCATGGTGTGTATGCATGAGCATGCACATGTGTACACCCATTGCGGCAAATATAAGGCTGGACCTATCTGTATATAGTAAACAGAATATGATGTTGCCACAATTAAATTTGACAGGTATATTCCCAGCTAAGCACTGGATAGTAAAATAATGAAGTTCAGATGATTAGGATTTTGAATTTAACAAGGAGAAGAGTATAAAAGAAACTAATATAAGAGTACAAAAGAATAGTCAGGTGGGGGGAAGAGAAACTAAGAGGGGGTCCTCTCAAGCAATATTATGCATTCAAAGTCTGCACGATATGAGCACTATTAAAACAACAGAAGAGATGTAGATTACTGAGTCCAGGGGTCCAAGTTCTATGAAGCGAGATCGATATATTCCTCAGGATACTTGTCATCAATTCCGTTGTGTACAGTATGTACATATTTTTTCCTTGAGAGAAGTCATGCTGTGTAGGATTGGATTGTCCAAAGAACCAGATATAAGGCAGGAGGCTGCACTTTAAATGTACCTAGCGAGTTTGTTACTATGTTTTGGAGTATTAAGGAATGGGAAGAAGAGCAGGACGTTTCAAGGTGCTATGTCAGTATTAAAGAATTAATAAGAATATATAAGTTTGACGGGAATCTCTAAAATATCGGGCTTAGCCACCAAATGTACATGAAGAAGCCAACATCCTGACAGCATCTTCAGCTGAGGTGAGGAAAGTTAGAAAAAGCTTCTATAATTTCGTTGGCACTAGATAAAAGATAGCAATTTCTATGTGTTGTCTTTGATGCAAACATTGAAAGAGTATTTTTCCACCCTATACAGATGTCTTATCAGTCCTGTCAAGGTTCCCAAGATCACTCTCCCAGTTCTTCTCATGATGTGGTTTTACTACAGTACTTTTAGTTACAGCTACTGTATATACAGTAGTACAGTAAATGGACAAGATGAGGTGCCAGAACAAGGTACTGTTCTGGCTGAACTTTTGAAATGTGGTTAGAGGACTTACAGAGATACAGTACTTGTCATGAGGAACTAGAGAAATTGTCTGGCTCGTAAATTCTGATGGAAGGTAAAGGTTGGGAGGTCAAACAACTCTTGTAGATAGTCAAATGTAGGGTATATCCTTTAGGAAGATCTCTAAAAAGGTAATATTGGACCTGACTCAAAAAAAGATTTGTCCTACTCTTCCTAGAGTGCAGTTATTTTGTGTCCCCCACCATGGACTCCATCAGTAAGTCATTGGGAATATTTTGGAGATGGAGAGAATAGACTGTTTTACATGTTTATTTATTCTTTTCAGCATGCACTGTTCATGTGAACTATTTTGCCATTCCCATACCTTTATTTCATTACAATAATTGTGCTCCAGCATAGTAAATCATATTTCAACATAGCGCCACAAATTGAGATTCCGATTTGCCTACGCGACACATCTTCTAAGCATGTTGGATTTGCCCTCAAAACATTTGCCGGTATACAGTAAATTTTGGCAGCTAAATCGACAAAATATCTGCTCTTTGGCAAGTCAGAGACTATCACATTTGGGCCACTGGGCCCAAACCTGTATTTACACTGTGTGTTGACTTTTTTTCACTTTGAAAATGACCTTCAGTATATTGCAAGAGATTTCCAAAGACTAGGTTTAATCAGTTTGCTAAAAATGACACATTTTATATATAGGCTTGGCACGGTGTGTAGGCTCTTCAAAAACTGCTAATTTTCTAATTTTGTGTAAAATAGCGATTGGAGTATTTGCTCTTACTGGGAAAGCAGAATAAAGAAAGGTTATTCAAGACAGATGCAGAAGAGTAGGAAGAACTGTATGCTTCAACAACTTTGACAGTTTTAGGAAGAAAGATTGAAAATGAAGCTTTAGACAGGAGAATGTTGTCATTGTTGTTTGGTGAATTCTTAACAAATGGTTGCATCATTATTGCTAGGAAAAAATAAGATGAAAACAAAATAATGAAAGCTTTACTGGCTCCTTATTTTTAGCTAAAAAACCCCCCAGTGGTCCCGCGTATTGCCTGAGAATATGACATATAATCCATAACAAGCATTTTCCCCCTTGTATTGGTATCCCTTAGAGTAAAACAGTTGTTTAAACTACCATTCTATGTGAAATAAACTATTTAAAATGATGGGAGGTTGAAGAGTTTGCATTTATTATTTATACAATGAATGTAAAATGCCAAATAAGGTTATTGGATATGCAGTACAGGCATAATATCCTATGTAGGGCACTTCTCTATTTTAAAAGCATTGTGTTTTTTAACAGTAGCAGAGGCTGGATAGGCAACACTAATAACACATCTCCAATGGTTTCTCTTTTTGAAAGCATATCTCATCTTATTTTGTTTACTTAAATGCAGAAGGCTCTTGTGTATTTAAATCATTTATTTAACATCTTAACTCAGAGTTCGCTTTTTGGCTGCCAAGTAGACTTAAGCAGTCTCTTGTCTGATAGTCACCGAATGTGTGTGCTCCATATAAATTAGTGTAAGCTGAAGTAATAAAGGCATGTATTGTAAAGGCATACTTACTTTTTTCTGTCCCTTCCGGGACCTGAAATGCAGGTAGTCTTTGTGGGGCAGAGCTGAACAAATCACATCATTATAACCCTGCCCCACATGAAAGCAATCAGTGAATCATGACATCATGCAAAGGGGTGGAGCCATGATGACACAATTAATTGAGAATCCCGTCATCAACATTTATACCACATTTTACGTATGTGTGCTGTATTTATTTAAAACATACTTTACAGGTGAGAAAATATTTTTTTCTGAACCGTTAGCCCGTGTGGCGCAATGCAGCCCGTCCACTGAAAATACCAAAGTAAAAATCACCAATTTTACAAAAATAGTATACAGTTAGAAGAAAAAAGTGGTATCTATCTATGTACAGGGCGCAAGAATTAATGATTAAGTAGAATACATCCCTTTTGTTATTGAGGAAATGATATGTCCTTCGTATTGGCAGCCCAGATTTCTCTGATTAGTTCTTCCTCCTCTCGTGGAACCATATGGTGTCCCCGATGTGCATGAAAAACAGAATTGAAGGAAAGATGTGTAGGACAATTTTACACCAATTTGATTATTTCCACAGCTCAGGACAATAAAAGGGCGTACCCCACTCACACAGAAGCAAGTGAGTGGAAACCCATAGAGGTATCTTTCAATTAGATTCTTCAAAATATATTAGCCTGGATCTTGGAAGCGTACCAAACTCACAATGGTGAAATGATGATGAATCACATAAAGGTATCTTTTTTAAAGGATTTGAGGTCTGTCAGATGCGTACCCCAACTTACACAATTTGTAGCTGGAACATATATATAAAGGTATCTTTCAAAAACAAATTTCCTTCTAACATCAAAAGGATGCGTACCACAACTCACTGGATACATGGATATTCGACTCCTATCAAGGTATCTTTATCCACGATCACATTAGGTTTATTCAATACAGGATACACGATAAAAACCAGGAAGAAAGGAAAGAATTCCTCTTTGTTTGATTAAAACAGAGGATTTATTTTCCAAATACATCCAAAACAAAAAAGATAAAACGTATTTTTCTTCATAAAAAATATGATGAACAGCAGGATAAAAAATCTTATGATAAAAATTGATCCAATTCTGGTCATCCAAAACTACTCACAGTACCAATTGTTCAACGCGTTTCGGTCTTTAGCAGGACCTTTATCAAGAACTGTCTGTACTGTGGGGAGTCCAGATATTTATAGTACAGATATCCAATCAGTGAGCAGCAGGAAATCCAATCATTAATTGGTTACATAATCTAATTTCTTTAAAATATAATCAAATTAAATAAACATTAAAAATATAGTATACCTACATGATATTGAACTCAATTAAAAGTGTATCCTGTAGAATATACAGCTCTAAAATCAATATTTTGATCGAAAATACATGACCGCTGGGAGTTATGGGAAATGTAGTTAGTGGAACTGGGCTCTAATGCCCATATAAGGGGTTCCGCTGGAAATTGAACAGATAAACAGATATATGGGGATCCCAAATATCGTGATGAATTTAAATGGTAGATAGCTGGGCAGGGCACCTTTATGTGTCCAGACTGCACAATGTATAAAATAAATAGAATAAACATTCAAGTCCGCAATTTCGTCCGTATTTGTATAGCATCGCCAAGACTTCTGGGGGATGTAGTTCTATTACATAGCTCCAATGTCCTAATAAGGAGATCCGCCGGAAGTCGAGTAGCGATCACTGGTCCGTGTGCTCAGTTCCGCATTGATGTGATGCCGGAAATGACGTCGCTCAAGTGTCCTCTCTTTCGGAGGAATCATGGGATATGTAGTTTAATTACGGACTTCTGTGTAGTTGGATCTCCCTGACACCGGAGTTTTTCATTCATAGATGCCCGACTAGTAATTAGACAAAATAAACAGATGTTACTGTTCATAATGAACAGATGAGTATATCATAACAAAATTAGAGCAATGTGAATAAACAAATAACATCATTCATATTGAACAGATAAATGTTGTTTCCAACCGATGACATACATTGTTTTACAAGAGAATTAGCATTTTTCTATAGGAACCATTTAAGTTCAAAATCACAGTTTAAACCATGGGGATTCAAAGTTCCATAAGTGAAAATATATTGCATCTCAGATTTTGCAAGCTTTGAGGCCAGATCTTTATTGCGTTTATTTTCTTGGATTTGTTTGATCCCATAGAATCCCATCACATTAGTAATATTACAGTTATGTTTAGACTGAAAGTGAGCAGAAAGTGAGTGGGTGGGTAATCCCTTTTTAATATTTCTAACATGCTCTCCAAGGCGGACTTTTAATGACCTGCTCGTGCGTCCTATATAAAATAGGTTGCAACTGCACTTGATGGCGTAAACTACATTTTTGCTATCACATGTTATGAAGTCATTGATAACATGATTCTTTCCATTTATTTCAATGTTCTCAATTTTGTTTTTGCCTTCACTCTTAATGGATCTGCATCCAATGCAGTTTCCGCATGTTTTTGAAAGATACCTTTATATATATGTTCCAGCTACAAATTGTGTAAGTTGGGGTACGCATCTGACAGACCTCAAATCCTTTAAAAAAGATACCTTTATGTGATTCATCATCATTTCACCATTGTGAGTTTGGTACGCTTCCAAGATCCAGGCTAATATATTTTGAAGAATCTAATTGAAAGATACCTCTATGGGTTTCCACTCACTTGCTTCTGTGTGAGTGGGGTACGCCCTTTTATTGTCCTGAGCTGTGGAAATAATCAAATTGGTGTAAAATTGTCCTACACATCTTTCCTTCAATTCTGTTTTTCATGCACATCGGGGACACCATATGGTTCCACGAGAGGAGGAAGAACTAATCAGAGAAATCTGGGCTGCCAATACGAAGGACATATCATTTCCTCAATAACAAAAGGGATGTATTCTACTTAATCATTAATTCTTGCGCCCTGTACATAGATAGATACCACTTTTTTCTTCTAACTGTATACTTTACAGGTGATCTACAGGTGCCAGTGGTCTTTGATGCCCAGACATGCTGGCACTTGTGGTTCTCCAAGTGCCATCATACCCTGATAGTCTTGTGGGGACCACTAGTCCTCCTGTAAAGGACAATATTAATAATAACGATTACCTAGATCCCCACAGCCAGAGTTATGAAGAAGAACTGGTTGTCCTTATATGGGGAGGACCACATTTTCTGGGGTGTTCTACTGCTCTAGGAATTCCGGCATGATATAAGAACATCTTGTTTGCTGGAGCAGGGGAGTGAAAACTCACCCCTACAGCGATCCACACTAGAGAGCACAGTGTATCATCTTAGTGCTGATGCACTGTGTCTCTCCCCCGGACGGCTCCAGGGCGCATGCGTGAGATCTCGCCATTCTTGCAAGATCCCACATGCAGCCTGAAGACAGCATCCGTCACAGCCAGGGACAGAGCTGTCCCTGCTGTGGAGATAGGGCAATGACACCTGCAGCTGCCTAAACCGATAGCTGTGGGTGTCAGATTGGTCAGTGCAACTGACCGTTCATACATTGCCCTGCATATCAGCGTGCTATCTCTTAGCATCATAGCACATAGCACCCCTGTCATTCAGCACCCACCGCCTCTGTAATACATGGTGAAGTAGTATCAGCACATATAATGTGCTTTGATACCACTTCTCCCTCATATCAATGCTTCTTACATCTACCTCACTGTGTCTACTCGCTTTAAGGGGGGTACTCACGAAGAGATCGCTGCTTAAAATCTAAGCAGTCTGACTAGATTGCTTAGATTTTAAGCATGATCGCTCCGTGTGTACCCCTCACAGTGATAGCGATGCGCAGCCCCGCGCATCGCTATCTCTGGTGCTAGATTGGCCTGCATGCAGGCCAATCTAGCAGGTCGCTCATTTCACCCGCTGGGTGAAATGAGCGCCCTCCCCCCGCACGCTCAGCACACATCGCGCTGTGCTGAGCGGCGGGAGAGATGTGTGCTGAGCGGTTCGCTCAGCACACATCTCTCCAACATCGGGCAGGGAGTACTGGCCTTTAGTGTTACCAGCTCTAGCTACTGCTGGTTATTGAAAACTAGGAGGGGTTTCACTTTCTATACTTCTAATTTAAAAAACAGTGATAGTTAATCAGTGTTCAGTTGTGTTCTTCTAAGTTAGTTTTGGTACATATTCTCTTTCATTAAGGTTTTCTTTATTTTATTCATCAAGCTGCATTGTAATTTGTTGCTACTCTATGAAGGAGGTTTATCAAGAAGGAACAGTTTCCTTTTGTAACAAATCAAATTCCAGCAATCATTTTTCTTAAAGACTAGAAAATAATAGCTTGAATCAGATTGGTTACTACGGGCAATACCTCCACAAGCCTTGGACCACAGCATTAATCTCTACAGTCACATTTCTAAAAAAAATTAAAAAACATTATCTACAGCATATATATATATATATATATATATATATAGAGAGAGAGAGAGAGAGAGAGAGAGAGAGAGAGAGAGAGAGAGAGAGAGAGAGAGCAAGCCTTTAAAATGATAAAGGATTTTTTTTTTTTATTAGTTGTTCTAACAAATTACTTAGGCTTATTCTAGAGTTATTTTTCCTGTTGTCTCTTTCTTACAAGGTGTAAAGAATAATTTTATACCTGTGTGTCTTGAATATGAAAAATGTAGTTAAGCTAGTGTACACATAAAAATGCAATTGGAAAAAGTGTGTTTCCAGCTACCCAAAGAAATCTGGACAATTCAAAGACTGGAGGGAAGTTGGCAGTAATTGAATGGTTATATTTCTGTGAAAGAAAGGACAAAGGATGGGTCGATATGAAGAAAAGCCTCACACTGAGGTCATAATTCCTGAGAAATGGCTGTCTTATCACCCTTATATGTAATGTTGTTTAACTAATGATAATTAAAATTATTGCTGTAAATAGCGATATTGGATAGTAATTTTGGAAACCTCACTCTTCTTCTGCTTGCTTTATTATTTTGTAAATTGGATAATATATTCCACAATATCCACATTAGTATAATACTAAAGAATATACATCTAGTCTAATGGTCAATTCTGTTTGAATAATATTACTGTATCTACTCTATTTCTTACTTGTTTTTTTTCCGTTTCATTTATGTTTTACTTTTAGTAAAACTAATATAATAGTACACATTTTTGGACTGGTTAAAAAATAAATGTGGCATTTTTACACTGTTTTTATTTCATAAATGTAATTTTTTGTGTTTCAAAAAGAATCAATAAAAATAATAATATTGTTAGAGTGGGCTGGTTTGGGGATAATTCGATTACAGGTAGTAAACCTAAGCAGGAATACTAGTGTCTTCACATCTAATGTGTGTGAGCACAAAAATGAAATAATTAAATGCTGTCACCAGCTAGAGTGAATACTGGGCATATGTATATATACATATCACATAAAGCACATTATGAACTAACAGAGTACCCTGCAATCTCCAACATATTTATTTAGAAACATTAAGGGAATATTTATCTCAAACCACATTATTAATGCAGATGTGGTAAACATTCTTAGGAAATTTATCATTCTGCTGTTGCCAGGAGGCAGTCTCCGATAAGAACCCATCTTGACAAAAAACTGGAAGCTTAGTGACAGCTTATGCTATCACTCTGCCTCCTGGTTGGGGTCCTTGGCGTACACTGCACATGGGTAGCCATTGGCCAGCATATGCGTTAGTGAGAAAACATGCAGAAGGATCCAGAGGGCCCCTCTCTGAAAAAAATACTTATACAGTAGACCATAGGCTACTATAGGCCAACTCCATCTTCAGATGGTGGTAACTTCCAGGTCCTAACAGCCGCAATAGATAATATCTGCTGTGGTCACTCAATGGAAATTGTAGGTACTCTGCAAACATTAATTGATAGATATACCACATAGTCATAATATAATTCTACCATACTACCATACTTTAATAAATCCTACATTTTGGAACATAGGACCTGTTTCAGAGGTGGACAGAGATGCACTACTTCTACTGCAAATGTATGCTAATACCACAGCCAATGATCTGTCTACTGAGGTGCCCACCAGTTGAGGCACTAATCAGCTGCATTGCGAATATAGTGACACCAATCGAGCGTATATCAACTGTGCTATCAGACATTATGGTTGCTTAGAATTACAGATGTGCGGCCGACACTTTTTTTTTGGTTTTGAGTTTTGGTTGTGGATCTGGATCTCCGCTCGTGTTTTGAATCTGGATTGGTTTTGCCAGAACCACCCTTTCGGGTTTTGGTTTTGATTTTGGATCTGAATGTTTTTAAAAAAAAACATAAAAACAGCTAAAATCGCTGAATTTGGAAGTAATCTTGATCCTACAGTATTATTAACCTCAATAACATTCATTTCCACTCATTTCCAGTCTATTCTGAACACCTCACAATATTGTTTTTAGGCCAAAAGGTTGCACCAAGGTCACTGGATGGCTAAGCTAAGCAACACAAGTAGGTGGCACAAACACCTGGCCCATCTAAGAGTGGCACTGCAGTGGCAGACAAGATGGCAGTTTTTAAAACAAGACCCCAAAGAGCACATAATGCAAAGAAAAAAAGAGGTACAAGATGGAATTGTCCTTGGGTCCTCCCACTCACCCTTATGTTGTATAAACAGGACATACACACTTTAACAAACCAATCATTTCAGCGACAGGGTCTGCCACATGACTGTGGCTGAAATGATTGGTTTGTTTGGGCCCCCACAAAAAAAGAAGCAATTAATTCCCCCACCAAAAAAGAAGCAATTAATCTCTCCTTGCACAAACTGGCTCTACAGAAGCAAGATATCATCCTCATCCTTCAATTCCTCACCCCTTTCAGTGTGTACATCCTCAGTCTCACAGAGTATTAATTCATCCCCACTGGAATCCACCATCACAGGTCCCTGTGTACTTTCTGGAGGCAATTGCTGGTAAAGGTCTTCCTGGAGGAAATTACAATTAATTTTGATGAACATCATCTTCGCCACATTTTGTGGAAGTAACCTCCTACGCTGATCGCTGACAAGGATACTGGCTGCACTAAACACTCTTTCGGAGTACACACTGGAGGGGGGGGGGGGTGCATCTTAGCTAAAATAAAGCCAGTTTGTGCAAGGGCCTCCAAATTGCCTCTTTTTCCTGCCAGTATACATACAGACTGTCTGACATGCCTACTTGGATACTGTCACCTATATAATCCACCACCATTCTTTCAATGGTGACAGCATCATATGCAGTGACAGTAGACATGTTAGTAATTGTTGGCAGCTCCTTCAGTCCGCACCAGATGTCAGCACTTGCTCCTGACTGCCCTGCATCACTGCCAGTGGGTGGGCTAGGAAATGTTATCCTTTTCCTCGCAGCCCCAGTTGTGGGAGAAAATGAAGGAGAAGCTGTTGACAGGTCATGTTCCGCTTGAGTTGACAATTTTCTCACCAGCAGGTCTTTGAACCTCTGCAGACTTGTGTTTGCCAGAAAGAGTGAACAATGTAGGCTTTATACCTAGGATCGAGCACTGTGGCCAAAATGTAGTGCTCTGATTTCAACAGATTGACCACCCTTGAATCCTGACAAAGTGAATGAAGGGCTCCATCCACAAGTCCCACATACTTAGTGGAATCGCTCCATCTTCACTTTCTCCAGCTGCTTCTGCAAAAGCCTGATGAAGGGAATGACCTGACTCAAGCTGTATCTGAACTGACTTCACGTGTGGCAAATTCGAAGGGTTGGAAAACCTTGCACAACACGGAAATCTTTCTGCACTGTGCTTGAGTCAGGTGCATTCCCCCTCCTTTGCCTATATCTTATGTGGCTGCATAGGCTTGAATGGCCTTTTGCTGCTCCTCCATCTTCTGAAGCATATAGAGTGTTGAATTCCACCTCATTACCACCTCTTGCTTCAGGTGATGGCAGGGCAGGTTGAGGAGTGTTTTCTGGTGCTCCAGTCTTCGGCACGCAGTTGCTGAATGTCGAAAGTGGCCTGCAATTTATTGGGCCACTGACAATAAATAAATTCTGCACCACTAAATTTATTGTATGTCCAAAACATGGGATGTGCTGGAATTTGCCCAGATGTAATGCACGCACAATATTGGTGGCGTTGTCAGATATCACAAATCCCGAGGAGAGTCTAAGTGGGGTAAGCCATTGTGCAATGATGTCCCTCAGTTTCCGTAAGAGGTTGTCAGCGGTGTGCCTCTTATGGAAACTGGTAATACACAGCGTAGCCTGCCTAGGAACGATTTGGCGTTTGTGAGATGCTGCTACTGGTGCTGCTGCTGTTGATGCTGCGGGAGGCAATACATCTACCCAGTGGGTGCCACCGTCATATAGTCCATAGTTTGCCCAGCTCCACATGTCCATGGTTAAGTGGACAGTGGGTACAACCGCATTTTTCAGGACACTAAGGACACTTTTCGTAATGTCCCTGTACAGTCCGGTTACCGCTTGCCTAGTGAAGTGGAATCTAGATAGGATTTGGTACCGGGACACAGTACGTACATCAACTGTCTAAATCCCACTGCACTAATAGCGGATACTGGAAGCATGTCTAACACTAGCATAGTTGTTATGGCCTCAGTAATCCACTTTGCAACAGGATGACTGCTGTCATATTTCATCTTCTCGCAAAGGACTGTTGGACAGTCAATTGCTTAGTTGAAATAGTACAAGTGGTCTTCCGACTTCCCCTCTGGGCTGACGATCAACTCCCAGCAGCAACAACAGCAGCGGCAGCAGCAGTAGACGTACCACTCAAGGATCCTCCGGAAGAATCCCGGTTAGGAGAGGACTCGTCCCTCAAGCCAGTGACATGGCCTGCAGGACTGCTTACGTTCCTGACTGAGGAGGAAATTGACATTGAGGGAGTTGGTGGTGTGGCTTGCAGGAGCTTGGGTACAAGAGAAAGAAGTGATTTACCCCTACTTACCCCTACTTATTATGGATTGACAAAGGCAACACATGGCTTGACACATGTTGTCCGGATTTGTGGAAAAATAATTCCACACTGAAGAGGTGGCTTTTTTGGTATTTTGCCCAGGCATGACAATGGGCTTTCTCATCCCATGGACATCTGACTCCACTGGTGCCTTATTCAAACAAACCACATCACCCTCAGAATCCTCATCGTCAACTACCTCCTTAGCACCAGCTACAATAGCCTCCTCATCCTGGTGTACTTCTACAGTGACATCCTCAATCTCAATATCAGAAACTGGACTGTGGGTGCTCCTCCCAACACTTCCAGAGGGTGAGCAAATGGTGGTAAAAACCTCCTCTTTTCATACAGTCTTGGGAAGATCAGGCTTAGACAGGTGGCAGCAGCAGCTTCAGCACTAGTACTAGGAACTGGAAGTGGTTCCTGATCTTCCACTATTTTTTCCTCCAAATTGTTGTTCTCCATTTCACAGAACAGTGCCCCTTTATTTTCACAGCACCCCTGTATTCTTACAGCATACAGGAACAGTGTACTTTTATTTTAACAACAGCGCCCCTGAATTTTTACAGCAAACAGAGCCAGTGTAATATTTTAACAGCAGCACCCCTTTATTTTTTTACAGTATACAGGACCAGTGTGCTTTTATTTTAACAACTGCACCCCTGATTTTTTATAGCATACAGGACCAGTGTGCTTTTATTTTAACAACAGCAGCACCCCTGAATTTTTACAGCATACAAGACTGGGTCAGCACCTTTGTATTTTCACAGCATACAGGACCAGTGTGCTTTTATTTTAACAATGGCACCCCTGAATTTTTACAGCATACAGGGCAGTGTAATATTATTTTAATAGCAGCACCCTTGCATTTTTACAGCATACAGGACTAGTGTGCTCTTATTTTCACAACAGCAGCACCCCTGTATTTTTACAGCATACAAGACTGGGCCAGCACCCCTGTATTTTCACAGCATACAGGACCAGTATGCTTTTATTTTAATAACTGCACCCCTGAATTTTTACAGCTTACAGGACCAGTGTGATTTAATTTTGACAACAGAAGCACCCCTGAAATTTTACAACACATGGCTTCGCCAGCACCCCTGTATTTTCACAGCATACAGGACTAGTGTGCTTTTATTTCAACTACTGCACCCCTGAATGTTTACAGCATACAGGACCAGTGTGCTTTTATTTTAACTACATCAGCACCCCAGAATTTTTATAGCATACAAGACTGGGCCAGTACCCCTGTATTTTCACAGCATACAGAACCAGTGTGCTTTAATTTTAACAACTGCGCCCCTGAATTTTTATAGCATACAGGACCAGTGTGCTTTTATTTTATCAACAGCAGCATCCCTGAATTTTTACAGCATACAAGACTGGGTCAGCACCCCTGTATTTTCACAGCATACATGACTAGTGTGCTTTTATTTTAACAACAGCAGCACCCCTGAATTTTTACAGCATACTAGGCCAGTGTAAACAGGACCAGTGTGCTTTTATTTAACAACAGCAGCACCCCTGATTTTTTACAGCATAAAAGAATGGGCCAGCAACCCTGTATTTTAACAATACAGGACCAGTGTGCTTTTATTTTAACAACTGCACCACTGCATTTTTAAATCATACAGGACTAGTATGCTTTTATTTTAACAAGAGCAGCACCCCTGAATTTTTACAGCATACAAGACTGGGCCAGCACCCCTGTATTTTTACAGCATACAGTACCAGTGTGCTTTTATTTTAACACCAGCACCCCTGAATTTTTACAGCATACTGGAGGACATTGCCCCTGTCTCCTGTACAACACAGTGACAGCCAGGACAGCAACACCCATGTACAGTTGCAGCATCCCTAACAGCACATGAAACACCAGTGACAGCCAGGACAGCACCCCTAACAGAACAGGTACACCACAGTGAGAGGAGCGGCACCCCTACAGAGCACACACTGACCCCACCCGACGCCACCACCCACAGAGAGACAGAGGTCTCTCTCTCCGTCACTCTTCAAGTCCGGAGTGAAAATGGTAGCGACGCATGGCTGTTTATATGGAATCCAAATCCCACGAGAATCCGGGATGATGATGTTTTCTCTCGTTCTGGTTTCCGAGTCTGGCGGGAAGTCCCGAGCTGGACTTGGATCCAGGCTTGGAGCATGAAGTTCTGGGGTTTGGTTCTCTGGGAACCGAACCCACTCATCTCTACTTAGAATGTCACCCCCAAGGAACGCCTATCAGAATTACATGGTTCTGTCCGAACTGTGTCCCCTGGCGGTAACCAGCTGGCACTTGTGCAAAATGTATTCAATTTGTCTACCTCTGATTTAGGCCCGTAAATTCACCCAGCATGTGTAATTTTGCTTATACAGCATAGTATGGGAAACTAGGCATAATTTCATTGACATATGTTCTAAATCTTGAAATATTCCAGTGTTAATAATTTACATGCAGCACAAATATATTATTATTATTATTATTATTTATTTTTTAATTTGTTAATTACATCTATTCCTCTAAAACATTTATAATATAAACTGATTTTAAGCAAAGCATCAAACATAATTTCTATACAGTATAAAAGTAGATATGCAATGGATTCTGCAAGTCCAAGTACAAGCATATAACAATAGCTGTAAGAATTCAGTAGTATAGCAGTATTCCAGTATTAGCTCCTGCTGCACTGGTTGTATTGCATAAAGCAGAAGTACACTTAGTATCTGAAGACATAAAATTGCGCATGTTCGGTTTTGCATTCCACCTTTATCAGTCACACCTCGCTGAGCTGTATTAAATTTGATTCCGATCATCCACATATGTACATAATAAAGCATATAACATTGGTCTATAGTGGTAATAATGTAATAAAATATATATTTTTCCATCATGCAATGGGTCTTTTATGTGTGCATATTCCCTGGTGTGCAATGATTGAAAAAGCACATTTTGTAGTAGAACTTATTCAGCATTTGACATAAGATAATTTGAATTTGCCATGCTTGTGAGATAACTCACTAGGGAGAAAGGAGCCTTAAATAAATAATACAGATAAAAATGTATACTTCCTTCTATTTCAAAGCTAATGCAGCCAGCTTACAATAGAACTGCAGCATGAAGACACAGCACTGTAATTTGATGGATTTGTTTTGACAGCAGCCAAATAATTGAGAGTGAAAGGTGTCAGGAAAGATGATATATCGTATAAGCCACATTCAGGAGGCTACCCCAGAAGCAACTGCAACAAGAGTATTATTTCCTTTGATATCCCACTGTTACTCACTTCCAGTTTATTACAAGACCATGAAAGGTATTCAGTTTAACAGATCAGGGAGGCGTTCTGAGGAGAGAATGAAATGCACGTAAGTTGGGAATTAGGACAATGTATCCTGACAAATGGATCCATTCTAGACATGCAGTAGAAGAATTGCAAGGCTAGGATATGACAACTAGCATGCAAAATAGAAAACTTGAATAATTGACACTAACAGAAAAAGCTTTTTGCTTGCTATTCCGATAATTTAATAACTTGCTGTGTATAGCAATAAGCTTTGCTGTTTGTGTGTGTGTGTGTGTGTGTGTGTGTATATATATATATATATATATATACACATATACAGAGTCGGACTGGCCCACAGGGGAAACCATCGGTAGGGTCCACTACCTGTGGGCCCTCCTCCTCCTCTAGGGATCAGGTTCCAGTCTCTATCCTAGTGCACATGAATTATGCATTATACATATGTTACATTATACTTCTTAAGAACATGGTTTATTATATATTTACAAAGGGACACAGAACATGTGCTCTGTAATGGTTAGCCAAACCTCTGTGGTGGCTGGCCACACACTTAAGCATGGGCGCCGACAACAGCATTCACCCGGTGGGCCCTTCATCCCCCAGCCCGACACTGTGTGTGTGTGTGTGTGTGTGTGTGTGTGTATATATATATATATATATACATATATATATATATATATATATATATATATTTTGGCCTTTAATAGGATTACCTGAGCCAGGGCAGTCAGACTTAATCTCCTGCTGTGATGACTTAATCCCCTGCTGTATTGTTCTCTCTGTATTGTATTGCAGCTGAGAACAATAGATGAAGGATGAGGGGCTTATGCTAATAAACCATGGTGTGCCTAGGTGCAGCAGAGAAGCCAAGATAAGCGTGGCTCCATCTGTATGTGTTAAATTTTATATCATTTTCCGCTTTCTAAAAACATGTGGTTTCATTTCCGGCGGCATGTGTAACAAAATGCAGAATATTGATTTGCACACCTGCATTAAGGTTAATATTTACTCTAGGTATCTCAGTGTATATGCATTCTGAGTGGTGGTATAATCATTCAGGCGCTTCAGTTTTATGACAGTCAGTACAGTAAGTGTAAAATGTATTAGCATGATGTACAGTATTTTCATATTTCGTTTTCATTTCAGGGCAACAAGTCGCATTCAGCCACATTAGTCCAAATAGATTTATAGAATCCAGTTTATTTGATACGCATAGATGGTTTAAATACCAAATGTATATTGAAAGCAGTGGCATAATGTATGGATTTGTGCCAACCATTAACTTTCATGAAAGAGTTGCAATATCGTTTTACTGACTGCTAAGAACTTAATACAGCTGAGACCTGCAGAGTGGGCAATCCACATGTGCCTTATCATTGGCTTCATTCTCTTTTTGTTGTAGTGTTCATTGTAGTACAATTACAGGCATCTAGATGTTCAGTTTTCAATTCACTGACAGTCATGGTTGGACTACCAGAGCACATAGCGCCTGATAAACCAATATGCTAATAAAGCTGATGCCCACAGTGCTGGGACTTCTAGTGTCACTGTCTACCCAGTCGGGGCACAGCCTGAGCAGTCCAGCACATATTTGTCTTCAAAATGCAACCGGTTCCCTAAAACTTTCATAGCCATGGATATCAAGTAATGATTCTGTCACTGTAGAAGAAATGGAAGGAAACATCAGTACTACATATACTTTCCTAGAGCACATAGTATGTAACGGTGATAATGAAATTGTTGGAGGGGCATTTAGAAAATGATAATATAGACAGGGCTATTTTAATGTTTAGGCACACTGGGCAGCTAGCCAGGGTCCCACAATTCTGGGAGCCTCCAATGAGTAGGGCTGCTTGGTGATCACACAGTCACAGCAGCCAGACATTCTCAATCTGCATTCCAGTCTGCAGCCAGACAGAAAATAGCTGTTAACATGTTAACTGGTGAATGGATATCCACCAATCAGAGTGCTAACAGCCATTCACTGTATAGAAGCATGTGGAGAGATGGGGCAGGATCGAAGGAGGGGCATGTTACAGGTGTGTCCTGCTACAGTGTTGCTGCATAAAGCAACATACTGTAGCTGGACCTCGATGTGTATGCAGAACGGCATGCCGCCCCATATGCATCGCTAGCGAGCTCCCATAGACTTCAATGGGCAGCCGGCGCATGTGCATGCCAGCTCCCATTGAAGTGAATCCATAGCAGGAGCGTATGCATAGCGGACTCCCCGCTATGTAGTGACTCATGTGCTGCAATACATACACATCACAGCGACAATGTAAAGGGACACATCTGTATGGGTTTATTCTAGAATTGATTCCCATAAATGGGTGTGTTGGTGCCCCAGTGCATTGCTTTGCCCAGAGCCTACTAAGCTGTTAAGACAGCCCTGATTATAGGCGGGTGTGGGGTAGCTACAGTATATACATATTAGCCCATGGTGTCTGGAACCCTTGATCAGGCCCTGTGGACACAGATGCACAAGTAATTGTCATACTGAAGTGATTACCACAACTGTACATTTTTTTCTTTTACAGGTTGCAAAATTATTCAATACTTATGTAGGGTAACAAATTATTTCCCACTAAAAAGAGGAATTTGGATTTTTAGTTCATCTGCAGTCTTGTGCTTTTTGCATGGTGTTGAATTTTTTTATGTTATTCCTAGTTATACTGCATAGTAGAATTTACCCTTTACAATCACTTGGGGGCATTTTTATTAACATTATTTTTCTTAAAATAATGTGAGAAATGTCCCTTTTCACATTATTTTAGTTTCACTCAAATGTATTAAAGGGCTTTTGGAGAGGTTTTCATGAAAAACTGCTCCAAACCCTTTAATTGTCATTTTTTTTAGTAACTCAGATTGCATTTCCCATACTTATAATGGGAAATGCGATCTGGCCAAATGTATTAAAAAAAAAAAAAAGTAAGAAAATACTGCAGTGTGCTTCAGCTTCAGCTGGTGTAATCACAGGGCAGCACTATGATATGCTGCCTTCTTCACAGCTTTCTCTGCCCCCCTGCTCCCCTTCCCCCACCCCGTTAGAAAATTGTGCAGGGAGCCGACAGTGTGATCAGCTATATGTGTGATCGGTGCTCCAGTTAGCGCTGCCGGGAACCGGGACCTCCTGCTGCTGTGCTGTGACTCCTGTGCAGTAAAGTGATGCTGCACAGTGGTAGCTCACTTTACAGCACCAGAGGCAGGCTCTGACTGGCTCACAGGGGTACAGGGGAAACCACCGTTAGGCCCCACAGCCTGGGGGCCCCTCCTCCTCTAGGGATCAGGTTCTACACTGTGCACTTGAATTATATATTATACATTTGTTACCTTATACTGCACAGGATTATGATGTATTCTCTACAGTACATTGCTGTCATTAATCTCGCACATTATCATGCATGCACTAGCATTAATTACTATATAAATTATCAAGGAGTCCAGACCAGGTACTCTATAATGGTTAGCCAAACCTTTGTGGTGGCTGGCCACAACCCCTTTGGAGGCTGGCCACACCTCTAATCATGGGCCCCTACCACTGCATACCCCCGGTGGGCCCTTTATGCTCCAGTCCGACACTGACCAGAGGTCACACACAGCAGCAGGATCCGGCACCCGGCAGCCTCCTGGAAGCAGCAGTTATCGGCTCCTGGAACTGGTAAGTATAATTACCGGCGGGCTAGTCGCAGCACCGTGGTAGTCATGATGGAAGAAGGATCCGGCAGCCCAGGCGGAGCAGGACATCGGGGTATTTAGAAAATATATATAATGCTGCGGAGGGCATTCGCAGGGACCGAACTTTCTTGCAAGCTCTTTCCCTGCATGCTATAATTGATACATCCATGCGATATACTCAACTATCGCATTGCGAGTTTGGCTGATAATATCACAGCATGTTTGCATCCTCAGATGCGGATGGTGATAAATTGGTACCGTAGACTGTTGTGACATAGTAGAGAAGGCAGAGCTCTCAGCTCCAGCAAACACAACTCATTGCAGCAGCTGTAGGATAATCATAAAATAAGTGCCAGAGCAATAGCAGTTACATAGGTTAAGGCAAGTTGTGGGAAAGTATGCATGCTGTTGTTAAAATGTAACCATGATTGTACTAAGCACCGTGTGTGAGACTAGTAGGATAATGAACATTTAGAACACATGTCCACAAACTAAAGATGTGCACAGACCCTCGTTTTTTGTTCTAACTTATCCTCGACATGTTTTAGTTTTGGTTTTGGCAAAACCACTCTCAAGTGTTTTGGTTTTGGATCTATATCTGGATTTTTAAAACTCAGCTAAAATCATGCAAGTTGGGCTTGCTTCTGTTCCTACCCTATGGGTTATGCAGACCCGGCCGCAAAAGCGGGCTGTAGTGCAGTTTGCCGTGACGTCACTCGCAGTAGCTCCTATAAAAAAAAATGGCTGCTGACAGCGCAGCCATGGTGCACTATGCTTCTGGGGGTCAACCTTAAATCCAATGCGTTCAAAATTAGATTGCGGATGTATGGGGGGGGGGGGGGGGGGGGACGGCCTCACACATCCTTGCCCTGTGCTGGACGGCCACCAGCATGTGCAGAGATGAACGCAGATCTGGCTGCATATGCAGCCATCTGTGTTCATCTATGAATAACCCCCTATATTAATAATGTCAATAAAATTAATTTCCAGTTATTTCCAGTGTAATATGCACCTGAAATCACGAGGCAGGGGTTTACATGCAATTCAAATCACGTAAGATTGTTTTTTTAGATTCAAAATTCAAACTAGCCGAGTTCAGCTAGGAATCCCAAGGTGACCTGAGCCGGAATTCGGTACATTTCGCAACCCCATTTCAGCAAATCTGAACCGCTCCTCTCTATAAATAACATTTACATATAAACAAAAAATATGAATGTACTATCACCTTGTATCCCAGATAATAGAACAAGAATTGTATCATCATAATCTCATTAGTACACAGAGAATAAGGCACAACAAACTGTGGACTTCTCTCATGGACTACCTTTCGTGATTGGCTCTGACTCTGTCTTGGCACTGGGGCTTCTCTCTGGCTCATTCTGGCCACTGCCAAATTGTTCAATCAGTTGGATGAATGTGTATATTAATAATCAACAGTAATTGGTTATACAGTACATATCACCAACCAAATGTTAGTGCTAATCGTAATAACATCTCCTGGCTGTCAGCAGTGCTGGGGGCTGGTGCTATTTGATAATGATGGGGATCGCTGGTCCTTTGGGATAGGCTTAGCCGAAAATATCAGTGAACAGCTAATGTTGTCAGCTTTGGCATGTTGATGTACAACATAACAAAAGTGCAGTACAAAATATGGAGTCTCTGCTGTAGTAATACAACACTTTATTAACTTACAAACATTTACAGTATAACTGATATAATATCCAGGTACTTGATTACATGGTGATTTTTCCCTGCTAATAGTTACAATGAACCCTTACAGTCAAATTGTCTATGACTAGTAGTAGTTCTCCATAATAACAAGCGTCTGCATATATAGAGTACTGCATATACAATATAACAAAGTACACTACTGTTATACACTATACTTGTTCCGACCTCTACTGTTCCCTTTGAAATAAATGGAAATTTGGGTAAGTAAAATTGGTGATTATAATAGTGATAAAATGTTTTCCACAAAACATTCTTTGAATTAATTTTCTTAAACAAAAATAAATCTTCAAATCGTGGAATACATTTTCCTATTATAAAGCATTACACCCTGGCTTGTGGCAGTATCAAAAGCCTACCAAGAAAATAACTTATCCAAATGGGTCATAAACTGTCTCTCAGCTCCCAGGTAAGCCAGGACTCATAATTAGTAATGCTCTGCATTTCATAATGAAGTAATACCCCCATAATTCATAATGCACTAACACCACCTTGATTCATTATAAAGTAATGCCCCCCCTCCCTTCCCAATTAATACAGCAATCTATTCACATACTGACCTTTACAAAATATAAAGGGACTGCTCTTGAATAGCTGCCCATCTATTAACTCACCGGGCTCACCGGAGATTGATCAGTTTGAGTCAGGTCTATTCAATTAATAGTGTACTAATATGATGAATTACTGTATTATGAGTTTCAGGGGCATTGCTACATAATGAATAATAGGGACATAACTGCATTACGAACTATTTGCTCATTAAAACATTTTTAATTATGGGACAATTACTTCCATATGAATTTTAGGAGCATTCTTATATTATTAATTACAGAGACATTACAACATTATATTTTAAAAAAAAGGCATCACCAGATCCATAACTAGACATTTTTGGTGCCCTGTGCCAGAATGAGCACTGGTGCCCCCTCATATTGTATATAGTACCCCCAGTTCAAATGATGCCACACGGTAGTGCCCCTTGTTCACATTACACCACACAGCAGTGTCCCTTATGCAAATTATGCCATGCAGTAGTGCCCCTTACATGCTTAGCCACATAGTAGTAGTGCCCCTAACACCTTATGCCACACAGTAGAAGTAGAATAAAAACAGAGTTTCACAATTTGTATCTGCTTGACGTAAATCCAGCGCATACAGTATGTTACAGATTTTTACTGAATGCATTTTAAATCTGTGATCTTGGACAACATTTTCTTCAAATGTAGCATTAGACACATAGGGGGAGATGTATGAAAGTGTGCTGTGGTTTTTATCAGCCACAGCGCACTCTAAACCTGCTTTTGGGGGAAGTACATAATGTAAGAATGGCGTGTTAATGCCGTGTGCTATGAGGGTCGCACGCCCCCGCCGCTTACTGCTTCCCCGCTCTGTAGAATGAGAGACGAAGGGCAGAGGCAATGTATGATTGCCTCTGCTGCCACTTTTCGCCTCCTAAGGCCACCATCCAGAATGCCTCCCCTGGGCAGGCGATGTGTGGATTAAGCATTCATGGAACGAGTTTTTTTTTGGACTATTATAATGTTCACAATAAAACTTTATTGATCGTGGACAAAAGCAGTATTTACCTCACAGCAGCATTCGTGCAGAGAGCCTGTCATTGACAGTTCTCTTAGACTCTTGCTCTATTTGTATGGTTGTTTCCACAAGTTAGTTTAGTGTCTGCTCTCCATGCGCTTCCAAACCCACTACCAGTACCCGCTCCCCAATCGCCAGAGTCCCGCCATGCCTCCTCCTCTCTGAGGCTGAGCTTCCTCACACAGCCAGCGGCGGCAAGTGGCCAGCCTAATCGCGCATGCGCCGGAGGCCACCAGTGGCGCAAGCAGGAAAAACAGAAGACGGGCGCATGCGCAGAAAGTCAGCAGCAGCGATACCAGCCTAGCCAATGTGGGAGAAGGCATATCACTGGACAGGTGAGATAACGCCCTCCCACATCGGCAGGCAGTCATATAATACATTGTGGTGGCAGGAGGGGGTGTATCACCACGATAATGTGGTGATATGCCCCCAGGCACATAACGTCCGTTAGGAAGTTTTTCATACATCTCACCCACTGTTACCAATATTTTACTATAACCTACAGCAGGGACATTGCTGCTGGCCAGGTGCAGATCAGACTGTCATACACAAAATATGCTTAGGGGTCTTAGTAGACTCCTCTACATTTTAGTACCTATAATAAACATAGTCTCTCTCTCTCTCTCCTCTCTCTCTCTCTCTCTCTCTCGTTTTCATCCCAGCAATGGAGAGTGAGTCCTGCTCCTATTTTTCTCTCCTGCTAGGATAAAAACTGTATTTTATTGTTGATAGAACATGCACCACGTATATTCTAATAGGTTAGAGACAAATTTCTCTCTTTCTGTATACACACATAGATACAGTAGATAGATAGATAGTAGCAAATTATACTTACCGATAATTTCATTTCTTCGAGATACTCCATGGCAGCCATTACTCTGGGATTTATCCCTACTCCTAGATTTTAGACAGGAAGTTTTTTCTATTTTAGGCTCCGCCCCTCTGGGAATATAGGTCCGACCACCCCTGGCTTCCACAGTCTTTGAGTGTCTCCTTGACGGAGCCTAAGAAAAAACAAAGATATATTGAGGTGAGAAAAACTAGGCTGCCATGGAGTATCTCGAAGAAAAGAAATTATCGGTAAGTATAATTTGCTACTTTCTTCTACGCTACTCCATGGCAGCCATTACTCTGGGATATACCAAAGCATCCTAGTAGGGAGGGAAATAAACCACACAGAGCCCAAATGATGCTTAAAGTAAATTTTTATGCAGTTGCTTCCTTCAGTACTGCTTCTCCAAAGTGACCACCAGAGACATCTAAGCCATAGTGTCTGGTGAATGTATGGATGGACGACCATGTAGCTGCCGTACATATCTCTTTAATCGACACCTGCGCTCTTCTTGCCCAGGATGTAGCCACAGCCCTCGTAGAGTGTGCCTTAATGTGGTCTGGAACTGGTCGGCCATTTTCTTGATAGGTGAATGCAATCAATTCCGTGATCCATCTAGCAATCGTGTTTTTAGAAGGTGATTCACCTTTTTTGACTCCAGAGTGTAGAACAAACAGATTTTTAGCTTTCCGGAAGCCTTTCACTCTCTCTAAGTATATAGAGACTGCCCGCAAAACATCCAGCATATGTAATCTTTCTTCATAATCATCCGTTGGGTACGGAAAGAAAGATGGTAGAATGATCTCTTGACTCATATGGAAGTTTGATACTACTTTTGGCAGAAATTCAGGATTATTCTTTAATATTATTCTGTCTGGAAGAATATTCAGGTAGGGCTCCTCAGCCCAGAGAGCCTGTAGTTCTCCAACCCTTCTCGCCGAAGTTATTGCTGTGAGGAAAACTACTTTCCAGGTAAGCATTTTTAAAGAGATTTCCCGCAGAGGTTCGAAAGGTGAATCCATCAGCGTATTCAGAACAAGGTTCAGATCCCAGGTTGGCATAACTGATCTGACTCTAGGACGTGCCCTCTTGATGGCTTGACAGAATCTCTGCACCAGGTTATCCTCCGACAACTTCCTATCCAGCAATATACTTAAGGCTGATATTTGCACCTTGATGGTTGATACTGCAAGACCCATCTGAAAACCTTCGCTTAGAAACTGCAGTACCTGCGGAACTTCAACCTTAGAGATTTCGGCGTCATCTCCTAACCAATCGCCAAATTTTCTCCACACTCTATAATAGGACTTTGAAGAGATGCTCTTCCTTGCTTTCATAAGTAAGGTAACAACCTGTTCTGAAAGGCCTTTACTTCTCAGGATTGACCTCTCAACTTCCACACCGTCAAATGAAGACTCCGTGGGTTCGGATGACAGACTGGTCCTTGTCGTAGTAACTCTGGTTCTACTGGTAAGGTCCATGGACCCTGTATCACCATTCTGAGGACTGTGGGAAACCACACTCTGTTTGGCCAATGAGGTAGAACTATTATAACTACCGCTTTCTCCTCTCTGATTTTCCGTAGAACTCGAGGTATCATTGGTAGTGGAGGGAACACATAACTGAGACTGAAGTTCCATCTCTGGGAGAGAGCATCTGTCCCGCTGGAATTTGGGGACTGGTACCTTGAAAAGAAATGTTTCACTTTCGTATTCTGGGATGTGGCCATCAGGTCTATCTGAGGGTACCCAAACCTCTGTGTTAAGTGGAACACTTGAGGATTCAGCTCACATTCTCCCGGTAATACATCGTGTCTGCTCAGGTAATCCGCCACTAAGTTGGATTCTCCTGGAACATGAAGGGCTGTTATGGACTTTAGATTTTGTACTGCCCAATCCAAAATCTTTGCTACTTCCACCCATAGATCTCGACTTCTGGTGCCTCCTTGCCGGTTTAAATATGCCACGACTGTCACATTGTCCGAGAACACTCTCAGATGAGACTGCACCAGCAACGTTTGAAAACAACGTATCAAATACCACACTGCCCTCATTTCTCGCTTGTTGGAAGACATGAGTTTTTCTTGGATGGACCATGACCCCTGGCATGTGTGACTTAACAGATGACCTCCCCAACCTGTGGCACTTGCATCTGTTGTCAAGACAGCGTACTTGGGTTGCGCTAAGGACACTGACCTCTGACTTAGGCTCTGATCTATCCACCAATCCAGGGACTTCTTTGCTCCTTGAGTGAGGATTATCTTGTGGTCTAGGTCTCTGCCTATACGAACCGCTCTGATTATGTCCCACTGGAACGTTCTCATTTTCCACCTGGCCCAGGGTACTACTTCTATCGTAGAAGACAACATCCCCACAAGACGCAGGCCCAGACGGAGTGAAATGCTGTCCTCTACCTGAACCAGGGATGAAAGATCTTGAATCTTTTTGCATCGGTCTTCTGACAATGCTACCGTGTACTTCTTTGAATCTATCCAAACCCCTAGGAACTGTATGCCTTGTGCTGGATCTAGCTTGCTCTTCTTCCAGTTCACTAGCCAACCATGAGCTTGAAGAATCCGAAGAGTCCTCTGTACCATTGCTATTAGAGTCGCTTTCGTACTTGCACAGATCAGCAAGTCGTCCAGGTATGGCCACAATGCTATGCCCGTCACTCTCATATGTGCCACTAGAGCTAGAAGCACTTTCGTGAAAACTCTTGGGGAGGAAGACAGGCCGAATGGCAGGCAGGTGAATTGAAGATGTTTTCCAAGGACGTAAAACCTTAGGAACCTCTGGTCGTCCTTGTGAATTGTCACATGAAAGTAGGCGTCCTTCAGATCTATAGAGGCCATAAAGTCTCCCTGCTTTATCCCTAATAATATGGTCTTCAATGTTTCCATGTGAAACCGTTTCCTTATAAGAAATTTGTTTAAACTTCTTAAATCCAGAATTGCCCTGAATTCCCCTGATGGTTTCTGAATCAAGAACATCCTGGAATAAAAACCTCTTCTCTCCTCTGCCACTGGTACCTTTACAACTGCATGTGTTTTGATGAGGTTTTTTATAATATCTTGAAAGGCTATTATCTGTTCTTTTGACGTTAGAATTTTTGACTTTACAAAATTCCGCCCCGTCGGCTTCTTTATAAATTCTATGCGATAACCCTGGGAGATTACTTTTAATACCCAGGCTTCCTGAATTGACTCCTGCCACTGATCCGCAAATTTCATTAATCTGCCTCCTACTGGCGCAGCACTCTGGGGCATCATATAGTCAGAATTTTCTATTGCCTCTTCTGCCAGACTGACGAAAGGACTGCCTGGTAGTTGTTGGAGTGTATCTACCATACTGCCTACCTGGCCTGTATGACCTGGCTTCCTTAAACTGCTGCTTAGGTGAAGAAACTCTAAATCTTGCTTTTCTATCATATGGCAGCTTCGCGGATTTACCGCCTGACATGACATTGATTATGGACTCCAGCTTACTTCCGAAGAGGCGAGAGCCTTCATAAGGAAGAGCTACCAATCTATTTTTTGAGTGGACGTCTGCTGTCCAGGTTCGCAGCCACAGTGACCTTCTAGCCGCTACACCTGCTGCTAATGATTTTGCTGCATACTCAACTACCTCAAGAGAGGCCTCACACAGATATTCCACTGCCTTCAGTATCACAGCCAGGTCTTTCTGCAGGTGATGTCTGGATACCTGATCCTCCAAATCACGATTCAGGTTGCTCCCCCACAGCCTCAGGGTTCTGGTTGTTGACGCCATCGCAACCCCAGCCTTTAGCGTCACTGCTGATGCTTTGTGGACCTTTTTCAAGGAACTCTCAACCTTCTTGTCCATTGCATCCTTAAGCACCGCACCGTCTTCCAACAGGATGGTGGTTTTGGAAACAACTTCTGCTACTGCAGCATCCACTTTAGGCAATTCGCACTATTTAATAAATTCCACATCCTGTACCGGAAACATACGCTCCAACCTTTTCATATAATTGAGACGCTTGTCAGCAGTCTGCCACTGCACTGACATAATCTCCTTCAGCACTTTATGCACCGGAAAACATCGGTTTTTCTTAATCCTATCCTCAAATAGAGGATCCTGAGCATCATCCTCCTGTGCTTCATCCTTAATATTTAAAGCTCTATACATATGCTTGAGTAAGCTATCCACTAGATCCAAATTAAATGACCTATCTGGCTCCTGAGCCTCCTCCGACTCTGCCGGAGAGGGACTATCAGCATAATCCAATACAACGAGACTATCCGAATCCTCTGCAACGTCTAAACTTGTCTGAGACCTGGACCTTTTAGCCCCCTGAAGCTCCTTTAATTCATCCTTTGTTACAAATGACTTTTTCATCCATTCCATCAGATCCTGAATCTGCTTAGACTGGCCCTGGGGCGCTTCACAATCATCACATAACTTGCTATGTTTATCTCCAGAAAAGCTTTTCCTACATCCAGAACAAGCCAAATGATGCTTCTTTTTACATGTTCTTTTCCTAGGAACTTCAGACACACTGCAACCAAAGCAAATAGTATCCTAAACACCCTAACTACATAACATAATAAGTGCCCTAAATGAGACTGCTTACCATTCCTGGGCACATGTAGGCGTGGAGGGAGACATCTCTTTATCCATGCTGTCAAACTCTTCAGTCCAAGTATTATTCGTTCCCTTATATCTGGGAACACTGACCACTGCTTCTCTATCACTCTCAGCGGTGGACCGCGCCATCTTTATCCCCCTCTGACTCTCAGCCTCTGGGCGGCGCATGCACAGACCGAACCGCGGCAACTTCCGGGATTTGGCCGCGCACTTCCACCCGCCGCATCCAGCGCTGCTTCCGCCCTCCAGGCTCAGCGCTGCTTCCGCCCTCCAGGCTCCAGCATCTCGGTGGTCACCAGCGGCCATGGGAGCGGAGACACCTCTTACACAGGGCGCAATTCTTCAGCATCTTGGCGGGCAACGTTTTTACCTTACAGGCAATACATCCATACAGGTACATAGCGGTGCCAGATATTTCTACTGCCACAGGCAGTAATTATAGTTTTTCCTTCCATCAAAGCAGTAGCATTAGCATTTGTACTGCCACAGGCAGTAATTATAATGCTCCTCATGGGTCCCGGGTGCCAAACCCCTTCCAGCCGCGGCTCACAGAGGCGCATTAGGCCGGGAAAAATCCTGGTAAGCCTCATATTTGAAAAAACAACAAACAACTACACTGTCACTATCTAAGGAGACAGGAAAAAGACTGGAGAAGCCAGGGGCGGTCGGACCTATATTCCCAGAGGGGCGGAGCCTAAAATAGAAAAAACTTCCTGTCTAAAATCTAGGAGTAGGGATAAATCCCAGAGTAATGGCTGCCATGGAGTAGCGTAGAAGAAAGATAGATAGATAGATAGATAGATAGATAGATAGATAGATAGATAGATAGATAGATAGATAGATAGATAGATTTATATCCTATACACATAACTAAAAGAAATTGTATTGCATGCTTGGCCAGTATGGAAAAATAGGCACTCTTCTAAGGAGGAACCTTGCATAGCATCTGGATATTCCAATTGCTAACTATTTATATATGCATTTAACATTATTAGGGAAGTGGTTAAAATACCGCTAGTCGGGATCCCGGTGGTCACAATGCCAATGCCGGGATCCCGACTAGCGATGAAATGCCGCTGCTGGAATACCAGCGCCACAGTCTATTCTCCCTCTGTGTGTGTCCAAGACACCCATAAAGGGAGAATAGAACCTGTGGCGAGCGCATCAAGCCACCGTGCCCGCAGCATGGCGAGCGCAGGGAGTCCGCAAGGGGATTTCTAGTGCTCACCCCACTGCCAGCATTACAGAGGTCGGGATCCTACTGTCGGGATCATGACAGACGTGAACCCATCCGCCGGCATTTCATTCTGATCCCCATTATTATATAGGTACATTTACCATGCAGAGATGTAATTTGACCTGGTCAATCCACTATATTGTAAGTGGTTGAAATTGACAAGAAATATGAAAAAGACTACACAATTCTCAAGGTCTTGTAAATATAAATATGCCAAGTAAGAAATGATAAATTTCCTGGAATTAAAACATGTCAGTGCTGCTGGAGGGTTTCGCAAATACCTATTCTTTCTTCTGTAATGACAAAGGCAGCTCTCATTTTGCTGGTAGCCTGGTACTGTACATTTCACTTGTTTCATCCTAAGCACATGAATTACAAGAAAGCTATGTAACTTTTCAAGCAGAAAATCTTGGAAATCATAGAGAAATGCAATTTATGAACTGGGAGGTAGTTGAGATACAATGTGGAAAGGATTCTAGATGACACGAAGTGGAAGTGTGCATGAAAACCTCATAGCTCATTGGCAGCATAATGGAAATCAAGTGTAATGTCTAATTTAGACACAGAGATGCAGTGAAGTTTGCAGACCATTTGCCTGTGAAAAAGAAGAAATCAAATCTGGGATTGGATCTGTAGAATAATGTCCATTTCTCTCCTGTTTACAGCAAGCTTTTATCTGTAGGTGATGATGCACAAACGTATCACCTTCAGTCTGTCATGCCTTCTCACTCATAAACATTCTGATGGCAGTTCTTAGTTTATCAAGTGAGCCCAGGAAATCATCAACTACTGTAAATAGCATCTTTTGTTTTATAATTGTCTAAATATTATTGGTAAATGGTTGGGTACATGTTGAGAGTTACATGTTTCTGATGATGATGCTAATAATAATAATAATAATAATAATAATTATTTATTATTATTATTAGTTATAACAAAAATATTTTTACATTTTTCTTTATTTTTCTTTTTTTTTTTAAATGACAGCGCTTCTTGCTTCCATTAATATCAATCTTGGGCTTCCCTGGATACTGTACTTTTGGAGAATTTTCCCCCAGCCAGTATAGCTTCAGTATAAAACATAGTTGCACATGTACACATTTGAGCTTTGCACGGACCCATAGTTTGGGATCATCATTACCTGCAGAGATCTCTGACCATGGCGCTGAGCCCTGGACCACGAAGAGTAGAGATTTTTTTCAATAGTGACAATCCTGAACAGATGCATAGGCAAACGCAGGGGGGGGGGGTTCTGGTTGCCCGGAAACTCATCCTTCTCTTGGCAATTGGCTCAAATTTTGACAATAGCAACGGTATATAATACGATTACTAGAACTGCTGCCACATCATGCAAGTTAAGAGACAGAGCAGAGCTGCTACACATGCCCAGCGGTAGCAGCTTCTTCTATCAAGTTTGCTGTGTGTGGACTCAATCAGTGCACTGGACCAGAGAGTAGCTACCAGGAAGAAGAGACAGGAGCCTTATCATGAGGTGGAAGAATGTGTGCTTAGATAGTGTAGTACTGGTTCCATTGTGTTGGCTTATTTATTTATTATAGTATGTTTAACCTTTTTCATGACCACTTATCTTATTTATATTATTTAAATGTTTGATACAGTCTATACTATAGACCGTCTATAGTGTTACATATTAATACTGTATTCCATGTTCTGCAGAGTGGTAGACTGTGGATTACATTTGGAAACCCCCCCCCTAGAAATCCTCCTTTTGCCACTGAGATCCTGAACATAAATATACTTTATAGGGAAGCTGCAGATCACTCCAAGTACTCATGGAGCACTCCAGAGGTGTGAAGGACAGATGCTGAACAGAAGAGCTACAATGCTCCAGTAACTCCATGGATAGGAGCCGATGATCCAGATCAGTAACTAACAATGTATCCAAGTAATTCCCATACTATCTGGTAGTGGACATGGGGAGCACTGCAAAAAAATAAATAAAAAAGTATAAAACATTTTAGAGAAACAATCATCTTTTGAGATGTGTCAAAATGGTAGATTTGGGTTGTGATGTCGGGAGTTTGGCCATGACATGTGGTGTGTCCACAAAATGGCATATCTAGGGCCCTGGTACTTTTACCCAAAGCTGTGAACAGCACATGTCATAAGGGTGTGCACTGCTGCTGGCTTGTGTCTAGTAGAATTTCATATTTCCTTTTCATATCATTAACCCTTCAGCCATTTTATCCCATCGCCTACATCTCCTAATGTCAGTCCTTCAAATCTCTTGTTATTTTCTCCTAATATTATCTCTCACCTTCTGTAATAATTTCTCACCATCTCTATATCTTCATTTCATACAGTATATCAGCACCTCTGCTTTCAGTATATATATTTTTCCACCTCTTATCTTATCTCACCCCCTATATCCCCTAATTCAATTATCTCCTTTCTACCATCACCAAGACAACCTGAAAAACTCCTCAGTGTATTGGAAAAAAAACTGCATATGTTTTATATATATATATATATATATATATATATATATATATACATATACATATACATACACACTGCTCAAAAAAATAAAGGGAACACTTAAACAACACAGTGTAACTCCAAGTCAATCACACTTCTGTGAAATCAAACTGTCCACTTAGGAAGCAGCACTGATTGACAATCAATTTCACATGCTGTTGTGCAAATGGAATAGACAACAGCTGGAAATTGTAGGCAATTAGCAAAACACCCCCAATAAAGGAGTTGTTCTGCAGGTGGTGACCACAGACCACTTCTCAACTCCTATGCTTTCTGGCTGATGTTTTGGTCACTTTTGAAAGCTGGCGGTGCTTTCACTCTAGTGGTAGCATGAGACGGAGTCTACAACCCACACAAGTGGCTCAGGTAGTGCAGCTCATCCAGGATGGCACATCAATGCGAGCTGTGGCAAGAAGGTTTGCTCTGTCTGTCAGCGTAGTGTCCAGAGCATGGAGGCGCTACCAGGAGACAGGCCAGTACATTAGGAGACGTGGAGGAGGCCGTAGGAGGACAACAACCCAGCAGCAGGACCGCTACCTCTGCCTTTGTGCAAGGAGGAACAGGAGGAGCACTGCCAGAGCCCTGCAAAATGACCTCCAGCAAGCCACAAATGTGCATGTGTCTACTCAAACGATCAGAAACAGACTCCTTGAGGGTGGTATGAGGGCCGACGTCCACAGGTGGGGGTTGTGCTTACAGCCCAACACCGTGCAGGACATTTGGCATTTGCCAGAGAACACTAAGATTGGCAAAATCGCCACTGGCGCCCTGTGCTCTTTACAGATGAAAGCAGGTTCTCACTGAGCACATGTGACAGATGTGACAGAGTCTGGAGACGCCAAGGAGAATGTTCTGCTGCCTGCAACATCCTCCAGCATGACCGGTTTGGCAGTGGGTCAGTAATGGTGTGGGGTGGCATTTCTTTGGGGGTCTGCACAGCCCTCCATGTGCTCGCCAGAGGTAGCCTGAATGCCATTAGGTACCGAGATGAGATCCTCAGACCCCTTGTGAGACCATATGCTGGTGCGGTTGGCACTGGGTTCCTCCTAATGCAAGAGAATGCTAGACCTCATGTGGCTGGAGTGTGTCAGCAGTTCCTGCAAGACGAAGGCATTGATGCTATGGACTGGCCCGCCCGTTCCCCAGACCTGAATCCAATTGAGCACATCTGGGACATCATGTCTCGCTCCATCCACCAACGCCACGTTGCACCACAGACTGTCCAGGAGTTGGCAGAAGCTTTAGTCCAGGTCTGGGAGGAGATCCCTCAGGAGACCATCGTCACCTCATCAGGAGCATGCCCTGGCATTGTAGGGAGGTCATACAGGCACGTGGAGGCCACACACACTACTGAGCCTCATTTTGACTTGTTTTAAGGACATTACATCAAAGTTGGATCAGCCTGTAGTGTGTTTTTCCACTTTAATTTTGAGTGCGACTCCAAATCCAGACCTCCATGGGTTAATAAATTTGATTTCCATTGATCATTTTTGTGTGAGTTTGTTGTCAGCAAACAAAGAACAAAGTATTTAATAAGAATATTTCATTCATTCAGATCTAGGATGTGTTATTTTAGTGTTCCCTTTATTTTTTTGAGCAGTGTGTGTGTGTGTATATAGATATATATATATATATATATATATATATATATATATGATGTTTGTTACTATTAACCCTCCTATGGCACTTACAACTTAACTTTTAATCCTGTCAGATCAGTGCTGAGAAGTGAGGGGAGACAGTGACATACTCCACAGATTGATACTGTACTAAGCATGACTTGAGATTGCCATTGAATGGTTTAATAGTGATGTGGTAGTTTACGTTATAGTCAGGAAACTATCAATGGAAAACTATCAATAATCATCACTGCTGTGGGTCACATGAAGATGGAGAGCAAATCAGGGAAGTTGGTGGAAATTAAGTGGGGATACGGGTAGCCAAGGCCCTCCTTATGAAATAGAAAAAAACAATTGCTGCATCTTTGCCATCTGTGGTGGAGAAAACAACTGACCTCTGCTATCGGTCACAAAGAATTCGACCATTAGTGGAAAACCTTCATTGGTTGCTAACTATCAATTTTCGATAGCTTTCCATAAGATGACGGCATGAAGGGTTGTGTATTGTCTTTCTAAGAGAAAAGCGGCATGCATGCCAGCCTCTATACATGACTTTCCTGAACAACAGGAAAAAGTTTTGTATTTGGGACTGCATCAGAGCCATATGTCTTAATGCTCCTGAGTGCATCCAAACTGCTGCCTGGTCCTTTATCTTACATTAGGGTGTGCTTGAGCATGCCTAACTTTCACCTAATAGGATTGGTCTATTAAACAGGTACTTCATTTTATAGTCAGAAAATAATATCTTGCATTAAAGAACTGTTATCTCACAATTTTGAAGTTAGACAATAGAAGCTTGTAGTCAAAAAGACAGATGAGAGCTGCAGATTATTGTACGTTACCGGGGACATATGACCCCTACTTGCCTGCATCCTTGTCTTCAGACAGGATAAAGGAGGCACAACATACTAAAATATTGTAAGAGCATTGAATAGTCACATCAACATACAGCGATCCATAAATATTCTATTCAACAATAACCACATGACTAGGAAAAACAATCAGCAGTCAATAACAGCTGCAAGAAGTGATTGCAAGACTTGTTGTGGCAGCATTTACTGTATGTGCAATCTCAAAAACTATGGTAGTTACACTGCTGTCTATAACAACTCGAGGATTCCTAAAGTAGGAGTCAACTGTTTGATTTAGTTCCTGTTACAATCCTGAGCACTCATGTTTTGTTTTAGTTATAAATTACCTTTGCTTCAGTTTGTGGAACTACAGGTCACAACTAGCTCCTGCATAGTTGTCTCCCAGTGCCTTTGCTCCTGCACTCAGCAACTGACTTTACAGGTGTATGGATTCTGTAATTACAGCTCGTTACCTGGAAACTACTATTCAGCTTGTCAGCCTGCTCAGTCTGCACTGCAGCTGCATGTTATATCAATTACTGGGGGCCTGTCTGGTGCTCACAACTGATTGGTCCAGCCTGTTCTTTTAAGCCTCTCAATCCCAAGAGGCTTTGCCAGTTATAACTACTCCATGTGGTGTTCTGCTTCCTGGTTCCTCTCTGGTCTCAGTTCATCTGTCCAGTGGGTATTGCCTTGTTCCAGTATTGAATTCCAGCTTCAACATCTTGCTGACAACTTTAGTCTGCCGACTGCCGCTACCTCCTGTGTCACCCCTGGAGTGCCTGCTGCTGTTCCATCTCCATGGCCCCAGCGTACCATCTGGCCGTGTGCACCCTGCCACCTTCTCCAGTTCCTGTTTGTTCCTGTGTATCCCTGCGGTTGGTCATATACAACACCTCTACCATAACTCCAGTCCAGTTCAGGTATCAAGTGACCCAGACAGGGGTCCGCGACCTGCACGTCGGAAGCCGCGAAGCCCATATCCCCTTGCGGGGTTCCCTGGTGGGTAACGTCAACCACTTGGTACCTGATCCCGAATTCCGGATTCTGCACCAGTTCCTGACATTATAACTGGCCCACCACTTCCTGGGCATGGACCCGTCACAGCAAAATCCGGCTCAAATCTTGGCTGGTCAAATACAAAATTTGACGCAGCAACTGCAAGATCTAAAGCTCCGAGTTTCCACCCAGGAAGAAACTAGCAGGTCATTGGTTGTAACCAGAGCTCCTGGGCCTGAACCAAAGCTGCATCTTCCAGATCGGTTTACAGGTGACCGGAAACAGTTCCAGAATTTCCGTGATAGCTGCAAGCTATATTTCAGACTCCGGCCATTATCGTCTGGTTCTGAGGCTCAGCGAGTAGGTATCATCATCTCCCTCCTGCAGGGGGAACCCCAGTCCTGGGCATTCGGATTAAAAACGGAGAATCCCGCCTTGCACACAGTGGATGCCTTTTTTAGCGCTCTAGGAATTCTTTATGATGACCCGGACCGAGCAGCTTCTGCAGAGGCTCACTTACGAGCCCTGAGACAAGGGAAAAACACGGCCGAGGTATACTGCACTGAGTTTCGCAGATGGGCAGGTGATAGTGGTTGGAATGACCCAGCCCTCCGAAGTCAGTTCCGCTTAGGCCTCACTGAGCAAATTAAAGACTACCTTGTCCAGTATCCTACTCCTGAAACCCTGGACAAGCTCATGCAGTTAGCAATTCGAGTAGATCGTCGGATCAGGGAACGGAGGATGGAGAAAGGTGGAGGGTCACCATCTCCCTCAGCAGTAGCCTTGGAAGAAGCCGAAGATTCCAGTGAACTCATGCAGATTGGGGCCTTTCGTCTTTCTGCTCAGGAAAAATCTCGTAGACGATCGATGGGCCTATGCTTATATTGTGGAGCAAAGGGTCATTTTGCTAATGTTTGCACCCTGAAGTCGGGAAAAGACAAGACCCAGGGGTAAAAGGGGAGTTACTCCTGGGTCTGGCTGGAATCTCTCCAAAAAATTCAGTCTTGCTTCCAGTTCAAATTAGTCTACCTACTCAGCAAGTTGCAGTCAAGGCTTTTGTTGATTGTGGTGCAGCTGCCAACTTTATGGATATCTCTTTCGCCCGGTCCTGGAACATTCCTATACTAAAGATGAAGCCTTCTGTGACTATTTGTGGCCTTGACGGTAACCCCCTCCTCAGTGGGCAAGTGTCTCAGCAAACTCCTCCTGTTCATTTAACTACTGGTCTTCAGCATTCGAAGAAGATTATTTTCCTCCTTGTCAATTGCCCCATGGCCTCCATAGTCCTAGGGCTTCCATGGTTGAAATCCCATAATCCATCCATCTGCTGGAAGACAGGAGAACTCTTACAGTGGGGAACAGAATATACAGGAAGATGTCTGTCCTTGCCAGTGCGATGCTCTCAAGTTATACCAGAGGGGCTACCGACTCCATATCATTCATTTGCGGATGTCTTCTCCAAGAAAGAGGCGGATACTCTTCCCCCCCATCGCCCTTACGACTGTGCCATCAGTCTGGTATCCGAAGATAAATTACCTAAGGGTAGATTATATGCTCTTTCTTTGCCAGAAACTAAAGCCATGGAAGACTATATTCAGGAGAACCTAAGCAAAGGGTTTATTCGTCCCTCAAAATCACCAGTAGGAGCAGGATTCTTCTTTGTGGCAAAAAATGACGGCTCCTTACGTCCATGCATTGATTATAGAGGACTCAACAAAATCACGGTTAAGAATTCTTATCCTTTGCCTTTGATTTCCGTGTTGTTTGATCAACTCCGGATGGCGGAAATCTTCTCTAAAATTGATCTTCGGGGGCATATAACCTCATACGAATTAAGGCCGGTGACGAGTGGAAGACGGCCTTCAACACTCATTCTGGGCATTATGAATACCTTGTAATGCCATTTGGATTGTCAAATGCTCCTGCCGTCTTCCAAGATTTTATCAATGATGTGCTCCGAGAATTCCTGGGAAAATTTGTTGTGGTCTACTTGGACGACATCCTGATATATTCACGGTCACTTGAGCAGCATCGAGTCCATGTCCAGATGGTGTTGCAAAAGCTCCGGGAGCACCATCTATACGCCAAGTTAGAAAAATGTGAATTCGAAGTGAAGGAAGTCGCTTTCTTAGGATACGTCATCTCTCCCAAGGGGTTCTCCATGGATCCCAGTAAGCTTCAAGCAATTCAAGATTGGGCACAACCTACTAACCTTAAAGCTATACAACGCTTTCTTGGGTTCGCTAATTATTACAGGAGATTTATTCGGTCATTTTCAGACATTGTTGCACCTATTGTTGCTTTGACCAAGAAAGGTGCGGATCCATCACATTGGTCACCTTCAGCTCTACAAGCTTTTCTCAAGTTAAAAAAAGCCTTTATATCTGCACCTGTTCTTAGTCATCCAAATCCTGACCTGCCTTTTGTTATGGAAGTGGATGCTTCTGAAGTGGGAGTGGGAGCAGTCCTATCACAGAAAGATCCAGTGGATTCTAAACTTCACCGGTGTTCTTTTCTGTCCAGAAAGTTCTCTCCTGCCGAAGCCAACTATGATGTTGGAAATCGTGAACTGCTTGCTATCAAGTGGGCTCTAGAAGAATGGAGGCATTGGTTGGAAGGGGCGAGACACGTGATTACAATCCTCACTGACCATAAAAACTTATCCTATATTGAGTCAGCCAAGAGACTGAATCCAAGACAGGCACGATGGGCATTATTCTTCACTAGATTCAACTATGTGATCTCCTATCGGCCAGGATCGAAGAATCTTAAAGCAGATGCCTTGTCACGAAGCTTCCTTCCAATTCAAAATTCATCCTGCTCTTCTGAACCAATTATTCCTGTTTCCAATATCCATGCTGGTCTTGCTCAAGATTTAGTCTCCCAGATTCAAGCCAAACAGTCTCTTGCACCCATGGGGACTCCCTCAAGACTCCTCTTTGTCCCTAAAGAGTACAGAAAAGCAGTTTTATCTGAATTTCATGTAAAAAGAGTCTCTGGGCATCCAGGGATTTCTAAGACTCTGGATTTATTGGCTTGCTCAGTTTGGTGGCCTTCTATGTATCAAGATGTTAGAGAGTTCATTCTTGCTTGTGAGATCTGTGCTCAACATAAAACTCCTCGTAAAGCTCCCATGGGACATCTTACGCCTCTTACAGTTCCCTCAAGACCTTGGTTCCATATTTCTATGGACTTTGTGGTTGATCTTCCCAAGTCATCGGGGTACAATACTATTTGGGTTGTGGTAGACCGGTTCAGTAAGATGGCTCACTTTGTTCCTCTTCGCAAGCTCCCCAGTGCCAGGGAATTGGCAACCTTGTTTATCCAACATATCTTTAAATTACATGGATTACCACAGGACATCGTCTCCGACAGAGGAACTCAGTTTATTGCTCAATTCTGGCGAGCTTTCTGTTCAGCCTTGGATATTAATCTTAGTCTGTCCTCTGGTTATCATCCGCAATCCAATGGACAGACTGAGCGAGTGAACCAGTCTCTGGAACAGTATCTCCGTTGTTATGTTTCCAAGTACCATAACGATTGGATGGACCATCTGGCATTTGCTGAATTTGCATATAATAAGTCCAGTCACTCTTCTTCATCCATGTCACCCTTCTTTTGTCTCTCTGGGTTCCATCCTAGGTCTAACGCTTTTGACATCCTGCAGCAACAGACTTCTTCCCTTGATCCTGTAGCTCGTCTGAGGAAAATTTGGAGGAGAGTACGTCTGGCACTCAACCAAGTCTCTGTTCGTTCCAAACAATTTGCTGACAGACGACGAAGACCTTGTACTCTTAAAGTGGGTGACATGGTGTGGCTGTCCACTCGAAATATCAAGTTACGCCAGCCCTCTCAAAAATTTGGGCCTAGGTTCATTGGTCCATTCCGGATTATTAGACAGATTAATCCAGTAGCCTTTCGACTCCTTTTACCAAAATCACTTAAGATCAATAACACTTTCCACTGTTCCTTGTTGAAACCAGCATTTGTGTCCCAGAGATTTAGAAGATCTCCTTCCAGAAGGCCTGCCGCTGTGTTAGTTCAAGGTCACAAGGAGTTTGTTGTGGAAAAGATTCTGGATTCCAAGTTCAGGAGGGGTCAAGTTCATTTCCTCGTGCATTGGAAGGGTTACGGTCCGGAAGAGAGAACCTGGGTACCAGAGCGGTTTCTTCATGCACCCAGACTTAAGAGGTCTTTCTTCTGTGAATTTCCGGATAAGCCTGGTTCTAGGGGTTCTTAACCCCTCTTCAAGGGGGGGGGGGTACTGTTACAATCCTGAGCACTCATGTTTTGTTTTTGTTATAAATTACATTTGCTTCAGTTTGTGGAACTACAGGTCACAGCTAGCTCCTGCATAGTTGTCTCCCAGTGCCTTTGCTCCTGCACTCAGCAACTGACTTCACAGGTGTCTGGATTCTGTAATTACAGCTTGTTACTTGGAAACTACTATTCAGCTTGTCAGCCTGCTCAGTCTGCACTGCAGCTGCATGTTATATCAATTACTGGGGGCCTGTCTGGTGCTCACAACTGATTGGTCCAGCCTGTTCTTTTAAGACTCTCAATCCCAAGAGGCTTTGGCAGTTATAACTACTCCATGTGGTGTTCTGCTTCCTGGTTCCTCTCTGGTCTCAGTTCATCTGTCCAGTGGGTATTGCCTTGTTCCAGTATTGAATTCCAGCTTCAACATCTTGCTGACAACTTTAGTCTGCCGACTGCCGCTACCTCCTGTGTCACCCCTGGAGTGCCTGCTGCTGTTCCATCTCCACGGCCCCAGCGTACCATCTGGCCGTGTGCACCCTGCCACCTTCTCCAGTTCCTGTTTGTTCCTGTGTATCCCTGCGGTTGGTCATATACAACACCTCTACCATAACTCCAGTCCAGTTCAGGTATCAAGTGACCCAGACAGGGGGCCGCAACCTGCACGTCGGAAGCCGCGAAGCCCATATCCCCTTGCGGGGTTCCCTGGTGAAAACCTTCCGGCGTGTTAGACTCCGCGCCTCTGTACTGGGTAACGTCAACCACTTGGTACCTGATCCCGAATTCCGGATTCTGCACCAGTTCCTGACTGTTCCCAGTTACGTATTCATTAGAACATAGAACATGCAAATTATGCTGAAAATTACAGATTTTTATCTTTTCTTCGTGAGCACAACAAGGTTATCAAGGTGATAGAGAGATGCTTTACCTTAAATGATATAGTTTGCATGTGTTTCCTCTAGAGATGTGTGGTTTGTTTCTCCAGAAATAAAAATCCACGTGAATTTTGTGGATCTGAACCAAAGCAAATACCGGTCCGGATCTCTCGAGTCCAGGTTCGGATCTTCCCCTGGCTTGGAATTGGGATTTTACATTAGATTTTGAGTTTGGGATTGCAAAAATTACATGATTTTAGCTGTTTTTATCGATTTTTGGTGACTTTTTATCAATGATTATAAGTTTTTTTAATAGATTTTTAACTGAAACAAAAACCGAATCTGAACCAAAACACTTGAGGGTGGTTTTACCAAAACACGATGAAGTAGAACATAAACCAAAACACAGGGGTCTGCCAACATATTTATTTTCTGCCATTCTAGAAAATCTGTTCCTACATTTCACTGCTGGGCAAACAACTGTTTTCAGCATATATATAGTGAATTGTATGAATGGAAACTCAAGGTCCACTGGTTAGGCTTTATCGAGTGTTCATTCACAGAAAACACTTTACATGAGCTGGGAGTCAGACACTCAGTGGCCAATTAGACACATAGATCTCTCATAATATATACATGTATCATCAAGAAAATCTTCTTGCTGCTAAGGCTATAGGTCACTTCTCCATTCTTATCTGCCTTGACCTCTCTGCTGCCTTTGATACCATTGACCACACTCTTCTCTTGCAAACATTCTTTTCCATGGGCCACAGTGATACTGTTCTCTGCTGGTTTACCTAGTACCTCAAAAATCACTGGTTTTGGTATTTGCTCTTAACTTTACTTCCAATCTCTTCCCTTATCTATTAGAGATCCCCAAGGTTATTGTCCCTCTTCTCTTATCCCTCTACCCTTCCTCCCTTGGTGATCCCACTAGCTACTTTAGCCTCCAATATGACCTGTATGTTGCTTCTTCACTGACCTCTCCTCTCTCTCCAATTTTGTGTTTCTTTCAGACATCTCATTTAGTACCTTCTGAAGTTCAATGTCTGAAATAGAAATGATTTACTTCTCCCTCCAGAGTTTCCTAACCCCATTCTCTCCTTATGTGTTGAAGGCAATACATTCTCCTCTGTCTTTCAAGTCCACTTCCTAAGAGTCATCCTTGACTCCTCCAGTACTCCTAATATTGAGTTCCTCTCACGTTTCTGCAGCTTACACCTCTCCAACATTTCCAGGATTCAGCCCTTTCTCACCTGGAAACAACAAAAACTCTCATTCACTTACTCATTATCTATCACCTCTATTACTGTACAGTATGTAACATTATTCATCCTGGCCTTCCCAGGTTGCAGTTTGCCCCTCTTCATTTTTTTAACATAATTTTCTATGAATATGTTTAGGTCAAGGAACTCTACGTTGGTCATGTTATGGTTCGCAATGAATTTAAGATGGTTATTGTTGTTGTTAAGGAAGTAAAGAAAATGTGTTAATGTCTTCTTATCTCCACGCCATATAAAAAGACATTGTCTATGTACCTGTGCCAGAGTTTGTTGTTTTTTGTAATTTGCACTTTTATTGTCTAAGTATGACTGGTATCATATCACCGCTCAACATGCAATACCAAATAAGCATTTATTATTATTATTATTACTATTATTATTATTATTATTATTATTATTATTATGTTATGATTTACTGACTTGAGGTTACGAACTATGAGTACACCTTCCAGTCATTACATAGTAACAATGAAAACTCTAATGGCATGAAATGCACCTATACTAACATGACAGTAGCAGAAGCATAATGTATCATTGCTAACTTGAAACCATCTACTTAGAATATATATATATATATATATATATATATATATTTTAGGCATATGGTTTCAAGTTAGCAATGATACCAAATAAATTATGCTACTGCTACTGTCATGTTAGCAAAAGCACCAATTTGTTATGGTATTGTCACTGTGAATTAACATGCTGGACTCAATGAAAAGAGAGATAATTATTTGTTATGTGAGTGACACATGTACCCTCACAGGCTTGCTCCACTCGCCATGCTTTTGCATGTTGGCAAGCGAAGTGATGCCACTAGGTTACAAAAAAGAATAGATGTTGATGTGGATCATGAAACTGATAGCCCACCAAATTTGCTCCTCCCCCTGCCATCACATGGTTGTGATGTCAGAGGTCCTTTAGCCCACTTGGATCTAGCATCTACCCACGAGAGATGCCGGGGACACTCATAGTTGCAAGAAGCTGATGAAGAAATGGAGAGGGCAGCAGCATGATAAGACTCCAGTCTCTGTAGTGGAGGGGGTGCCCGGCAACAGGTTCCCAGGAGCATAAGCTGGTAACATCCCCTTCCCAGGCTGTGGACGACTCACTACAGGATTTTAGCTTTAGATGTATCACTGTTTGCTGGTCCCATAGAGAGGATGGTCATTCCGGAGCCCCTGAGTAGCACTCCAGTGACCCAGTCCACATTAAACCAAGCCACAAGAGAGAAAACCTGGGTACCGGGTGCAGGACATTATTGCTTATTGACCTTGAACAAACGAGATGCTGCTGTCCATATTGATTGTGACTATATCTTGTTCTCAAGTTTAACTATATCATATCAGTAACGAAACACTGCCCATCACTTTAATTACACAAGTAAAATCACTGTTCACTTAGGAAACAGTAACATTCTATGCTACACCATTTGCAGTGTAAAATGCACACCATAAAGCTATAGTATCTTTAGACTATTACTTGTAAGAATGTAAAGCAGGTGGCTATTAATTATACATATCTTGGCTCGACATTTTTTTTAGATTCTATCATTATGTGTATTATGATTTATCTACACACCTGCATATTATTTAAATGACATTGTTATTCAGCACTAACTATCAGACGGCGTAATTCAATAAGGATTGCAAAAGCAAAGCTGTTTGCAGCAGCTTTGCAATTGCAATCCTTAGCAATGCAAATGCAGGAGAAGGTGTATACCACCTCCTCCCTTCATCTGCAATGCTATCACATCTGAGATGAACATCGCAACCTTCATCTGCGATGGCAGGCTGAGTAAGCTTAAGGTTTTTCAGCCTTGCCGTCACAGTGCGGCTTCCGAGGCCAAGGAAATTGCATCTTATGACGTAGTCCCTGACCTCGCCACTCCTGGAAAATGGGGACAACACGCCCCTGTTTTTCCAAACGCCGGCAGCCCCTGCACTGTTCCTCCCCTCTACCTGTCAATCAGGCAGCTGCGTTTTCATATTTGCTCCACGATCGCAGGACCCATTCTGCACATGTCCTGCCCAGGACCTCACCATCAGGGAAATATAGTAAGGATCGCATCAGCTAGAGTCCATTGCTTATTGGATATATATTATGGGAATACATTTGTTTGCTATGTGAGTGACCACCTTAGAGATCATGCTACCACATCACACCACCCAAGAAGCTGAGCGCAGCACACATCAACTTGTTTCTATTATGTATAGGTAGGATCATATGTATATGATCGGGAGACTGCAATTACAGCTGCACGTTTCACTGCATGATACTGTACGATACACTGCACAATACGCTGCATGTACACTGCATGACACACTGCAATTACACCACACGATGCACTGCACGACACACTGCAATTACACCGCACGATGCACTGCACGACACTGCATATACACTGCACTATGTGATACACTGCACAATACACTGCAATTTCACTGCATGATACACTGCGTGGTACGATAAACTGCACATTACACTACATGATACACTACACGACACACTGCACATTTCCCTGCACAATATGATACAGTGCATGTACACTGCACAAAACACTGCAATTACACTGCACGATACACAGCACACCACATATACAGTACACTGCACAATGTGATTCACTATGCATTACACTGCAATTTCACTACACAATACGATACACTGTGTGTACACTGCATGACACGCTGCAATTACACAGCACGATACACTGCATGATGTGATACACTGCATATACACTCATGATACACTGCACAATCGTAGACCACGTGGATTGTAAAGAACTGTATAACAAGTTTTTTCAAAAACACATGTCGACCTTTTGCCATATCAACTTAATGGCCATGTCAACCTATATCTGGAGTCAACCAATTGGTGTCAACCTACTGTAGCTGGTATCGTTTTTGACATGGATAGTACAGTAAATGCAAAAAAAATTGGGAAAGTTTAAAAAAAAAACTTGACCTTTTGACCCTGGTTAACATTTGCGCCTTGTTTAACCATTTGTTTACCACAGGTACTGTAAAGACCGGATACCTGCTGCTACAGCAGCCCGTTTTATACAGTACCTTTAATTACAGTAACTTAAAGTACAGCAATATACAGTACTGTACTGTACTTACAGACACGAATTTCCTGCAGGCGCCTTGGGGTCCTCCAGACAAGGTCACTCCACCGCCTTTGGAGTGACCTCACGGTCCTACTCTAGCTGTACTTACGGAGGATCTCCCTGCATGCCCTCTGATAGGCTATAACCTTTTCCCCATTGCTGACGAGAGGTCTGTCCCGCCAGCAAACGAGGAGACGGAGCTCCCCAAGGGAATAGGGGCGATCCCTGGCAGCCATAATACTGGATAGTACTTAACCGCAATGAGCGAATCAGATGTCATGCATCTCAGGCGTCATGCGCGTGCGTCTCATACGTGTGCATCTCAGACGTCGTGTGTCTCAGACATTGTGTGTTCTAGGCATCCCAGGTTGTTGATCTTGTGCCCAGGACGTCAGTTCCCCTTGGTTTTTCTTTGAATGGGGCATTTTCCACTGCCTCGCCCTACCCCCATCCCACTTCCCCCTTCCCCCTGGGAGCCTGAACAGTTCATGCAGTAGACAGGGAGGGAGTTCAGGTCAGGTTACAATACATGTGCGGTGATCCCTTCTCATTAAGTACAACACAGATTCTCACAACACAAATTCTCTATCACCGATGATCTACAGTACTTTGTTGCTCGAACAGTTAATTGCATCAGGATACACTCATTTATATTTATTGGTATGTCTATGAGTGCAGAATCAGACGCTCATGCAGATGTACCCCGATTTATGTGAAACCTGTGTGCACCCTTCCATTGAATGTATTACAATGGATTACAAAGAAAAAAATAATAAAGTGAATGTCAGGAGAACAAAAAAAAAAAGATTGGCACTTTGGGATTCGAACCTGAGACTCTCAGCATGGGAGGCGGGAGACTTCATCGCTTTGCCCACATCGCTGCATGGAAGACTCACAAGTTCATGTGGAAAAGTACTGGAAACAGCAATTCCTTCCCATTGGTGTTCGTTTATGCCGTTAGGGGACTCGGGCACTTATAATTCAAAAGCACGGTATTTTCCACCGCCTCCCCCTACCCCCATTGCCCTTCCCCCATGGCAGCCTACACAGTTCATACAGTAGACAGGGAGGGAGTTCAGGTCAGGTTACAATACATGTGCAACAGTATACTGTATATGAAAATCACATAGAGAACTGCAGTCGCGTTGATTTTGTAGATGTGTAAATGGTACAGTAGCAGTGATCCCTTCTCATTAAGTACAACACAGATTCTCTATCACCGATGATCTACAGTACTGTGTTGCTCGAACAGTTAATTGCGTCAGGATACACTCATTTATATTTATTGGTATGTCTATGGGTGCAGAATCAGACGCTCATACTGATGTACCCCGATGTATGTGAAACCTGTGTGTACCCTTCCATTGAGTGTATTACAATGGATTACAAAGAAAAAATAATAATAAAGTGAATGTCAGGAGAACAAAAAATAAAATTAACACTTTGGGAAACGAACCCGGGACTCTCAGCGTGGGAGTCGGGAGCCTTCATCGCTTGCCCACATCACTGCATGGAAGATTCACAATTTCTTGTGTAAAAGTGCTGGAAACAGCGATTCCTTCCCATTGGTGTTCATTTATGCCGTTAGGGGACTCGGACACTCATATTGTAAAAGCAAAGTATTTAGTGCACTGTACATACTTTAAAGTCAATGAGCTACATTATTCCTTTCACACATTAGTTGCGTCTGCATACACAATCTTTCACACATTAGTTGCATCTGCATGCACAAGTTTTTTAACATGTTCGTTTATGTCTGTATAAACTATTTTTTTTACTCTATCTGACCATTGGTCACCATCTGTGTGTACACTATGCAGTACAGGACTGTATATTAACATTACAGTCATCACTGACTATTTGCCAGAGCTTGTACTGTAGATCAATCCGCCGCTATTCGATCTAAAGTACTGGATTAGTGGAGCATTAGCCACCCAGTGGTGGAGATGTGTATTGCATGCTGAGTATCTAGTCCCGCCTCAACGCGCCTGTCCGTGAGTAAACTCAGCAACCTAAGCTATCACCTAGGCATGACTAAACCTTCGTCTAGGCGCAGAAACAGCCAAGATAACAAAGGACCCATCTGTGTATGTATATATATATATATATATATATATATATATACAAAATGTTTACAGTCACAATGTCAGTATAGATAAAATAATAAATAATGGTGACCAGCCATAACGGACAAATGGACAAGATAGTGTCCCACTCAGGGGAGAGCACTCTGCATACACAAACAGTAATCCTGTCATGTCTGCCACATTGCCTGCTGTGTCTAATTGTCATTTTAAGATACTGTATGTCCAGAATCGGGGAAGGTAACCTGTGGTACTCCAGCTGATGTAGAACTACACACACCAGCATGCCCTAACAAAAAAATCTGTGGCAGGGAATGATGGCATGTGTAGTTCCACAGCCTCTGGAGTACCACAGGTTCCCTATATGTAACCCAAACTGTCATCTTTCCCTAAATATCACATAATAAAAATAATTGTTAGCCCCCTGCTAGAGAACTTAGCACTGACTAACTACACACCTGTAATGTTTCACACCATGAATTGCCGCGGACATTCCGCTAATCCCCATCACAGTAGCACTAAGCCCCTTCATAGCTATGATAAATAAATTGCATTCCTAGATTTTAATCGCAGGTTAAACTATTAGCAGTTACCTATATTTTGATTGTTGACATTTTGATATTGATATGTACTGTATAACAAAATGTACACATGTAAAATATAGACATCAACGCAGAATGGGGCAGATTCAGAGAGAGACGCAGTAGCATGGCCGTAGAAAGACGCCCACTGTATGCCTTTGAGAAAGACGCACTATTGATGCTTCTCTGTGAACATTGGTCATATGAGTAAACCTCAGGTTAATGACAGGTATTTTCCCACTGCTGGGGCCAGTGAAGCTGCATTTGAAGATGCAGACACTGGCCTCAGCAAGCCTCGAAAACTGGGCCAACACTCCCATGTTTTTGAGAATGCTGTCTATCGCTGCCTCATCCATGCTCCCCACTGGTTGACATTCTGTGGCTTAGGGGGCATTGTGTGTGATCTCACACCATCAGATATATATGTAAACCATTGGGTTTATGTTCATCTGTGAATTAGGCCCAATATATTGACATGGCTCTTACTGACACCTTCTAACACACATTTCCAATAATAATGAAAGTCATTACATTTTTGTTTGTTTTTTTTACGAAAAAATACATTATTATTTTGCAACTAAATTGTATTAATTTATAAACAGTATAGGACTTATGCCATATTTGTAATGCTATTGTTACTTCTCATAACGTACCTTGGATATAAGCACAATAATACTATAAAGGTGAAGAAATGTTTTTATATTTTTAATACAAACAAAATAGTGCATGTTTTCCAGATTCCTTCTCTCTATAACAATTGAAAAAAAATACATCAACTGAATAACTTTTAAAATGTTCCTGTCAGTAATATATACATCTTTAAATGAGATATGATATCTTGATGACATGCACTGATAGTTATAGTTATTGCTATTAATCAGACATATTATTTTAAACAATTACGAAATACCATTATAATATCAAAAGAATGTGGTCTCCATGTACAGTACTAAGTGAAGATAAGAAGGAAAAGTGATTCATATGTACGAAAGAGTTTTCTCTGCCTTCAGCCTGATAGTTAAGAGCACGCTAGAATATTGCATTGCCATAGGCACCCAAGTGACCCAGCTGTTACTAACAAGAAATGTCACTTACTGTCAGGTGTCTTCTCCAACGCCACCTCCATCACCTCTAGCTGCCATTATCTGCCTCTTCTCACTGAAGAAGTTGGAAGAGTGCTATTTGTTTTTTGCCGGCTGTCAATAAAGTTTTTGCAAAATAAAAAAATCCACCTGCAGCTGCATTGGATCAAGTAAGCAGAGGTGAGAGTCCAGTCACTCCACAGAGCAGTGTACATTCGTTTTTAGTTTAACTAGTGTGTGTGCTGGAATTGTATGAATGAATGTTCTTGTCTTGTGGGGCAAATGTAATTGGTGAATGCGTTTCGTGCATGCGCAGAACTCATCAGGACATGAAATCTGTTTTTCTACAGCTACCACCGACAAGGTGACTTTTTGTTCACCCTCTTTGGTAGGACCATTCTTTGTTAAAATTGTGGTAGCTGCATCCTGCTTTGTACCGGTAACAGGCAAAGCAGGAGCAGCATTATCTCCATGGAAAGATGAGCTTTAGTACATAGAGCCATAAGTATCTTATGAAATGATTAAGTAATGTTAGAACAGAATGCGGTTAGCATCCAGGCAGGTGGGATACCAGACATCCTGTGACTGATGCCGGAATCCTGGTGCCGGAACATCGATCACCGATATACCAAATGTAAGTATCAGGGTGACAGTTAGGGTTAGGTCCCGGGGAGGTGGGTCAGGATTAGGCACTAGATGGAGAAGGTTAGCCCTAGCCGCTACCCCTGAGTCTAAGTCCTAGCCACCACCCCTGGTGTCTTAACCCTAGCCACCACTCCCTGAATCTTAGCCCCAGCTGCCACCCCAGGCAGGTTAGTGTTAGGGTAGGGGAGGGGTAAAATAATTATGCTGTCCCCAATTGGCATTCTAATTGTCTGGCTACTGGTGTCAGTCATGTGACTGCCGGCATTCCGATCGCCGGTATATTGTATCACACCCGTTAGAATATGGCCATAACTAGAGCACAAATGCCCTGTGGGCAAAACTGCCCACCACGCAATCTGTAAGTGCCCATTGCCTAGCACCCACTGTTTTGTATACTAGTAGCAGTGTACCTGGCATAAAACCTTCTCTGCTGGGTGTATCGCTAGTACCACAGCACCCTGTGCCGAGGAGCCATTGTGTCGGTGTTGAGCATATATGTATATATACAGTATATACTTATTATATAGAAATTCAATATAGAATGGATATACATATATATCTCTATCTATCTATTTTTCTATATAATATAAAATATATAACTATCCATCATCCATCCCATAGCAAACTGGCAATGTGTCCTCAGAAAATAGAACATAGAAGAGAAACAAAACATTTTTTAATGCACATTAAGGATGCCTGTGAATTCACTGAACCATATGGTTTGAGCTTTCAAGAACAATCTGTAGTCAGGCATTTTAAATGAAAATTGATTTGTGATTTACATGGTCACTGGAAAGAAAATTAACTTATGGAAGCCTGTAATGAAATATTAGACAAGTAAAAAAGTAGATGGTGATCTAGTGGAACTAAAAGTCCCATCTGGAAGAGTTCTGTGACATTTTTACATTTATCTGCGTTCTACATGAGTTGTAATGTTAGTGGTAATTTTATGGGACTGAATTGAAATGAAAATAGTGTTATCATAGATTGCCTACAATATAAGATTGTGTTCAGTGGAGAGTCTTGTATCCTTTTCTCCATTTCCCTTTAATATGACTCATTGCACTTTTTTCAGCTACTGTTGTTGAATCCATTCAGCCTTTTACTGGGTGCTATTAAAGGAGAACATCAAGTGTACGCCAATACAATTTAACTGCTGCTTGCACTTGCTCCTGCATTATGAAGGCACTGTCCAGAGAGTGAACATGTATTATCTAGTATTTCCAGCACAGAGAACTTACCTTCACATTTTTATTGCAGGGATACATTTACGTGTGTTTTTTCTCCCATATCAAATTACAACTTCCAAATCAAAGACTCCAATTATCCTGCTACTGTTTTCTATGGTTTCGCAGTGTTATTGGGAAGTGAAAACACAATAGAGTCTGCTTTCACTTCAACCAATTAGGCAAATTATCTAGATACGTACAACAGTATAATAGTCAGTCATCTGAAGAAAACTATAATGTTGAAATGATTAAGGTTTTGATACAGTCTATAAAACAAGCTTCCCACTATTACACAAGAGAAAGCATTTGAAGTTCCAACAGTTATGGTACGATTCACCTATTTTTATTTTTTAATTTTACTAATGTTTCACTTTTGAAACTATCACATTATTATTAAAGCAATTCAACAAACTTTGGGTGGGATGTAATGAAGTCCAATGTCAGCTGGCCGAACGCTGACATTTTTTTTATAGGGGCACTCATTTACAAGACTTGGTTTAGCCTTCTAAATGATTACCTCTTTTAAAAAAACGTCCAAGTTCGGCCAGCATCCAGCATGGCCACTGTACTTGGACTTCATTATATCCCGCCCATTATTTCCACTTGCAGTTTAATATCCATTGCAACATTGTTACTCTTACAGTATGTATACTGTATATGATGAGGAAAATATTTATGTGATACTTTCAGCAAACGTACAGTATCAATCTATAGATTGTAAGCTTGCGAGCAGGGCCTTCCTACCTCTGACTGTTTCTTTATTACCCAGTTTTGTTGTATCATTGCGTCCAATTGTTAAGCGCAATGTGCTGCGCTATATAAGAAACTGTTAATAAATAAATAAATAATACACTGTAGAGGACATGTACAAAGCTAAAACGTAAAGTGCTTCTCACTATTTGTCCATATACTCTGGTTATTTATTGTGCTCTTTATATTGGGAGCAAAGGAAAAAGCAAGTAATATTGTACCTGGACAAATTATCTTGCAATGCAAGGGATGCAAATATATTTATATGTTTGCATGCAGGGTACATACCGGCAGCTTTTGCATGTATTTGTAAGGTATATACCTTTTTCACTCTTGTTTTACTGTACTCTTCTCAGCATTTAAACAGGGTACATTTCTTCATTTGGTTTGACCCTTGCAGACAGCTATACAGACTACCCATTTCACATCTATCTGATATAGGTGCAGGGAATGCTCTCATCATTTGTTCACTGCCTTGTAGTACACAGTGGAAAGTAGAAGCTCAGTACCTATTGGTACAATTCTTTTCCCTACTGTAATTCATCTAACACATACATATTGTGGAATACACATCTGGCTGGTCATTATTTATGTTCTTGATTTAACGGTATACAGCATTTATTTAATGGTTATGCATTATGTGATGATGGCATAATGTGACTTGTTATTATTATTATTATTATTATTATTAACAGTTTCTTATATAGCGCAGCATATTCCGCTGCACTTTACAATTAGAACAACAGTAATAGAACAAAACTGGGCAAAAACAGACAGACATAGTGGTAGGAAGACCCTGCTCACAAGCTTACTATCTATAGGGAAATAGGCATTGATACACAAGGATAGATGCTACGCTGCAAACGCTTGGACACGCCTGCGTTTTTCCAAACACTGCCTGAAAATTATCAGATAACACCCATACACGCCCTCTTTCTGTCAATCACCTTACGATCGGCTGTGTAAATGGATTTTTGTTAAATCCATCGCCCAGCACTGATCCTCTTTGTACCCGTACAACGCGCATTTGCATTGTGGTGCACATGCATGGGCAGTTTTGCCGAGTTTTAACCTGATCGCAGCACTGCAAAAAGTTGCTAGCGAGTGATCAACTCAGAATGACCCCCAATGTTGGAAGACAAAATGTGAGGTTATGTGTACTGTACAGAGAGGATGTGATTAGAAAGAGAAGCACTGAAGGTTATGTGGGTGGGTCTGGAATTTGATAGGCTTGTCTGAAGAGGTGAGTTTTCAGGGAACGTTTAAAGGTAAGACTTGTGGTATGGTTTTAAAAGTTCATGTTTAGCAATTTATGCTTTATGATTTTCCAAATTTGTTATATCACATTGCTAATTGTCGCAATCCATTTGAAAATAAATATTATTTATTTTCTAGAGACAAGAATCCATTGTACAAAGGGCCAGACTGCAGTCACCAGGCTGGAGTGGCCATCTGTCACTCCTGGCCTGTTAGGCCTGTCCGGCCACACACAGAGACGGGCTAGCTGGGCAGCTCCTCCTCCCGGCACTCTGCTTGGCCGCCCGGCAATTAGAGAGATGGCAGTGTGTCACAAGGACATCTCCCGTGACTCATGACAGATTTCTGATTCCTGCAGTTTCTTTATTATTAAAGTAAAACAAAGAACTGATACTTATGCACTTTAGGGTACCATTTATATACATATTTTTAGAAATAATAAAAATGTGTTTAATTATTATTATTTTTTATATTCTAAGCATAATATATAATCAGGTTCTTAAATAACATGTAGTTATACAACAAGATAATTATATGACCCATATTGTTTGGATTAGTTTTTAGGATCATGAAATGCTTTAAAATGCTACAATATTACTATTTGGCATTACTTTTCAGTCTCTTCCAGCATTAACAATATGCTATGGTTTATTTACTCAGTAAATGGTGGTAAATGAAGCTTTCTGAAACATTAGTACTGCAGAAAGCTTTAAGAATAGATGTTAAGTGGGCCTTGTGGTTTATAATTGAGCCTGAGGCATAATCACCCTAATTAATAGCTGCTTACTCAGGATCTTTGCGTAATGATCCCAGTGTGAAAGTGAATTTTTCTGGCAGATTTGCAAAAGAATGTCAGAAGGGTAAGGAGGCTCTGGGGAGAGGAATTGAGCTCAGATAGTTGAAATCCCATCATTTACTAACCACAAGTACATCAGTGCATGATCAGATAGCATCTGCACAGACCACAAGAGCTGAGGTTGGGGAGATAATGAGAGAGATCAATTTCTGTTTCTGATCCTCAAATATACTTCACACACTCCCGTAGTACAGTATGAAGAGTGCTCGTCAATAAAACACTAATATTTATTATTATTTTAATGTGAAACACTAATTACTTGCTTGTTTGTATTTAGATTTGAAGCGGTAATGTGTAAGGTTAAAATGTAGTAATGTGGAAAGAAATGGTGTAGAATAGGCTAGGCATTGGCAGGACAGCTATGGCTTATGATGAACATCATAATAAACACTTTAAATGGTAGTTTTACTTTTTAACCCTACTGTTATATGTCAAACACAACAACGCATGATATAAGTGCTAAGAAGTTTTTTTTAATCTTCAGTTAACCTTAATTTATTGCCTTTTACATGCCCTTTTCCAACTTTTACTAAATACATTGCTATTGCTTTCGATTTTTTTTGCTTCTCAGTAATATATTTAGATTACAGGTTGAGTATCCCTTATCCAAAATCTTGAAACCAGAAGTATTTTGGATATCAGATTTTTCCGTATTTTGGAATAATAGCATACCATAATGAGGTATCATAGCTATGGGACCTAAGTCTAAGCACAGTTGCATATACACCTTATACACACAGCCTGAAGGTAATTTCAGCCAATATTTTTAATAACTTTATGTATTAAACAAAGTGTGTGTACATTCACACAATTCATTTATGTTTCATATACACCTTATACACATAGCCTGAAGGTCATTTAATACAATATTTTTAATAACTTTGTGTATTAAACAAAGTTTGTGTACACTGAGCCCTCAGAAAACAAAGGTTTCACTATCTCACTCTCACTCAAAAAATTCCTTATTTTGGAATATTTGGATATGGGATACTCAACCTGTATCATGCAGAGGTGTTTATGTGGGATGTACAGTAGTTAATATCTTGGCGCTCAGGATCCCAATGATCAGAGTGATGACAGTGGCATCCCAATGGTTAGAATCCTGACGGTAAGTACTGGGGTTGGGGTTAGGTTTAGGGTTAGACTGCTGGTGGGGGCGGTTAGGGTTAGACTGCGGGAGGGGTTGGTTAGGGTTAGGATTAGGGTTAAAAAAACGTACCAAAATACGTTAATGGTATTTTGAACATTTAGATACTGCTGTCGGCATTCTGTTCGTCGGGATCCTCTGTGCTGGGATTTCAATACCACCCTGTTTTTTTATGTTGTTCTGGAATATTATACAAAGATACTCTCTATGTGCTGTTGTATCATTCTTGCCTACTCTCCCGGAAAGGCCAGGAGGCATCTCAAAAATTGGGTGGCACTGCCGGCCTCCCTGGGAAGTGGTCAAGTCTCTTGCATCCCGCTTCCCCCCACCGCACCTCCCGCTCATCACCACCCTCTCCCTGCGGCACCCTGTCACATACAGATGGAGCCACGCTCATCTGAGGCGGCTCCATCACAAATGTGCACTCCCAGCGTGACTATGCGATCCGTCCGCCTAGTCACGCTGGGAGTACACAGAGACGCTCCCATTCAGAGCATCTCGGAGCATCTCTGTCCGGGCACGCGGATGGAGATGCTCTCCATTCAAATGAATGTGGCGCGTCTCCATCGCGGCCGTGTCCAGCCGGATGGGGATGCTCTCTGCGATGCGCCTAGTCACAGATGTGGCTCCGTCTGTAGGAAAAGGGGGAAGGGGGGCGATGACGTGATTCACGCTAAATCACGTCATCATAGCCAACCCCTGCTTTACAATGCCGGTAATGTGGGCATTATAAAGCTGGAGGCGGGGCTACGATGATGCATTACCACGTCCCCATACCGCCTCCTCCACGTCCCCTCCTGTGTGACCTGGCTGCTCCCTCCCGGAGGGAGCAGCCAAGAGTAAGTAAGTATGTGTTGTTGTAGCACATAAAGAACACACAAGAGCTGTTTCATATCTAATCAATTAAAATAAATAACTGCTTGATGATATACATGAAAAGCACAAAAGGTAGAAATAATTTACAGTTAAGTTTGCAGGATGAAAAGTACAAGTCAGTAAATTAAAGTCACTTGAAGGTGTAGCACTCCTCTAAAAGTGCATCAGTAATATAATTTGTTTATAGTGGAAGGAGAAAATGAAAGGTCATGAATCTCCTTGCAATAAACAGTTACTGCCACTAGGTACAGCATATGCAATACAATGTGTACTGTATGCTGAAGCTGGGAAATAACTACAAACCTGAGGCAGAAATAAAAATAATTTTCGATACTTTTTGGTCTCAGACATTCTAATCTGCACTGTGACTTGATAAAAACGGATACTTTCCGTTTGCACATAAAACTGTATGTTGAGTGAAAGTTCAAATGATCCTTAACCTCAGACAGTAACATTTTATAGACTCCATCTATAAATCTGGTGCCAGACTGATAAACACGGATTAACTACTTAGCTACTGTGACTTTTATAAAGCAGTGATCTCTTAACACAGGTGACACCATCTTGTGATATCCATGAGGTCTGCTGAATAGATGAATTGGAAAAGATGATTTAAAAAAAAAATGACAGTGAAAATGAAAATTGCATCTGTACGGTGAGAAAATGGGACTGGTATTCTTGTGAGTGTTATGTTTAAAGTCTGACAAAACATTGGGTGTTTGGAATTGACTATACTGTATTGATGTACAAGGGGATTAGTACAGTCCAGGACTATATATCCGCCGAGAATGTGGTGGAACTGTTTAACAGACTAACATAAAGTAAAGCAGTTAAGGCTTTTATTAGTGTTTCATTATTAGGTGCTTATAACTCTACAGTCATAAAATCAGTCTGAGTGAAAAATGTCAAGGGAAGGTATATCACATTTAAGAATCCTAAGAGTACAATAAAATAAAAAAGTTAAATGTGATGCAAAGCACTAATGGGGATCCAGCACAAACCCTAGTGAGACCGATATTACACATTTTATTGGATTTTATTTTTCTTGTATACCCATCAGGGGCGGATTGGCCATAGGGCTCACCAGGAAGATTCCTGGTAGGCTGACTTGTCTGTTGGGCCTGTTTTGTGTGTTGTCATGTTGACCCACCTCCCACATGACAGGCAGCCCACCACACTTCAGTACACTGCATTGTCCCCATTCAGTCTGTTCTTCCATCTCTGCAGTACAGCAGTTCTGCCATCCGGTGATACTGCCATGGATACACGGTATGTTATACCTCTTGTGCTGCCCATGTCGGGCCACTTCTACAACATTTTACAAGGCCACTTGTAGGGATCTTGCCCCCCCTAAACAGGCCCCACCCCCTCACAGACTGCACACCATTAGGGCTGCTTCCATAAATTTCCCGGGCTGGCTTTCCATCCCAATCCGACGCTGATACCCTTCCTCTGCAATGCAGCCTATACTGAAAAATACATTTGGAGTTCCGGGTGTAGTAGGGTATGCCGGGGGCCGGGCTCCCGGCGACCAGCATACCGGTGCCGGAATCCCCTTGCGGGCTCGCTGCGGCCACGCTATCTATTCTCCCTCCAGGGAGGTCATGGACCCCCAAGAGGGAGAAAAGATGTCGGTATGCCGACGGTCGGGATTCCGGCGCTGGTATGCTGATCGTCGGGAGCCCGGCTGCCGGCAAACAGAAGACCACCTGGAGTTCCCCCAGATGATGTGGGCGCACTCACTGCTTTCTTTTTGAGTCCAGTGCTGAAATTACTTGACACTCCAATATGCACAGAGTCATTTTTGAAAATGTGCAATCCTTTGTCATTGGCGATGTTAATATAATATGCTGTATGATGTCATCTATAAGATTATAATTTAAATATTCATGTGCTTTTCTGAATAAAGTACTGTTCAGTTAGTAGAAATCAGTATGCTGTTTTTTTGCCCAATACATGTCTTTGTGTGTGTTCATTTAACTGAATACACACACATTATGGAATCTATTATTTGACACAATACAGTATGTACACTACAGTGATTATTTACAGTATGTTATTTTTCTAGCATCAAATCGGAAGTTTATTTTCATTGCACTTTTCCATTTTCTCTCAAGGTACAGTAGTAACAAGTTGACTTTCAAAAATACTTCAGCCAGCCTTATACAGTATATACTATTTGTTGGATGTTTTCCTGAAGAAAACATAGCATAGGAGCATCTACCTTCCTCTAAGAAATTAGTGCATTGAGAATTGGTCAAACTGTAAAATATGGCCCAGATTTATCATGTTACAGGCTGTGTTTGAAAATTGACTGTTAGGAGCTGATTGGCTGATACTTTATCACTGTACAATTTATCACTTTCCAAGCCTTGCTAAATCTGGGCCTATGTATGAGAATATTACAAATACAGGGTGAGGCAAAAAAAAAATCCTAGACTTTAAAGGTTAACAAAAAAGACATGGGACTGTAAATGGTATTCAAAATGTTAGTACATAATCTAAAAGTGCACGGCGTACAGTTAATTTTCAATTGGTTGTGAATATGATATTGTCATTTCTGGGCTTATAGCAGCCCCTCGGTCCATTAATGGTTCTTGGTTGATGTATGTGGACCTCTGCTTTCAGATGGCCCCGTTGGCTGTATAGAGGCCTTTCCTGAAGCTGATGAGGATTTTTTCCACCCAGTGATGAAATGTCTTCTTGTTAAGGTAGCCACACAAATGAAAGTGAGCTTTGTCAAAAAATTGCAGTGATAATGGTGGAAATAACCCACTGAGTTATGCGAAATTTCAGAAATCGACTACAAATGTGTATCATGAATGAAAGCCACTATCTGGACGATATCATATTCAAAGCCAGTTGAAATTAACTGTACTCCATGCACTGTTAGATTATGTCCTAACATTTTGAATAGCCTTTAGCATGACTTTTTGTTAACCTTTTAAATCTGAGAATTTTTTTTTTTTGTCTCACCCTGTATTTCCTATAAAGGATTCATTTGAGTTGATATTGTAGGTTGGATCATAGGATTGACAGGAGAGTAGTAGCATTCTGTGCTGTGCTTTGTATATGATCCTAATAATTGCACCTGTTTCAGAATGCCTCTGTTCAAACTTTTCTTTGTGATCAATCTGTTTGGGGAAGGGACATCGTAGAATCTATTTTTTACCCACTCGGAGTAATTTCTTATATTTGGTAATGTATATAATACAGTACCTTCAATGGCTATGAAAATGCAGCTGAATCTGAAGTCTTCTGTATTGCTGTCTCTGCTTCTCATTTTTTACCATTTCACACCTCATCCGCATCTTGAACGAGCTTGTAAGTTTTCAGTGCATACATTTCTTCTGATGATATATTGTCCTGGTGGAAAATTTCATTTACTGGCGGTGCCCTTTGCTGAACCTGTTGCTAGTCTGAGAACATGATAAGCGTATAAGTAGCATGCTACTTCATTTATCATACATCGTTTGAGACACTCAAATATCTCATATGCAATTCTGAATTCTACACTGGGGGAATTCACTAAACTAGCAGGAAAAAATCCAAATAAATTGCTGTTCTGTGATATATGAATTTTTCATTTTAAATATATATATATATATATATATATATATTTATTCATAGTGTATGTTAAAAAGGCTTTCTATGTTATAATTTGTCTAAATACACAGAAAGAGCTATCTATGTATGTATATCTTATTATTTATAGTATGTATTTTAAAAATTATATATTTGTGAGTGAGGTGTATATTTGTTTTACCCTTTTACGGGTGTCCATTAATAAATCTGGTCAATGAGATGTTGTAGCCAACCTTCCCAGCATAGCTGAGTGTATAGTATTTTCTCAAGCTCCATCATTATAGCCCAGGTTTTAAGAATATCCATGCTTGAGCACAGATGACTTAGAGGTAGACTTATTAAACCTGGTGAAGTGATAAATTGAATGGTGATAAATTACCAGCCAATCAGCTCCTAACTACCATGTCACAGGCTGGGTTTGAAAAATGACAGTTAGGAGCTGAGTGGCTGGTACTTTATCACCTTCCACTTTATCACTTCACCAGGCTTAATAAATCTGCCCCTTAATTAGCTCCTTAGACAATTTGATTTAACCACCTGGACTCAAGCATTGATATACATAAAACCAGGACCGTAATGCTGGAGTTTGGGAAACTCTGTAATAAGAAATGCCATATTTATTAATTGGTTGAGATAATCTATATAATAAGATGGCGAACGGAAGAGGAAGAGAGACTATACATACTTTACTAATATTTTTATTACTTTATTAATATGTAGTCAAACTAATACCCCAGATGGGATGTATTAAAGTCTAAGATCTTCATTACGTCTCAGCCTCCTTTTTCCACGGTTCCAATGCGGGCTGACCAGGGACATTCCTCTTTATGCCGCATTGCCAACTCAGGTCCTGAGTTGGATGACCTGGGTTACCCGTTTACACTGTAGCTCACCCGGTTCCTTCCTGGGTTAAACCCTGTAGCTACCCGAGAAGGATTGCTGGGTCACTGGACCTGGGTTTTTTTGGGGGACCCTTTTCCTCTGACAAGAATCCCGGGTTGATGCATATTCATATGAAAAAACATGGGATTTTCATGTCAGTAGAGAAGGAGTATTAGATGCCCATAAGATACCAGGCCCTATAGCAAAATCCATATTGCAGTTATGGTAACCTGCAGATCTATAAAGTTAAACATTGTGAGGCTGATGGAAGAATACATAAATGCAACTCATGTTTCATGCAAAACTGTTGGCTTATATGTACTAGACTTCATTGATGACCCAAGGCATGTTGGTTAGAAAAATCAATGATACTGACTGGCCTAATGAGGACTACAGATATTCAAAACCGTTATTTGACAAGAGACTGTAGTTCACGGGGGAAGACTTGTGGGTATTAAGCAGGTCACATACATATGCATCAGAGTAAGACAGCTATTGACATAATTAACTTTCATGAGTTAAATATTACTACATCATTTTTTCTGCATAATTTGCTATAATATAGTTGTCTACTTTGATTATTTGAAAGTCCAAAAATAAAATATACTTATTATATATTTACTGCATAGTTGAGCAAGTCATGAGACAACTGGAAAGCACTGTAGCATTTACAGTTAATTAAAGCACATTACTAATAATTAATGGAATAATTATTCAGCTAACAGTAAAATTAATGTCGCTGCCTTAAAGCCCCATTCCCGTTTTTAGAAAGAATCTGTCACATTTGGTTTTACTAGTGGTTTATACAGTATATACAAATGATCTAGTCGATTAAAACAGGTTTTACTTTGCATAGACTATCACTGGGGAGCAGAACCACCAATTGGGAGGGAGGAAATAAGTAATACAGAAAAATGATCTATGAATGGATTGCATGATACACATTTATTTTATGGAAGAGATTTAATTAGGTGCAAGGTTCTGTTAGGTAAGTAATAGAGAAATACTTACTTCCAGAGCCATAACTAGACATTTTGGTGCCATGTGCTAGAAAGAAAATTGGTGCCCCCTATATTCAAAATAGGGACAGTGTACAATGAAGGCGTGCCTTCATGGTGAAGGGGCGTGGCCACAGAATAGTACCAATTCACGTTACAATGCACAGTAGTGGCCATTGGTCACATTACACCACACCATATTGCTCCTTATGCACATTACACCACATAGTAGTACCTCTTAAATATGTTCTGTCACAGAAGGGCCCCATATACACATTATACCTGGTAGAGCCCCTACACTTCATTCCTCTTCAGTTCTTTCCCCCACAGGGTGTAGAGTGTGTGAGTGTGTGTGATTTTGTGTGTGTGTCCGTGTCACCCCCCTTCCTGGACCAGCTACAGTATACATGCACGCACGCACGCACGCACGTCTACTGTGACATGACAAGTTTTATTATTTGTTGATTTCCAGACACAGATATAAAGCTGCTAATAAGCAAAAGGTAATCCAGTTAAAGACTAAATAATATCACAATAGTAATACTTCTCACCCTAGGACGCATGCATTTGGGCCACTCAGTGGAAGAATTGATGCAAGAACAACCATTTCATCCTCTTCCAGCAACTAAGGAGTTAATCTGTCCAGTGCACTCTGTACCAGGGACGTGCGGTGAGCTAAATGGCTCAGGAGGCACTGGCTAACCCCAGAGCCAGAATTCCATGCAATATATGAGCCAAAGGGTACATCTGGGCATTATACACAGGTGCAGCAGTATAAACTCCAGGAAATTTGGTGAGTTTTGATCAGCGATGTGCAGAAAAGATAAACAGGCGAGGCACTGCCTCACCTGCCATAGACTTTTTTCTCCAGAGATTTGTCTATAAAAATCATTAGAACAATGCAAAGTAGATATTTCAAACATATTCTTTGTATTTTTCATATACTTTATTCAGTCAGAACTTTGGTTTAAACGTAAGTATGACAGGAAAGGCTCTGCCTCACCCCACCGCACGTCACTGCTCTGTACAATAGGCGGGAAGAGGAGGGCAGCTGAATCCTGTACCCTGAAGGTGGCTTAGGGGAGTGGGGCACCCGAGGAATCATACTCTGACTACCCAGCACTGCCTGCTATCATGCAGACAGCAGCCAGTGCTGCAGCTGTCAGCTCTTGTATATAGACGGCCATTTGGGGTGAGTGCAGACAATGCATCCACAGGGCAAATCTGTTGTTGATAAGACACCGTCTGTACTATCCTAGTTATGGCCCTGCTTGTTTCTGTGGCCTGCGAGAAAAAATAAGCTAGGGTTTCTTGCCCATGTAGTATTATTAGTTTACGAGATTTCAGTGGAACATTGTGACTAATTAAATCACCCCTTATACCTAGTATTGAATAAAAAAAAATTCTTCAAGATAGCACATTTAATGCATGAAATATTGGAGGACAATAACACAAATATAAATTATTGCAAATCTTTGAGCACTTACAATGTGATTATTAAATCCTACCAGGCCAACATTGCTTGATTATTATAAACAAACAATAAAATATTATATATTGATCTTTCTGCAGGTGAAGAATGAAAATGTGACTGCAATAAGTGAAATATATGTCCCAATAGTAGAGGACTGTTACATACAATAAGTGTGTTTTATAAATAGTAGAGGAACTACTGTACATTTATAGTTTAGCAATAAAAGTTTAGGTAGAAAACAACTGTTGGAGAGAAAGTCTACCCATGGCAGATGTCCCTTGTTAGATACCTGACTGCTGTTTGTCACAGAATTTATTGTCCATCACAAAAGGATCCAGCCATTGTCAATGTTCAAGCTTCACATCATTCCCATCGCCCTCCCCCATAAAGAGACACAGCGGGTTTCCAAATGAAACTATCGTAGCAGACAGAACCGGAGGCAATCATCTAACAAGACAATGTGGAAAGCGAGATATTTAGCAACAAGAGCGTGATGGATGGTTCCATGTGGCAATATCCAATGTAGTAATGTATTTCTTTCTGTCCAGTATGAAAATTTTACACCTCTCCATAACTCTCAAATAAATAGGAAAACATTTCATGATAATGTCAACTAAATATTTTATTGAATTTACTGTATTATATTATGGACAATGGGGGTGATTCAGACCAGATCACTGGGCTGCTAAAAGTGTTGTCCTGCGATCAGATAGTCACTGCCCAAGGGGTGTGTTTATTTGCCATGCAAGTGTACGATCGCATGTGTACGCTGAGCAGTTAAAAAATCCCTCAGTCAGCGGACAGCTGCAAATCCGTTCGCACTTCACTCACCAGTGAGTGTGTGCAGTCTGTGCGCAGCCCAGGACCTACTCCTACAGTGCGATGAGAACAGGCTGATCGCGGCCGAAGCTACCGTCACACACCCTCCCTGAAAACGCTAGGAAATGCCTGCATTTTCCCGGACACTCCCAGAAAACGGTCAGTTACCACCCATGAATGGCCTCTTCCTGTCAATCAGCATGCGAATGGCTGTGCCAGAGGCAAACGCAGGATTTTCATGGGGGGATTTCCGTACATGTATGCATGTATGTGTATATACAATACATACGGCATACTTGCCTACTTTTGAAAAAGCATTTCAGGACGATTGTGAAACACCTATCAGCGCAGACGTGTACTGCTACATCTGAGAGGCGTCATGAAAATCACTTACATCCAGTGGTGGATTGGTGTGCCGGGACGCCGGACTGGATTCCGTTTGGCCAGTCCGGCGTCCCCTCATTGGCTGGCCGTCACCCCCTATGAAGGCCGCCGCCAGATCCAGCCGCGATCATGGCAAACGGGCAGCGTTAAGTGCAGCTGCGCAGAAGCCCAGTGAAGCATTTAAAAAATGGCCACCGTCGGAGCTTCTGCGCATGCGCAGCTGCTCCAACGGCGGCCATTTTTTAAATGCTTCATAGAGCTTCTGAGCATGTGCAGAAGCTTCACTTAATGATGCCGTGATCGCGGCTGTAGCTGATGGCCTGCAATGGCGGCTTTCATGAGGGGTGACGATAGTGGCAGGTGGCTGGCGGCGGCCTGCATAGGGGGTGACGGCCAGCCAATGAGGGCTGTGCTTTATATATGATTTAGGAAGGATTAACTATAAAGGTATGTTTGAGGCTCGCAACGCAGGGGCGTTTCCGAGTACCTAGAAACCCCCCCTGGCGCCGATGTATCGCAGCTTACCAATTTTTTTTTGTATTTGTTTATTTAATAGAGTACGTCCTCTGGAGCTCAGCCTCCCTGCGCGGCTGCAGCAGCTGCCTCTGCTCCGTTACATACCATTGAGAGGCTGGCTACTGCTTGCAGGGAGAGCGGCTCCTCTGAGGCTGTTTTCGCTTGGTTGCGACTTGAGAGGTAAGAAGAGCATGGTAGCGGAGCTCCGTCACACTGTACAAAGGAACGGCTGCTGATAAAACTTGGACGCGGCAACCAGCTAATTCTGACTGTGTCACACACCAGTTGTGTGACAGTCAGTAAGTACTGTCTACTCTACTACATTTAATAATTATATAGTGTGCCTGCCTGCTGCATCATATATATTTTATATATTAGTATAATGTGCTCTACCTGGTGCAATGTGTATAACGTACTCTGCCTGCTGCAATATGTATAATGTGCTTTACCTGGTGCAATGTGAATAATGTGCTCTACCTGGTGCAATGGGTTTAACGTGCTCTTCCTGGTGCAATGTGTGTGACGTGCTCTGCCTGGTGCAATGGGTTTAACATGCTCTACCTGGTGCAATGTGTATAATGTGCTCTGCCTGGTGCAATGTGTATAACATGCCCTACCTGGTGTAATGTGTATAATGTGCTTTACCTGGTGCAATGTGTATAATATGCTCTGCCGGCACAAAGTGTATACCGTGGCGCAAAATGTAGAACGTGCTCTATCTGGCACAATATGTATAACATGCTCTACCTGGTGCAATGTGTATAATATGCTCTGCCTGGCGCAAAGTGTATACCGTGCTCTACTTGGTGCAAAATGTAGAACGTGCTCTATCTGGCGAAATATGTATAACATGCTCAACCTGGCGCAGTGTGTATAGGAGGTTCTACCTGGTGCAATGTGTATAAGCGGCACTACTGCGTGGTGTAATGTGAATTGGCACTATTATGTGGCCATGCCCCTTCCCCATGAAGCCACGCCCCTAAAATTTTGCAGCGTGCCTGAGGCGCGCACTTACACTCCCTGCATATAGTCAGGCCTTCAGAGCAGTACTCCTGCCCACTTGACAGACTCCACCCGCTCAACAGACCCCACCCCTATTAGGGCTGCCTTCATAAATTTTCCGGGCTGGTTTTTGTACTGTATATATCTCGGATTTCTTTTTCCCCCGCAAGAATATAACAGCTATATAATGGGGGTAAGGTGCAATCAGGGAGATTGCTGGTCTATTCAGGGAGATTGCTACTATTTCAGGGAGTCTCCTGCAGATTGAGGGAGGGTAGGCAACTATGACATACGGTCATTTTGTACTTGAGTAACCTGCACACTGCACGTGCCTTGTATGTATATAGAATGTGACGGCAGATAAGAACCACTTGGCCCATCTAGTCTGCCCATGTACAAAAATTAATGCTAGTGTGTAAGTCACTTACACACTAGCGTTCATTTTTGTCGAGCTAATTAACCTACCAGTATATTTTTGGATTGTGGAAGAAAACTGGAATACCCACACAAGCATGGAGAGAATATACAAACTCCACACAGTCCCTGTGATAGGAATCGAACCCATGATCTTAGTGTTGTGAAGCAGTAATGCTAACCATTACACCATCCATTTCCCAACTCGGCTCCATCAAGAACACTTACTCTACCAATAACCATTTATTTATTTCTTCTGCCTCTCCACTTATCCTGTAAGATTAGAGACCTGGGGGTATATTTACTAAAGTCACGATTTTGTTTGAGGTTTTTTTTTTCTAAGTGTCAACACGGGAATTTACTAAACACAAGTCTCGGCAGTGTTGGGGCATGGATAGGGTTTTTGGTTTATTATTTTATTCAAGTCCCTGGATTACTTTGTGAAAGAAGAGGACAGATCTTCACTGGATTGGTTGTAAGTATAATTTTATTTTTACAGGTACCCAGTGGATTCTACATGGACAAGTGGATGTGAATCTCAGTGTTGGAGGTAGGTAAGTATGTGAGTGTGTAAGTGTGTATGAATAAAATTTTACTTTCACGGTGTGTGTCTTGTGTTTTTTTGGGGTATTTTTTGTTGTTGTAGAACTACAGGTACTAGTGGGCCCGTTATTTCCTTGCATGCTGGTACTTGTGGTACTCCAAGTACCAGCTTGTGGGGGGGGGGGTTTGCTGGGACTTGTAGTTCTACCACAAAAAAACAATATATATTTTTTAAACAAAGGCTATCAGCCCTCATACACTGCCCAGGGATGGTGGGGACAGCCTCGGGCTTCACCCCTGGCCATTGGGTGCCTGGAGGGGGGGAAACTCTTTATTCAATGGGTCCCCACTCCTCCAGGGAACCTCAGCCAGTGGTGACTAGTTGGGGGGGTAATGCCACGGCTGTAGGGACCTCTATAAAAGTGTCCCCCGGCTGTGGCATTATCTCTCTGGCTAGTGGAGCCCGGTGCTGGTTTAAAAAACACGGGGGACCCCTACATCTTTTGTCCCCCATATTTTTTGAACCAGGACTGGACGCAGAGCCTGGTGCTGGTTGTATAAATATGGGGGGACCCTACTCATTTTTTCCCTTGTATTTTTACAACTAGGGCTGGCTCAAAGGAGCCCGAGGCTGAATAGACATACGAGGGGGGACCCCACACAATTTTTTTTTTACTTTTAACTCTTTAAACACTTCTCATAATGTGCACAATGAAGCCCTGCATGGATCTCACTGATCCGGCAGGGCTTCATTGTGTTATGTCCGGCAGTATTTTACTAATCACTCCCTTAAAACATTGCCCGACAATATGAATCACATTGACGTCAGAAAATACGAAAACCCAAAACTTGGCAGCTTAGTAAATTACCAAAAATATACTCAAAAAGTTGCAGTAAAATATGTCCGATAAAAACCGAGATTAAACTCCCAGGAAATCGTCACAAACACGATTTTTAGTAAATATACCCCCTGTTGTCTGTATTAACATCTTGAATACAAATTGTCCTAAACCCACACATTGGTGCTTTGTTTGTCATCCAACACAATACACTCACATATATAGAACAGTACACAAATATATTGATTCAATCAGAACACATAGGACAGTAAAAGCCCTCTTGAAACTATTATACAGAGTTGTAATTCTCTCTTCCTACACTAATCTTATTCAGAGCCAGTGTAGTGCAGATTTATGTCACTGGGCATTTCTCAAGTGCTCCGTTCAGCCACCTGGACTCCATCATCTCCCCTTCATTATATTCATAATTAACCCATCGCAACAACAAAGTAATCAATAATGACTTCAACCTTATTAGGCCCCACAATTCATCATGTGACACAGGTACCCCATACAGAGCTTGTCATTCATCAGCGTCTCCAGGCTGACAGGACAACATCATGTGACCATCCAGATATTTATCCTATACAGAGTCCGTATTTCTGTTGTGTCCCCTGGCTCCTGCAGCTTACATCACACAGTTACTCCTTCCTGAGACCGCCCCTCAGCAGCAGTGTCCCCACATGGCTGCATTTCAAGCCTCGCTTTGGAGCAGGTTATTCCTCTACCACCAAACCCCTGTCCTTTTAGTGATAAAGGGCTAGATGCGTCATTGCTTGGAAAGTGATAAAATGGAAAGTGAAAAAGTACCCACCAATCAGCTCCTAACTGCCATGTTACAGGCTGTGTTTGAAAAATGGCAGTTAAGAGCTGATTGGATGGTACTTTTTCACTCTCCATTTTAGCACTTTCCAAGTGATGATGAATCTAGCTCAAAATCTTTCCCTTTTCTTCCTGCACACTCGCCTCCCCGTAGCAGTGTCGATGTGTGCAGTGATTCCTCCCTCTTTTCTCCCTGTTCCTCCCGCTGCTGCCAGCACCAACTCTCCCTCCATTATTTGCCACCTCCATTCCCACTTCACTTGGCTATCTGTTTGAGACTCAAAGTCCCACGTAGTATGTACTGCCTGAGAGGAGCTCCCCCTACAGGCAGCCAGCAGCCTTCTTACTGTCAGTCTATGGAAGGAGCTGCCGTACCGCATTACAGGTGCAGCCTGCCTGAGCTCCTCCTTATAGAAAAAAAATCATTCAGCAGCGCTGATGAATCGCCGGCCAGGGGGGGTTTCTAGGTACTCGGAAATCATTTTTTGCACCAGCCTGTCGCTGACCAGCAATGCCTGTCATTTGCGCATTGCGGTGCATACACATGCGCAGTTAATTGCTGATCGCCTGCTGTGCGAAAACACACAGCAGCGATCAGGTCTGAATTGGGCCCAATATATGCTGTTTTAGCTAAATTATATCTATAGCTATATGTATATACCCAAACATGCATACACGTGATTAACTGTAAACCAACTATAGATAAGAAAGCAAACTCTGCTTTTGAAGCAGGATCAGGTCTGTTTCAGAGGTGGATGCTACTGCGTTCACAATAGCGGCTGCTGTCGGAACAGCAAGAATGATAATATACAGATGCTAATAGTATCCTTCCCCTTGTGCACCAATGTATGATAGTCCAAACACTGGGAATCCCACAATCAGTGTTCGTGGACAATGCAACAGAGTTGGTCATTCAGAACACTCCCCCATCACATCCACCATTGACACTTGCAATATCCAATGGCCTGCTCAGTGTTTACGTCTTAAATGCCTTAAAAATGCGGCTGCTGTGGATTTGTGTTTAGAAACGCATCTGTGTTCACTGATACACCTGCGTTACTCCCATTACACCCATGAAATTTCCTTTTTTCTCTCGAAAACTTTAGGTCACTTCCCATTCATTACCCAGGAATGCCCATGGTTGTATTCCACTTGCTCTATTGCAAATGACTCCGTATGGAACAGTAGTATATGCGTGCAGTCTTTGAGATTAGAGATGGACATTGTTAACAACACACGCTTTTGTTGTGTTCGTTTTCAAATATTCCTTACATACATATATTTCCAGTATATGGTGAAAGCAAAATACACCTGTATATGGTAGGAGAATCTCTGTCAAGTAGTAAAGGGGAAAATCCTACTATATTCAATAAACTCCGACGTGACATCTCAATGATAATATTCTGCACAGATACTGTAGCTATCTTTTGTGTCAAATCCAATATGACTTTTAATATCCTTTTTTTAACTGATGTATATAACTAGTAATATGAGATATAGGGGGTAATCCTGAGTTGATCGCAGCAGGAGTTTTGTTAGCAGTTGGGCAAAACCATGTGCACTGCAGGGGGGGCAGATATAACATTTGCAGAGAGAGTTAGATTTGGTTGGGTTATTTTGTTTCTGTGCAGGGTAAATACTGGCTGCTTTATTTTTACACTGCAATTTAGATTGCAGATTGAACCCGCCCCACCCAAATCTAACTCTCTCTGCACATGTTATATCTGCCCCCCCCCCTGCAGTGCACATGGTTTTGCCCAACTGCTAAAAAATGACCTGCTGTGATCAACTTGGAATTACCCCCATAATTCAATATGCTTGTAAGGCAGTCCTAATATCTGAGTGTGTTTTGCATTCACTAATAGTAACGGTTCTATGACATACTGTAATGTAAATAACACATGCAACATAACTGCTGATCATATGTGTTTTACAATAGTAACAATATATAAGTAATGTATAAAAATGTATGGATATTTTTACAGAGAGGGTCATTTACCAATTGCAAATGTGCAGAATTGCAGTACAAAAACTCTGGCCCTCATTCCGAGTTGTTCGCTCGCAAGGCGAATGTAGCAGAGTTACACACGCTAAGCCGCCGCCTACTGGGAGTGAATCTTAGCTTCTTAAAATTGCGACCGACGTACGCGCAATATTGCGATTACAAACGAGTTAGCAGTTTCTGAGTAGCTTCAGACTTACTCTGCCTGTGCGATCAGTTCAGTGCTTTTCGTTCCTGGCTGACGTCATAAACACACCCAGCGTTCGCCCAGGCACTCCCACCGTTTCTCCGGCCACTCCTGCGTTTTTCCCGGAAACGGTAGCGTTTCCATCCACACGCCCCTAAAACGCCGTGCATCCGCCCAGTAACACCCATTTCCTGTCAATCACAATGCGAACGTCGGAGCGATGAAAATGCCGTGAGTAAACTTACTTTCTTCATAGTAAAGTTACTTGGCGCAGTCGCAGTGCGAACATTGCGCATGCGCACTAAGAGAATTCTCACTGCGATGCGATGAAAAACTCCGAGCGAACAACTCGGAATGAGGGCCTCTGTATCATCATGCGCCTATCTTTGAGTAATTGTGCCTAGTTGTCCACCAAAGCACATGCGTGTGTACATCAGCTGGTGAATGAGTTTAGAGAAGTAAATACATTCATTGTGAAATGCATTGGCTGCTCTTTTTCACCACTCACCACTTTTGCAAGGTGGGGCAAAAACTATAAATTATTTTACAGGTCAAAAAGATTTAATAAATGGGTGGAGCAGGTACATTCAGAGGGCTGTTTGCTGGTTTGTTGGGCGTGCACAGTGGCCCTCATTCCGAGTTGTTCGCTCGCAAGGCGATTTTAGCAGTATTGCACACGCTAAGCCGCCGCCTACTGGGAGTGAATCTTAGCTTATCAAAATTGCGAACGAAAGATTCGCAATATTGCGATTACACATCTCGTAGCAGTTTCAGAGTAGCTTCAGACTTACTCGGCATCTGCGATCAGTTCAGTGCTTATCGTTCCTGGTTTGACGTCACAAACACACCCAGCGTTCGCCCAGACACTCCTCCGTTTCTCCAGCCACTCCCGCGTTTTTTCCGGAAACGGTAGCGTTTTTTCCCACACGCCCATAAAACGGCCTGTTTCCGCCCAGTAACACCCATTTCCTGTCAATCACACTACGATCGCCTGAGCGAAGAAAAAGCCGTGAGTAAAAATCCAAACTTCATAGCAAATTTACTTGGCGCAGTCGCAGTGCGGACATTGCGCATGCGCACTAAGCGGAAAAACGCTGCGATGCGAAGAAATTTTCCGAGCGAACGACTCGGAATGACCTCCAGTATTCTTCTACCTGCAAAAGGCATTAATTTCCCTACCATTTAGGAGGGCCTGGATATTAGATCTTGGGTGAAATATAATAACCTGTGACTTGCAGGCATCAACAATATTGTAATAAGTCTTCCCATTTTAAAGTGGAAATCAGTACTAAAAATTAATGTTAAAAATGTATACTAAAAGTTATTTCTTTTCAGATATTTGTATGTAGTTATGATACAATTAGTTTGTATAGGATTTTGAGCAGTCTAGTGTTTGTGTGGTTTATTTTGCAGGAGATATTTCTACATAGTGAATCTTTTTAGTGTCTTCAGTGACACACTTCCCTCCTCCCTCTACCTACCCAAAATGCAAAGCATGTTGGGAAGATCAAAACTTCCTGGGTACATGTATCCATACTGTGTATTAAAATAAAATGAAAGTAAGATTGTTGTACACATTGAATCATTTATATTGTAATATTTTATATGTATTATAATCCATGAGATGGATTGTATTTGACCTTTGTAATTTAGGTGTACTATATTGAACTGGGGTATTTGTTGCACAGTATATTGTAAAAGCATACGGTAGGTAAAATGTAACTAATTGACTAGAGAGTTTATTTTGCAATCATCTGGAGGTGCCAAAAATGATTGAATTGTGGAATTGACATGACCAAACATAGGTATGCTCTTGAGTAAAAAGGAATTCATTATAAAAGTGATATGAATTAGAATAGTTAATACTTAAGTGCAGCGGCTCCTACCTGGGTGGAGGAGGAGGGCTGCCGCTGGCCTTGCTGCTGGGTCTCCACCGCTTTGTCCCCATTGCCTGGTGCCCACTGCCACCCGGTCCCGGCACCTGCAATATGTAGTTCACAGAAGATGGTACTGCGCATGTGCAAAACCCAGGCATCTATGGACTGCATCAGCTGCAGTCCGTAGAAGCCAGCTATTGCTGACAAGGCAGGAAGTGGCTTCCTACAAGAAACAACTCTCTGCTAATCGCAGTCCGGTCTGGCAGTCCCAGAGGGAGGAAACACTTCCCAGTGTCCACTAGAAAGTCACTGCTAGTCTCAGTGAAGCCAGTGCAGTCTCATGGACAGCCCATAGGAAAAATCCACCACTGCTTAAGAGTAATATAGGGAGTGGGCTGTAGAAATTTTGTAGAAATTATGGTTTATTTTAGTATATTAAGTGGCAGTCTTCTTAGGCAATTCTATGGGCTATATTCAAATGATATATATCACACTCAATCTCCCGTATAAAGTGACAGGAGATTGCGCATCAATATTCAATTGCCCTTCAGTATTGCTCCTATCATGCCCAAAGCAGTCGTAAAGTGGCTAAACCCGACTAAAGTCATGGGCACAGTCATGAAAAGTCTTGTCTGGGTGCCCAAATGGGTCACTTTTCATGCCCATCAGCAGAAACATTTGAATAGCTGCCAGTGGGGGCGACAGGGGGTGGGAGGGGCGGCAACAATTGAATTCTGCCCTACAGTGTGTGTTTTTATAAATACTTGTACATACCAGGAGGCCAGACACCCATGACTGACTACACGCCCTCAGTGAGCCGTGACCATGCCCCTTTTTCATGGGTGCGCACGCACAGCACAATGCTAGGGCTGTCAGACAGCCCAAGTCCATCTCTGGTCCTTACCAGATAACATAACTCCCAAACCTCCCACCTTTGGGTGATAATCCCAACCTTTGAGGCATTTGTCATGGTTAGTACATTCATCCTGATCCACAAGGGGGTTAATATGGCTATTAGCAGTGACATGCAGCGAGGTCAATGCCTGGGGAGGCACTGGCTAGTATCAGAGCCAGATTTACACACGTACAGTATATGAACTTAGTGGTTCATGTGGGCAATATTATATACTTTATTACTCTCTCTCTCTCACAGTAACTAGGTCGATAGTAACTAGGTCGACCACTATTGGTCAACAGGGTCTCTAGGTCGACATGTTCTAGGGTGACAGGTCAAAAGGTCAACATGAGTTTTTCACTATCTCTTTTCATTTTTTGACCTTTTTCATACTTAACGATCCATGTGGACTACGATTGGGAATAGCAACCTGTGCCGAGCGCAGCGAGGCACCTTATCCAAAGCATGGTGAGTGAAGCGAGCCATGCGAGGGGACACGGTGCACTAACTGGGGTTCCTGGTCACTGTACGGAGAAAATGACACACAAAAAAAAAACTCATGTCGACCTTTTGACCTGTTGACCTAGACTATGTTGACCTAGAGACCCTGTCGACCTGCAGACCCTGTTGACCTAGTTACTATCAACTAATAGTGGTCGACCTAGTTACTGTAACCTAGTTACTGTCGACCTTGCATACCACACCCAAATATGCAAGGACAGAGTTTATTATAAAGATCAAAGGGTAATGGATAGTGAACTATAGATCTCTGTGGGGTCTCTAAAAAACCAGTGTGGTGGAAGATCAGAACTAATAATAATAATATCTACTAGAATAAAAATATATGTCTTAATCATATATTTAAAGTTAATTTTACCCATGCCCTTGGTATCAATCAAAAATGACCAACACTTTTAAATATGGAAATCCAAAAACACAACCAACATTTTACCATAAAATTACCACTTGCAGGGCCGGTGCAAGGTATCTCTGCATCCTAGGCAAAGTTTCAGCCTAGCACCCCCTAATCTGCAACACCACCCTGTATAGGCCCTGGAGGCGGTGAATCAGGGCTATTAGGAGTGACTTTGGGGGCGCCCCTCGGGAGCCATAGTTACAGCTGCCTCCTATGTGCCTTCACATGACTTGATGATACACGTGTCGGCACGGAGGAAGTGCTGAGGGCGAGGCACTATGCAGCGCAACCTTATAGCGGCAGCTGTACCTGATTAGACCTGCAGCCGCTGCCAGTGCAGTGCTTGATGAATTCAGTGGCGCCCTTAGGCAGCCGTCTAAAGCTGCCTAATGGAAAAGCCGGCCCTGACCACTTGTCATAAACAAAATATTCTGTAAGTGTTATTGTTTAGCTACTGTATTTCAACCAGTCAGAGAACACTGACTGACATTGATCCTGCATAACCATTTTGCAGTAGAATAAATCTCACATTACAGTCTGGTAAACACATCAATGCTGCATATTTTAGTGAAAGTTTGACCCTTCATTTTAGAATTGAGTATGCAGTACTTGTAGAGCATCCGTTTTTTACAACTTATTTTTTTTTTTATCAATCCAATCCTTCAAATTGAAACTGTACTATTGCAAATCTAATATTTGCCAATGAAATGTGTCTGTTATTCGTGTTTGTTTTACTTTATTTTCTCCCTAGAAATACCTGGTAGAGAGCACGCTGCAGTGACAGCACTTCTTCTCATGTAATGAGTGCAGCAGTAATGTCTATGTATTTATAACTATCATATTATGCAGTGTTTTAAAGAGAATATTTAATAATTTATAGCAGTCCCTGACCTAAGAAAACCCAAGGAGAACATGCAGTGGCAATAAGAGGAATCCACTCATGTAGAATGGTCCAACCTGTCAAGGACATGTTGCCATGCCCCCAAATGGTTGTGGCCATGCCACCTTTAATGAATCTACTGTATATGTTCACGCAGGGCATGCCGCACACTGCAGCCATACTCCCCTTAAGTACCAGGCACTATATACCTGCAAACATGTAAACTCCATGTAAATATATCCTTGTTTAAGATAACAGTATGCATTGATATATGGTGTGTATAAATTACAGTCATTAGATATCTACTCTAAACATGTCCCAAGGTCAAAATAAAGATCTAAAAATCATGCGGATAGCATTTGTTGGTTATACTGTAAATTCAATTTGCCTCTTCTCTTGAGAATGCAAAATCCCAAACTTTTTTTTTAAATCAATGAATTTAAGTGCGCTGGGACCATGGTTGTGTTTTTTGAAAAAGGGTCTGAAACACTGTGGGTATCCAGTGTTTTATTTCTATTAATAGTAGAGCTCATACACGTACCATCCTTCTGCCACAGAATATAGTTTAAACTCCACTCTCACTTATACAGCCCTCAATCACACTTCCTATGATCTAAGTTCTGTATACACTCCCTCCCACCCACTCTACTCTTCTACTGCCGGCCATCTCCACTCTGGTCAGATCAACTACTCTAAATATCGCTTCTGAGATTTCTCCTGTGATGCCCTTCTTCTCTGAAACTCCCTCCCTCACTCAATCAGACTTTTGGCCAGTTTTCACACCTTCAAATGAGTTCTCTAGAATCATTACTTCATACAACCATATTAGCGCTGATACTTCCCAGCACCTCTGAGTACCAACCTATTCTCTCTCTCTATTCAGCCTCCTGTTTACTCCCCATGCCTCTTACATTGTAAGCCCTCACTATACCTTTCACTAGTCTGCATATGTTCCAGTGTCTCAGTTTTTCCCAGTGACTCTGATCCTGTCTGTCCACCTGCTTTGAAGGTGTTATGCACACCAGTGCCTGCAGGAAAGTACTGGTGTCAGAACTGCTATGCACTCCAGTGTCTGCAGTAATGTACTGGTGTTAGAACTGTAATGCAAAACAGATGGACTCACAGACAAACTGGGGGATATGACATAATGTACACAGAAGGTGATAGGGTAACAAAATACACACAAAGTGAACAGAGAAGCCCAGAGGCTAAGGAACTGGGTATCTCCCTTGTATTAGAACTGCTCAGATGGAAAAGCAAGATGTTGTGTTTTAATACGTAGAGAACCCGAAATGCTGTTGCTAAGGGCAACAGCAAAACCCTAACGGGTTACCAACGGGTGTGGCAGTAAACTCCTTGGTCAGAGATGGAATGATAGACACAAGGAGAATCTCCACAATCCTAATTCTCACTTGCAGTGCACAGGTTTTAGCTTACTGCCACTAAACTGACCCCTGACACCTAGCACAGTGAGACAGGATTAGACAGGCAAGTCTTAGAATACAGCCGCAAACTTGCTAAGTTCACAGAGTAGTAACAGAACCCCAGCAAGCTAAACGACTGACTCCAGTCTTACTGCTAGGTCTGGATTGGCAGAGTGTAATACCAAATCCCCAGGCCTATTTGCAGTAAGCAACAAACAAATACAAAGCTACACAGTACTGGCTAACTTTCATGAACTGACTAACCAACAAAGATTCAGCAGCATCTGCTTACCCTGAAAAGAGGCCTTATAAAGCAGGTGCTGTCCACGCCCCACTCAGACCTCACAGACTGTGAGCACAAAAACCAGCACCGGATCCCCCGCCGTGCACAGAGCCTATAACCACTGCACAGCAAAAGACCCGAACCGGAGTATCAGCTGCGCTCAGGTTACTCCACTAGCACTTGTCTCCCGGTTGCCATGACGACGTGGCAGCACAGGGCAGGAGACCCTAACAGTACCCCCCCTCTGACGAGGGGTCAAAGAACCCCTACCACCGGGTTTATCGGGGAACTGCGAGAAGAAAGAGCGTATCAGTCTGGGGGCATGAAGATCACAACTGCGCACCCACGACCGCTCCTCCGGGCCATACCCCTTCCAGTGCACCAAAAATGACAGCCGACCCCGAACCACCTTGGAGTCAAGAATCCTTTCAACAACAAACTCCCTCTGGCCACGTATCAGAAGAGGGGAAGGTCTTCCACTGGAAGAAGGATTACTAATCGCCCGTTTTAAAAGGGAACAATGAAATGTTTTATTGATACCCAAAGATCGGGGCAGATCTAACTGAAATGCCACCGGATTGATAACCCTGGTGATCTTATAAGGGCCGATGAACCGGGGCCCTAACTTATGAGATGGCTGTCTCAACTTCAAATTCTTGGTAGACAACCAGACGAAGTCTCCTAATTTGAAGCTGCAGGGTCTTTTCCGCTTATCAAAAACCCTTTTGGTCACTAATGACACAGACACAAGGGCTTTCTTCACTTTCCGCCAAATACCTCTAAGGACCGAAACCACAGAGGAACCACCAGGCGTGGAGTCCAGGGGGTCAAAAGAATTGGCCTTAGGATGATGCCCATACACACAAAGGAAGGGAGAGATCCCTGTAGCAGAGTGAGCCGCGTTGTTATAGGCAAACTCCGCCATGGACAGATGAGCAACCCAGTCAGTCTGACACTTGGAGACATAACACCTGAGGAACTGCTCCAAGGACTGGTTCACCCTTTCAGTCTGCCCATTAGACTGCGGATGGTAGCCTGACGACAAGCTGACAGAAATCTGGAGATCGGAACAAAATGCCCTCCAGAATTTGGCCACAAACTGGGATCCGCGGTCAGAGACCACATCAAGTGGCAACCCGTGGAGACGCACAACATGCAGCATAAATAATTCAGACAGGCGTCTGGCTGATGGCAGCCCAACCAGTGGAACGAAGTGCGCCATCTTCGAAAACCTGTCAACGACAACCCAGATGGCTGTCATCCCCGAGGATTTGGGCAAGTCCACCACAAAATCCATTGAAATGTGGGTCCATGGCTTAGATGGGATAGAGAGTGGATGTAATGGGCCAACAGGAACCCCTCTAGGAGTCTTATTTCGGGCACAGATGTCACATGCCCGAACCCACTGATCCACATCCTTAGCCACCGAGGGCCACCACACCGCCCTAGATAGCAACTCCCGAGTTCTGGCAATACCCGGGTGACCTGCCGACTTCTTGGCATGGAATTCCAGGAACACTCGCTGTCTTAACCTAGGAGGCACAAACAAAAGACCTACCGGAAGGTCTGGAGGAGCCTGCTCCTGTGCTCTAAGGACTAATGATAAGAGGTCCTGGGTAATGCCCACTTTAATACATGATGGGGAAACAATGGGCAACGGCTCCTCGGTGGTATCCTGGATTGGAGCAAAACTCCGCGAGAGCGCATCAGCCTTGATGTTTTTTGACCCAGGGCGATATGTTATCAAAAAATTAAAGCGAGCAAAAAACAAAGCCCATCGTGCCTGCCTGGCATTGAGACGCTTCGCTGACTCTAAATATGCCAGATTCTTATGGTCAGTGAGAATTGAGACCACAAACTTAGCCCCCTCAAGCCAGTGTCTCCACTCCTCGAGTGCATCCTTAATAGCCAACAATTCCCGGTTACCCACGTCATAATTCATCTCGGCAGGCGAAAATTTACGGGAAAAGTAAGCACAGGGATGAAGGCGATTATCAGACACTCCCATCTGAGAAAGCACTGCCCCAATACCCATCTCAGAGGCATCCACCTCCACCACAAAAGGACGCTCTGGATCTGGGTGTCGCAGCACCTTGGCCGAAACAAATGCCCTTTTGAGACGGGCAAAAGCCGCTTTAGCCTCACAAGACCAGTGAGCAACATCCGCCCCTTTCTTAGTGAGTGCCACCAAGGGCGCCACTATAGACGAAAATCCAGCGATAAATCGTCTATAAAAATTCGCAAAGCCCAGGAAACGCTGAAGCGCCTTCAAACTAGTGGGCTGCACCCAATCCAGGACTGCCTGTACCTTGGAACCCTCCATTTGGAAACCTTCTGGGGAGATAATATATCCTAGAAATGCGATTTGCTGAACTTCAAATTCGCACTTCTCCAGCTTCGCCCCAAGCCGGTGGTCTCTGAGTTTCTGGAGGACTAAGCGTACATGCTTCCGATGTTCCTCCAGGGAATGGGAGAAGATTAGGATGTCATCTAAGTATACAACTAAGAATCTATCCAAATATTCCCTGAGCACATCATTCATGAAATCCTGGAAGACTGCCGGGGCATTACAGAGCCCAAAAGGCATCACCAAATATTCATAATGCCCTGAGTGGGTATTAAAGGCAGTCTTCCATTCATCCCCCTCTCTTATTCGGATTAGATTGTACGCACCGCGTAGGTCAATCTTAGAAAAAATGGTGGCAGTACGAAGCTGGTCAAACAAGACCGAAATGAGAGGCAGTGGGTATGAGTTTTTAATCGTGATACGGTTCAATTCCCTGAAGTCGATGCAGGGTCGCAACGAACCGTCCTTTTTACCCACGAAGAAGAACCCCGACCCAACTGGAGACTGTGAAGGTCTGATAAATCCCTTAGCCAAGTTCTCCTGAATGTACTCTGCCATAGCCTGAGTCTCAGGACGTGACAGGGAGTACAACCTGCTCTTGGGAAGCTTAGCATTTGGCAACAAATCAATGGCACAGTCATAGGGGCGATGGGGAGGTAGTACCTCTGCAACTTTTTTGGAGAACACGTCCGCAAAATCTGCATAACACCCTGGCAATCCTGGCAAACTTAGCTGCGAGAGCCTGACTGGAAGGCTCAAGCAACTCCTGAAACAATCAGTACCCCAACTAAGAATCTCCCCAGAGACCCAGTCAAATTGAGGATTGTGGGCCCTTAACCAGGGTAACCCCAACACCAATGGGGCAAAAGTACAGACAGTCACATAAAAGGACAATTTTTCAGAGTGTGTGGCTCCAATAAACAAAGAAATCTGGCTAGTGCAAGAGGTAATTTTACCTTGGGATAATGGTTCCCCGTTTAACCCACAAATCTCAATTTCCGATGCCAAGGGTACTAAGGGAACAGAGTGTTTCAGGGCGAATTGGCGGTCCATAAAAACCCCGTCGGCCCCACTGTCCACAAAGGCCTCAGTCTTGACAGTTTGACCGAGGATCTTCAAGGTCACCGGAATGATAAAAGTCTTCTTGGGAAATTCTGACTTCTGGCCTGACAGGATATTTCCCATCACCCTCAGGCCCTGAAGTTTTCCGGCTTTTCTGGGCATGATACTACCACATGACCTTTATTCCCACAGTACAAACACAACCCCTGCTGTCTCCTCCGCGTCTTCTCACGCGAGGAGAGGCGGGTAGCCCCAATCTGCATAGGCTCCTCAGAAAATTCCTCAGAGTCTGAGGTTCCCTTGGGAAGGAAGGAAATCTCAGTCTCCCTTTCAAGCCTACGCTCTCTCAGCCGTCTATCCACCCGGATGGATAACTGCATGAGCTGATCCAAGCTATCAGGCAAGGGATATTGTACCAGTTGGTCCTTTATCTGGTTAGAAAGACCTCTTCGGTACTGGTGTCTCAGGGCTGGGTCATTCCACTGGGTATCATGGGCCAACCTCCGAAACTCCGTACAATAAACCTCAACTGGCCTTCGCCCTTGCTTAAGGATCGAAATCTGAGCCTCGGCTGAGGCCGTCTTGTCAGGGTCATCATACAACATGCCCAGTGCCGTAAAAAAAGCATCAACACTTTTAAGCGACGGACAGTCAGGCTGCAACCCATATGCCCAGACCTGTGGGTCTCCTTGTAGCAAGGAAATCACTATGCCCACCCGCTGAATCTCCGACCCAGAAGACTGAGCCCTAAGCCGGAAGTATAGCTTGCAGCTCTCCTTGAAACAAAAGAACTGCGAGCGATCTCCAGAAAAACGATCCGGGAGATTTACTTTCGGCTCCTTAACCCCTGCAGGTGCTGCTGCTGCGGGAGCTCCGCCAGCAGCCTGGGAGGTGTGCATTTTAATGGACAAATCATTAAATTGTCGAGTCAGGACCTGCACCTGATCGACCACCTGTTGCAACGTATTTTGAGGGGTATGCTCCATATTCCCACAAAATTTCAACAGGAGTATTAGGCTGCTGAATATGTTATGCACACCAGTGCCTGCAGGAAAGTACTGGTGTCAGAACTGCTATGCACTCCAGTGTCTGCAGTAATGTACTGGTGTTAGAACTGTAATGCAAAACAGATGGACTCACAGACAAACTGGGGGATATGACATAATGTACACAGAAGGTGATAGGGTAACAAAATACACACAAAGTGAACAGAGAAGCCCAGAGGCTAAGGAACTGGGTATCTCCCTTGTATTAGAACTGCTCAGATGGAAAAGCAAGATGTTGTGTTTTAATACGTAGAGAACCCGAAATGCTGTTGCTAAGGGCAACAGCAAAACCCTAAAGGGTTACCAACGGGTGTGGCAGTAAACTCCTTGGTCAGAGATGGAATGATAGACACAAGGAGAATCTCCACAATCCTAATTCTCACTTGCAGTGCACAGGTTTTAGCTTACTGCCACTAAACTGACCCCTGACACCTAGCACAGTGAGACAGGATTAGACAGGCAAGTCTTAGAATACAGCCGCAAACTTGCTAAGTTCACAGAGTAGTAACAGAACCCCAGCAAGCTAAACGACTGACTCCAGTCTTACTGCTAGGTCTGGATTGGCAGAGTGTAATACCAAATCCCCAGGCCTATTTGCAGTAAGCAACAAACAAATACAAAGCTACACAGTACTGGCTAACTTTCATGAACTGACTAACCAACAAAGATTCAGCAGCATCTGCTTACCCTGAAAAGAGGCCTTATAAAGCAGGTGCTGTCCACGCCCCACTCAGACCTCACAGACTGTGAGCACAAAAACCAGCACCGGATCCCCTGCCGTGCACAGAGCCTATAACCACTGCACAGCAAAAGACCCGAACCGGAGTATCAGCTGCGCTCAGGTTACTCCACTAGCACTTGTCTCCCGGTTGCCATGACGACGTGGCAGCACAGGGCAGGAGACCCTAACAGAAGGTACAGGCTCATTGAGTGCTGTTTGCCTCCCCTCCGCCTCCCCACCGTGCAATCCATAGTGAGTCTATCTATCTTCCCCTCTTCCCCTACCCCCACTATAAATATTTATGTCATTTTGTCACTATATCGTGTCCTATAAATAAAAATAATAATAACATTCCACAGTAGAAAATCATAACACTGTTTTCCGTCATACACACCTCCTTCAATTAATGAAAATAAGGACTGTCCCTATAAATCGCCACAGTTATTCTGTTACAACCTATAGTACGGTAAATGGCCATATGTTATATTGGCTGTATTTTTGCATTAAAAATATTTTGATTAAGACATCTTTGTTACATAGGGATATTCATGTTGTTATCAATAATTGCTTAAATATAATTATCTTTGTAACATATTTTAGTTTCCAGTAGCTGTTGAATATTATACTGTATACAGTATTGGCTGTGTCGTTATAAGAATGTCATGATTATTAATTGAATTACCTGGTTTTTAGTTCACTAAATGTAATTATTTGCAAAAGATTAATAATTGCTACCATGCTTACATGCTTCATTTGTTCTTAATATGATTAAGGTAGTGATAATTTGTCAATGTTTTCTCTGTTCTATTGTTTTGTTAACAACTACAGAAAACATACTGTACATCTCACTCCGTTTCATTAAATAATTATTTTATTGTGTTCACAAATGTTTTTTGTATCTATGTCTGCTTGTATTCCTTATATCTTCTTATACTCCTTACTAGAAATGGGCAAAGGATTTAGATGCTGCTTTCTAGCTTTCTGTTCTTTAGTTTGACTAGGCTTATAGCCTGTTATATACATTTTTACTCTTTGTAACAACATGTACTGTATATATTAAAGGGCGACCCGCCTCTTGCAAAGATTGCATCATGGCTGTGATCTTTATTTATAAAACATATAAGGCTAATATATATCTGTTAAGACAGTCTTTCTACAAGAGTGCATTGTTGCAGAAATAATTGGAAGGCAGTTATGCCATGAAATATATGACAGCTTTATGGGGATATAAAAAGGAGCTTTTTTCCTTTGTAATAGTGTAATTGCCTTAAACCTCACAATCATAATTGTTATCAAAAAATAATCTCATGGAAAGGGTAATATAAGGGAAGCAGACTACTATAAGACCCTAATACACTTGGTTTCTTGTGCAGCAAATGCCGCCTCTCAATCTCACAGTGCTTTTAGTGTCAGTCAGCGAGCACTCAGTCATTTGTGTGCATCATGTCTGCAGTATTGATTTTCCCACTCACTGAAACAGCCATATAAGCATAAATTTTGCATGAGGCTTTCACTTTGTAGACTGTCCTTTGGTCAGATGACACATGATGCAAAAATGGAAGACGGTATAATAACAAACCATGGTCAAGTGGTAAGCATGGAAGGGGTCTCTATTACATACCGTGCAAGTACAAAACAGAGACACTATTTCTTGTGGACAAAATATTATGAAATTATGCTGTGGCTAAATTTGGTACACACAAACAAACACACACACACACACACACACACACACACACACAGAACACACACGCCTAATTCAGATGTGGTTGGAATTGCTATCACTACTACTATAGCAGTGATAGTGCTACATGTTGATGCAGCAAAAGGTGTCTATTACAAGCAGATGCCTCTGCTGCAGTACTGATCCCACACCTGCGTCCAAGTATCACTCAGTCACCATTGATTGGCTTACGGAACCTATGGTGCCGCGCAAACTGCCCATCGCATATGTCAGGAAATCTCCATCCTACAAAGGAGATACCTGACCTCTTTCTATCCCCTAAACGGCGGTGACACACCTCCGTTTTCACAAGCGGAGGTCATCACCACCCCCTTCTTTAAGCGCAAACAGCAGCAGACTGTTAATCACTTAAGTCTGCTGCCATCCCGCATTCAACGTAGCAGGATTCATTTGAACATGCACAGAACATCTGCACTTAGATCATGATAGCGCTCTGACAACTGCACCTGAATGACACTTAATATTCCAATCTCGCAGGGGGACTATATGTAAATTCTCTTATGGACTTTTTCTATTCAAGTTTGATAAGTATAAGCTACTTGCTATAAAGGCCTGAACATGCTGTTTTTGCATTAAACTGTTTTTAATTTTTTCTATTGGGTGGTGTGCTGGTCTCCCTGTATTTGACCTTTGTGAATAATGCGAGGAACGAACTGTATATACCTCATTTGACCTGGCACCCATGGATTAATACGTGGAAGTGTGTGCGATTTATTTCTGGATGAGATAGATAGATATATAAATAGATAGTCCGCCAATGACATTGGAATATTGTTGTGTTTTACTTCTGTTATCGTCATCCCCAGGTTATTTTTTTGCAGACATATAATAAACTACGCATATGATGGAATCAAAATCATAACAAAACCCACTTACACTTTCCGCATATTTGTGTAAAACTCACAATGTAATAAAAAATTTTTTTTACATTTTCTATATATACAGTATCCTGTTCACAGCCAATAAATTACACACACATATATATATATATATATATATATGTATGTGTTTGTTTGTGTGTTGGTTTATTTTCTCATGAATATATTTTCACCTACATATAATTTGACTTTTTGTTTTCCTATGACTTTGTTCCTAGGTAACTTTTAGTTATTGCTCATATTGCTGTAGGAGTAAATGCATAGGAAAATATAAATTTGAGATATGTCACCAGGTATGGTATTGGTAGAGTTTATGTTATGCATAAAAGCAAAACCACCCCATCTTTCATACGAAGAATGTTGCTCAAATATCTGTATACAATAAGGGGCTCAGGGTGAGTTGGACAGAATTTGCATCTAACTACCAATTGCGAAATGCATTTTGCAAAATTCGTTCTTAATAATGGAGCATTTTTCTAAGTTTGCTGAGCTGGCTGTAAACACTAGGATGCGGCTAACATGGCATGGCTCACTTACTCCTGCAGATAAGAGAGTTATATGCATCTGGGTTGTCACTAGGGGGGGCATGTACTAAGCAGTGATAAAAGTGGAGAAGTGAGCCAGTGGAGAAGTTGCCCATGGCAAGCAATCAGCTGCTCTGTATAATTTTGAAGTATGCAAATTATAAATGTTACATCAATGCTGATTGGTTGCCATGGGCAACTTCTCCACTGGCTCACTTCTCCACTGTTATCACTGCTTAGTACATCTCCCTCTAGTGACTTAGGGGTACATTTACTAAGCAGTGATAAGAGCGGAGAAGTGAGCCAGTGGAGAAGTTGCCCATGGCGACCAATCAGCACTGAAATAACATCTATAATTAGCATACTATAAAATGATACAGAGCTGCAGATTGGTTGATGGGGAAATATCTCCTCTGGCTCACTTCTCCACTCTTATCACTGCTTAGTAAATGTACCTCTTAACCCAGATGCATATAACTCCTTTATCACAGTGATTGTTGCACTCAACATTTGTCTACTGAGAAAGCTGCATGCTTGAAGCAAACACATTCAGTTATTCTTGATCTATTTTCCAAAGATCCAAATTGAACCAATACCTACTGTACAATTAGTAAAACTTTGTTCATGTAAAGCAGGGGGGTGTATTAAATCTTTTTCTAAAGCGGACAATTTGCTCATAACATCCAATCAGCTTATACCTATCATTTCTCAAATATATTATATAAAATGACAGGTAGAAGCTGAATGGTTGCTATGGCCAACTTCTCTACTCTTTAGATTCATTTCCCCCCAGTTCTACGGGACCTAAGATTCACTCTTGCACTCTTGGGGGGGGGGGGGGGGGGGGATTTATCAAAGCTTTGATAGAGATAAAGTGGAGAGGGATAAAGTGTAGTACCAACCAGCTCCTTTTTATAACACAGGGCGAGAGGCATCAAAGGTAAAAATGTGGTCATAGCTTCAAAAATGCAGTTTTCATAGATATGGCCTCATTTCTTATACACACCAAGCTCTGGAATGTGATACATTCTGGAGCTGCGACCCAGTAGGCAATGCCATCTGTAGATTACATTTTTCTAATAGAAGCCTAAGGACTTCTTTTCACAATGTGCATTGAGAGGGATCTAATCTGATCCAATTGGATCCCTCCAAATGTCCCCTACATCATCTGGCGCAACCACTTCCAGGTCATAAACTCCTTATTTCGCAAAGGACAGTTTTTATTGGAAGAGCTGTCCTTTGTGATTTTTTGCAAGCATACAGTGCTTGGGATGAGTGGTGGGATGTGATTGATGTATTCCACCCACAGCCTGTAAAATGACAGTTAGAAACTGATTGTTTGGTATGACTTCTGAGGAATACACTGATCATACTCACAGGCAGAGAAATGCATAAGGACCTTGCTTCTAAACCCCCCAGCCAGCTGACCACTTTATGCTGCACACAAAGTACACTTTGGGAAGCAGCACTCCAAATAAGGCTACTAAGTGAGAAAGGTGAAGCACCAGGAACCAGGAAACGCCATAGCTTGTCCCCACGTGTGAGTGGTCATTATGCTGGGGATTATTCTCTTCTCCATATGCTTTATTTCCTGGCCAGGAATATGGACTTTATTTTTGCTTAGTTTTTACTGCTCTCCTAACAAATGGACTAATCATTGCCATCCAAAGACCTATACCTCTTTATGTGGCATATTCATTATCACTAAAGTGTCACGATTTCTACACTCCGCAGGAGATGTAGAAATTGTGACATTCATCAAATTCCGGAAAAGCATTTTTTCCAGAGTTTGATCGTGAAACTGTTTGCCATCCTGCGATGGAGAGATGCCCCATAATCTCTGCACAAGCTGCTGTGTACATGTCCCTGCAGCTGGGCAGCAATTAGAGGTGCCGGCGCTTGTGGTGGTGCTCCTGGGATAGTGTCCTGCAGGGGGGAGCGCTGCAGTTGCAGAAATCACTCTGCAGCCGGAGAGACACAGGAGCCGGCAGGAGGTGGGGTGTGCGACTACGGCTGGGACATAAGGTGTTGGCGCGGGGGGTGGCAGCTGTTGGCCGGGACACACAAGTGCCGGCATGAAGGGGGGGTGGAGCGGCTGGACGGGACACTCAAGTGCCAGCATAGGGGGTGGCAGTGGCTGGCCGCGACACATACTTAAGTTGCTGGTGGAGGGGAGGAGCAGCCTGGGCACATATGAGAGAAGGTGGGAAGGGGGGGGGGGGGGGTTGGGAGGAGCTGCAGATTCAGTGGGAAAGTTTTTCGGAAGTGATCATTTTCTCACGGGGCAATGATGAATCATGAAAAAGTTGTGTGAGAATACAATGGGAATTGAAAACTAAAAATTCTCATTGCACAATTTTTTCATGATGAATATGCCGCTATGTGAGACTGACTTCAGAACAGTGTACAGTATACAAAGGATCCTAACATTCATTAATTGATATTCCACTCACCTGATTACGGATACTAGTAGTATATGAAGTATTTTTATAATCAGATATGTGGATTTTTCTCTTTTTAGCATTATTGTTATTTATTCTACCATTTTATAAATGTCTATATGTGTACATGCCGGCTGGTGTGTTATGAATTGAATATTTTGATTAAGACTATTAAAGAAAAACTCTTTTAACAGTGCTGTTCTAATTGTCTATATGTCTCATTGGAAGAGCTGTCCTTTTTTATTTTTTTCAAGCATATAGTGTTATTAAACGCAGCTATGCTTGTAATGAGTGGTGGGATGTGTTGACGCATCCCACCCACGGCCTGTAAAATTACAGTTAGAAGCTGATAGTTTAGTACTTTATCTCTCTCCACTTTATCTCTGTCCAAGCTTTGATAAATCTCCCACTTGGACACATAAGACAGGCTGAGTGAACTGAAAAATTCCTCCTGGACTTGGGATGGAGGAGAATTCCAGCAGCTCAGCTAAATACATCATGGATCCTGCTTTATTTCATTATAATTTATTTTTGATATTTTGATTTGCTTCCATACACATATTTATATTTATCATATTTTGATGATGATTTAGTTTTATTTCCACCAAAATGTGCCAAATTAAATGAAACTAATATATGAGCTACAGTAGTGAACTTCTTATGCCTCTATGGAAAGAGCTATAAGAACAGTTGTGCCTCCAGGATGAAAGCTTTTGCCAACTATGGAGCTTTTGCCAACCATAAAGGATGCTGACATGAGGGTAATTATCAAAACTAGCACCCCAGTTGTCTCACTTTAATTGCAATATTTCCCAATGACCTTTGTGATTATTTTACCAAAAGAGTAAAACAAATGCACATGGTTTTAAAGTAAAAAATAACCCCAAAAATGAAATCTTCTTTTCTTCACAATCCAGGTAGAGAGAAAGAGAGAGAGAGAGAACAATTGCCAGTAAAAAAGAGCCACCTACTCGTTCCTCTAGTGGAGCTGCTCCCCTCTATGATATGTAAAAACATTTTCTTCCTTAACTCCCTACATTTCCTCTCACCCTGTTAAAAACATAAAACAACAATTAATCATTTACTGTATTTCCCTCCTAACTTTTTATATGCATACCAATCAGAATGTTTGACCTGTACTGTTCTCGACTTATGTTGATACAAATCAAAAGTAAACTTGCTATACTACAGTATAAGTGAAAGACAGTCATGGGGTGTCCCTAATTTAGTGGTGTTCAGTGTTAGTGGTTATTTGCTGTGAGAATTTTTCTATTTTCTCTATTGCCCCAGCATGAGTTTGTTAGGGTTCTATTTACTAAGTCTTGGATGGAGATAAAGTACCATCCAATCAGCTCCTGACATTTTTCAAATCCAGTCTGTGACATGGCAGTTAGGAACTGATTAGCTGGTACTTTATCTCTGTTCACTTTATCCCCATCCAAAGCTTAGTAAATAGACCCCTAAAGTGTCTTAGAGGGGAAGAGACCGTTATGGCACTGTCACCATTGCAGCATCAGTCCTGCATTGACTAGTGCTTGCTTGTGGTTTCCCTATTATAATGTAAGCCAGATCAGGCTGGCTAGAGCAGCAAACAGAATTTATGGGGCTTTATGCAATACTAACACTGGGTAGTAATTTGTGCTTGATTCCAATAGAAGTTGTGGGTACACACAAACAAGAGGCCAAAATAATTGCTATCTTCAACCAATGGGCTAATGGTCCTTGTGAATATGTAAGCATGATACCTTATCATTCAGATTCTCTCTAGTTTTTATGTACTGTAGTATTTTAAAAATCTTTTTATGCAGTGGATTTACACTGATACATTGTTGGTTCATTCAATGTTTTCTTCTTTGTGGAAAAAAAAAAATTGTGCTGTTCCACTATGTTAACATTTAGCACAGGCTGTTTATTAACCCCAGTGCTCGGTTCATCTCCTCTACTCTACAACAGCTCATTAACATTCACTCAGCCTAGGATTTTATTATGTCTTAAATGTTGATCCTTAAGCATAATTTTCTCAAGCCATGATTTATATAGTTGATCTGGATACTATACACAAAGGTAAATTTAACAAAGTGGAGTCTTGAATAGGGACCTAATGGCACTGCACTGTGATTAAGCACTGCCCATTAACGGACACACTCTGGACACATTGTACAAATAAACACAGAATATATAGTAAGGCTAATGCTTCAGAGTCTAACATTAGAGAACTAGAGAAATGTGTACATCACAAAATATAAATGCTTTTGAACCAGTACCAATTAATATATTATCAAAAAAATTTACTTTGCGTAATCATAACATATACGGTAAAGATACCATACTGTTGTTTTGTATTATTCGGATTTGCATTTTTTATTATTGATCACTCTGTTGTATTAATAAATATAATTGGTATTTAATAAATAATAGTAATAATGATAATAGCCATTCATTGTCAGTCACATAATAAAAGATACTGTACATGTTCAGAGAGAATCATTGTGATGGATTGTTTATTAAAAAGTTTCCTTATAATACATAGTAAAGTTTTTGATAATCTTTATTAATGGGAAATTTGGGATTAGTAATGTTGAAATTATAATTTGAGAGTTATTGTATCTACCCTTCAGTGCTACATATACCACATATACATAGGATATGGTTTTTAGTTTACCTTATATGTCCCTATTATGACTTTGTTATTAGAAGTGGTTGTAGGAAATGAGGGATTGTCAGTACTAGGATTAAATGCTATTAGTGTTGTGTTGAAAGAGCGAGTTAAAGCTTTTTATAGAATACTGTTACATTGAAGACAAAAACCCATTGCTCTGATTCATCATTGAGAATTTAAGAGGCCAGTGATGAGGAAGTCTCTCCCACAGAATATTCCCGGTCATTGTAAGATTTGAGTCTATAGAGTGATGAATCGTGATGCGATGAGATATGCCTTGTGCAGTTATACAGCTAATCTGGATATGGTGCATATGCATAATGTCTGAAATGTTGCAGTTTTGTAAAATGCCCCTTCTACTGCAAGAGCAAACCATCATTTTTAAACAACCAAATTTGTCTTGGAATTAACCAACCCTGGTATGCATATCTTGCTCTAGGGATTGGGTTCCTCCTCCTACAAGGCGCAATCTTTCCATCACAACTTTGGGAAGATGTCACTGCACTGTGAAAGTAAAGACTCTGGCACTTTGCCATAGTCTTTGCTCTCTAGTGTAAATGTGCCATTATACCAAATATCACTAGGAAGATGGCACCAGCCGAGGAGGAGGGAACCGCTTCCCATAGCAAGCAAGGTAGCGGCCCAGCACTGCTCTCTACGGCCCTGCTGGCACTCTTTACAGATGGCCATGTTATAAGCAAATATTATTAAATGGATGATGGGGGGTGTCAAGGCCTTCCCTTTACCAGGAGAGCTTGGACCCCTAGGTATGGCCCTGAACATGATAATCTTGCATTTAGGCTTCTTTAATGGCCTGTATTTTTGCCTTGACTTATTCTCTATATTTTGCATTATTTATTTTCTTTATGGTTGCTTTCCTGCAGATACACACTTTTCTCTGTTCTAATATGTTGTAGTAGCATTGTACAAAGGGGAAGAGGTTTGTAGAATTGAACATGTCCACCACATGTATGGATAATGAATAACAGGCAGATTGACAGTCTTTTTTTCTAAATGAGAATACATGACAGGCCTGTGTTCTCCAAGTCCCATATCTGCACAATCATTGATGTAGTAATGCTTTTAGTGCTATAAGGGGTTGAAAATACACAGTTATAATTGCTATATTCAACTGAATCAATCTTTTTTTAAGCATTCTCTGATAATGTCCAGAGCTTGTTCTAGATCCCAAAGAACATATTCATTTTTTACAGAAATTGCACCAAAAGCTGAGGGATTTGTCTGACCTAATTAATCTTGATAGTTTATTGATAGCATTATCTAGTAATCACTTCATCAAAAGAGGCTGATTACCCACAAGACGGACTAGACAGAACACACACACTGATAAAGATAAAACTATTGATTATTGTGCTATCCATTTATTACCCTGAAACACTTCGGGAAATGTTACTTAAAGTTTTAATAGAGTTTACCACATCTTCATCATATGACTTCATGTCAGAGATGTACTGAATTTGTGCTGGGTAATGAATTTGTGCAGGGTAATGCACAGTTTTAACATTTTACTGTTTTCAATAAACATATCAACAGTTTGCAAATTAGGGGGGTAAATTTCAGCAGCTAATTGATTCCCAGGGGCTAATTCAGTTTTACCCGATAGCCGGCATTATCTGGGATTTTGTTTCAACTGCCTGGAGGTAGAAGAAACAAAATGCCCGATAAGTGTCATGTGTTCACAGCCACAATAGTGAAAACACATTGATTCAGGAACTTATCCTGTATCCTGTGTGTTTTTGCACCATAGTGGGTAAATTTTACAGCAAAAAAAGGGTATTACGGGCCTAATTTAGGAATCAAGGATTCCTGAAACGCGATGAAGCTGTCCATTGTAAAGCTGAGGGGATACAGGAGTGAGTCAGGACCACTTTTACCATGAACACCGGAGGTTCCACGACTGCAGCGGGGACTCATGCAAGTTCTTCTTCATAAAGACTTCTATCCGGTATCCGGCTTTTTCCCCAGCTAAACCATTTACACATTATTGTTATGTAATATTTTTAAACAAAAAACTTTTGTATTGTGAACTGCCACACACTGTGGAAGAAATACTTTTTTATGATTAAAATACTTTTGAATACTCACCTGGCGAAGCTGTGTACGTCACATGACCTTGAGGGGAGGACCAAAAGATACCTTGAGGTGCATGCGAGACAGAATATACATGTAAGTGTATTTCTATAGAATCCGTGGAGTGTGATCCGTTTGGGGCTTGATTTTCATTGCAAAGATACCTTTACATGCATTTGAGATAGAACTGGAACGTGTCTATCAGCGAAAGAGGAGAACATCACCAGTTTGGGAATTAATATATCCTGTTTCCAGTTGAACCAAATTATCTAAATACCCTACCCTGACAATCAACCATTTTTTCCAGGACTGATTTTTAGCATATTCTCTTGTTTAACATATAAATATTGTTACCTTCTATCAAATGCAACATCACTACAGTTTCCTTTCACTTGCTTTATTTTCTAAATATGAAACTTTGGCATTTGGAAAAATGTTCCTCTGGAAACAGTAGGACACAAGGAGTATCTCAGCAGTTAAGGGTGTAGAACCTTTAATATTGGACACCACCAGAGCGCTTTGTTTGACGCTCAGTGTCAGCCTCTCGAGCCCTTGAGCTAGTCATTTTATTTCTCTGTGTCTCAGGCATGTGAATCTAGGAAATGTGTACTTGCCCAACAATGTATACAGTTCTAGCAGCGCTACACATTATAGGTGACACTACCAGCTCTACAGGATTACAGACAACACCATTGCCTTTTGACGGTTATCTGTGCAACAGTTTTCATACATTTCTAGTCTAATGTGTTCAAGGTACCCATATACATTCACTCCAATGTTGTAGTTTGAAAAAAATGATTAAAGCAGCTTAATAAATAGCTACTATAAATATCATCAATGTTTCAGATGTAGCATCAGTGGGTGCTTTGTCTAGTCACAAGAAAATGTGACTTTGACATTTGATGTTTTTTCATGTTGACAGATCACAAAAATATTCATAGAAGTCTTTGCGACCTGTCTAACACCTGCCACGATATGTGCCAACTTAATAAATAACCATGCAACCCTTTTTGACCCTCTATATAGCTGATTTAATTCTTTTAAAACTGGTTTATTTCTTTGTACAAGTGACAAGTAGCACAAGTATAAAGTGATTAGCACACAATTGAAATACTAAAAACATTTAATATTTTAAATAGTGTTTTTCATTAAGTAAATAATGAAATTCTAAACCTTGTAATATGTTGGTATAAATAGATTAAAGATTCCAAACAGAATAATAAAAATGTAATTGTAGCTGTGTTATGGTATATTACTATTGCTATTAGTGAATATGCTCAAAAATACAGGTGCTGGGATATTTCTTTCATTGTAGTTGGAAAAGTTTGGTCATGTAAATGAGCTTTGCTGGCTAAGAAAAGTATCTGTAGATTAGAACTGTAATTGCAAAGCATCCTACTTACAGCATGACTCCCTCTATAGGAAATTGTAGTCATGTGGTCCTGAGATTATCATTGATGGTTCATTAAAGCGATTGCTCCTCCATCATACCTTTTACTAATGGGTTATCTTCTAATTTTCTGATTATTAACAACACGCTCATCAGACACTTTGGGTCATTTGCCAGTGAAAAACATTAATGTATTATATATACAGATCTGTCCTCATACACTATTGCTGCAGTCAAGTCAAACATCCCTACTCAGCACGCAAGTCTAAATTGTGATCGCAATTTAGTGAAATGCAATCGCAATTTGATTGACAGGTAGTGACCTTTGTAGGTGTTAAGGTGCATACACACGGTGGGATTTCCTTGCAATATGGACTATATAGTCAATATCGCAGGAAAATATAGTGCATATCATACTGTGTGTATACAGCTTGCGATGATGATGCGCAGTCCCGTGCGGTCGGCATCTCAAGAAAAAATAGACTGTGCAGGCAGCCCAACATTGACTATATCGGTGTTGCCAGGCTCCGGCCACATCACATAATCAATGTCAGGTGCTATGCATATCGCACCGTGTGTACGCACCTTTAACATGGCGTTTGTGGGGAGTGGTTGCAAAAATGCAGGCGCATCATTGCTTTTGTGGGGGCATGTATCTGATATCAGTTGCAATGGATTGCGACTAAAAACATTGCGCCAGTTTGACGCATTCTCATTATTCTGAATGGCCCTGAGTCAACCGCAATTGTCGATGGTAATCAATTTCTGCGTATACATCACAATTTTGCAAATGCATACACAATTTTGCTATTGCATCAGTGGGTGTCTCTTACATTTCTGGGTGGCTCTTCACATGCAATTTTTTAGCAGAAGCAGGATTAAGAAAATCGCAATTTCTGTATCAATAGTGATCCAAGATGAATGAGTTCCTCAGTCACACCCTGATATACTGTACAAGTGCTGCATATAAGATTAATCAGTGCAGTTTTATAAAGCTGCTTTGTAGCATCTGATTGCGACAAAGCTGCACATTCGGGCAAAACAGACCCTACACTGCTTGGCATGGCACACCGGTTCCAGGAGTATCTTGCCACATGGCGTAATGAGGCTAGGTGTACTGTATGAGGACACATCTGTAGTACAAATTACATATAATATATTGTAATAATAATATATCCTACCTACACTTGGTAATCACTTTCTAATTAATGCTTATTTCGGTGTATTCTCACGGAGGAAAAGCTGAATGCAAACAAAACTCAAAAATTGTATATATTTCCCTTACTTCTGCAATCCTCATGGATATTACAGGCCAATAGCATATTTGCACTTCTCACACCTGACTGACCTTTTCTGCTACTGAAAGTCATACTGTATGTAGAATGTGTAAGGCATGGTTCTATTTACCATGCACAGACCCCTTGAGACACAAACCCATTTTTTTTTTTATTTTTATGTTTTTAAAGGCTGATTAAATGATATAATACTAGAGATGTGTGCCGGCACATTTTTGCTGGTTTTGGTTCTAAATTGTCGTATAGTTTTGGTTTTGCATAAACCGCTTCACTGGTTCTGGTTTGGGATCTGGATTTTTTTTTTCAATTTCATAAAAACAGCTAAAATCACATTATTTTTGCAATCCAACCCGAATCCAAAGCCGAAATTCAAATTTAAAATCCGAATTCCGAACCGCTGGAAGATTCAAACCAGGACTCAGTTCAGGTCGGATTTTGGTTTGGTTTGGATCCACAAAGTTTCTGGAGAAACAAACCACACATCTCTGTACAATGCAAGTTGACTTTTATACAGTAGCTGAAAATAGCTCACAGACAAATATATTGTAATAGTTCTAATACCATGACAGAATGGTGAACCTGAGCGCCAGCTATTATGTTTTTTCAGGATTTACAGGCTCAGAGAGGATCCCTGCTATGTCTGCCAGTATACGTTTAGACAGTTTACTGAGCACAGGGAAGAAACTTTTCTCTTGATCAGAAAGTTATAGGAATTTTGATGGTACAGTAGCTTTAGTATTTTCATACTCAGGGGGATATCCAATTATCCCCGGTAAAACATCGGGTCCGAAAAATGGCCGTTTTTCGGCCTTTTTTCCAATGTTTCACCGATTTTTTTAAAGGCTATCCAGATTGATCGCCTCTAAAAAAAACCCTTTCTCCCGAATACACACAGGTTCAGTGAAACCTCTGTGTGTGTTCGTGTGAAACAGCCCCGTTTTCGGACGAAAACGGGGCTGTTTCCTGGAATTCTGCTTCGCCTGCCGGAGGCAGGTGAAACTAAATCCCTGTTAAGCCGCAGCACACGCCGGCTTATCAGGGTTAATTAGATAGCCACCAGCGGGACAATTAGCCCTGGTAAATTACCAGGGCTAATTGGATATCCCCCTAATTCTGTTGGTAACAGCAGATGTAGTGGCTCCTGGTGTGTCCCAATTTAAGACCACTGAGCCATTCTTCAGTCACAATTTTACAACAGAATCCTATAATGTCTAAATCAGCATTTGTCTTTTACATGTAGAACCAGTATTTGTTGTTTGTAAAAAGAAAACATAGATAAAATTGAAGCATAAATGGCCAACAACATTGCTGTAGCTTGGTCTGGGTACTACTAAAGTTCCAACTGCAATAGTGGCAAAAGGCATGACTTTATATTAGTATTGACTTGCTGCACATTAACAGTGACACCTGCTGGCTGCAGTGGTGTCACTGCAACCTGAAATACTTACAATATTATTGCTATTAGTACTAATAACTATCTGTGCTGAGTACCCTCTGTGTGGAAAACAAAATCTTATAATCTGTGCTAATGCTCAGACTGTCATTCACACTGGTACAATATTACAAACCTGTAGGCATTATTTCCGGGTACGTGGTGGCACATAAGGGTCATGTTGGGTAGTCTGATGGCACATAAAGAGCATCTGGAGATGTCTGGTGACACATAAGTGGAATCTTGAAAAAAGTATACTTACCTTGTGACAGAAAGTGTCTTAACACCCAAGGGGGGCCCATGTGTAGAGAATTCTCTCCTCTAAGCAGTGGGGCCCCCAGCCCTGCCTTTTAACTTGTGCCAGCATGTGGGTCCATCGTCTTCCCAGTGACATCTTCAGGAAGATGGCCATTGATCTCTTGTGCGCAAGCTCCCTCTTTTTTAATATAACTGTGAAGTTGGCACCACAGAGAAGGAGGGACCTGCTTGCAGGCACTAGATAAGATGCGGGGCTGGTGGGCCCTACTGCTTAGAGGAGTGCACCCACTACACATGGAGCCCTATAAGCATCAATACAGGGGTGTATTGATGCCTAAAGGAGGGGGATGCCTCCAGACATTTTAAAAATATACACAATAGTTCACAAGTAGGCTAAATTGAGAGCGTGTCGAGGGCGAGTAGACGCAATTGCAGGCTGTGTATGTAATGATTTTAGATGGATCTCTTATGCCAAGGATAGGGCTAGTGCAAGTGCTGATAATAGAAGAGAACTACTGTATTTAACCAAGTATATGGAGACGATGTGGTTGCTTCGATATGTACAACTCGGCATAAAGGCAAATATCAGCATTTAATTTTGTACACACAATGCTCGTGTACTGTAATTGTTGCTAATTTGCATGTAACACTAAATCAGCCCCATAGTCCCTAACAAATTTCCTTCTTATAGCATATCAAAATTAAACAGATACGGAAATTTTGTTGAAAATCCTTAACCCACAAAATAGTTTGCTTAACAGTTACTGTATGTATTAATGTATCGTAAACTTCTCAGTTGCCTTTATGTAATTCCTAGGAGCAATAAATAATACACACTTAACAAAATTACTTTTACATTTTCTGCTCATTCCAACAAGTACTTTAGCAAGCTTCTTTCTCAAAGCTGTTCTGACAACTAGAACGATAGTCAAGATAATCAGCGACCTGCATTTCCACCTCTTTATTTAGCTGAAAACAAGTCCGGCTCACAGCGGCTAAGAAAGGTACATTGTTGAACTCATCGTCTACAGATCAAATTAAAGATGATAGCAGCAATTTGTCTAATCTTGTTGTGAAAGCACATCCTGGAAGTACACCTGAAGTATGGAAGGTTTGGATAAAAAAAGTCTTAGCTTTGTAGAGGTCTAAAAAATAGTAATAAAAGCTGTTCCCATTATTTTGTAAATATAGCAGCTCAAGACACAAACACACTCACACACGCACACACACACACACACACACACACACACATATATAATAAGATTTTACTCACCGGTAAATCTATTTCTCGTAGTCCGTAGTGGATGCTGGCAACTCCGTAAGGACCATGGGGAATAGCGGCTCCGCAGGAGACTGGGCACAACTAAAGAAAGCTTTAGGTCACCTGGTGTGCACTGGCTCCTCCCACTATGACCCTCCTCCAAGCCTCAGTTAGGACACTGTGCCTGGACGAGCTGACATAATAAGGAAGGATTTTGAATCCCGGGTAAGACTCATACCAGCCACACCAATCACACCGTATAACTCGTGATACTATACCCAGTTAACAGTATGAATATAACTGAGCCTCTCAACAGATGGCTCAACAATAACCCTTTAGTTAGGCAATAACTATATACAAGTATTGCAGACAATCCGCACTTGGGATGGGCGCCCAGCATCCACTACGGACTACGAGAAATAGATTTACCGGTGAGTAAAATCTTATTTTCTCTGACGTCCTAGTGGATGCTGGGAACTCCGTAAGGACCATGGGGATCATACCAAAGCTCCCAAACGGGCGGGAGATTGCGGATGACTCTGCAGCACCGAATGAGAGAACTCCAGGTCCTCCTCAGCCAGGGTATCAATTTTGTAGAATTTAGCAAACGTGTTTGCCCCTGACCAAGTTGCAGCTCGGCAAAGTTGGAAAGCCGAGACCCCTCGGGCAGCTGCCCAAGATGAGCCCCCCTTCCTTGTGGAATGGGCTTTTACAGATTTTGGCTGCGGTAGTCCAGCCGCAGAATGCGCCAGCTGAATTGTGCTACAAATCCAGCGAGCAATAGTCTGCTTAGAAGCAGGAGCACCCAGTTTGCTGGGTGCATACAGGATAAACAGCGAGTCAGTTCTCCTGACTCTAGCCGTCCTGGAAACATAATTTTTCAAGGCCCTGACTACGTCCAGTAACCTGGAATCCTCCAAGTCCCTAGTAGCCGCAGGCACTACAATAGGTTGGTTCAAGTGAAAAGCTGATACCACCTTAGGGAGAAACTGGGGACGAGTCCTCAATTCTGCCCTATCCATATGGAAAATCAGATAAGGACTTTTATATGACAAAGCCGCCAATTCTGATACACGCCTGGCCGAAGCCAAGGCCAATAACATGACCACTTTCCGCGTGAGATATTTTAGATCCACGGTTTTTAGTGGCTCACACCAATGTGATTTTAAGAAACTCAACACCACGTTGAGAACCCAAGGTGCCACTGGAGGCACAACCGGGGGCTGAATATGCAGCACTCCTTTTACAATGTCTGAACTTCAGGTACTGAAGCTAGTTCTTTCTGGAAGAAAATCGACAGAGCCGAGATCTGTACCTTAATGGAGCCTAATTTTAGGCCCATAGACACTCCTGCTTGTAGGAAATGCAGAAATCGACCTAGTTGAAATTCCTCTGTTGGGGCCTTTTTTGGCCTCACACCAAGCAACATATTTTCGCCATATGCGGTGATAATGTTTTACAGTTACATCTTTCCTGGCTTGAATCAGCATAGGAATGACTTCCTCCGGAATGCCCTTTTCCTTTAGGATCCGGCGTTCAACCGCCATGCCGTCAAAACGTAGCCGCGGTAAGTCTTGGAACAGACAGGGCCCCTGCTGCTGCAGGTCCTGTCTGAGCGGCAGAGGCCATGGGTCCTCTGATATAATTTCTTGAAGTTCTGGGTACCAAGCTCTTCTTGGCCAATCCGGAACCACGAGTATCGTTCTTACTCCTCGCCTTTCTCAGTACCTTTTGTATGAGAGGCAGAGGGGGGAACACATAAACCGACTGGTACACCCACGGTGTTACCAGAACGTCCACAGCTATCGCCTGATGGTCCCTTGACCTGGCGCAATATCTTTTATAGCTTCTTGTTGAGGCGGGACGCCATCATGTCCACCCGTGGCCCTTCCCAATGGTGTACAATCCTTTGGAAGACTTCTGGATGAAATCCCCACTCTCCCGGGTGGAGGTCGTGTCTGCTGAGAAGATCTTCTTCCCAGTCGTCCACTCCGGGAATGAACACTGCTGACAGTGTTAACACATGATTTTCCGCCCATCGGAGAATCCTTGTGGCTTCTGCCATCGCCATCCTGCTTCTTGTGCCGCCCCGTTGGTTTACATGGGCGACTGCCGTGATGTTGTCTGATTGGATCAGTACCGGCTGGTTTTGAAGCAGAGGCCTTGCCTGACTCAGGGCATTGTAAATGGCCCTCAGTTCCAGAATATTTATGTGTAGGGAAGTCACCTGACTTGACCAAAGTCCCTGGAAGTTTCTTCCCTGTGTGACTGCCCCCCAGCCTCAAAGGCTGGCATCCATGGTCACTAGGACCTAGTCCTGTATGCTGAACCTGCGGCCCTCTTGAAGATGGGCACTCTGCAGACACCACAGTAGAGATACCCTGGTCCTTGAAGACAGGGTTATCAGCCGATGCATCGGAAGATGTGATCCGGACCACTTGTCCAACAGGTCCCACTGAAAAGTTCTTGCATGGAACCTACCGAATGGGATTGCTTCGTAGGAAGCTACCATTTTTCCCAGGACTCGCGTGCAATGATGCACCGATACCTGTTTTGGCTTCAGGAGGTCTCTGACTAGAGATGACAGCTCCTTGGCTTTCTCCTCCGGGAGAAACACTTATTTCTGTTCTGTGTCCAGAACCATCCCCAGGAACAGTAGACGTGTCGTAGGAACCAGCTGTGACTTTGGACTGTTTAGAATCCAACCGTGCTGTTGTAGCACTTTCCAAAATAGTGCTACCCCGACTAGCAACTGCTCCTTGGACCTTGCCCTTATAAGGAGATTGTCCAAGTACGGGATAATTAAAACTCCCTTTTTTCGAAGGAGTATCATCATTTCGGCCATTACCTTGGTAAACACCCTCGGTGCCATGTACAGTCCAAACGGCAGTGTCTGGACTTGGTAATGGTAATCCTGTACCACAAATCTGAGGTACTCCTGGCGAGGATGGTAAATGGGGACATGCAGGTAATCATCCTTGATGTCCCGGGATCCCATGTAATCCCCCTCGTCCAGGCTTGCAATAACCGCCCTGAGAGATTCCATCTTGAACTTGAATTTTTTTATGTATGTGTTCAAGGATTTTAAATATAAAATGGGTCACACCGAACCATGCGGTTTCGGTACCCCAAACCGTGTGGAATAGTAACCCCATCCTTGTTGAAGTAGGGGCACCTTGAGTATTACCTGCTGGGAATACAGCTTATTAATTGCCTCTAGCGCAGCCTCCCTGCCTGAGGGAGTTGTCTGCAAGGCATATTTGAGGAAACGGCGGGGGGGAGACATCTCGAATTCCAGCTTGTACCCCTGAAATACTACTTGAATGAAACAGGGATCCACCTGTGAGCGAGCCCACTGATCGCTGAAATTTTTGAGACGGCCCCCCACCGTACCTGGCTACACCTGTGGAGCCCCCGCGTCATGCTGTGGACTCAGAGGAAGCGAGAGAAGAATTTTGATTCTGGGAACAGGCTGACTGGTGCAGCTTTTTCCCTCTTCCCATGTCTCTGTACAGAAAGGAAGCGCCTTTGACCCGCTTGCTTTTCTGAAGCCGAAAGGACTTTACCTGATAATACAGTGCTTTCTTAGTCTGTGAGGAAACCTGAGGTAAAAATATTTCTTCCCAGCTGTTGCTGTGGATACGAGTCCCCAGAGACCATCCCCAAATAATTCCTCACCCTTATAAGGCAGAATCTCTATGCGCCTTTTAAAGTCAGCATCACCTGTCCAGTGACAGGTCTCTAATACCCTCCTGACAGAATGGACATTACATTCATTTTGGATGCCAGCCGGCAAAATATCCCTCTGTGCATCCCTCATATATAAGACGACGTCTTTAATATGTTCTTATGTTTGACAGGGTCACCGACCACGCTGCAGCAGCACGATCTGCAGTTCTCAGTCTAGTACCTGAGTGTGTAAATACAGACTTCAGGATAGCCTCCTGCTTTTTATCAACAGGTACCTTCAAAGTGGCCGTTCCTAAAACGGCAGTGCCACCTTTTTTGACAACCGTGTGAGCGCCTTATCCACCCTAGGGGATATCTCCCAGCGTAACTTATCCTCTGGCGGGAAAGGGTACGCCATCTGTAACTTTTTAGAAATTACCAGTTTCTTATCGGGGGGAACCCACGCTTTTCACACACTTCATTCATTCATCTGATGGGGGAACAAAACACTGCCTGCTTTTTCTCCCCAACATAAAAACCCATTTTTAGAGGGTTAATGTCAGAAATGTGTAACACATTTTTTTTTTTTTTTTTTTGCCGGGATCAAGTCACGGATGTTCTTAGTGGATTGTGTATATGTCTCAACCTTGTCGACACTGGAGTCAGACTCCGTGTCGACATCTGTGTCTGCCATCTGAGTGAGCGGGCGTTTTTGAGCCTCTGATGGCCTTTGAGACGCCTGGGCAGGCGCGGACTGAGAAGCCGGCTGTCCCACAGCTGTTACGTCATCCACCCTTTTATGTAAGGAGTTGACACTGTCGGTTTATACCTTTTACCTAACCATCCACTCTGGTGTCGGCCCCACAGGGGGCGACATCACATTTATCGGCATCTGCTCCGTCACCATATAAGCCTCCTCATTAAACATGTCGACACAGCCGTACCGACACACCGCACACACACAGGGAATGCTCTGACTGAGGACAGGACCCCACAAAGCCCTATGGGGAGACAGAGAGAGAGTATGCCAGCACACACCAGAGCGCTATATAATGTGGGGATTAACACTATAACTGAGTGAAATTTCCCCAATAGCTGCTTGTATATATAATATTGCGCCTAAATTTAGTGCCCCCCCTCTCTTTTTAACCCTTTGAGCCTGAAAACTACAGGGGAGAGCCTGGGGAGCTTTCTTCCAGCTGCACTGTGAAGAGAAAATGGCGCCAGTGTGTCTGAGGGAGATAGCTCCGCCCCTTTTTCGCGGACTTTTCTCCCGCTTTTTTCTGGATTCTGGCAGGGGTATTTACCACATATATAGCCTCTGGGGCTATATATTGTGGTATTTTTGCCAGCCAAGGTGTTTTTATTGCTGCTCAGGGCGCCCCCCCCAAGCGCCCTGCACCCTTAGTGACCGGAGTGTGAAGTGTGTATGAGGAGCAATGGCGCACAGCTGCAGTGCTGTGCGCTACCTTGGTGAAGACTGATGTCTTCTGCCGCCGATTTTCCGGACCTCTTCTTGCTTCTGGCTCTGTAAGGGGGACGGCGGCGCGGCTCCGGGACCAAACACCAAGGCTGGGCCTGCGGTCGATCCCTCTGGAGCTAATGGTGTCCAGTAGCCTAAGAAGCCCAAGCTGGCTGCAAGCAGGCAGGTTCGCTTCTTCTCCCCTTAGTCCCTCGCTGCAGTGAGCCTGTTGCCAGCAGGTCGCACTGAAAATAAAAAACCTAATTCTATACTTTCTTTCTAGAAGCTCAGGAGAGCCCCTAGTGTGCATCCAACCTCGGCCGGGCACAAAATCTAACTGAGGCTTGGAGGAGGGTCATAGTGGGAGGAGCCAGTGCACACCAGGTGACCTAAAGCTTTCTTTAGTTGTGCCCAGTCTCCTGCGGAGCCGCTATTCCCCATGGTCCTTACGGAGTTCCCAGCATCCACTAGGACGTCAGAGAAATATATATATATATATATATATATACAGTCTATCTATCTATCTATCTATCTATCTATTTATCTATCTATCATATATCATCTAACTAATTCATTGGTCTGTTTGTCTGTCTGGTTAAACATTTGGACACTCCTGCACTGATTGGGATAAAACTAATGTGAGGTGGTCCAGTTGGATCCTGGCCAAGTGTTAGGGGGCTTTGTGTCCCAGTCGGACATCATGGCAGAATGTGCTGGACAGAACTTTGACCTGGGGATTCTGGGCCTGCTACTGGATGGATTTGGATGAAAACTTTGCAGAGGGGTCGCAATTGGTCTGGGATGCCTAATGGAGTGGTTGGGGTTCCGATCAGACCTCACTGTGGAATGCGCTTAGTAAAACTTTCACCCATGGAGCCTCTGGGCCTTCCATTGGAGTGATTTGGACCTAAAGTTCACAGAGTGTGGCAATTGCGCTGGGATTCCTAATGGAGTAGTTGGGTCATGGTCAGAACTCACAGCAGAGTGCGCCAAGCAGAACTTTGTCCCTTAGAGCCTGTTCTAGGCCTTCCACTGGATGCAACTGGACAGAAACTTCACAAGGGGGAGGCAGTTGGTCTGTGATGCCTAGTGGAGTAGATGGGGTCCTGGTCAGACCTAACATCCGAATGCACTGGGCATAACTTTGACATGGGGAGCCTGTTTTGGGCCTTCCGATGGATAGATTTGGTCAAAATCATCACAGAGTGGTAACATTGGCTCACAGAAGACATACTAGGGGGTTAAGGGCCTGGTCGGACCACCCAGTGGTGTACGTTGGGCGGAACCTTTACTTGGGGAGCCTGTTCTGAACCTTCAACTGGATAGATTTGGAGAAAAACTTCACAGAGTGATAACACTGGGTCCAAGAAGACATACTAAAGGTTGAGGTCCTAGTCTGACCTCCCGTTTGCGTACACCAGAAAGAATTTTGACACAGGGAGCCTGTTCTGGGTGGATTTGTATGAAAACTTTAATGAACTGTAAAAACTGACACAAATAACCATAATTTAATGACCTGAAATAACTGACTGAAATAACCATAAATCAATTAACTAAAAGAAATTATAGAAATTGAAGTGGGAAGACAATAAAATTTGTGTACCCAAAAGCCTTGTAATAGCAACATTGATAACAAAAGGAAAGCTTTAAATCCATCTTGCAATGGAAATGTCATTATAGAACTGAAAAGAAAGCTGAGGATCAGGACTACTGGCAACACCCCAAAAAGAAAAAAATTACACTGGGCAGCCACCTCATGGGCATGTTGGAAGAGCTGCTAAGCTGCTATATATTTTTAAAATGTCAACAGTTACATCCAACTCATAGATAACTTGATAACTGGAATATTTAGGAACTTCAGCTAGTATATACAGTATATATATATATATATATATATATATATATATACATACAGTATAATCACAGAAAAAGGGATATTTACCAATCATGAAGGAAACTTATTCTTTAATAATTACATCTACATCAGCCAAGTAGTCAGTCGATGTTTCAGTTCTCAAGGGGATCTTTGTCAAGACAGCAGTAAATTACCACATGCAGCAGCATACTCACATGTACCAAATTTCTCTGTGCTGTTCATGTTGGATCTCCTGCTTGATTCCCGGCTGGGTTGTACCCCACAAGCAGCAATTTGAAGATATTAGTACAGATTGGCAATTTGAAGATGTGAGTGCAGATTGATACATATATATACGCACACACACACACACACACACACACACACACACACACACACACACATATTTCAATATGTGTCACAAATGTGTCTGATACCAAAATAGGTAAGCTGAAAGGTGAGGATGAACATAGAACTATGATATCAAAACCCACTAAAAGAATGTGGTTCCTATTAATACTGAAAGTCTGCTTTGCAGCATAGAATTATTTCTTAAAAGTTAATTATTAAATTCAGGTGCAGAAAATGAATAATAATTACATTATTAAGTTTCTAGATCCTTATCACATTAAACCTCTTTGGTGCAGCTCTCAAACAAAGCAATCTGGATTGGTGATACTTAAAATAAAGATATAAATAATAATAGTATTACAAAAGAGTGCATAAATATTCAATCCAAATAGATTTTTTAATGTATCATACAATTGTAATAGCCCCCCTGCGTGTGTGAGTGCAATTGTACCTGCGTTCTTCAATCGACGCTTGCGGCTTTAAGACCTCTCCCGACTTCTTCTTCAGGAGTCTGTGGCAGAAGGATGGACACCCCAAGAGAGCCCCACACATATAGATAGAACACAGAATCGTATTGACAACAATTTATTATAGTCGGTTTCACTAGTCGCCACTACCAATGATATTTGGGTATTATCAGCCAAGTACATTTACATCTCAACATGACCTGTTTGTTGAAGCAACCTGTAACATCAGGTATAAATGTGTAATGTTGCAATTAGAACACAAGAAGGACTTTGACAATCAACTGCATTAATCAGGAATAATGCTGCAATACAATTAGGCATTTACCCAAACAAAAGTACAACATAAGCGTGGGCTGACATTTCTATCCACTCCGTATTTACTAAAGTGTCCGCCAGTTGGCGCTAGATTGGATATGTTCAGTTTATGCTGCTGACAAAATGTTCCAGCTATATCACTGTCCTACAGGGGGTGCTGTAGAATGAGTTTGCACTGTGCACAGTATTTGTAATCCAACGGTTGGTGCCGTGGAGCAGCTACTTGCAATGTATAGCACCAGTTTCCAATAGAGGGCGCTGTGGAGTAAGTCATAGCACAGTGTAGCAATGAGCTTCAAATAGAGGGCGCTGTGGAGTAAGTAGCACAGTGTAGCAATGAGCTTCAAATAGAGGGCGCTGTGGAGTAAGAACTAATGTCAGCATACAGTGGGACACAGAGCAAATGACCCAATCCTGGCACACACATGGTGCTGCAGCTCAAACAGTCTAGGGCTAAGTGTCACTTTGTGTTTTCCTTGCAATTGAAGTGGTAAGGGGAAGCAGGGGGTTTCACACAACCCTATCCCTTAAGGCTCTCTGGTAGAGTGGCAGGCTCCCAAATAAATCACACGTGTCCCTCTCCTTGTACATAGAGTCCTGCTGTGATCTGTCCCAAGGGGGCTGTGATGTTGCAAGCTGTCAGGGTGATCACTGTTGGTCTTGGTGCCCATAGGTGGGGGCTGTCTGGGGTGAGGTAGAGTACCTGTATTATCTGCTGCTGTTGCTAGCTCCTGCCGGTCACTTCTCACTGCTGCTTTTCAGGATGACAGCCTTCTCTCAGTGCCCAGTCTCTCCCAGCGCAGCGCACCTCCAGACCTCCGCGTACAGCTCCTCACACCCACACACACTGCATCCTGCTTCACTGCCATGCTGCTCTCTGCAGCCCTCCTTTCTGCTTCTCTCCCCACACACCATGGCCAATCAGAGCGCTCCCAGCTTCCCGCTCTGCAGGGATCCTGATGGAAAGCCCAGGGTCCTAGTGCTATTCATATTTCTCTCCTGGGTGCCATGGTTGCTTAGCAACCAGTGTATAAAGGGTTTTAATCCTCACAGTGCGTCTGCAGCTGGTTTAACTAGCAGAAGGGGTACCCCAAACGTGGGTAACACACAATCAACATATAAAATATTTAAAAGCAATCCCTTTTTAAAGAATATAAAAAAGTGCAAAAATACAGCTCTAGATAATCAAAAGGACTTCTGTTTCTTCCAACATATGGGTAACGGTGTCTCACCCCAAATGAAGTATCAGTCCTTATCCAGAAAACTAACAATTTAGTAACTTTAAAAGGTTGAAATCACATACAGTAGAGGAGTCTTGGCTACTTGTTTCCAGAAAACATACTGTAGGTTCACGATAATGAATCGCAATATATGGAACAGCTAGTGATTGGTGAATATCATAGACAAGCCAATGTTATGCTCGACCTCCTCCAGTTAGTAACCGTGTCTCACCTTTTGATGCACACAGAAGATGATTTGCTGGGATCCGGCTTGCAGTGTTCAGAACTCAGTCCACACAGTTAGGGGGAGGGAGGATGTGGCTTTCCAATTTGAATAGACATGGTTAACCAAGGCAGACTTCCAGTGACCTCAGGCAGCAAAGAAAGAATATGTCACAGTCCTGATAACAGGGAATGGATATGCCACAGTCCTTACCAGTTTCTCTGCCCTTTTGTATTTGGTGGTAGATGGAAGTAATAGGTAGAGAAAGATGTGAAGGTGGGGAAAAAGAGAGGGTGCAAACAACAGTTGAGTCGAATACATGTGTACTTATTAGCTCATTGATCTTATCTCAATCTGTTGATCTTGATCTATCAATTTGTCACTACTTGAGACCACAAACCAGTTTGTTTCTGAATGGAGCCAGAAGCCACTTCTGGTGTGCTACCATCAAAAAACTTTTGTTGAATAATAATCATAATGAAATATGCTCACAATAGAACAAATAAGTACAGTATCTTAATTCCAGTTCCAGTCCTCACAGAATCCAAAAACAGGAGACAATGTTGGTGGGTACCCACGTTATGTCATAGTCTTGGATTCTGTGAGGACTGGAACTCAGATTTGTATACTATCCAGTGTATGGTGGATTGTTTTGTTCACTAAATCTCTAGCATTGCCTGGAGATGCCAGATAAGCCTTTTATATTTGTTCTATTGTCTACATATTTTAATGAGTATTTTCAATGGACCTTGTTTGATTATAGCACGCCAGAGTTGTGGTTTTCACTGAACTGGTGTGGTTTCAAGCAATGATGTTAGGTGGATTGAAAGCAAAATGTTTTCAGATATGTTTAATAAACTAACTGAAGCATTTACACTTGCCGAACACATCTTGCAGATAATATGAATGCAACTATACAAAATACTTGTGCTCTGCATGAGTTTACAAAAACATCAGTATGTATTTCACTAGTATTAATTCTCAGAAAATTTTGAATAATATGAAAATAAATTTAGAAAAAATGAGAAATAAGGAGCAGATGAAACTCATCAGTAATTGATTAACTGTGACTAATGTGTCCTTTCCATCTATTTTTAATTTAACTGGGTACCTTAGGAGACAGACACTCTGTATATTAACACATGCTGGTCCCAAGAGCTTGGGCATTTGAGAATGGTCTCCGCAGAAGTAAATGCTCATAAAGATACATCAATTACAAGCCATTTCAGAGGTTTTAAATGTAATCCAGCAGTGCTGCCTTACTAAATGATTTGTGAGAAATGATCTCCAGTAAATTAATAGAGCAGAGTGAGGAGAGCTCACTATGATTCTGACTTAATGACTGAAGAAGATCAAATTAATTACACGTGTCCATAGAGAGTTTAGGAGGAAGCAGATCTTTGTAATCACTTCTTTTAACTCCATGTCCCTCTATTTAATGCAATGCTTATTATAAAAAGGCAACTTGTACACAGTGCACTAGCAAACTAACAATCCTGTAATTTAGGATTACACAATTTATACACTTAATCCTTATGTGTGTCTGTGTGTTGCTTTTGCAACTCAGGCTGCTACAATCTTTTGTAAAGATTTTACAATGTTTTACTCTTTGACATTTTGCTGGAAAATTATTTTAAAAGTTCTCAGTTTTTCGTGATATGGGTATAACAATATGCTGGACACATTCCTGAGTGATTCTGGTCCATGTTGACATAATAGGATTGTGCAGTTGCTGCAGATTGTTGAAAATAAAGGCTGAAATAAGAGCTTTGCCCAGTAATGGTGTTTTTGCTTTTTTTATTTTACCCTAATGCTAATGAAGTAAAGTACAACTAATATGAGAACGCCAGAGTCTGCTAGCAAGTACTGAAATGGAAACAGCAGCTTGTGGTTTCTTTACCATGGTTCTGAGATCTAATATACTGGCCTTTTGCCAAATCAGGATTTTTAATGCAATATGTCAGTAGCCGATCCATATGCAAATAAAATATGTCAACTGTGAGGAAATGTATTATCTCCTTCTATGATCTCTGGTGCCAGTGGTCCACGAGAAGTAATTTAGATAACCACTGATTTAGTGCATAATAATAACATTGAATTATACTTTGCAATTTCATACTTTATTTTATTTTTTGAAGCAGTAAGACCATTTTGTGGTTCACCAGCATTTTTTTTTATTTATTTTTTTAATCTAAGTAACTATATAAAACAATTTCCATTAAACCTAATTTCTGTCAGAAAGTTATCCTTTTTTTCTTGTTCTCCATTTGAATTCTAGTACCCTTATCCCAGGATAGTGAGGTTAATAATAATTTATTATTTCCTTAACCACACATTTTACCATAAAAATATTTCCTAGGATGAAACAAACTTATAGCAGCAGAACTACGATTCCCAGTATCCTTTGTAAGGGATATACAAAATACCATGAATGCAAGGCCATATCAACAATGTGGCAGATGGTACTACAGCCACAGGCCTCCACATAAAAATAGGCCCATCATCATGACAGCATAACTATGAACAGCCACCCAACCAGCCATAAATCATAAGTATTAAAATGTTATTTCTATTTTCCTCACAAAAGTAATGCAATTTTTCTATTTTTACATATTTAAGGAGATAAATATAGGCATACTACCCAACTGTCCCAATTTTCATGGGACAGTCCTGTTTTTTGGGTACTGTCCCGTTGTCCCACCCATGGGGCTGCATTTTCCCGCAGTAGTTGGGAGGCCCCCTGTCACTCAGACAAGCAGTGAATAGATACTGTGCAAATGTGCGTAATGCCTGTTCACAGGAGGCAGAGGGCCTGGAGCACTGGGCATGCCCACACAGGGATGATTGAGAGGAGTGGCTAATGATTGTGGCATTCCCATAAAGCCATGTCCCCTTTTCGGGTGTGCATGACGAAACCACATGCAGGAGTTATGAGATGCTGATCCTAAATGTTGGGAGGTTTGTTAAAAGGGCCCCACTCATACAGTATTGGTTACAGCTTCTACGCTCCTAAGAACTGGTCCTTGTTCCTTTTTAGTCCCAGGCTCATGTGTCCCATAATTCTTCACTGCTTAAACTATGCAATAGTTTTTTTATGCTCACTGTGACTATACTGCTCCATATCCATCAAGTGTTTCAATGTTTATGCTGCATTTTGCAGCGGAGGCACAGCTATACATCATCTTGGTCCCGTCCACTGTTGTTCATATCCATAGTTCATGGCATTTTACAACAGTGGATGGGTCCGGGATGACATGATTCAATGCAAATTATCTCATTCAGCCTCTCAACAACCCACTTCAGTCAAGAAGTGGGTGGCACTGGGATAATGGCTGACTATCGAGAGGCCGGAAGAATCCCCCCAATTTATTTACTGTCCCAGATCTCCAGAGAGAGTTGGCAAGCATGAAATCTTTTATGCTAATATTTTGGTTCTGAAATGTTAAATAATTTTTCCTTCTTCTCACCATTCTTGATCATTTTAGTTACAGATGCTCCAAAATTTTAGACAGGCTTGATACTGAACTGAATTTTATCAATTTGATAATCACAAACATGTTCATGTTACAATTGACATGTTATCCTTCATTGGTACTAGCTGATACATATGTGTAGCTTGTGTTTGCCATTTGCAGTTTGCATTTATTTACCATTGCTACAGTGTCATTCTCCATTGTGTTTATTGCTCTGTATAGACACCAATCAAGTGAATTCACAAATTATTGAACAATTTTGTTTTTGTAGCTCAGAAATTCTGTATTAAATAAAAAAAATAGTATGCAATGTTGGGCTTGTCTTGGGATGGAGACGATTTTAGAGGGTGGTATTGGCTTTAGCTATGGTGCGAAACTCAGCCATTTCTGATTATTCACCTATTTATTCAATTATAAAACTATAACACTTCAATTTGAGGGCTAACATCTGGTATGGGGCCTAAATATTAAATTCAAACAAAATAAGTCATTTAAAAATACATATTAAAGACTTGTTTTACAATGAACCTAGTTCACTTTGTACTGTATTAAGTTTTAGTTTGGCCTAAATTCAGAAATATTTTTAGCATAATCTTAACAAGTTAGTTCATTGGCCAAGTTATCGTTACTTGTGTTGAGTCAGGTGTAAGTAATACACTACCTTACCTACCACACATATCTACCTCACCTACCACACATACACCTCTACAAAATACACCCTTCACCCAATGAAATAACTCTTGCCCATCCATCACTGCTTTATACAGTAACTTTTACCTACTACTCCTTACCAAATACCTTCCCTCAAACACTGAAAAGCACCTCAATCCCTGACCACAAGCCTCACACACTGAAATAATTGTCAATCGCAACAACTCCTTTACCCACTTTAATACCCCTCAATCACCACCACTCCTTGACATCTTCCTACACCAGCTATAATTCCCATCACCACCACTCCCTGACTACATAACTGACCCACTGAAATATCCCTAATTCACCATTGTTCTTTGATCCCATAGCTCATCCACTGAAATGCCTCTCCTTTGATTATTCCCTGACCCCATAACTGACAAACAAATACATTTTCCAAAATCTGTCAAAGAAAGAAACCAAAAGAAACATTAAAATGTAAAACATTTTAATTTTCTAAATGAAATTATCCTACCTCTAAGTGGACCCATTGTTGTTCATATTTCATTGTGCCAGGGTTGGCCATTCTACATGGGGTTTAAAAAAAAACCTATAAGGGTATATGTAATATTGTTATGGAACTCTAGCACAATTGTGTAAGACTTTTAGAGGACTGGTGAGGGTCTTCCACCTATAACAGCTGCTGTTGTTACCTTAGTGTATGATACACACACACCAGTACCTCTTGCAGTAAAGGTTTATACAATTGGCTGGAGACCACTGGATAGCAGGCTGGAGTAATATACATGAAACAAGTAATGTACTGGACAAGAACACAGGGGGTTAAGGTCAGGACAGGGTTAGGATCTCAGCAAAGGCAGAGGAGGCACTGTGAAGGGGAACATGAGCACCATGCAGTTGGTATATATCTTGCAGGCTGAGCACTAGGTAAACACTGAGGTGAAAAACAGGAGGTTAACAAGGACTGGAACAGGATAAGTGTTTCAGGCAAGGGAAGGGCTAGACTTCTGACATGGAGAGAATCCGGAAGACGAGCAGAGTATCCACAGGACAGACATAAGGTGCAGAAACCTGGGACATGGAGCTGCAGCTTAGATCACAGTATAAACTATAACCTGCAGGAAGGAGATGGCCTGGCTGCCTTATAACAGGGATATCCACCAATCAGCAGAGCCAGGAGTAAAGAGACTCCTTAACAACTGAATGCAGCTGCTGCACTGAACAAAGCACATAGCCCTGCATAACAATCTTTCTAGGCAACCAGGGATGCAGTAGCTAACCGGTATCCTGGTTGCTGAGCAATACGTGGGGACCGCCGGCCCAACGTCCTGGTTACTAGGCAACAATTGGGATTCACAAGTAATACAAGCCACACAGTGGCTTGCAACAAATATTAGCATAGTAATTATGTTGGAAGTTCATGATTAATTGGATCAGTCTCTTAGATTGCTGAGAATAAATAGTTGGAATGTACATTGGTACTGTATGTTCTGGGCAGACCATTTAGACATAACACTCACTTGATAATTGTAAATGTATTGAGCTTCATATATTGAGTCCACTGTAGTCCAGGTATTTTTAAAATTTTCTGGTTGTGACAGACTGGAAAAAAATGTCTTTATCATTATCATCACCATCATCCTCATCCTCATAATGAATTTGAAAAGGAAAATATAACTAAATGACTGATGAATATAGTGTGTACTGCTCTTGATTGACTGTCTTTAAATCTACATATATAAAAAACAAATACCACTGATTTACTCACTGACCTATCATGAAATCTCCAGAACCATGAGGACTAGGAACTTGAAATTTGGACAGCAGCTTTGTTTTGTGAGGTAGGCACCCACTAAAAAAGGATTTAAAAAAAAATTCCACTCCAATGGGGTGAAACAAGCTAAATACCACTGATTTACTCACTGACTCATCACAAAATTTCCGGAACCATGAGGACTAGGAACCTGATATTTGAACAGTAGCTTTGTTTTGTGACGTAGGCACCACTAAGAAGGGATTTTTCAAAAGTCCACTCCCAAAGGGGTGAAATGTGTTTTTTTTATAAATTCTTCATTATTTCTTAATCGAGATAAGATTTAGATTTGTTTTTTGCATATACACATTACCAAATTAAGTGCCTAAGTAGGTGTATATATTTTAAGCAGCATGTTAATCTAGGTTTAAAAACAATCAGTTTTAATGATAATTTTACCGACAATCTGTTGATTTTTATTTAATTTTAAATTGTAGGATTGTTAGGGGCTTCTTTAGCATCCATTCAAAACTGTTCCATCAGACTACCATTTCCATTTCAAATTGCTGCAGTTCCCGGTAAAGGTCTGCTACACCATGACCATTAAAAAAGCTCAGGGACAGAGTTTGAAAGTGGCTGGTGTGGATCTGAGGAGTGAGTGTTTCTCCCATGGCCAGTTGTATATTGCCTGTTCCAGAGTCAGCTCCTCTGACAGCCTGGCTATTCTCCAGCTTGAATGAAAGACTTAAAATATAGTTTACCAGGAACTCCTTCAAAACTAAAGTTGTATGCACGGAAATACTTGAAACTGCATATCAAAGCATGGGTATTCGGCTAATAATTTATAACTTAGTAACATTGAAACGGCACAAAAATGAAAGTTTGCATATGGCTATGGTGATAAATGTTATAAATTTGTAGCTTTAGAACTGATGAATATCAAGTAAAAATAGTGAATTTTGAAAGATTGTTGCTTGATAAATCCCCCCCTAAGATATGTATTAATTAAAAATGTTAGTCTGATAGCTCAATATAAGGACAGTGAGAGGTGTAATATTTAGAAACATCAGTCAAATAGCTCAACATTGTATTGTAATCACCAATTCCATCAATAGTAGGACAATAGCTTAGAAGATGACTGCATAGTGACATGGATTTATTGATGGTATATGTATTGGTGGAAGGTTTAGGTGGAGAGATGTTTGTCTAAACTCAAAGTGCTACTTAAAGTGTCATATTAATTTACTCCTTTGGGCAGCATGGTGGCATAGTGATTAGCATTACTGCCGCACAGCACTGAACATATGATTTCAATTCCCAGACAATGCCCTACCTGCATGCAGTCTTTATGCTGTCCATGTCTTTGTGTGCATGTTTCTTCCAGGTACACCAGTTTCCTTCCACATTCCAAAAACATACTGGCACATTAATTGTCTTCTGATGAAAATTAATCATAGTGTGTACAAAAGGTATGTCCATGTGGTAGCGAATATAAATTGTGAGCTCCACTGGGACAGGTACTGATGTGAATGGCTGACTATATAGCACTATATCACTATATAAGTAACTGTAAATAAATAAATAAATAATGTTTGTGTGATTAGGTTATTAGTCTAAATTGTTTCTTGCTGCATTAAATCGATGTTAAGCCATGGGGTGTCACATTTGGCCTACAGCTAAGGTCACTCCATCAAATTGGTTTAAACACCCAGACAAATAATATTCATTTAATATTATTTAAGTGCAAATTGTACAGGTATTTGCTTCATTAAGATAATGAAAACTGTTTGTTATCATTAAGTCATCTTATATTTTTTTGTACATTTACTTGGGGTAAATTGCAAATGGCAACACATAATTCTTGGGGCAAATGGAAAGATTATGTGAACATAATTACATTACCTAATTATACTATGACCGGTACAGCGATTATTCAAATAGAAGACACGTTAATTCATTGCATATTCTTTGCACCCTTATTCTAAAGAGTTACGTGAAATTAAAATATGGGACAAACAAGTAGTGTAACCTCTATACTAAAATAAACCTGATTTAATAGGAAGATTGATAATTTGAGCACTGGAGGGTTATGCTTTCATGTTAATTTTTTCCTAATGCACAGAAACTGCTTAAATTGAACATGCGAAGGAACATATAACAGCATATTTAATCATTGAAGGGATATTGGCAACATGTATGCATATTTATGTGTGCACATATACAGTAGATGTACTGTGACGTATTGGCTCACCAATTATCACCAATTAGTTAGATTGGTATCCATTTTTTTAATGAAATGTGTGAAGTTAGTTACGTGCACTATAAATATTTGGGTATTTTTCATAAAATACTATAATTTTATGTATACTCTGTACTATATGTATAAAAAAGTGCCGTACTCTATAGTGTTTCAAAAGAAAAACCTCTAAGATGAAGACCAGGTTTGAAGCACAGTTTCATTAATACTGGGTGGCAGGAAAGCAGCCAAGTCCCAGATAATGAGGAAGGAGTTGCATTTTTTTGTAAAAGCTATCTCGTGACAGGGAAAACAAAAATGACATTCAGCTGACGAATAAGCCAAGTTTGACCTAGCCTTATGACCCCTGACAATCAATCTTACCTGCTACTTCATAAAGAATTATAGCTGTGTCACTTACATTTGACTCTGAAATTTTACAATTCTCATTTTGTGCTTCTTTATCCTATTTAATACATGGCCTAAGAAGATAAATGTCTGCGAGTAGCAGATTGCACAGAACACAGGCGTCTCATGAAAGTAGGAGAACAAGGGTGGAATATGTATACTCAATATTCTATTGTCCATAATATTTTAGTCTGTCTGATGAGGAGATAGGAAAAAGATGAATGGCATAAGTTTTGCTTCCTGGTCTTTTGTTCGCTATATGTTACTATATATACCGCTTACTGAGAATAATCATCTGTGACATACACAATAAATTGAAACATTACCACTCCTCACTTCACATTGACTTCATACATGAAGAATTTGAAAATGTCATTATAAAAGAACAGAATACAGTATTTCAACAATACCAAATAAAGTAGTGATTGACATTTCTGGTCCCTCAATAGCAAATTTCCCATAGATTCTATAAGTTTATCTTATATAAAGTCATGTAGATTATCACTTTTTTAATGAAAACTTTTAGGATGTAAACTAATATATGCATAGATACAAATAACATATGAAACATCTATAGATTGTAAGCATGCATGCAGCAAAGCAAAAACAGAGAGCAAATTTGAACAAACCATTTTGCAATGTAAGGAGTGAAAATGCATGTATTATTATTGAATGTAGGGGAGAGTATCCCAAACTCCGCCATTACAGTCCATGTTTTCAGAACATCCATGTTTGAGTTCAGATGGTTAACTCAAATTGACTCGAGGCACCCCTGCAAGTGTCCCACGGCACACAGTTTGAGAACTACTGTTCTAGAAGATAAATAGCTAGAATCTGATTGGTTACTATAAGCAAAATCTCAGATTCTATAAACCCGCACTTTAGTAAATATACCCCTATATTTTTCTGCACATTTAGCCTTTTGCAGTGGAACATGGATATTTCCAGGGTACAGATCTGCTTATTTTTTACTCCTTTTTTGCATTGATCCTAAGTCTTCATAAGCCCAACTATGAATTATGATATGGTATTATCAGTGTGTTGTCAATATTTTGCAATTACCATAAATATAGTGATGCTGTTTTAATTATCAGGATGAGATTGGAACTTGTGTTAAGTTGCTAAATGACCATAAAATTCTGCTGCTTAGGCTGAGGGCAGTGTGGCTGGATATTCCTTCAGTTTGGACCCATATGGCATAATTAACACATTTAGATAATAACATATGCCAATTGGTCTTAAAAACTGCAGTATACATAACAAGATACATGTTTATAAGAGATGCCAAGCAGTTGATGTTGAAATGATGTAATTATTTTTCAGGGATACATTCCACATTCTAAGCATTGTTCACCAGAGATGCATTACTTTTCTGTAATTTTCCATTCTTAAGTGATGTTATCATGGTATGTCGTCATGAGTCCTAACTCCTATGCTGTGATGCTCCAAAAGAGGATCAGCCGTCAACAACTTTATTGCCCTGATAAAATACAAAGTAATGCTACACAAATGTGTATCTATTACTAGTGACCCATGTAAAGAATTGCCGACATCTTGCTAACAGGATGTCTTAAGTTATTTATCATGGGTAAATACAATTAAATGATGTTCAACTAGGGATGATGTATATTGGTGTTACTGCTCTTACAGGGATCCAGTTTGAGTTTTCTTATTTTTGTCTTGGAAGGTGGACTTCATACCCTAAAGCTGTCTTTGTTGTACTACAGTTCAGAAGCTCCTGAGCTGACCACAGGGAATTTTCCTAACCTTTATAAAGAAAATATTTTTAGTGACTTTGTTTGAGGCCCTCAAATGCCCGCAGTGGTGCAGCAAGAAAAGAAATTAGATAAAAACATATTGCTAGAAAGATATTTTCTCAGAATTTGGTCATTGGTACTTTTTTCATATTGAAGTCTAGTGTGGCCTTATTTCTGTTGTAACTCTTAGGCTACTGTCAAATATTAAACTGTTTTCTTCCAGAGTATTTCTTTAATGTTTTATTATGTCTGCGTGTGTGTTTATACTGAAATATTACCATTTTAAAATACAGTACTGCATGGCAAATTAGAGAGAAGAGAGATAAAGTGCTAACCAATCAGAATGTGTAATTTTTACACGCTGTGTTTATAGAGGCTGATTGGATATTTCTTTATCTCTCTCCAAGATTTGATCAATCTCCCCCTGTATCTTGTCTCTTATAAAACTTTAAAAAAGAATCAAATAAGAAAGACAGCATCTGTTTTAGAGAAATACATACAGTAATATAGGGTGTACAGTGAGAGTGAGAGAGACTCAGGGCTAATACAGAGTTGGTCAAAAGCAAACTTTTGTTACAAATTGCGCTTTTTTTTATACTGCGCGTGTGCACAAAAACTTCTTACCCATCTATTACGATGTAGAATTGAATGTATTTACCGCTATTACCTTAAATTAATGAAGGAAAAGGGTGTGGAAGTGCTTGTTGAGTGAGAACAGTAAGGAAGTGTTCCCACAAATGCGTCCCATGAAGACAATAAGACAGACAAATGTGCGTACCTCAGAAAATGGGTGTTCAATTTCATGGCATAAACCTGGCCCCTACCCTAATGTTTTCTCCTGGTATTAACCTATAATATTTACCACACTAATGTTATCTCCTGGTGTCAGACTGGTGCCATTGCACCTTGCAGAGAAGGAAGCACTTGAGAAATAGTTTTTGTGGTGCACATTTTACAGTTGCGCTTTGTGGTGCAAAGTATGTCCAACTGTACAGGAGGCTCTGAATGGGCTATGAAAACTGCCCATTTGCCTTATATGTGTCTTCTCTATGGAAAATATTTTTAATTTCAATATTTTTCTTTTATGTTTCTGTATTAAAATTGTTGTTTGTCAAAATAACAAAAATGGCTCTCTGTGAGAACCAATATGTAAATACAGGTTGAGTATCCCATATCCAAATATCCGAAATACGGAATATTCCGAAATACAGACTTTTTGAGCGAGAGTGAGATAGTGAAACTTTTGTTTTATGATGGCTCAATGTACACAAACTTTGTTTAATACACAAAGTTATTCAATATATTGTATCAAATGACCTTCTGGCTGTGTGTATAAGGTGTATATGAAACATAAATGAATTGTATGAATGTAGATACACTTTGTTTAATGCACAAAGTTATAAAAAATACTGGCTAAAATAACCTTCAGGCTGAGTGTATAAGGTGTATATGAAACATAAATGCATTCTGTGCTTAGATTTAGGTCCCATCACCATGATATCTCATTATGGTATGCAATTATTCCAAAATACGGAAAAATCCGAAATCCAAAATACCTCTGGTCCCAAGCATTTTGGATAAGGGATACTCAACCTGTAATGACAATTACAAAAAAACATAAAAAACACCCACCAAAGAGTGTACAAGTGAAAAGCTTTAAATAGAACATCAAAAGCTTATTAGGTACAAATAAGAACAAGTGTAATACCATTAAGCAATGCTGTTGTAAGAAAAAGAAACAATCCAGTAACTGAGAAAAATTAACGATAGAGTTGTCAAAACAAGTGCAGTCTAATAATTACCAATAAAGTGATACTAATGTGACAAGTGTTTGCTAACATAAAAAGATTACTAATTGAAAGATGCTCCAGTAATCACAGCCTGTGTGGTCATAACAAAAGATTCATATATTATCCACTTACTACGAGTGGGTGTATAGTATATCAGTCCTGGCCAATATGTTGTGTGGACAACATGAAGACCAGACTGGTAAAACTGACTCAACATTTGACTAATGCAATAAAACACCTAGAGAGAGATGTACATTGCCTTCTAAATAGTGGTGAAGTTGCCTATAGAAACCAATCAGGTTCTAGCTAGCACTTATAAAATGCATTCTATAAAATTATAGTTAGATGTTGATTGTTGCTATGGGAAACGTCTCCACTTGTTCACTCTTTAGAAGGCTTGATACTGTACATTTTCTTTGGTGGGTCCAAAACTACATAACGTGGGAAAACATACTCAGTGGCAGTCTAGTCAAGTGTAGCTATGTTGATAGGGCAAGACATTATTGGAATTCTAATTCATAGTAGTAGGGCTAAAGGAACAAGGTTCTAGTCACCTCTGGTAAAAGTCACATTAGTGCATAATAGATAGAGATTCATCGGACTAAGGGGGTAATTCAGATCTGATTGATGGGCTGCGTTTTTTGCTGTCCTGCGATCAGATAGTCACTGCAAACAGGGGGAGTGTATTTTCACCATGCAAGTGTGCGATCGCACGTGTAACGGAGCTGCAAAAATCCACTTTGTGCAGACTGTGCGCAACCCAGGATTTACTCCTCCAATGCGATGAGAACAGGCTGATCGGGGCCGAAGCTGACGTCAGACACCATCTGTCCCACAATGCAGTAATACATTATAACAAAACCTAAACAGAATCTAGCATAGATTACAGTATCATGAATTAAATGTGCCACTGATAATAATGCACATAATAGCTCATGATAGTGAAGTTCAGAAATAATCAAGAATAAGTAAATTATAAACTATTATAAAACAAGATGATACAGGATTAAAGAAAATATAAAAATCAGAGTTGTACATTAAATTCTAAAGGACTAATGGTGCCCAACTTGTGGATCCATTTGGTTTCTAATCCTAGAAGAATGTTTGATCGATATTCATCCTTAGATGGTACTGGTGTATGATCGGTTACTTTGCTCAAGGACTCTTAAGTATATTTACACCTAGCAACATGTTCTACCACTGATTGTTCACTTATGCCAGTTGCCATTGCATCTTTATTTGCAGAAGAGTGAAGTACACTGCATTCTTGACAGGTTCTTTCAGTCTTCTCCACATACATGGACGTGTGATAACATAAACAAGAAACATGCCAAGGCAAGAAAGGGAATACTTGATGCTGAAATTACATTTTCGATTCAGATTTGAAAAAATACATTGTCCACTTTGTTTGCCAAGTGATGCACTTAATGCGCTACCGACATCCTAATTTAGTAGTCATGGGTGTTGATGATGGAAATGTATCATCTACAGCACAGGTTCTCAAACTCGGTCCTCAGGACCCCACACAGTGCATGTTTTGCAGGTCTCCTCACAGAATCACAAGTGAAATAATTGGCTCCACCTGTGGACCTCTTAAAATGTGTCAGTGAGTAATTAATACACCTGTGCACCTGCTGGGTTACCTGCAAAACATGCACTGTGTGGGGTCCTGAGGACCGAGTTTGAGAACCTATGATCTACAGTAATTCTAAGGTTATGTACCTGAAATTATTTAATTCTGACCTCTTTAGTAACTCATCAGAGGTCTAGATCAATGTAGAGCTGCAGGTGTAGTATTCGGTTACCAGGATAGGCTAAAGGGATGTAAATAGATTTTGCACTTGCATCTGCTTCATGTATGGTGATAAGAGACTATATGATAAAAATTACTAAAATCAATGAATGCTTTTTCTAAAAAAATATCAGTTGCAGCAAATATTGTAATACGGTTTTTAGAAAAATATATTTCCTCCACTTCGGACCACACATTCAGTAGATTTTGTTGACAGCTGTTATGCAAATATATAATTTTTATATATATATATATATATATATATATATATATATGAGTAGTTCAAAGTACCTACTGTATTTATTCTTCACAACAAGCAGAGCCGGCCCTAGGCATAGACAAACTAGCAAATGCCTAGGGGCACAATCAGCTTCTGATATGCAGCATGCCTATATTCTGCGTGTGACTGCAGCTGTATCTATCTGCATACAAAATGCTATGTTACAGTGTATTCCTGGAAATCACTGTATCATTACATTTCATATGCAGATACAGCCACAGTCACACACAGAATATAGGCATGCTACATAGTAATGCAAATAAGACACATTTTTGTCAAAAAAGGCACCCAACGTTAGCAGAACTGACAGCTGACTCATGCCAGACATCTCCTGCTGCATGGCATATTGAGACAAGATGTATGAGGACACATCTGTATCCAAGCAGAGGCAGAGGTCACAGTGTTAGCGGCCATGTGAGTGCTGTGTGCGGGTGGGTTGGATGTGCAGTAGTTTTCGGCATATGTGTAAGGTGCATTATGTGTATAAGGGCATTAATAAAGGTTGGCATAATGTGTAAAGAACATTAGGTTTATAAGGACATTAATAATGTGTGTCATATCTGTAAGGGCATATCTGTGTGGTATTATGTGTATAAATACATTAATAATGTTTGGCATTATGTGTATAAGGTGCTCTACTGTTTGGCGTAATGTATAGAAAGGGCACTGTGTGTTCTAATGTGAATAAAGGGCAATATGGTATATTGTGATGTGAATAAGGAGCACTAAGGTGGGGAATAACGTTAATAAGGGGCACTATCGCATGATATAATATGAACAAAGTTGCACTACTGTGTGGAATAATTTGAACTTGGGGAACTATTGTGTGGCCATGCCCCTTCCCAGCAAGAACACTCCTCTTTTTCAGCTGTGCGCAGAATGTGTGCATTGTTCCTATTCAAAATATAGGGGGTAGGAGCACCAAAATGAGGATTGCTATGGATGAGGGATGATGGTGATGGGAAAGGGGTGCTGGGTCAGAGGTAGAATTAGCAGCAGTGCTAAGGGGCACCAGTCAAAATCTTGCCTAGGGCATCATATTGGTTAGGGCCTGCTCTGACAACAGGGAACACGCGGTCAGAACAGGAGTTGAAGTGAGTAGGTCTAGGACAAACTACTGTATATTGAGATAGATAACTGTAGTTGCTTTTTGTTTATCCTTTGCCTGAGTTGCACACAAGTCGATTTGCCATCAGATCTTGTGATTTTTAGCAAGTATGCATGTACAGTGTATCAGCCTATACAGTACTGTATGTTGTTGTTATTATTATTATTATTATTATTAATAATAATAACAACAGTTTCTTATATAGCGCAGCATATTCCGTTACTCTTTACAATTAGGGCAATAGTTAGGGTGTGTACACACGGTGAGATAAATCTGTGAGATTTTGACTATATAGTCAATATCTTATGAAAAGTTAGTGCATATCTCATGGTGCTAGTCAGCTTGCAATACAGATTAGATCCCGATGCGCGCTCCCGTAGGGTCGGTATCATAAGGCTAGATAGACTGTGCAGGCAAGTCAATCTTGACTATCTAGTGTACAATCTAGTACAAAGTATAGTCAAAATTGGCACTTGTCAAAATCGTACATAGACAAAATCTCATGCACAGATAGTCAAAATCTGTTCTATCTGGGCTCTGGGGGAGTTCAAGGGAAATCTCATAGTCAAAATCGAACATAGCAGGGATCTCACCGTGTGTACACACCCTAATAGAACATAACTGGGTAATAACAGACAGACCTAGAGGTAGGAGGGCCCTGCTCGCAAGCTTACAATCTATAGGGAAACAGGCATTGCTACACAAGGATAGGTGCTACCTATTGCATAAGTTATTATTGTAATTATTATGTGGGGAAAAAGAACGTTTGCTATTTTTACATTTATGATACAATTCACATCACACTTGTAATGACTGGAAAGCACAACAACCACACAATAATGTTATTGTTTAATAATCCACTTTAATCTACTTTTGATTCATTCAATCAGATGACATATGCATGCATGCTCCCAAGAGGAATTGCAAATTGTATAATAAATTGTCATTAACTTCATTCATTAGGAATAACAATGTAAATGCATCTCATTGAAGTCAAAATTGAAATAGAGCATTGCAACTGGAGTTGTCATCATTAATCACATAATAACAGTTTATGGCAGAGCAGTTAGGTATGTTGTATTGCTGCCTACATAACTTTATCGATGTTCTCAGCATTTTGTTGCAAACTGATAGAAATAAATCTATTCTATTGGCTACTAGAATTTAGAGATGTAGATTTATGAAACATAATTATAAAACAGCAATGTTGTGTGTATTAGCAAAGGAATGACAATGTAAGATTGGGTGCAATGCTGATGTGGGAAAATATCTCCACTTTGCAACATTTAGTAGCACATACAGTGCCGGACTGGGGTATGAAAGGCCCACCGGGGGGATGCAGTGGTAAGGGCCCATGTTTCGAGGCTTAGCTAGCCATTGGCGAGCACATAATGGGGGTCATTCCGAGTTGATCGCTCGATAGCTACTTTTAGCAGCCGTGCAAGTGTGCGAACTCCTGTGCAGCCGAGTGGTACAAAAACATTTTGTGCAAAACGAGACCAGCCCTGTAGTTACTTATTCTGTGCGATGATTGCAGCAAGGAAGGTCCCGGAAGTGACGTCAGATACCCGCCCTGCAAACGCCAGGACACGCCTTTGTTTTCCCAAACACTCCCAGAAAACGGTCAGTTGACACCCATAAACGCCCTCTTCATGTCAATCTCCTTGCGATCGGCTGTGCAAATGGAATCTTCGCTAGATCCAGTGCACAGCAGCAATGCTCTTTGTGCACATACGATGCCCGTGCGCATTGCGTTGTATACGCATGCGCAGTTTTGCTGTTTTTTTACCTGATCGCTGCGCTGCGAAAATCGTCAGCAAGCGATCACCTTGTAATGACCCCCAATATACAGTATAGTAAATACTGCTAGTGCATGCATGATAATGTACCAGATTGATTAACAGCAATGCACTGTAGGAATGACACCATAGTCCTGTGCAGTATAATGTAACATATGTATAATATATAGTTCAAGTGCACAATATGGAACCTGATCCCTAAGGAAGGGGTGGGCCCACCGGTGGTTTCCCCTGTGGGCCAGTCCGACTCTGAGCACATACTGTACGTAAGTTTCATCATGTATGCTTCTCATTTTATATCTGTAACATTAAGGGGAACATTATTTTAGTACTGCTCATTCCAGTTATCATTTTTATAATAAACAAACAAGGGGTCGTGCATTTAGGTGCAGAGACAGTCCAACTTCAGTTTAGGCTTTTTACACCATTTCAGGACAAGGCCTAAAAATATCATATTTAAATGCTACAAAGGAAAGAAATGTTTCCACATTTACTAAGTCGTTTCTTTTTAAATAAACTTGCATATCAAGGTTAAACATGTGCCATATTTATTTTGTAATTAGTCCCTTTACCAGTGTATAGTACAGTACAGTACAGTACAGTGCACCAGTGTAAATGTAAAACTGAATGTCACAGAGCCTTTGATTTGCTTTGTTAGCTAAGTACTGTAGTACATGTAGCCACATGTTTCTATCCAGTTGCTTAAAATTTGTATTGAATTGATACGTACTGGTGACAATAAATTCACTGCAAACCCAAGTTGGCATGCACTTGCTGTTTGTTTCAGAGTACTATTGAACAGTATCTCAATTGTAAAATATGCCATGTGCCCTTAAAGGCGTTGGTAGAGTGACAAAGGGCGTGAAGATATCCTATACAGGTGTATTTTTCATTTCCAGTGCTGAGATATGCCCTGGTTTTTATTCTTCTGCTTGGAGATATATATTATATATGACCATGTTTAACAATGTTTTGTATGGATTTTTTTTGCACTTTTTTTAAAAAAACATTTTCATTTCATGATTAAAACTCTGATATATCACAGCACAAGTTTTTATTCCCTTTTTTCACTGGAGTTGGATGGATAAAGACCTCCCTTTATGTTTATGTAAACATTCATGTAAGCACCTTGCTGTTTGTTTACTATATCACTGAGTGTCTATTCAGTTTGTTGGAAGAGCATTGCATACGGACATATATTTGGACCTTTCCTATGATCACATGCACATTTCTATCAGCACGTCTGTGGTGTGAAGAAGTATACAACAGTATTACATTGGCTTTGTTGTTTTTCTGTTGTTTTTTTTCATAATATATATAGTTACATAGTTACATAGGCAGATCCAGGGGGGGGGGACGACGACACTCGGGCCTGTGCCCCCCTGTCATTTCTGACTTCTTTTTTTTTTTTTTTCAAAAGGAGAACAGCGGCAGCACTACTGCTATTTACGTCAGTCAGATTTGATATAAGAGCTGGAAGGCACTAGGAGACGTCACGGCTCTAACAGCAAGTCCGTGTGGTAACCAGCCTCCCCCACTGCCAGCCGGCCAGAGTCCAGCCCAGGCGCGGGGTTCAAATGCCAGCATCGAGTAAGACTGTTACTTATGACGGCGCAGAAGACTTCATTAGCCCTCATTGCAACGCACAGTTTCCCAGCACTTCCTCCTCCACTTCCTTTACCACAGTGTTAGGTGCAGTCAAACTCAGCTTTGAGAAGGCGGCCCGTGTGATTGTGAGAAGGCTGTCCTGCAGATGTCTTATGCTGCTTGTTGGAGATCCAGCTGGCTGCTTCTGCTAATCAAAGATGGGACGTTCGTGTCCTACAGTCTGAGTCTCAGTGCAGTGCCCAAAACAAAGTATGCTGCACCTGCCACCACTGACTAAAAACTTTAATAATTATATTGTGCTGGGGTGCCTTCCAGGCTCCCATAACTAATGGAACAGGTGACCAACATTTCAAAACCCAATCAGCCTTTTCATCAGTTTGAAATATTGGCAATAAACCAGGATGCACTCCAACAGCCAATCATTATCTGATGCAGTATTCTGTGAGGCCACGCCCCCGTGATACCACACTCCTTATATGGGAGCATGCGTGCCTTAGGTGCATGTAAATATAAATATTACCGTTCCCCTATCATGGTGCCCCACCTTTCATTTTCTTCTGGATCCGCCCCTGCATAGTTACATAGTTGATGAGGTTGAAAAAAGACAAAAAGTCCATCAAGTTCAACCTGTATTATAAAAAAAGTATATCATTTAGATACTGTAACCTTGGATATTTCTTTCAGTTAGGAATTTATCTAATCCATTTTTAAACCTATATAGCAAGTCCACCATTACTACCTCCTCTGGTAGAGAATTCCAAATACTTACTTCTCTTACTGTGAAGAACCCTTTCCTCCATTGAATTTTTTTTCTTCTAACCTCGTGTCCTGTGTAGCGTTTTTTGATAAACAGATCATCATTGTATTGTCCCTTAATGTATTTATAAATATTAATAGTGTCCACTCTCAGCCACCTCTTTTCCAGTGTAAACATATCTAACCTTGTAAGTCTTTCCTCATAATTCCTTAGTCTTGCCTCTAACCCCTTGATCAGTTTGGTGGCTCACCTCTGACCCCTTTCAAGTACCAAGATATCTTTTTTATAGTGCAGTGCTCAGAACTGTACACAATATTCCAGGTGCGGCCGTACCAATGATTGATACAGTGGCAGGATTACACTCTCATCCCTTGTCTCCATTTCCCCGTTTTATGCATGCTAACACCTTATTTGCTTTTGTTGCTGTATTTTGACATTGTGTACTGCTACTAAGTCTATTATTTATGAGCACACCCAAATCCTTTTCAACTACCGTTATCCCTACATTTTCCCCATTTAATTTATAGGCTGCCAGATTGTTCTTAGTCCCAAAGTGCATAACTTTACATTTGTCTACATTGAACCTCATTCTTCATTTTTCTGCCGAGACCTCCAGTCTGGATATCATTGTGGATTTCCAGTCTGAGGGAGACAGAGGATTTTTATTACATGGACCTTTATTTTATGTGGAACTACTCATAATAACACATGTATGGTCTATATATTTTTCAAATAGATGGGCAATCCTATTGATAATGGGCCTTATTAAGAGATGTATACAATTCCAGTTTTGTATGTAGTAGATCTGTGCACTGTGCATGCATGTAGGTCTCAATGCGCATGTGCCGCCATGGTCTTGTGATGGCGGTCACAGTGAGGATTTATTTACACAGTGAATTACATTATGGGACCATTTGTGTGGGGTAAAGGGGTAGTGGCAACTCAAAAACAAGCAAGTCTCAGTCTGTGATCCCGTACAGAATTAGAATCAGTTTATTGCCAAGTATATCAGTACAAAATACACAATACATAAGGAATTGGTTTCCGATAGCTACAGCTCCAATACAGCATATTACATACAACAAAAAAACAACACAGTTGCAATGACTCCGATATCTTACTTCCAGTGGCCATGCTGCATGACCATACGATTACTCAAAAGGTTATCAACTAATGTATATCTGATGTCTGCATTTTTGTACACAAGCGGCGGATATGAGATGCTGACATAAGTAAGCAATCTAACAATCCTCCAACTATCTTACCAGTGCTCATAGCCTGCTAATTAGTCTTTCAGCACTGTCAGATCTTAATTATAATGTGAGTGTATCAATGATCTAATTAAAAAATTATCTATTACAGAGCAATCAGATCATAACATGCATGCTTCTTTTGTGTGCGGATGTGATTGTACAGAAACACAATTATTTATTTGGAAATTCTTTCAAAGAGGGTGCACTAAACTGTTTCCTAAATTGTCAGAACCTTTGTCAAAATCTAAACTTCAAACATAAAACAATTGTTTACAATATGCTCACAATCAAAATATATTTATTTTCCTTGCTTTGATGATAGTTTGTAGTACTTATTGAGCGTGTATGGCTTTTTCTCTTGGTTTTTACCATCCTTGGGTGCAAACGTTTGTGTGTCTTATAAATTAATTTTTGTCCACTGCATATACAGCCCCCACTAAGCGAAATGTGAATCAGTATTTATTACTAGAAAATGTATTTGTCACCTCTCAGCCCCCTTCTGTCCCATAACACTTACCCCCGTACCCGGCCCACTTCTCTTCCATCATCACAGCTGCAGCACACGCTGTCATGTCCTACCTAATGTGCTTACCATGCACAGTCGGCGCTGGGGCTCACCCCGAACACGTTACTTGTGATTAGGTCATCACGTTTTCATCTAGCTCAAATTTATATATATATTTATATTATCTTTTATTTGTAAGATATCATAAATGGTGTACAGTGCTGTACATAGTAATGAACAGAGAACACATGGAATAGTATTAGACAAAGGACATATAACAACAAGTAATTCAATAGTACATAATTATTCAATGACCAATCAACAGAATATCTACCTATTGACAATGCAGTGAGCAACAGTGAGGTAAACCAAAGTTTGGGAGCATTTGAGACAAGGGTGCAGTGTAAGGAAGGAACATACAAGCGAAGAATGCAATACGCATTACAGCTTACATCCTAGAGGAAAGGGGCAGACACATATTGGGTGGCGCTAAGTGGGGAATAGAAATGGTACAGTAACAGAGGCAGAACTGTTAGGAGGGCTGATAGTTTTTAATCTTCAACATTTGTTGTTGGGCTACCTCTCAGGAGTTTATTGTTTCCAGATTTCTGCTAGGTTCTGGGAACAAATGTATCAAACAATGGATAACTAAATAGCAAATAAAAATGTTCAGTTATATACCTAACCCACTCTTTTGTTTAAAAACAGCTACCTCATCGCTAAACACGCAACTTCAGCAGCTTCAGCATCTACAGCAGCTTCAGCAACATCATCATCACCATCACCATCAACAGCAAGGACAACAGCAAACTACAGTCCAGCATCAACAATCATGCCAGCAGCCATCCCAGCCTCTCCCCTCACAGCTCTCCCAGCAGCAACAGAATCAGCAACAGCAGCAAAACCAAACACCAACCAAAAGCCAGAACCAACTTTCTACAAGTCAGCAGACGTGTGGTTCTCCTCAAAAGCCCAACCAATCACCAGGACACGGCCTTCCTTCCCCGATAACCCCACCAATCCCTTTGCAGGTACTGATTTAAATTTCCCCTTGACGTTGGTTACAAATCTCTTAAAAAAAGTAATATTCATGAAGGCCCCCAGCCTATTAAGAGCAATGTATAAGTTTGTGGAAAAGAAATGTTGGTTCCTATTGCTGAAAACACATTCTGGGATGTTTTAATCAAATATTGCTGAAAGGTTACCAATACTGCAATACTGTAATACTGTATGTGTTTTCTGTTCTAGCTGGGTTTTTCAAGAGATGTCTACTGACTATTAGGATGCAAGAGGCATTATAGCTACAAAGGATTTATTCTATTACACTAAAATATAGCATGTATAGGTGGGTGATTCTGCAGAAAGTGAACATAAAGTCCTGTGCATTAAACGCTTTTAATTTTTTTTCCTTTTAAACTGGTCTGTTAAGAAATTGTTCGTATATGAAACTTAATTGCTTAGTAGCAATGCCTTACCCTTTAACTTAAGACCCACTACAATCTTAGTATTTTGGAGAGGTATGTGAATTTGTGTAGCTGTCCCATACATCACAGAGAAACGCACAGTACTGTTTATCATTATTTATTTGCAAATTCAAAGGGCAGTGATAGGAAAAACTTTTTAAATCGATTTTATTTACTTTTTGTGCAGTCAACTAATATTTCCTGGTAAATGCCAATGGCAACCATATGCAAAGTATAAAGAAAGGGTGGATTCAGCAACAGCTAAATATGCTGGCCCTAGCAAATACTACAGCCAATCACAAGCCACATTGTGCAGTACAGAACAACCACTACTCTTTAAGATTACTTCAAATCAATTGCTGCATAAAAAGTGATAAGGAATATTGGGGGTCATTCCGACCCGATCGATCGCTGCAGTTTATCGCAGCACAGCGTTCGGGTCGGAACTGCACATGCCAGCCGTCATTGCCTAATGATTGCCTCAAAAGGCAGAGGCGGTCGCTGGGCAGGAGGGGGCTGGACGGCGGCTTAATGCCGCCATTTAGGGGGCGTGGTCCGGTCAACGCAGGCGTGGCCGGACCGCTGGGGGGGGGCGGGCCGCGGCAGCTGCATGATGTCACACGCAGCTGCTGCGTCCCGGGGCAGTGAAGAGGTTCTCCCGGCCAGCCGCAGTAGCTGCGCTGGCCGGGAGTAACTCCTGAGATGCAAAATTATCGCTGCTGTGCGATGCTTATGCATTTCTGCGGGGGTGCGGGCGGCACTGACATGCGGGGCGGACTAGCCCTGTGCTGGGCATCCCCCCGCATGTCTGAGTGCCTGATTGTAGCTGTGCTAAATTTAGCACAGCTACGATCAACTCGGAATGACCCCCATTGTGCTTAAAGAGGATTTTTGTTTTGCACTACTTAAAATTCTGTCAAATTATCACATCACGTTCTTTACTGAGACAGAAGTATACATGTGCATTGCATTTTAAAGAACAAAATATTCATTTAGGCTGCAACTAAATTTTTTAGGATACATGTTCGTTTTGTCATGATGCGCGTCTTTTTTTCCGAGCAGCTTACACTTGCTACTCCCCATTACAAGTAGGGAGGGTCTGTGGTTGCGATCAGGGCTGGTGTAAAGTTGCTATGCTACCTAGGAAAATCTTCAGCCCACTGCACCATCCTTCCCAGCCCTTCAGGTAATAGTGCAGAGGCAGCATCTTGATACGTAGTACTGTATGACAAGGATGTCTCTAACATACATTCTTAATAATGTGATGGGCAGACTCGGTGGCACCTGCCATATCCCTGTGCCCTAGGCAGCTGCCTAAAGCTGCCTAATGGTAGAGCCTGCTCTAGTTGGAAGGTGCATGTAGATGCAGCCACACTGAAAACAGAAATTCCATCAAATGGAATCAGCAAAACATTACATATTCTCCTGTTTGGCAAGAGTTGGTGTTTCTCCTGCATCCCACCCACTTCCTAGAAAAGTGGGCAGGATCAGGAGAATAATTCCAGAAATAACGGACCTATATGGAGGAGGCAGGGCCAATATGACATTGGCAATGATAATAACGTAATTTGCACTTGACCCTTTTCATGACGATTCATGGCATTTTACCCATGAGTGGATGTGGCCTAATGATATGACTCATCTGTTCCCATTGCCATCATCTGACCCTTGTGCCTCCTCTCCAAGCTTCTCCCAGAGTGGAGATAAAAAAGTAGGCACATACAAGTAAAGCTACCCAGCATTTACGGGCTAGATATAAAAGCAGCCAGCACTTACCCTGCATACAAAAAGAATAAATGCATTGGTGCCCCTTGTATTGCAACATGGTTTAACCATGCGCAAATTTGCTTTGCTCATACTGTGACTCTAAATGAATTCCACAGATGTATAAAATCAGGTCATGCAATAGGCTTGTAATACTTTTTTGTAATATTGAGGGAATGACAACCAGTTTTAAGATGCGACAGCTTGATTTTTCATTTACGAATTCTTGACTTCTTTTCTTTATATCCACCAGTTTTGTACTTTTACATTATTCAGAATCTATAGGAAGGATATTAGTTTAGAGTGATGCAAAAATTGTCAAGAGAAGACAGTAATTCAGAATGATGATGTTGTTTGTTTCAAAAACTCTGAAGGATAACAACAATTATTTCTAGAGAGATACTGTTGTTTCTTCAGAGAGGAAATTAAATGAAAGTGACTTGCCAAGGTGAAATAGCTTAAAGTTTCACAAAATGAACAAATATTAACACTAGCAGATCATCCAACAGCATATTGAGATTCATAAACTGTTCCTTGTCACATCTCCATTGAATAGAAATTTCATACGTTTTTATTGAATTCAGTAAAATGTTTTACTTTACAACAGTACTGTTTTTTAAACTTAACCTTGGTCGATTGATTTTCTTTGTTGCATCTTGTCAATTAGAGTAAGTGTAGTGATATGTGAGAATTTTTTTAATGTATAGTCATAGTGCATGAAACTGTCACTTACATGAATATAGGAATAACCAGCTTTGGCTCTGAGTGAATTGAGTTACTAAAATCTCTACAAACTAAACTGTAGGTGGAACTAGCTTACTGCACATACAAATTGGTTAGCTGAGCTGATTGTCGCCAGTAAGGTGTGCTGAGAGTTGGGGACCCAAAGTTTTCCTTATGGTAGAGTGATCCACCTGAGTGGCTCTGGAGTGCTAGAAACCAGTTTTGTTAGCCAAGATCAGCAACAAACAGTGTAACACTCTGCGACTCATGTTGAGCAGCATGTGTATGCAATTTATGCCTGTGGACAATAATTTAACATATATGACATATTTAATGGTGATGTTACCAAACCTATAGTATCATGTTTAATGGCATTTATGCTAGCTACAATATAAGATTTAGGAATGGTAATTTCTAGAAGTGTGCAATGACTACATAAACCACAATAGTATACAGTATGTTGTAAAAGAATTAGGAGAATATACCATTAGCATGTCAATTCAATACATACAAGAATTGTATTAACAGATGTAGTCATGCTCATCTTTGCTGCGATGCAGAATGTTGCAACACGGCTTGCTGCAAGGTGTGCCAGGCTGTGACTGTTCGCATTTCCTAAAGGAATTAATGAAGTGATCGCAAGCTGAACGATCGCCGGCTGCGAATAGTCGCAGCCTGGCATGCCTTGCAGCATGCTGTGATGCAATTTGCCGCATCATAGTAAGATGAGCATGGTTACATTTGTAAATGGGGGGTATTCAATTGTTTGAAAAGCCAGTATCTAATAGAGAGGAAAAAAACAGACACCCAACCGACTTTTCATACAATTGAATACCACCCTAAGAATCCTTGCAAGTGTAGTAAAGCCATAGCTGCCTAGTATTCTGTAATGACCAGCAGACTTCTGAATCCTGACCAGCCTCCCACATCCCACCGATGTCACAGTAAAGTGGGCAGTCTGGGGTCACTGTGATGTGATTTGCGGTGCCACAGCTATTAGTGCAAATTAACACCAGTAGCAAAATGGTTCATTAATTGGTCAACTCCCTTTCCAGTAAGGGCTTGGCTTATACTGTACCAACCTGCCTGGGGTCAGGCATATAACCAGTTTGGTTGGAATACAATTTCAGTGCTACGAAGAAAATGTGACAGCCCTGATGATAGGTGTTATTGGGCAGGCTCTTACCTCTCCAAAAATCCTCCCCCTTTTCCCTGTTGCCACTCCCCCACTTAATTATGCCTTTAACCATTTTCCCCAAAACATTTGATAGTTGTATTTGTGTGCAATTGTAATGTATGTGATAGGTGCATTGGCATGTGATTTCCCTTAGTCAGCTCTGGGTCTGGCCACCCTTTCTATACCACCATAGTCAGAATTTTTGCCATAAATAAAGACAATATTTCTACCTTACCCTCCATTATGTAGATGGTCCATTCTTGGGGGAGAAAAAGAAATCAGAGATACATACATTCAAATGGGCTCATCAGTGCTATTTCCCTACATTGATTATAAGACACAATGATCCCTATGGATACATGCATTTTAAATAAGGTTTCACGTGGCCACTTACAGTATATAGAACCTATTGTAAAACACAATACACAAACAAATCCTGAAAAATACCAGTGTCTTTTCTTCAACAAGCAGATCTTACTAACTTTGGCGCTTATTTACATTTGGATGTAAGTAATTTTTATGACACGCCTCTCAGATGTAGCAGCACACGTTTCACAATCACCCTGAAATGCTTTTTCAAAAGTAGGCAAGTATGAGTTAACAATTATTAAAGATTATATGGTGTAGATGTTAGAAGCCATTAAGCATTTAATGGCCTAACTTCTGAGCATTTTGCTGATGTTGGCACCAGATTGGCTCTCTGCTGTGTATATTGATTAGCTTAAAGACAGGAACTTTGTAGTAGACAAAGAAAAGACTTTCCACATACTGTAAGTAACAGCATTCTTTCTACTGTATCTGTGTATACACTTGGAAACATTACTAGATTCAGGGGTGTTTTAAGAGAGGAGAGGGCCCACATGTAGGCTCCATGCAGGCCCCTCCTCTCTGACACAGAGTAGACACTGGCTATATACCAGAGTCTATTGAGCATGCGCAGGTCTCCTGAAACATGTCACCTGCACCTTTTCCCAGGGACATCTCTATTGTGCATGCGCAAATCACTGGGAAAATGGCCACTCCGGCCATTTTCACAGTGATGTGTGTCTGCAGCACTGGCCACTGCCATGGGACTTCAGAAGCATAACTATATTAATGTGGCTGCATGGTGTGTGGTTGTGGGAACCCCTAAACCCAGGGGCCTGTATGCACGCACACCTTGCAGTCAGGGCCGGTTCCGGGGCTTCTGGCACCCCGGGCGGCATTAGGGGGCGTGGCTTCATACATGGGGCGTGGTCAGTTATGCCCCCTGTACTGTTGTAGGATGTGCGGTGCGCGATGACGTCATCGTGCACTGCACAGCAAAGGTACTCTCGCGTCTAGTTCCCTTCGTGGAGAGGACCTTTGCTGTGCAGTGCGCGATGACATCAACGCGCACCGCACATCATTACAGTGAAGTTCCTCTCCAGGAGGGGAAACTAGACGCGTAGCGTCTAGTTTCCCTTCACAGTGGGCAGCCCACGAAGGGAAAGTAGACTCATAGCGTCTAGTTTCCCTTCACAGCGGACAGCGGGCCGCGGCAGCGGGGGGCACCACAGCAGCAGCGGATCTTGCCATGGTGCGGCGCCCTCCGGAAGGCGCCGGTGCCCTCCGGAAGGCGGCGCCCCGGGCAAAAGTCCTGCTTGCCCGTGGCAAGATCCGCTACTGCTTGCAGTCATAATAGATATGCCTATGACTAGATGTTATCATTTGAAATCTTGCATTTAATGTACAATGATAAATATAAACACTTTGCATGGCTTATTTTTAACCCAATGTTGTGTGTAACTTTTTTATACAAGTAAATATTTAAAAAAGGATTTTTTTTTTTAAACAGTACTTAGCTCAAACTCAGTAGCAAAACAATCTTATGAGCAATTTAAAATATGTATCTGGAATGATATTGGCTAAACTTTTTGAATTTTCCTGTTCATTTAATAAGCCTAGAACAGCCACACACCAGACAGGTCTCATTACAGGCACCAGCAGGTAAGGACAACATACTCATAAGGTTTGTTCAGCTTCAGGATAAATCAATTGGAAAAGGTGCCATTTAATATTTCCAAGATCTGCAAGAATTGCCATGACTGCTTTTGGCTATTTTGTTCCTGTTGCACATTCACAGCGCTGTGATCATATACATATAATGCGAGGCTTGTTCTGTGCCAGACTGTTTAGAGAAAATGATTAAACAGTCCAAGAGAATGTGAAATTTGCTTAGGTATTAATGGGTTGATTGCTGAGTTAAAGCCCTGCATATTTTTTCCCTAGAATTTGATTGATTAGTGCCCCTGGTCTTCACACTTGAAGCTTGCATTTGACTTGAAAATTCTGCCAAGTCTTTTACTCTGAAATTTATCTTAATTAGATCTGAAAGACCTGTCACAGCAGAACAGTCGCACCGATTAAAATGAAAAACAGGAGAAATTACTGATCAAATTAATCATAATGTCGGGTTACAGCTGTAGGTCTGATGTAATTTGCCACTCCAGTGAGTTACATCAGCGCAGGCAGAGAAGAGGGAGCTGGATTCTGGTTGATCTGTAACACGAGCCAGCTTTGGGCAGCTCATCAGCAAGCTTATTCCATCCTTTCTTTTGGCTTCTTTCCAATGGCCAGGAATTGCTGGTACTACACACATTCATTACTAAGCAGGTGCCACAGCTTTCCTGCAGCTGTAGTGTAACTGTCAGTGTGTATCCATATGTTATGTCTGCATAAACATTTAAAGAAGATGCTAATGCATTATATTTTACATAGTGGAGGATATAGCTAGTAGGCTACCTGCTATATGTAATGAATAATGAAGGGAGCTGAAAAAGAAGCTTTATTTAGACTTTATGCTTCATTTTCATAAACAAAAAAAGGGACCGTTTGGTATCTACCTAAGGTCCAGATTTATCAAGCCTTGGAGAGTGATAAATTGCATGGTGATAAATTACGAACCAATCAGCTCTTAACTGTCATTTTTCAAACACAGCCTGTGACATAGCAGTTAGCAGCTGATTTGCTGGTACTTTATCACCATGCAATTTATCACTCTCCAAGGCTTGATAAATCTGGGCCTTATTAATCTTTTATAAAAGAAGGAGTTATAATATGGATTCAATGTATTTATTGATTGTATCTGATTGTCGCATGGGAGTCCATCTGCAGCTGAAAACAGGGATAACAAAAGAGGGCAGGGAACGTTGGCCAGAGTGCAATTATTATTATTATTATTATTATTATTATTATTATTATTATCATCATTATCAGTAATAGTAGTACTGTAGTAGTTGTAGTAGTAGTAGCTGCAGCAGTAGTACTAGTTGTAGTACAGAATGTACCACTTTTACAAAGCGAAATCTCCCCCTTCCCCTAGTAGATGCTTGATTTCTCATTAATGAGCTTAATGTTAAATGCCACAAATAACCTAAGAAATTGCGCAGTTTCCTACGGGTGTACTACGATACACAGGCGCTCGGGATCCCGGCACCCAGGATACCGCCGGGATCCTGACCGCCAGAATGCCGGCAGCGGGGCAAGCGCACACTGTGGACTCGAGGGCCTGGCAAGCGCATGCTGTGGGCTTGCCCTGCTGCGGGCACAGTGGCGCAGTACACGCACCACGCTATTTATTCTCCCTTCAGGGATCCCGGCGGTCAGGATCCCGGCGCCGGTATGCAGAGTGCCGGGATCCCGACAGCCGGGATATTGAGTGCCTCCCGTTTCCTACAACCTCTAATCTTTTTTTCTGTGAATAAATATAATGATTACAATGTAACCACTAGATCTCATATAGATAAATGCCCTACACACTTGCCGATATGAAATATGTATCGCTCAGTGTGTATGCACCAACGATGAACGATGCGCGGCCCCACTGCCATCCATCGTTGGTTCTCCGTTGCTTTGCAATGCAAGTTAATTTGGATGATGATCGATCATCATTCAGATCGATCATTGTCAAAATTTAATGCATCAGCAAGTGTGTAGGGTGCTTAAGTTAATTTGTTTTCCCATGCGCTGTCCATGAAGTAAATTGTAGGTTCCCAAGGTTGTTGACAATGGGCCTAATTCAAGATTGATTGCAAAAGCAAAATCTTCCTCTAGTGGGCAAAACCATGTGCACTGCAGGTGGGGCAGATATAACATGTGCAGAAAGAGTTAGATTTGGGAGGGGGGTGTTCAAACTTAAAAGTAAATTGCAGTGTAAAAATAAAGCAGCCAGTAACCCACCCAAATCTAAAGGTGGATACACATGGTGAGATTTATCCTTGCGATTTTGACTATATAGTCAAAATTAGAAAAAAATAAAGGTGGAAATCCACCCCAACTCCCAACGCAAATAAAATTATTATACTTCAAATAATCAGATGAACATCAGCTGCACATAATATGGGCTTAGCAAAGTCCCAGAAAAACAACTAACGCATAAAATAATTATTGCGCTTGATGTACTGATATGTAATTGATTATGTAAAATTTGTAATAGTGTATATTAGTGTTTGCTTTCACTCAATAATTACATGAAAAAACTTGCTTCCAATACTAACAGTTTTTTACTATATTTCAATTAAAAATATAATAACACACTTTCCATCAAAAATTAATCACATACTTAGTATAAAAATTACATAGAGGCCCTCATTCCGAGTTGATTGCTCGCTAGCTGCTTTTAGCAGCAGTGCAAACGCTAAGCCGCCGCCCTCTGGGAGTGTATCTTAGCTTAGCAGAAGTGCGAACAAAAGATTAGCAGAACTGCACAGGAAAAATGTCATGCCGTTTCTGAGTAGCTCCAGACCTACTCCTATCTTGCGATGACTGCAGTCTGTTTAGTTCCTGGTTTGACGTCACAAACACGCCCTGCGTTCGGCCAGCCACTCCCCCGTTTCTCCAGCCACTCCTGCGTTTTTGCCTGGCACGCTTGTGTTTTTTAGCACACTCCCTGAAAACGCCAAGTTGCAGCCCAGAAACACCCACTTCCTGTCAATCATACTACGAACACTCGAGCGACTGAAAAACGTTGCTCGAGTTTGGGTAAAACTACAAAGTTTTGTGTGAAAGTACTTAGCGCATGCGCGCTGCATACCATGCGCATGCGCAGAATTGCCATTTTTTCACTTTATCGCTGTGCTGCAAAAAACGGCAGCGAGCGAACAACTCGGAATGAGGGCCGTAAACAATAAAAGTCAGATGATGTGATATTATACTACACTGATTAGTAAACACTGAGGTCTCTTTGCACTGTTTAGTTATGGCAACAATGTATTCCTTATAATAATGAGCAGACACATCCAGTCTGCTTTAAATAGCGGTATTACTGCAACTTTGTTTCCAATTGCTTAGAAAAATACTTCATTAGTATAGCAGTAGTATATTCCCGTAATAGAGTTATATGTCTCTCCGATCCAGCTACTGGCGTGCAGGTGATAAGGCTATGTCATAATTACCCGATCCACTGGTTAGTGACAAGTTGAATCCAATTACTTTCAATTAGTAAGTTATTGGAGATATGAAACCTTAAAGTATATGGTGGTGGATGGGCAAAAGCAGTTCTGGATTAACAATGGGGCAGCTACATACCCTCCATGAAACTTGTCCTACAGGATCCACTGACATTGTTCACATGAACATTTTTTTTCCTGTCGCCACTAGCTGAAGTCCACCATGGGTGGCCTGAAGTTCTGCCCACGCACCCAACCACATACAACCACTCATCAGGAGCAGGAGTATGATTAAAATTGTTTGATTGAAATGGCTTTTGAGCCGACCATTGTGATGTACTCTTCACAATAAATGTAGAAATGTAATACTTCTGTTCAATTGGACTATGTGTGCTGATCCTATCCTATCTAAGAAATTCAGATAGGTGAGTGACTTGTTTTTTTTTATGGATCTTGCAAAAAAGTTGTTAAAATCATATAGCAAATATTTATAATTAAGAGAGTGCTGCCTCCATACCTGTATGTATATATATGTAATCCAGTAATGCAATGTGTATACTACAAGACACTATAAGACACTTGTGCCAGTTTCCTGGTGATTCCCAAAACTGTGCATCCACAAAATGGTGGAAAAATGTCCACTGCGCCATTGACCTTGTGCTTCACAGGGTTGCTGCAGTAGACACCGGATGATGGAGAGGTAAGTACTGAAAAAATGGGTGCAGCATGTGCAGTGTTGGCCCCCTGGACTCAAAGGGCTCGTGTGCACAGCACACGCTGCACCCATTATAGATACGCCAGTGACTACAGTGCATAGTTCCAACACTGGCTTTATGCTTGGACCTTGGAGTGCTGTTCTTATTAACAATCTCTTTCTATTCCCTATCTCTCTCTTTCACTTTCTCTTTGGCTCACACTCTCTCATGCACTCTTGCTCTGTTGCGCTTCTTTATAAGATGACAGAAAGGTGTAGATCTAACTGGTGTCAGGTTATGTCCTTATTACATGAAGATTAGCTGGAGACTTGCCTTATTTAATAACAAATATATGGTATGCTTTCATAATATTGCTACCAGAATGTTGACTGATATAATTTTGATTGATAGCCAAAATGTCCACATGGTGAATATTGGGAATAGGGTTACCAGTGCATGAAGTTGAAGGTAGGCACTAGTGATGTTCTCCATGGAGCTAGCCACACCCCATCTTACAGTTCACCCCTTCCCCCTGGCAGACCACATGTTGACCTTTATCTGGCACTTGGCAAAATGAAACATTAGTAGTATCCAATTCCATACTACTACAATTTTGATGCTATAAAGTGGGCAGATTGAAAGAGTCTGGTTTCCGCAAGGGAACAGTGAATACTGTATGTTTTAATAGTGCTATCATCAATATCATCATCATTCTAATTGATTTTCATCCACACTGGTATGTTTTGTTATCCCATCTCAATGTTCTGTTTTTGTTTTGGTAGCTCAAATTCATGTTAAATATCTACTATATACAGGTTGAGTATCCCATATCCAAAATGCTTGGGACCAAAAGTATTTTGGATATTGGATTGTTCTGTATTTTGGAATAATTGCGTACCATAATGAGATATCATGGAGATGGGACCCAAGTCTAAGCACAGAATGCATTTATGTTACATATACACCTTATACACACAGCCTGAAGGTCATTTTAGCCAATACTTTTAATAACTTTGTGCATTAAACAAAGTGTATGTACATACACACAATTCATTTATGTTTCATATACACCTTATACACATAGCCTGAAGGTCATTTAACCCCTTCAGGGGCAAGTTTTTAATTTAAAAACACACCCTGGGGTTTGTGTTTTTAAATTAAAGTGGGAGAGGGGGGAAGGTGCAGGGGGTGTGACTGATGGGGCAGGGCGAGTTAATCACGCTGTCATCGCTGGCAAGCCCAATTGATTTCCAGGAATGCCACTGAAGGGGTTAATACAATATTTTTAATAACTTTGTGTATTAAACAAAGTTTGTGTACATTGAGCCATCAGAAAACAAAGGTTTCACTATCTCAGTCTCACTCAAAAAATTCCGTATTTCAGAATGTTCATTATTTATGGAATATTTGGATATTGGATACACAACCTGTACTGTACTATATAACATAGTGCAAAAGCAGTGACTGAAGCCATATCCTCTTTAAAGATATCATGCATTCCAAATCAAAATCCAACGTGTGGTTATTATAACTGGACAGGACAAAACAGTTTACAGCAATAGCCTCTCGGCAAAGTGGTTAAATCTATAAACACTTAAAAGAATCTGCTTTCAAATCAGCAGGCTGCTACAGTATATGGGCCAATAGGAACAAATGGATCTGAACATTTGGATGAAGCTTCTTCCTGGTTTTTTTTATCATGTGCACTGATTTTTCCAGAACAGTCGCCATCCAAAAACTTTGACTCAAAATACTTATGTTTCCATATTTAATTTCCTGATGAACAGGGCAAAGTGGAAATAGTTGTCTGTAACTGTCTTACCTTATTTGTGTCATAGGGGAAGTATGGAGTGGATAGAGCTAATTGCAGGTCACATAGGTGTTCCATTTTTATAATGCCAGGGATCAATGAACCGACTAATATAATTGTGGATTGTGGGAGGAAACCAGATCACCTGTTGGAACACACACAAACATTGGGGAGAACATACATAGTACATACATAGTACACTTGTCAGAATCAAACACCAACACTGTGAACTAACCTTGCCACCCATGACCAGTGATATTTCTGATATAAAACGTTGATACAAGATATATAGGGGGAATTAATTTAGCAGTTGAAATTTGCCACAGGTGAAAAGGGGTGGTAGCCTTGTGCTTTAATGCTTGGGCTATTTAATTACAGCCCCTTTTCCTTGACTGGTAAATTACTCTGTTAACTCGCGTTAACCCATAAAATCTGGGATAAGATACCAGACCTGTGGGTTAACACGATCGTGGCACCTACAAACGGGCCATTTAATGCTATTTTATTTTTATTTTTTAGCCTGCTCTGGCTCGAAAATAATAATTTGGCAACTGCGTCCTGACACAGGCTCTAATTGAATAGCTACGCTGCTTCATTTATTCCACAGTAAATTACAGTAGCTAATTAAATTACCCCATAATATGTATCATCTATTCTCTGGACAAGTCTTGAAATGCTTTTTTATGAACTAGTTATAAGAATGATAAATTATACCATTGAGTATAATTATACCATTGAGTACCATCAGAAAAAAAGCATTTCCAATGAACATGCATTCCTTTTTATTAATGCCGGCTAAGTATATTGGACCAACTGTAAAAGACAGTTGAAGTGGCATAGGTGATTAGTATAACTGATTATAGTTTGTATGGGGAGAAAGTCACAGGGGGAAAACTAACAAGTATGTATATTTTGAATTACTGCATGTCATGGTTTCTGTTCAGTCTCTAATCCCCAGTACACTGGTACTGGATGCACTATGAGTAGATCCACTTTTAATAGGCACTTAGCCAAGTGACCTCAATGAATCACTACACTGTGTTAAAATGTTAGAATGATTTAATAACATGGGAAAATGATGACAATAACTGACCTAGACACAATAACCCCATGCGGCCTTCCTAAGTGCACATCATATAGCCTAGATTTACTTTGGGTAGCTTTGTTGGCCTCTCAGGCAGTGAAAGGGTTGAAAAAAATATGAGCTCAAGTACATAAAACTAAGAGAAAGGATCCTGGCAGATACATCTAGCAGAAGATCAATAGTAAAGCAGTTTTTTCATGATTTATTTTCTCTCATCCTTAGCTGTAATTTCTTGACTTTATAAAACAAATTGCCCATTCAGGAAAAGCACAATCTTCTTCCACAGTTCTTTTTTTATCTGAATTATGAGTTATCTGGCATAATTGGACCAATCCATCAACTTTTAGGTACTATGAAAACTTCCTAGGTCATCACAAAGGGGCATATATGGGGTTTGACACCTGACAAAAGGAAATGTTCATGGGAAGAAAAAAATAATAATTGTGGATATTACTGGTCCATTGTGCACATGTCCCCAGACCGTTTCAGAAAGTTTCATTTTATTGTTGCATCTAACTCTGAATTAGGCCTCTGTTCACAATATAAGTTCAGAGAAATGCAAATTTCTGTTCAATGGAGTGACGGATCAAGAGCGAAATGCAAGGTTGCCAGAACTTTGCAAAATGGCCTATTCCACTGTGAAATTCCATCTTTGCAGCATTGCTGCAATATTATATAAAAATATACTGCAATATTGCATAGCTCTAGTAAAAACCTTAAAAACAGTTATTATACAGTATATGAAACAAATGTATGTGTGTGTGGAATAAAACTGTGGTGGCATACAAATGCTGTGACCATAGAAATGATCAATCTTAATTGTGAAAGTTAACTCATTAAAAAATAACAAAAGGTCCAATCCTACAAACTCTTAAAAATTTCCACTGGTTGCTATTATGGAAAATATTGTATGCAGTTATCCCTATGGTATACTTCCCGTCAGGGTCGGACTGGCCCACAGGGGTACCAGGGAAACCACCGGTAGGCCTCACTGCCTGAGGGCCTACTCCTTCCTCTAGGGATAAGGTTCCATACTGTGCACTTGTATTTATATATGGTAGATATGTTGCATTACACTGCACTAAACTATTGTGTATTTCTGTGGAGGCTGGCCACACCCCCTTTGTAGGCTGGCCACACCCCTAAGTATGGGCCTCTATTACTGCATTTCCCCGGTGGACCCTTCATGCGCCAGTCCAACACTGCTTCCCGCTATGGCTCTTATGTACATGACAAAATTAGCCATGCCACTGATTCCTCAAGATATATCTCCAGTCCAGTAGGCCACATATATTTCCCCAAAGGCATTTGGGCTGTCCAGCAAAAATCACAACTGGCCCAACTTTCTTTGAAGAGGGAACGCCTCTTAAATTTTTTTAATAATTACTATTAAATGTATACTTCTGCAGCGATTATAGTATATTGCAGATACTGCTACCTCAACAATACATATCATACTGTATATTGCTATTTTTAACATTTGTAAAATAAAATATTTAGCTAATGTGATTCATATTTTTTTTATACCAGTATATATAAATCATTCATATAACGATATTTCTGTTTTCCTCATCTTTCCAGTGTTTGAAAGTTTACCTATTGTTTTGTGTTCAATCAGTTTTCTATCGTAAACTATTTCTATGAGTTAATTCAGATTACAGCCTCCAGCCATCTGTGACCTCTCTCTCACCCTTACTTCTTCTGTTTGAAATTATACACTTGTCCAGATAGACTACTAATAGTGAAAGAAAGAGCGTTCTTGTCAGTGTGCAGCAGTGAACTGTTGAAGGTCACCATGTGGGCTATCTGCACACTGAGATCTGCGGTCATGACTTTTATTTACACTCTTATTCATTAATGAAATCTTGAACCCTAGAAAACTTAGTGAACTTTTTTGTGTTATACCAAACAGCCAAAATCTGATGCATTCTGAACTTCAGCATACATTACTTATTTTATTACTACAGTATATAGAAACATACTCAGCTAGCACATAAACTGTTACCACCTTACTGCCGACATTGGGGGTCATTCCGAGTTGATCACACGTAGCAACTTTTTGCTGCCCGTGCGATCAACTCGACGCCGCCTATGGGGGAGGGCTTTTTTGCACAGCAAGGCTGCGGACGCTTGTGCAGCCCTGCTATGCAAAAAAAGTTTTGTGTAGAACTAGACCAGGGTAACAGTTACTTACCCTGTGTGATCGATCCAGCGAAGCAGGTCCCGGAATTGATGTCAGACATCCGCTCTCCAAACGCCTGGACACGCCTGTGTTGTACTCACCACTCTGAGAAAACGGTGAGTTGCCGCCCCGGAACCCCTTCCTGCTGTCAATTTTCTTGCGATCGCGCCAGCGATCACTTTCTTTGTTCTTCTGGTCGTTGCCCGGTGACGGCCGTTGCTGGGCAACAACTCGCATGTGCATTGCGGCCGCCGCGCAGGCACAGACCCGACCCATTAGCACTGCTGCGACAACCAGCAGTGTGCGAATGAGTTGGAATGACCCCCATTATACAGTTGATGTACTGTATGGTGACCACTGACATAACATATGTATCTCCCATACCGTCACACAGTGTGTAGTGTAAACCCAGCTTTACTGCACGGAGATTGAGAGCTATACCACCTGCCTTAGAAACAGTTGTACAAATATAGACTTCCAGAATGTCCTTTAAACAAAAATTTAAATCTGAGAGAAATTAATATGAAAGATACATACGTTATGTTGGTGGTCAACATACAGTTCATCAACGGGTTGGGTATGTTTTCCCGGTGGTCGTAATGCTGGCAGTCACATTACTGACAGCAGCATCCCAAAAGTGATGATCCCAACACCGGATGGGATAAGTATTCTACCCCTCCCTCGTCCCCTACCCAAACCCTAACCCTCCTGGGGTGGCGGCTATGGCTAACCCATGTGGGTTGGTGGCTATGGCTAACCACCCACCTACTGCCTAACCCTAACACTTCTCCTGGGCCTTAACCCTAACCCGTACCTCAATACTCATCTTTCAGGATGTTGGCTTTCTGTGTTCTGGCACTGGTCTCCTGAGTGGTGTTGGGATTCCAGCATCAGTCACATGACCGCCATCATCCCTACCACCAGGATGCTTAATGCATCTCCTATGGGACAGATGCCACCCATACACACATCATTTAAAATAAACTTTCATTAAATAACTTCTCAAAACAATTATTCAACTGAGCAAAAGAAATTATCTAAAAATCCCATATCGCTAATCGATGCGACTGCAATAACCCCATTGGTGGCACTGCTGCGCATGCACAGGTCCCATCCTGTGCGTGCACTAGTAGTCAATGCAATCAAATTGCATTGGCTGTGAATGTCTCTGCCTGATTGACTGATGCGTTCGCGGGGCGGGTGGTGATGGAGCATTGCGGGGGTGGTGTGCTGAAAATGGGGGCGGGACAGATGTATTTTCTGGGCAGCTGTGTGACTTCACATGCAACCGCTCCAATCAAGAAAATGGACGTGCAGCCTACACTATGTGGTTTTTACTGTGATTTGTATTTCATCCTTAAAGTCCTAAGAACCTGCTGAGACCCAGGTGTCCATAAGAGATCAGAGGCAAATGCAGGATATCTGGAGGGTGGTTTCCAAATGTTTCATTTTAGAGTGATTGTCTCCAGACCATGGAGGATGCATAATTAGCATGTAACAAGCTATAGTCTGCTCCAAATAAGGTTCAGTTTATGTAATACATTACTTCAGACATATGCAGTGCCAAAGATCATGGTAAACTACTTACCAGATTCTCCATCTGGTGTGATGATTGAGCACTCAGATCTACAGGCACACATACAGCAGACTTGGTAGGAAAATCTGCAGCCAAATGGCATGTGCAGCAGCTCCACACTGTACTACATGCAGCTGTATACTGTACTGTATGTAGGTGCAGTTAGCCATGCTGTGAGGAAGGGGTGATGTGAGGCAATCTACCTTTTACCTATCAACACAATGAATGAAAAACTTTCTCTGGAATAGTTGGGTAACATCACTCATACCCCTTTCAGACTTAAAACCTGGGTCCAACCTGCGTTATTGGTCATGGTTTCAAGCCTTGTCACAGCTACTTGAAACCGTGTTCACACACAAGGCTGGACCCAGGTTATTGCCGGAATTTGGAGATGACATCATCACCAAGTGCCAATGTTCTGGCTCTCTACTGCTTTTAGCGTAACTCTGATCATATAACCCAGGTTTGAGCCTAGTTGCAACCTGGGTAGGGGACACAGAACACACAACTCAGGTAGACCGTTTCGCATAAAGCCAGGAGTTGGGTTTTTAGCAATAGCCCGGGTCAGAGTCTCACCGTCAAAGGGGTATAATTTACCCACATACCCCATAGAGGTGTGCAGAAACATTAACAATGTTTGGGTAATCTATTCTTCTTTACTTTTTCATACTAATCAGGGCCAGTTCTAGACCTTGTGGGCGCCCATGGCGAAAGATTATTTTGGCACCCCCCCACGATAGGCAAAATAGGGTTAGTGCATGCCAAAAGTGCATGTAAAAAATAGGGGTGTGGCTTCATGGGGAAGGGGTGTGGCCACAGAACAGTACCAAATCACATTACTCCGCATAATAGTGTCCGTCAGTCACATTACACCACACAGTAGTGTCCGTCAGTTACATTACACCACACAGTAGTGTCCGTCAGTCACATTGCACTACACAGTAGTGTCCATCAGTCACATTACACCGCACAGTAGTGTCTGTCAGTCACATTACACCACACAGTAGTACCCCTTATACCATGTTAGAGCCCCTTACACACATTACACAACAAGCAGAGTCCCTTATACACATTACGCCAGGTAGCCCCTTACACATATTGCACCAGGTAGACCCTTATACACGTTACACCAGGTTGCCCCTTACACACATTGCACCAGGTAGACCCTTATACACATTGCACTAGCTAGACCCTTATACACACTGTGACAGGTATCCCCTTATACACATTGCACCAGATAGACCCTTATACACATTGCACTTATTAAGTGCCCCCTATGCAATGCCCTCATTAGTAGAGCCCCCAGTGGTAATGCTCCAGTGTAGTATTGCCTCCAGTAGTGATGCCCCCATAGTTATGCCCCCTGTAGATATGCCCCCAGTAGATATGCCCCCTGTAGTTATGCCCCATAGTTATGCCCCCTGTAGTTTGCCCCCTGTAGATATGCCCCCATAGTTATGCCCACAGTAGTTATGCCCCCTGTAGATTTGCCCCCAGTAGACGTGCCCCTGGTAGAGATGCCCCTGTAGTTATGATCCCTAGTAGCGCCACTTATGGACAGAAAAAAAAACAATAAAATACTCACCAGCCTTGCTCCCGCTTCCCGACCACTGTTGCCCTCTGTCTCTCGCTGCCCGCTCCTTGTATCTATGGGAGAGACATCATGACATCTCTCTCTAGCACCACACAGACACTAGAGGTCAATTAGGTCCTCTAGCATTTAACAATGGTGTCGGCTGCAGCAGGCGCCCACACAGCCCATGACACCTGCTGCAGCCAGAGTGCGGGGTGCGGCATATGGGGTGTGGGTGGGCAAAGGGTGTCTGCCACTGCGCCTGCAGGGCCACTGGCACCAGCCTGGCTTGCCTGTGACTAGATCTGCTCCTGATACTAATCTTGTTATGTATATTGCTTAAACAAATGAGATAAATGAAGGCGCACAAAAAAAGTTAATTTGTCAGCTGCGGTTTTGATACAAATGCTTAAAGCAATTTATTAAAGTTTAAAATGAATTAAAAATTGGCTTTAAATAACCATGCTAAAACATAAGTAACACATGTAAAACAGGGACCAGCGTGGCTATAAATAGCTCCACACAGACTTGCCGATTGCTTGTTTGAAAAGTTCCTCAGTTAAAGCTGATTAGCACGTGCATGCAACCAATGAAAGGGGGTGAAAGAAGTTGTTTCTCACACACACAGTATGAGGCACTAAAAGTTATACTTCACCCTTGCAGTGTAGTTAGGAGCGCTCCTATGTACTGCACAGTCCCGTGTATCCTCCTATGGGTGTAGTATGGTATGCCGGCGGCCGGGCTCCCGGCGAACAGCATACCGGCAGACATCAAATTAGCTGATTACAGTGCATGCCGATCAGATTTTATACGTGTCCCCAATATATCGATCTGCTACCTTGTATCAGGTAAAGTTCATAACCAGGTCTTATAGAAATTAAATTACATGTTGCTACTTTAACACAAAGCCTATAAAAATCATGTCTAGTATAAAAACTGTGTGTATGCATGGCACTAATATAATATTCTGTCACATTTGTCTAGGCACTTGAAAATTCCACCCTGGAAACTTGAGTCAGTTGCTTAATCCTAAAATTAAATCTTATTTGAAGCAATGAAAAATAATGACATGCTAATAGAAGAGAGAAACTTGTCTCAAACCTAATGTGTAGGTATTTATGCAATTAAAGACTAATCAACCATGAATGCTAGTGCCCAAACCATAAAATTAGTTGGCTGGGAATCCATATTGTAATGTAAATACCATTTGTGTTTAATTACTAAACATCTATGAAAAAGAGATTAAAAAGCAAACACTGTAGATAATAAATATGTATCAGATTGTATGTACAAACAAAAATGTGTTTTCCTAAACCTTCTCCTATATCAGTGGTATTTTTGGGGCATCAGCTGGGAACTGAGCAATATGATTTATTAATCTCAGTAATTTATCAAATTATAACTAATAAATTAATTTGTGATTGAAAGTTAATTCATAGTGTTCATAAAAATATGACATCATTCTATTGTCTTCCAAGGGGCTGATGTAGAGATGAACATACGTCAATATGTGGAGTATAATTTGTGGAGTATATTTTGCGCATAGCCATGCTGCGCATTTTCTAAAGCTCAGCAGATGTGTCGGTGATGTAAAATCATGCACATTTCAGTTGCATCTTTACGTGAAGCTGAAGGACAAGAAATAGGTTGTAACAGGTTGTCCCCATGTGGCCAAGGTTCACAAAGGGAATCTCAGGTGTCCTAAACCCAAACCAAATCTCAGGACCATCATCACTTTTATTCACTGCAGAAAATGACTCAGTCCCTATGAGAGATTTATCATTATAATATTCCAAAAGGGTGCCAAGCACTAAAGCCAATAGGTAGACAAAACAATCACTAAACCTCAAAGTTTAAGAATATTTTAGATTACTACTGGCATGAGGAACTGCTTTGGATGATGACAAAAGTCTTACCATTGAGTGGTTGTAAAGAAATCAAAGAAGAAGAATTGTCAGAAACAAATTATAATTTATCCGAAGAAACCAAAAGTGATGCTAGGGCCACATCAGTGCCAGAACCATAGGAAAAAAACCTAGAGTCTGTGCATTATCACTTATAAACACTAGTTTAACAAGCACACATACACAACTCAAATTCATAAAGTAGCAGAACAGAACGTCTGTTGAAACCCCTGAATATAAAATAAATGAGTCTTTGAATCTTGGCTCTTAGAAGCCTGCTTTTAAACTAGCTTTGGCTTAAAAAAACTACTTATCCAAGAGCAGGGTTCTTAAACCTAATGATATTGATTATATTAATGGTGATGCTCCAAGATATTGGTGCTTTTTTGAATGAATTGAAGCCACTTAAACTGTACTCTGTGCTTAAAATTGTGTACAGTATCTAAAATTCTAGCAGGGAAGTAAGGAGAGCAGTTGAAAAAACACATATCACTCAGGCTTGCCCTTTTCAAATGATACATTGATGAATTTTACAAGCAATATGTTGAAATAAAGCAAAAGGTTGGATCATGATCTTGAGATATTACTTCAAAGTTTTCAAGGACACAATCTCCAAGAAATAAAATCTGTCCACAAATATGCTGTAGAAGCCCTGGCAGATTTGAATTAGCTGGCCAAAATGGAATAACTTAATTTGTGATGGAAAGTTAATTCATAGTGTTCATAACAATATGACATCATTCTATTATCTTCCAAGGGGTGATGTAGAGAGGAAAATACATCCATTTGTGGAGTATATTTTGTGCATAGCCATGCTGCGCATTCTATAAAGCTCAGCAGATGCAAGTGTCAGTGATGTAAAATCATGCACATTTCAGTCGCATCTTTATGTGAATCTGAGGAACAAGAAATGGGCTGTAACAGATCGTCCTCATGTGGGCAAGGTTCACAAAGGGTATCTCATGTGTCCTAAACCCAAACCAAATCTCAGGACCAGCATCACTTTTATTCACTGCAGAAAATGACTCAGTCCCTATTTGGCTTCACAAATGGTACAGATGGCTTGACAAGGATTTGGGTAAAAAAAATCCACACATAAGAGTTCTTATGCCCAGGCATGACAATGGCCTTCTTTTTATCACAGGCAACAAACTGCTGCTGCTGGTGGTTGACACAACCAACATTCTCATCATCATCAACAACATCCTCATTAGCATCAGATACACATACTGTATATCCACCTCAATCTGTTGCACTTGCACAGTAGCATCCTCAATTTTTGGGTTGCTGCTCCTTCTCTTCTATAGACTGATGCATATTGACTCATAGCACTATAGTAAGTAGCAGTTGCACTACTGAATTTTTTTTCTTTTTGTAACACTGCGATTCACAGCACTATTAGTAACAATGGCATCTACTGAATGCAATTTTTTTAAAACAGTGTCTGAACCTGTCCTGGACACACACAATTGTTTTCTTTTGCAATGATGTTTTGCCTAAAACAGTGATGGCTAACCTTGACACTCCAGCTGTTGTTGAACTACATATCCCAGCATGCCCTACTACAGTTTTGTTATTTGGCCATGCTAAAACTGATGCAGGGCATGCTGGGATGTGTAGTTCAACAACAGCTGGAGTGTCAAGGTTAGCAATCACTGGCCTAACACTAACACAGTCATAGCGGTGCAGCCCACAGCCCTTCACTGATAGCACAGAAACAGTAGCCCACAGCCCTTAATCTTACTGTGTTAGGCGCCGAGGGTCCGCCCGTCAGTGCGGCCCGGCGCCTAGCAACTAGGGACGCCGCAGGCAGACAGCCGCCGGCTCCCTAGCAACGCTAGACGCCGGGCGCACGGAGCCGCTCAGACCCTAGCAACGGGCACGCCACGCTCGGACCGCGTTCCCCGTTGCTGGGTCTTAATTAATCAGTTCAATTGTATCCTGGCCGTACAGCATGCACCTGCACGGCATGATTATGTGATTACCCTGTCTGTATCTTGATTGGAGGGCTCCCAAATTTAAGCACTCTCAGGACTTCTCACAGACGCCGGTGATAGCTTCCTGTTTGCTGTGTCAGTTACAGAGAGTTTCCAGTTCTGCTCAATCCGGTTGTTCCTGTCCTCAGTGGTCCTGTACTCGGAAGTTGTCATCTATTCCTGGAGTCCGACCGAGCACCTTTAACATCCTGTGGTGTTCGTGAGTCGCGGCGTAGCCGTGTGTTGCGGCTTGACCGCTTACTGTTTATTATTTAGTTTCATTGTGTTCCGGAGCTTTTGCGGAGGATTCCGCTCCCACAAATCCACTCTGGTATCCAGCGGTGCTGGATAGGAGTAACGGATCAGTGGATCTTTGGTTGTCCTTTTCCCTGGCGGTTTGTCCGCACATACTTTTGGTTTAAGTTAGTTAGCTTGTAGCCCCTGGCCTGGTTGCTTAGTCAGAGGGCCCCTTGTTATCACCCTGTCTCGGATTTCCCTTTGTCTCCCATTAAGACCTGAGGGGGCATCGAAGTTGGGCAGACATAATCCGCCCTTCAAACACGGCTGCCATGGGCTCAAGCAACCATAGTCTCGCAGGGGATTTCTGATAACACGGGCGAGACAACGGAGTTAGGGCGCCAGGGGTTACTAGGCTTTCCTGCTCCCGTAACCAGCATATCTTTCCAGTACTCAGACCTCTGCCATAAGATCTCCTCTGGTCTGGAGTACGGGAATCATAACATTATCACCGGCCAGACTAAAATTTAAAATTAAACAGGATTTAATTTTTTCCCTTATTCAGTTGGAAGATTTGTCGGCCTCATGAATCCCACCGGTGTTGGGCCAAATCCTGGCCAGCTTCTAGTTAGCCAGATTCAAGAACTTACTCAGATGGTTCAGGATCTGTCCCTTCGGGTGAGGTCACAGGAAGATCTGTTACGGACTTCCCCGAGGGTCATTCCTGAACCAAAAATGCATTTGCCTGACCGTTTTTCTGGGGATAGAAAGCAGTTTTTTAATTTTAAAGAGTCTTGTAAACTTTATTTTCGTTTAAGACCAGTCTCTTCAGGTACGGAATCTCAGCGGGTTGGAATTATTATTTCTTTACTTCAGGGGGATCCTCAGACCTGGGCTTTTGGTTTAAGAACAGACGATCCGGCTTTATTGTCTGTAGACGCCTTTCTGGGGTCTTTAGGGCTATTGTATGACGACCCTGATAGAGAGGCATCCGCCGAGAGTCAGTTGCGTGCTCTCAGACAGGGTAGGAATCCCGCAGAGATTTATTGTACGGAGTTTCGCCGTTGGTCGAACGACTGTGGATGGAATGACCCAGCCCTGCGCAGTCAGTTTCGCCTCGGCTTATCCGAGTCTATAAAAGACAGTCTCCTTCAGTATCCCGCTCCTGAGACTCTCGATAAACTCATGGAGCTCTCTATTAAGATTGATCGTCGTCTCAGAGAGCGGAGGGCTGAAAAAGGAGCATCTGTCGGGTCTACTCCTTGTGTTTTTTCCATTCCTGTGGACATAGAGGAGCCCATGCAGATAGGCCTCTCCAAACTGTCTCCTGAAGAAAGAACCAGAAGGCAAAATTCTGGTCTTTGTTTATACTGTGGAGGTAAGGGACATTTTGCCCGTAGTTGTCCGAACAAGTCGGGAAACGCCTCGACCAAGTGATTTGTGAGGGGGTTCACTTTGGTCTGCAGCTTATCTCCTCAAATAATTCACTGTTAGTCCCAGCTAAAGTTTCCTTTGGCAGCCTCTGTTCCTCGGTCTCGGCTTTTGTGGACAGTGGAGCTGCAGGGAACTTTATGGATTTAACATGGGCCAAGGCCTTAGGTATTCCTCAGTTAGCCTTGGGTAGGTGTATCACCATGCATGGTTTAGATGGGAGTCCCTTGTCCAATGGGGTTATTTCTCTCTGTACACCTCCTGTTCTACTTTCGGTAGGAGCTCTGCATTCTGAAAAAATTGTGTTTTTCCTTACCCATTGCCCAGCAGTTCCAGTGGTTCTGGGTCACCCTTGGCTGGCCTTTCATAATCCCATCATTGATTGGCAGTCGGGGGAGATCTCACAATGGGGTACCATCTGTAATAAGGAATGTATTACGTTTCCCATCAGAATAGCTGCTGTCATTCCCGCACCCATTCCTGTGGAATACCAGGATTTTGTTGATGTATTTTCCAAGGGCAATGCGGACATTCTGCCTCCCCATAGGCCTTATGATTGTGCTATTGAGCTAATTCCTGGTGCCACTTTGCCTAAGGGAAGGTTATATGCATTGTCCGGACCTGAAACTGTGGCCATGAATGAGTATGTTAAAGAAAGCCTAGGGAAAGGATTTATCAGGCCATCTAAATCCCCTTTAAGTGCAGGCTTCTTCTTCGTGGAGAAGAAGGATGGATCACTCAGACCTTGCATTGACTTTAGAGCCTTGAATAAGATCTCAGTAAAAAATACTTACCCTTTGCCGCTGATTTCTGTCATCTTTGATCAGCTACGTTCGGCTGTGATTTTTTCTAAGATTGACCTGAGAGGAGCATATAACCTCATCCGGATCAAGTCAGGGGATGAGTGGAAAACGGCATTCAGTACTCAGTCGGGTCACTATGAGTATCTGGTTATGCCATTCGGCCTGTCTAACGCTCCGGCAGTTTTCCAGGATCTCATTAACGATGTGCTCCGTGAATTTCTTGGAAGATTCGTTGTAGTCTACTTAGACGATATTTTGATATATTCTGACTCTATAGAACAACATGTTACCCAGGTGCGTCAGGTTCTAAAGAAATTACGTGAAAATCACCTATATGCCAAGCTGGAGAAGTGTGAATTTCATGTCACGGAGGTATCCTTTTTAGGGTACATCATTTCCCCTCGGGGATTCTGTATGGAACCAAAGAAGCTCCAAGCCATCCTTAGTTGGGCGCAACCCACCAACTTAAAAGCAATTCAGTGCTTTTTAGGGTTTGCGAATTACTATAGAAGATTTATTCACTCTTTCTCCGACCTAGTTGCTCCCATTGTGGCACTGACTAAGAAGGGAGCAGATCCTACCAACTGGTCACGTGAAGCGGAGTTATCTTTACAGGCCTTGAAACAAGCCTTTGTCTCAGCCCCAGTCCTCAGACATCCCAACCCAGAATTGCCTTTCATTGTTGAGGTTGATGCCTCGGAGGTTGGAGTAGGGGCTATCCTATCTCAGAAGGATCCGGATTCTCTAGAATTACATCCTTGTGCCTTTATGTCCAGGAAATTCTCATCTGCTGAATCCAACTACGATGTTGGTAACCGGGAATTACTGGCTATTAAATGGGCTTTCGAGGAGTGGAGGCATTGGCTTGAAGGAGCCACTCATACCATTTCAGTTTTGACTGATCACAAAAATCTTCAATACATTGAATCAGCTAAACGGCTGAATGCCCGGCAAGCTCGTTGGGCTTTATTTTTTACTCGTTTCAAGTTCATTATCACCTTCAGGCCAGGTTCCAAGAATACCAAGGCAGATGCCCTGTCACGCAGTTTTCTTCCAGTTCAAGACAACAGTCCTGTTACTCCCATACTTCCGTCTTCAGTCATTCGGGCAGGCCTCACACAAGATTTATTTACCCAGTTAAAGCAGCTTCAACATCAAGCTCCTGGAAATACTCCTGCTGGTCGTCTTTATGTCCCCGAGTTTTTGAGAGCAACTGTTTTGACGGAGTTTCATGATAGCAAAGTTGCCGGGCATCCGGGGATCGCCAAAACTTTTGAATTAGTTTCCCGCTCGGTATGGTGGCCTGGTCTTTCCAAAGACATTAAGGAGTTTGTTTTTTCTTGTCAGGTCTGTGCACAGCATAAGGTTCCCCGTTCCTTGCCTATCGGTCAACTTATGCCCTTGAATGTTCCTCTTAGGCCATGGTCTCATATTTCCATGGATTTTGTGGTGGACCTCCCTCTGTCAGCCGGATGCCGAGTCATATGGGTGGTAGTGGACCGTTTTAGCAAAATGGCCCATTTCATTGCTCTTCCCCGATTGCCATCTGCCCAGGGATTGGCAGTCTTGTTCCTCCGCCATGTTTTCAGACTCCATGGGTTACCCACTGATATTGTCTCTGATCGGGGTCCACAATTCATTGCACAATTTTGGAAGTCTTTGTGTGCCTCATTAAAGATGAAATTATCTTTAACGTCTGGCTACCATCCCCAATCCAACGGGCAGACTGAGCGAGTTAATCAATCATTAAAACAATATTTGCGTTTGTACTCGGCCAAACTCCAAAATGACTGGTCTGAGTTTCTTCCGTTGGCGGAGTTTGCTTACAACAATGCCTGTCATTCCTCCACCAATGTGTCTCCATTTTTTACAGTTTTTGGTTTTCACCCCAGAGCTAATTCCTTTTTTCAACATTCCTCTGTCTCCTCTCTGACCTTGACCTCTCATCTCAAACTCATTTGGAGAAAAGTGCACCTGGCTCTCAGAAAAGCGGCATTTCGGGAGAAAAATTTTTCTGACAGGCTCCGGCGGCCGTGCACTTTTAAAGTAGGAGATAGGGTATGGTTGTCGACTCGCAACATTAAACTTCGACAAACCTCAGCCAGATTGGGTCCTAAATTTATTGGACCATTTCATATTATCAAAAAAGTCAATCCAGTTGCTTTCCGGTTACGTTTACCAAAAACTTTACGGATCGGAAATACCTTCCATTGCTCCTTGTTAAAACCATATGTTTCGTCCAGTAGATTTCCTCGCAAGATCTCTCAGGGGAAATCACCAATAGATGTACAGGGTCAGCAGGAGTTCTTGGTGGAGAAGGTTCTCGATTCCAAGTTGTCCCGGGGTCGGCTTTATTTTTTGGTACATTGGAGAGGTTATGGTCCAGAAGAAAGGTCTTGGGTCCTGGATGAGGATCTCCATGCCCCGAGGCTCAAAAGGGCATTTTTTCGAGAATTTCCTCAGAAACCTGGCCTTAGGGGTTCCTTGACCCCTCCTCAAGGGGGGGGTACTGTTAGGCGCCGAGGGTCCGCCCGTCAGTGCGGCCCGGCGCCTAGCAACTAGGGACGCCGCAGGCAGACAGCCGCCGGCTCCCTAGCAACGCTAGACGCCGGGCGCACGGAGCCGCTCAGACCCTAGCAACGGGGACGCCACGCTCGGACCGCGTTCCCCGTTGCTGGGTCTTAATTAATCAGTTCAATTGTATCCTGGCCGTACAGCATGCAGCTGCACGGCATGATTATGTGATTACCCTGTCTGGATCTTGATTGGAGGGCTCCCAAATTTAAGCACTCTCAGGACTTCTCACAGACGCCGGTGATAGCTTCCTGTTTGCTGTGTCAGTTACAGAGAGTTTCCAGTTCTGCTCAATCCGGTTGTTCCTGTCCTCAGTGGTCCTGTACTCGGAAGTTGTCATCTATTCCTGGAGTCCGACCGAGCACCTTTAACATCCTGTGGTGTTCGTGAGTCGCGGCGTAGCCGTGTGTTGCGGCTTGACCGCTTACTGTTTATTATTTAGTTTCATTGTGTTCCGGAGCTTTTGCGGAGGATTCCGCTCCCACAAATCCACTCTGGTATCCAGCGGTGCTGGATAGGAGTAACGGATCAGTGGATCTTTGGTTGTCCTTTTCCCTGGCGGTTTGTCCGCACATACTTTTGGTTTAAGTTAGTTAGCTTGTAGCCCCTGGCCTGGTTGCTTAGTCAGAGGGCCCCTTGTTATCACCCTGTCTCGGATTTCCCTTTGTCTCCCATTAAGACCTGAGGGGGCATCGAAGTTGGGCAGACATAATCCGCCCTTCAAACGCGGCTGCCATGGGCTCAAGCAACCATAGTCTCGCAGGGGATTTCTGATAACACGGGCGAGACAACGGAGTTAGGGCGCCAGGGGTTACTAGGCTTTCCTGCTCCCGTAACCAGCATATCTTTCCAGTACTCAGACCTCTGCCATAAGATCTCCTCTGGTCTGGAGTACGGGAATCATAACATACTGTAGCCCAAATTCCTTCACTGATGACACTGACAGTCTGACAAAGTCACAGACAGCGCTGCAGCCCACAACCCTAATTAACTGATGATGATGATGATGACACTGATACAGTAGACCACAGTCCTTAGTCTTCACTGACAGTCATACTACCGCCCACAGCCCTTCACTGATGACAGAGACTGGCACAGTCGCAGACAGTGCTGCAGCCCACAGCCTACTTCACTGATAATGAAGACACTGAGTCTGACACAGTATGATGACACTGAGTCTGATACAGTAGCCCTCAGCCTTTAATCACAGTCACAGTCACATTCAGCACACACCCTAACCCTTTGGCATTCTGTGTGAAATTGTGCCCGAACCTTGAGGGATGGACTTTTATTGAATCCAAAACACACATGATCCGACAAAAGGGCAGATGACGTTTTGGCCCATTTTGAAATCAGAGCTTGGTGGTAAAGCCCAAGCCAGAGCTCGGATTCACTTGAAATCAGCAACTTCAGGTGGGTTCGGTTTTCAGAAAACTAAACCCACACATCTCTAGTGGTAATAGAGAAATCCCATCAGTAAGAGGCAGCTACATGTTTCGTCCACTACTGTTGTTAGGATAGAAAACAATAAAATATGCTACTGGGAATATTTATAGTATATAGACAAATGTTTAGGTTATACAAACTTGTTCATTTCTGACATATTTAATGTGCAAGTCCAATATTTAAGGATGTAGCTGAGGGGGGACTTTTCTCCCCATGCCCACATTATGTAGGTGAGACATAAGTACTTGCAATTACCACCTAGTCCAGTAGTTCTCAAACTGTGTGCCGTGGCACCCTGGGGTGCCTCAGGACACTTGCAGGGGTGCCCTGGATTGATGGTCCAGGACCAATTCAAATTGTTTATGGTCAAGTAATAGGAAAAAGCAGTGCTGATGGCTGGACAAACAGAAGCAACTCTTGTCCCTCACCACACAATTTAACCAAAGGATGACATATAAACACAAGTAATTTAATATTTATTTCAGAATTTCTCAATAAGAAACTTTTGGCCTAGGGGTGCCATGAAAAAATACTCTAGGGTGCCGTGATTCAAAAACAGTCTGGGAACCAATGACCTAGTCATTAGCCCTTGAGAAAGGTGCCTAGGAGGATGCACCAAAATAACTGTAGGGTGTACAGTAAACGACTTCTTTAGGTTGATGTGACTGCTCTTGAGTACATTACAACATGTGAAGTATAAGCTTTCTACTTATTTGATAGATACTGCTACTTAAATACAACTTAATACTTTTTCATCAATATGGATGTGCTGTTTTTTATTCTTCCATTCTATTGAAAACACTCTTAAGGTGGGTACACACGGAGCGATTTTTACTTAATTTCTAAGCAATCTGACTAAATTACTTAGAAATTAAGCACACATTGCTCCGTGTGTAGGGTGCCGGAGTCAGCGATGCGCGGCCCCACGTGTCGCTATCACCGGCTCTAGATTTGGCATGCATGCATGCCAAATATAGTCAGGTTGCTCATTTCACCGCTGTGTGAAACACCCTCTCCGGTTAGCACACATCGCGCTGATTGCTGAGCGGGGAGAGAGATGTGTGCTGAGCTGTCTGTGATAGATCGCTCAGCACACATCTCTACGTGTGTACCCCCCTTTAGATACCTTACACTCCAACTTTTTTGTGTGAAGGCTAGCTAAATTTTTCCACTTGTCTATCTGACATTTTTAAGGAAGACAGTTCACTTTGTAACCTGTCAATCATTTCTTCTGCACTATTGTCTTACGTTCATGCTTTTGCTTCAAGCCATACGTAATTATTTTTCAAACATTTATTTTTTCTCCAAATACCACAACATTTTGTCCTGCAGAAGTAAGATCATATAATCAAACTCTTTCATAGTTACATAGGACCTAATATATGTTTGTATGCAATTGTATTCACAATTGTGATTTTTAAGGCTTCGGAACTGCTAATCTTGGCAAGTGAAGCTGCCACCCAGAAAAGATGATAGACGCCCACTGCAAAGTCATTTGCAACTGCAACCACATACACAGCCTGTATGCAGTAAAGATAAACATTGACTGCTAGGGTTGCCCTATGGCTACGCAGACTAGCTGTGGCAGTTGTGATGCTGGCGCCATGTTTCTCTATGTACATGATCATAGCTGACGGCAGATACACACGCTGAAAGTGGCCATGACATGCCTGCCTTTTTGCTGCCACTCTCCGCTTCCTTCCCCGATCGGTCCCTTCCTGAGAATCACTCTAAGATAAAAAATCTCAGTGCGAGTGCAATCACAAAGTCCATTGTGTACAAACATGAATTAGACCCACAGTACCCTCACTATCACTACACTTATCAATTTACCACTTTTGTGTTAGCCCACAGGAACATATGTCCTCTATATCAGCATATATAATCTCAGAGCACTTGCTTTGTCTGTCCTGGGATGCTCTGCACATACTGGCGTCATACAGAGCCCTTTACTCAAGCTGTTTATATTCTGGCAACTCATTCAGGTATTTTGTTTACAAAGAAAGACCCCCCCCCCCCTCCCCCGTCCTCCTATCTTGTCTTGTCTGCACCCTGGGTTCCTGCCCCTGCTAGCCATCTCTACCTATATATTTTGTCTTGTCTGCACCCTGGGTTCCTGCCCCTGCTAACCATCTCTACCTACATATCTTGTCTTGTCTGCACCCTGGGTTCCTGCCCCTGCTAGCCATCTCTACCTATATATTTTGTCTTGTCTGCACCCTGGGTTCCTGCCCCTGCTAGCCATCTCTACCTACATATCTTGTCTTGTCTGCACCCTGGGTTCCTGCCCCTGCTAGCCATCTCTACCTATATATTTTGTCTTGTCTGCACCCTGGGTTCCTGTCCCTGCTAACCATCTCTACCAACATATCTTGTCTTGTCTGCACCCTTGGTTCCTGCCCCTGCTAGCCATCTCTACCTATATATTTTGTCTTGTCTGCACCCTGGGTTCCTGCCCCTGCTAGCCATCTCTACCTACATATCTTGTCTTGTCTGCACCCTGGGTTCCTGCCCCTGCTAGCCATCTCTACCTATATATTTTGTCTTGTCTGCACCCTGGGTTCCTGCCCCTGCTAGCCATCTCTACCAACATCTCTGGGGTTATGTTTGCAAATAAAATGTAGTGGGATTACGATGCACACATTGAATTATAATTAAACCAAATGAATGGTACGAATGATCATTTTAAGTCATAGGGGGCCAGATGTATCATCGCCTGGAAAGTGATAAAATGGAGAGTGAAAAAGTACCAGCCAACCAGCTCCTAATTGCCATTTTTGAAACACAGCCTGTGACATGGTAGTTAGGAGCTGATTGGCTGTTACTTTTTCACTCTCCATTTTATCACTTTCCAAGCAATGATGCATCTAGCCCAGGGTGTGGTAGTGATCTGTGAATTCGCCTAGTTTTTGAGATGTATTTATACTATTTTAGGGCTGTATTTTTTCAGCATTTTTAAATGGAATTATTTATTTTATTTGAGGTATATAGTATAAAATGTATATACAGTGTAAAATGGGAAGAAGTGACAGATAAGTTATTTTAGCAATCATTCAGCTTTTTTGTTATTTGCATCTATCTGACCTGTGATTCTGTCTCTTAGCACTGTCTGTGTGAGTGTCCCCGACATCATTGACAGTGATGGCTAACAGCCATAGATGATTAACCACCAATGGACAATGGTTTTACCATCAATGGCATAGATCCAATGGTTCTCCGCCATTTATGGCACAAAGCCTGCATTTTTTTGTCTTTCTGGAGCCAGAAGACAGAGCATAGCCCCACCTCCCCGGTGTGACCGGTGAAGCCCTGCCCCCAACTCTGATTGGCCTACTGCCCAGTGAGTAATAGAGCAGAAATGACCATCGGTGGGTGAAATAAGCAATGTTTGCACTGCCAAAAGTTTCAAACCATCGAGGTTAACCATCCTGTTGTACCATAGATGGTTAAACCCATCGATGGCTTTCTGTATTATTATTATTATTATTATTACCAGTTATTTATATAGCGCACACATATTCCGCAGCGCTTTACAGAGAATAGTTGCCCATTCACATCAGTCCCTGCCCCAGTGGAGCTTAAAATCTATATTCCCTATCACATGTACACACAGAAACATTCACGTTAGGGTTAATTTTGTTGGGAGCCAATTAACCTACCAGTATATTTTTGGATTGTGGGAGGAAACCGGTGTACCCGGAGGAAACCCACGCAAGTACGGGGAGAATATACAAACTCCACACAGTTAAGGCCATGACCCCAGTAATGTGAGACAGTAATGCTAACCACTACGCCATCCGTACTGTACTCTATCCTGTAGGTGTTTTTGTCTTTCTGCCCTATGAATCTGTCTTCTAGCACTGTCAGTGTGTCTGACACTCAATCCTGCTTGTGTTTCTGCCTGTCCTGTTAATGAGTCTGTGGGGGTGAATGTCTTCAGAACAAATAGCACTGCTAATAGTGTAATTGTTCCCTCTCTCTTACGTCACAGTTTTTATGTCTCCATTTCAGCTGTCAGTGATCATAGTTTAAAGATGTAATTCTTTTGCCATAAATGTTGATGAGTCTTTTTATATATGATTATTATTCATAAGCAAACAGAAACCGATTTAATTTGCTGTTGATGGCTCTTAGCCAGCCCCTTAAAGAAAACACTTAATTCACTGTTCCTTTAACGATTCTACACTTTGTTATATTGACATATTCCCATTAACAATGTACTGCAATGATTGTTTAGTCAGTGGATGTAACCTGTTGGCTTTCACCTTTGAGTCCTTTGTGGAAATTACCCTTTAACAACTGATAGGTTATCATTACTGGTGCTATTTGAGCATGGATTATTTAACAATGATATTTGTAGTACATTACTGGCTTGCAAATGCTGACGTATTTCTTAGCATGTCCTTTACTGTAAAGTATGACTTCTCTGTATCACAGTTGTCAAACTTGAAAGTGAATAACTTTGCTGTGAGTTAAAGTAATGTCACAGAAGTAAAGGTGCATACACACGGATAGATTTGACAAATGAAGTGGGCGTTCCCGATCAGTCGTAATGACACATAGTTTACATCGTTCCATATGTATGAACGATACCGATGGTGATGCTCGCACCCGCGGGTCGCTATTCGCTAATGACAGCCCCAGATCTTTTGAACATGCAAGAAGATCTGGGGCTGTCGTTAGCAATGCTGTGCTGCCGATTGCAGCATGGCCCCGCTACCCCCCCTTCCCCCCGCCGATGTTCATCGATGCCGGCATTGGCAAGTGTGTATGCGCTTGCCGATGCTAGCCCTCTGCCGGGCACGATGTGTCATTCAGTGACACATTGTGCCGTGTGTACCCACCTCTAGTGTGCTGTCTTAGCATGGGAAGCTAAATAAATATACATATGTATTGTTTATTCATTGCAGCATTAAATTCAAACTTTGCACACGGATGATTGGCTGGCACATTCCTATACCCATGTAAACCTATAACCCAATAATGTCATCATAAGCTTCAAATGCTACCATGTAGCCTCATAATGCTAAAGATTCATTATGTCCCCTTTGTAGCCTACAGTAGTATTGAAAAATAAAGCTACATAAAGGCCCAATATATCCACATAGAACACATGAAAGCCCTACATAGTGACTTTGGGGGTCATTCAGACCCGATCGCACGCTGCCTTTTTTTCGCAGCCGTGCGATTGGGTCTCAACAGCGCATGAGTATGCATGGCAATGAGCAGTCACGACGGCCGCCGGCGTCCGGGATCGCCGGGCAGCGTCAGAACTAACGAAGAAAGTGATCGCACTGGTGAACGCAAGAAGATTGACAGGAATGGTGTTCGTAGGCAGCAACTCACCGTTTCCAAGGAGTGTCCGGAAAAACGCAGGTGTGCCCAGCCATTCAGGGGGAGGATACTTCACATCAGCATTGGCCCGGATCGTCGCAGCGGCTGAGTATGTCCTGGGCTGTGCAGAAACTTTTGTTTGTGCAGCTCACTGCACAGCCAATCGCACCCCTGCACAGTGATTACCCCCTCCCCTGTAGGCAGCGATTACCTGATCGCAGCAGTGCAAAAAAAATGCCTGCGTGCGACCAGGTCTGAATGACCCCCTTAATGCCAACACAGTCTTATTACTCTTTTCTGAGACCATGCCAGTTAATATTAAAACAACAGTAATTACGTAGAAATGGGCACATTGGGGGTAATTTTGAGTTGATCGCAGCATCATGTTTGTTAGCAATTGGGCAAAACCATGTGCACTGCAGGGGGGGCAGATATAACATTTGCAGAGAGAGTTAGATTTGGGTGGGTTATATTGTTTCTGTGCAGGGTAAATACTGGCTGCTTTATTTTTACACTGCAATTTAGATTTCAGTTTGAACACACCCCACCCAAATCTAACTCTCTCTGCACATGTTACATCTGTCCCCCCTGCAGTGCACATGGGCCCTCATTCCGAGTTGTTCGCTCGCAAGCTGCTTTTAGCAGCATTGCACACGCTAAGCCGCCGCCTACTGGGAGTGAATCTTCGCTTAGCAAAATTGCGAACGAAAGATTCTCAAAATTGCGAATAGAAATTTCTAAGCAGTTTCTGAGTAGCTCGACACTTACTCTGCCACTGCGATCAGTTCAGTCAGTTTCGTTCCTGGTTTGACGTCACAAACACACCCAGCGTTCGCCCAGACACTCCCCTGTTTCTCCAGACACTCCCGCGTTTTTCCCAGAAACTGCAGCGTTTTTTCACACACACCCATAAAACGGCCAGTTTCCGCCCAGAAACACCCACTTCCTGTCAATCACACAACGATCACCAGAACGAAGAAAAAACCTCGTAATGCCGTGAGTAAAATACCAAACTTCTTAGCAAATTTACTTGGCGCAGTCGCAGTGCGAACATTGCGCATGCGCAGTTTGCGGAAAATCGCAGCGATGCGATGAAAAAGAACGAGCGAACAACTCGGAATGAGGGCCATGGTTTTGTCCAATTGCTAACAAACGTGCTGCTGCGATCAACTCAGAATTAGGCCCATTGTCCTCATGATGTTATAGCAGTTCATATCGGCCTCTTGATTTGTACACAAAGTTCATAAATTATGCCCATTGTCTTAAAATGCACTATCCTACTGTAGATATTATATTTTATCTCTGATGAACTCTGGAATTTATATTTCTTGCTGTATGTTTTGTCCCTTACACATTACTATTAAGCTCCATTGTTGAGAATAAAAATATTTCTTCTAGCAAAAATTAAAATACTGTATTTTGGGGGTCATTCCGACCTGATCGCACGCTAGCTATTTTTTGCAGCGCTGCGATCAGGTCAAAACTTGGCAAACCTGCGCATGCATATGCACCGCAATGCGCAGGTTCATCGTACGGGTACAAAGCGGCTCGGTACTGAACTATGGATTTAACGAAGAATCCATTCGCACAGCCAATCGCAAGAAGATTGACAGGAAGAAGGCATTTATGGGTGTCAACTGACCGTTTTCAGGGAGTGGTTTGAAAAATGCACTCGTGTCCAAGCGTTTGCAGGGCGGGTGTCTGACGTCATTTCCGGGACCGGACAGGCTGAAGTGATCGCATCGGCTGAGTAAGTTCTGAGCTACTCAGAAACTGCACAAAACTTTTTTGTAACGCACGGCTGCACAAGCGTTCGCACACTTGCAAAGTGAAAATACACTCCCCCACAGGCTGCGACTATCTGATCGCAGCGCGGCAAAAAATAGCTAGCGAGCGATCAACTCGGAATGACCCCCTTTGTTATGTTGTTTGCTACCTTACTTACTTACCCCTTAGTACCGCAGATTCTTTTAAAAGTATGGATTTAGTTAAGAACTATATTAACCCTTTCTTTCATAGAGGTCACTACAGAGGACAGCAGTTTTTAAGCCATTATCTCCTATAGACTTTTCTTTCGACATCACTGGTGCATGGTTTCCTCTTCATTTTATCTCTACCAAACGTAGAAAATATGGCATCAGTGCTCGAAGAGGGCCAGTATACAATGGTATGGCATACCGGCACTTCTTCGAGCACTGTCCCCTGCCTGGCCAGGGGCATGGCTGTGCAGCAGGCTATCCCCAGTCACCCGGCAGCAGCTGATGTAGCCAGGCCTGGGCGAGGACTGACAGCTGAGCTACTCCTTCCCTGCAGCCTGTGCTGCTACCAGAATCACGTCGCCAGTCTCCGAGTCCCCGGTACCTGCTCTCCACCCTGCGTCCGCGGTTGAGTGGCTTCCGTGCGCTGGCTGGGCTTCCGGGCATCTCCCATAATGGATAAGGGCACATCTCTGCTGCTGTGCCTGGCGCTGCAGGTGGTGCTGTGGGGAGGTAAGCGCTGTGCACAGGGGCCTGCACACACGGTTGTGTCTATGTTCCCTTCGTGATCAAGACCTGGAAGTGACATAACGAGAGGGCAGTAGATAACTTCTGCCCTTACAGCACCTAAATGTTTTCTCTGCTCTCCGTCCGTTTGAGGTTATTTTGTTTTTTCGATGCACCATTGGACCCTCCCCATGCTTCAGGCTCGGTGTTTCACTCCGCTCTGCTTCGCTCACCACAGGTTTCTATTCCAAATAGTTTGTGACATGAACCCAGGGGCTTATGGGAAAGGTCCTCTCCACGATGGGAAACTAGACCCTACCCTGCACACACGTGTAGCGGTCTACATACGTTACTCAGCATATTATGCTCTACCCTCCAGTGTACTGCATAGGTGTGGTCCTTTGCCTCTGTAGCTGTGTGTGTGCACAGAATCTGCTATATATATATATATATATATATATATATATATATATATATATATATATGTTACTGTTATTCATGATATAAATGCCTTTGTACGTTCAGTGTATGTGCTGTGGTGGGTAAGTACATAGCCATCCTAACAGTGGCCATTATTGGGTGTGCAGGTCCTAGGTGGCATTGTGGTTCATCCTAATTAATGCTTCCACTTTCTAATGTTTTCAGGAGAACAGTGCTGTATATACGCCCCACAGATATTCCCAGTTCTATCCACTCAGCAGAGGCCAGATGGCATTGTAATAACCACTGAGTGTGCCACTCAGCTACCCATTGGCGGCCACTCCTGATTAGCTGCTGGTCCGCGGTAGATTTTAAATAGTAGCGGCGGGTCATAGGAGCCAGTGCAGTGCTGCACCACCAAAGGCCGCCGACCACAGCCTCCTCCGTCCTCCTTCATTGCACCGCCGCCACCCTCTGCCTCCTCCTTTGCTGCACCGCCACCGCCCTCAGCATCCTCTGCCACCCTCAGTCCTTCTCTGCACCATCTCTGAGGCCCACATCCTCCTCCAACCCACGCCAACCACAGCCTCCTCATGCACCGCAGACCACAGCATCCTCAGCAACGTGCTGCTAAATAGGTCATCTTACCCTGCTGCCTTTCTCTCTTCCTAGTCCCTACTGTATGCCCTTGCTGTCCCTGGGGGTAATTCAGACCTGATCGCTGCTGCAAATTTGTTAGCAGTTGGCCAAAACCATGGGGGTAATTCAGATCTGGTCGCATGCAGGCTATTTTTTGCACTGCTGCGACCAGGTAATCACCGCCTACAGGGGAGGGGGTCTGGGCTTGCAGGGTGTGATGAGCTGTGCATAAGCTGCACAAACAAAAGTTTGTGCAGTTTCTGCACAGCCTAGGACTTACTCAGCCACTGCGATGATTCAGTAAGCAGCTGACATCAGGGACCTTCCTCTGCAAATGGCTGGGCACGCCTGCGTTTCTTCCGACACTCCCAGAAAACGGTGAGTTGCCGCCCAGGAACGCCTTCTGCCTGTCAATCTTCTTGCGATCGCCCCTGTGATTGCTTTCTTCGTTGAAGCCTTCGCCCTCTGGCGACCCCTGATGCCGGGCAACGACGCGTCTGCGCATTGCGGGTCACACGCATGTGCAGTTCAGACCCGTTCACACGGCTGCAAGAAAATGCAGCGTACGAACGGGTCTGAATGAGTCCCCATGTGCACTGCAGGTGTGGCAGATATAACATTTGAAGAGAGAGTTAGATTTGGGTGGGTTATTTTGTTTCTGTGCAGAGTAAATACTGGCTGCTTTATTTTTACACTGCAATTTAGATTGCAGATTGAACACACCCCACCCAAATCTAACTCTCTCTGCACAATTTATATCTGCCTCCCCTGCAGTGCACATGGGTGGTCATTCCGAGTTGTTCGCTCGTTGCCGATTTTCTCTATATTGCGATTAGTCGCTTACTGCGCATGCGCAATGTTCGCAGAGAGCATGCGCTTAGTTATTTTACTCAAAAGTTAGGTGTTTTACTCATGGCATTACAAGTTTTTTTCTTCGTTCTGCTGATCATAGTGTGATTGACAGGAAGTGGGTGTTTCTGGGCGGAAACTGGCCATTTTATGGGAGTGTGTGAAAAAACGCTGCAGTTTCTGGGAAAAACACGGGAGTGGCTGGAGAAACAGGGGAGTGTCTGGGCGAACGCTGGGTGTGTTTGTGACGTCAAACCAGGAACGACAAGTACTGAACTGATCGCACTGGAAGAGTAAGTCTCGAGCTACTCAGAAACTGCACAGAAACATCTTTTTGCAACATTGCGAATACTTTGTTCGCAATTCTGCAAAGCTAAGATTCACTCCCAGAGGGCGGCGGCTTAGCGTGTGCACTGCTGCGAAAAGCGGCTAGCGAGCGAACAACTCTGCCCCTGGTTTTGCCCAACTGCTAACAAATTTGCTGCAGCGATCAGGTCTGAATTAGGCCCCCTGTCCCTCTGTCACTCTACCTGTCCCTCTGTCACTCTCCCTGTCCCTATGTCCCTGCTGTCACTCTCCCTGAATTTTGTCTCATCCCATGTGGCATAATGTGAATTTTGTCTTATTCCATGTGGTATAATGTGAATTTTGGCTCATTCTGTGTGCTATAATGTGAATTTTGGCTCATACCATGTACTATAATGTGAATTTCGGCTCATACTGTGTGGTATAATGTGAAAGGGGCACCAGTAGTAGATAGTATAAGGGGTCCCACTATTGTGGTGCATAATGTTTATAAGGGGTATATAGTGTGGTAAACTACACTAAAGGACACACCCCTTTTGAGTGGCCACACCTCCTTCAGTTTTCCATACCCCCACTTCAATATTTCCACTTCGACCACTGTATGCCATCTAGTGGCAGTTTTTAATACCTACAATAATGTCAAAATAAAATGGCTGAGAAAAGTTTACCATATCCAAGCACTTCAGGGATTTCTGTAAAATAGTTTTACCTTTCTGTAAAATAGTCATCCTTACTTACTGAGGACTTTTATGGACTGGTATTTTTATGGTTGCTGTTATGTACTACTATTTATAATAATTCTTGCTGGTGTTCTATTTCCCATGTCCACTCCCTGTAATTGTGGCAGAAATGCAATGGTGTACATACTTGACTATTGTATCCAATATGTTTTATGCCATTAGAAGTTTGGTAACTGCTCAATCCAATTAGTAATGTCATTCAGATGCATGAAAGGTTATTCTGAACAATAAACACTAGTATATAGTGTTTTATGCCATGTCTATTGTTTATTGCCTTGTGTGACTTTCTCAATAAAAAATGTAGAGCATACATGGTACATGATTTGATCAAATACTCAATGTATTTTTTTCACATGTAAAATCATATGTCCACTTCAGTGGACCTCATGCAATACAAAGAGCCATACTGTGTACAAGGCTTATCCTGGAATATAGACCTAACCTAAATATAATAGCCATATATACCAGTTTTGACAATTAATAACCATATATGTATCCTAAAATGTTATCTTAACTTTCTTTTAAAATGTAATTGATTTCAAATCATGATTATTATTATTATTATTATTATTATTAGTAGTAGTAGTAGTAGTAGCAGCAGTGGTAATAGTGACAGATGGTTTATTAGTATTATTTTTATTTTCTCCAGGCATCAAAAGCATCTAGCAACAGGAGTAATATAACACACACATGGTGGGGAGTGGATAGCATATATCAGTATGTAGTGATGCACCCACAGATGCAAAACCAGGAGATGGTACATTTGGGTATTCTTTCATGTTCATGATGTGACTTGTGTAAAAGCATGACTGCTGTATCCATTGTCTGGATTCAATGACAAGAATCAATTGGATTTCAAAGCATCCATTGCTCGAACATTGGTCAACACTGGCTCTATGGAGCAATGCTGAAGAGGAAGACCAAGTGATACATCACCTTCATTAATGTGCAAGGCCATATCAAAGGGAACCCCTGAAATCAGGTTCAGTGTGGGAAGCTTACAGATGCAAAACATGCTAACAGTACCATGATGCAGCTTGCACACATAAAACTAAGTATGTCTGCATGCAGTGTCTTTAGCCTTTGTGCCCAGGGTGCTTCTCCAACTTTTGCACCAAATATTAAAATCAGTCAAGTTTAGTTTGTGAAAAAGGCTACTTTCTAGGTATGAAGCAAGCTCAGAAGTAAATGAAAATATTTCTGTTATAAATACTGAGGACATTTCTGTTTCTGGATAAATATATCCATGAACAGACATACAACATATTTTTTTTCAGCTTAGAGGATTTCTTGCTTCTGTAGAGAAAATAAAACAATAGTTTTACAGAAGAGATAGGCTGCTGCACCAGTTGGTTCCAAAAAGCACCCCCAATTAATGAACTACTGTATGTCATTAAATTGGGTTAGGGGGTGTGCTAACTGCTACCAGTATTTATTCTCACAAAGACACAAAAAGAAGGTAGTTCTTATGGTGCACCAATCAGTAATTTATTATATATTTTGTTATTAGCTTTTATTATATATTTATTAAAACATGTACTCATTCCACTCAATGATATTAAAATGGTGAAGTATTAAAATAAAGAAGAGAAGAGTATTAATTAAAAGAGAACAATGAGATTTTTGCTGTATTACTTGCTGACTCCTGAGTTTGTGTGTACCTCAATAAAATTATTATTATTATTATTCCCTGTATCCTGTGTGGTTTTAACTAGTTATAATCCACTCTCTTTAGAACCTAATATCATGTAAAGGCACAGATCAATATCGTGCCTAGTTTTGTCAGTTCTGATATTGATTGTATCCAAAAATAGTTGTAACTTATTTGCAACTGTATGTATTTTGTCTCAGTGTTGCAACTATGTAGCAATGAAGTCTAGAGTCAACAGCCGTGTCTATTTATCATTTTTCCAAAATAGTTGTATGAAGGTGTTGATTGAATTATATAATTCTATCACAGTTAGTACATTCACTTACAGTGGATTCCTTAAATTAAAAACTCTGGCCCCAATGAGATTCTGAGTCCACAGGTTCTAAAGAGAGTGAAATATAACAAAATTAAAACCACACAGGATACAGGGAATAATAATAATTTTATTGAAATAAATTGATATACACACAAACTCAGGAGTCGACAAGTAATACAGCAAAATCTTTTAATTTATACTCTTCTCTGTACTTCTTTACTTTATTTTAATACTTCACCATTTTAATACCATTGAGTGGAATGGGAGGCATTTGATATGCCGGCTGTTGGGATCCCGGCACTCCGTATACCGGTGCCGGAATCGCGACTGCTGGCATACCGACAACTCTTCTCGCTCTTGGGATGTCCACGACACCCCTGGAGGGAGAATAAATAGCATGGCATGCGTAGCACACCACCGTACCTGCAAGGCACTCTTTTGCACTCACCACGCTGCCTGCATTCCGATGGTCGGGTTCCCGGCGCCAGTATTCTGGGCGCCGGGATCCCAAGTGCCGGTATAACGTACTACACCCGAGTGGAATGAGTACATGTTTTAATAAATACATAACAAAAGCTAATAAAAATATTATAATAAATTACTGTATTACAAACTGTATTTCAAGATTAAGGTTAATGTGGCACTAACATTAGTAAGAAACTTTCTAAAACACCTGCGTGTGTGTCAGATTCGGAAAATTAATAGGGGTGGGGTCTTCAGGCAACCTAAACAGTGGCACCTGAAATATGATATACTGTATGGCAGATATTAAGTTACGCTTCATGGCTTCTTTAAAGTAAAATGCAAATCAAGATTTCAATGCAAAGTTAAGAATTAAAAAATACATAGAAAGACCACCTCCAAAGGTGAGATGTACCAAACAATCAACTCCTAACTTTATGTTACAGGCTGTGTTTGAAAAATAACAGGAGCTGATTGGTTGTACTTTTTGTCTCTCCACTTTATCTTTCTCCATACATCTCCCCCTAAGTCTTTACTCAAGAAGTTTATTGTGTGTTCTAATTACTATGACATAGGGTAATTACTGCTGGTTTTCTCTGATGACAATGATAGATGTTTACACCTTGTTAATTATAATTATTTGAACTAGCTGTTTTAATTGAACTTCTGTATCACTGTACATCAAATGACGCAATCACCTTTAATCTTACCCCTATAATATCCATAGTCTCAGTTCAATCTCTACTAGATAAAACCACTGTAGAGTAACCCATACATTTTACTTCTACAGCATCCATGATGCATTACCACATGTGTAGTTTGGCAAGTTAGTGATCTTTGGAGCCCTTCTCCAAATACACACAGTATGGCTTCCATTATCTTTAAAACAAAAGACACCATCAATATGAAATGAACTTTATCTATTAACACCTCACCACTTGTTTATCACCCAGACCCTATAAATGCAGGTGAATCAGGGAACGTACGAAAGATACTTGAAACTTTTCCATGGTTCGCACACAAAATGTTTTGTAAAACTTCAGATTTAGCAATGACAAAGACATTGCTTTGTAATATTTCTGTAACAGAATATACAGCTTTTCTAGCATTAAGAAGTCATATCAATAATGTATACAATTTCATAATGCTATTAGTCCCCCATGACGTTCCCACTTCTCTGTGTGATAGTTTAAAGAGATTATTATTCTGTATTTTTAAACTAAATCAAAATCAGTAATACTCTGAGGCATGTTGAGATATACTAGTAATCAAACAGCTCACTTCACATCCATTCGACTGCATTAATGTAATATATGCTGAAACAGTCTTTTCTACACTACATTCTTCAATTAGCCCATACCATTAATTTTAGTAAAGAATAGAATTTGGTAGGTCAATGAATAATATTGAATTGTTTTGAAAGGATTAACAGAACATTGAGTATAAAGATATTGCCTCTAATGACATTCTGGCATGCAGGGCTTTAGATCTCTCAAGACAACACTCCATTAGCAAATGCTTTCAAATTAGTAAACGAAAGAAACCTTTAGTCAACCACTGGGGAGTCTTTACAGTAGAGTTTCGATTGGAGACTGAAAGCAAGATTGTGAGCAGGAGGTGTTTGTAAGCATTTCTAATGGCATTTTGATGTACATGTACAAAATTGATGTCGGAAGGATCATTGTAGAGTCCCAAACAGTGGAATATTGAGGACACTTTCAGGTGGCAGTCACATTCTGGCTGGGTGAGCCCAGTATATTTTCTCATGTCACAGTTGATTAGGTTCACAGGGAAGTGGAAAGAGTAAAAATTCTCTTATTATTGCAGCCTGCCGTATCAGCCTCTTTTCCCTTTGAATGCAACATTAGTTTTTGTCCAGAACTCTAACTGCTTTCTACAGTTTGGGGAATTGTAAAGCAGAAACAATTTTCCCAGCAAGGTTGACCTTCAGTGTAATGAGAAATAACTGGAATTTTTCTGTGTTTCTGTAAAAATTTTAGGTGAGGTTTTGCTAATGGGATAATATCCTTGTTTTACCCACTATTATCACTGAGGTGTCTATTTTATACTTTCAGTCTAATTCTTTCTCTCTTCTGAAAATTACATAGACTGGGGCGTCTAGCGTACAGATAGTATATTTATTTGAGAATGACTACATTTCAGATCTGTTAATATAACTGTAGTTAGGGATGCATTCTTCTACCACAAAGAATTTTTTTTGTTTTGTAGGATGGGAAAAACTTATTGTATGTCATATAACAAGACACTCACAGACTGAGCGGGAATGTCAATAGATTTTACTGCTTTGATATGAATAATACTGTAGGCGACATGGTGAGTTTGCCGCATGCGCCGATGTATATTATACTGAAAAGAAAATACAGTCATGCAGTATTTTTAGATTCCAGCTCTACCCACAAATCAGGAATGAAGACAAGAAGTACAGACAGTCCGTGGGCATCCTTGTGTTGGTGTAGAGTGTCTTTTTCTCGGTGCAAAATAAAATACAGAAATTGTAATGCATAAACTAGGTGAAGGATGGGATGTCAGCCATGGGATGATTTAGTAGGAATTTATAACAGATAGAAGATCTTTTAAAACAAATCATTTAAGACTAGGTAGTTTCTGGATGTTTTTGACTATAAGTTGATAGGACCATGCCTAACACAAATACCTACACTAGAGAAACATCTAACTTTTGAAATGTCAGTAGAGAAGCAGGACACAATTTAGCTAATGTCCCATTCTTCTAAAAGACAGTGCTATCTGTGCATCAGATAAGTGTTACATAATGTACAAAGGGTCACCAATCTCTATTAGCATTTGTAAAAACAAAAATTATCTTTTGTCACTCTATTGTTATTCCTTTAGAGCTTATTATTGTAGAAATTGATGCCCCACCCACATTGTAGCTCCACCCTCAATATCCACAGTGAGGCGTGCCAAAATCTATATTCGGTTACCAAAACAATGAAGGCTCGGTCCGGCCCTACCTTTAATTTAACTTTAATGTATACATAAGTTATATATTGTTTATAAGCAAGGAAAAAAAAAGGGGTTATGATGGCGCTGAGCAGACCTGTGTATGTGTGCACCCTGGGATTAGCTGCCACCTGGTGAGGAGGTAGCCAGCCTCCTCAAACAACAAAGCAAATGTAAAGAATTACCAGGTAAGCGCTCAATACCAATGATGAACACAAAAATATAAAAATAAGCCAATTTATTAAACAAACTAAAAACATATAGCACTTTAAAATATATCAGACCACAGCATAGTATTCATATAAAACTGAGGTTTCAGAAACCTCTGGAATGAGCAATGGTATGGACTAATTATAAATACTTGGAAGGCAGTCACAATAATCTTGGATAAGAGATAATACTCTATTAGCTTTTATCTTTGTTTAAATACTCGCCCAAAAATAGAAGCACAAAGATTCTAACACGGCCATGCATATGAGTGTCCTCAAATTTGTGAAAGTTCAATTCCAGTTGGAAAAAATTCATCAACTTCCAAATCCACTGGATGTATGAACGGTGCAGAAATAGGAGTTGTATAATAACTGTTACTCACAGTCTATGTCGGCTTTTCCTCGCTGCACCGCAGCTATTTGTTTGAAGCCGCTCTATATCACCCTGTGCACGGGTGAGACATCCGTCAGCGGCGGGATTCGTCAGTGGCGCAATCCATCTGCAGCGCAAGCGGGGAACCGTTCTCCACCCTCCGGCACAGTGTGGATGCACCAATACACCGTTCTCTACCCCCAGCACAGATGGAATAATGCTCACCAGGGCAGGATGTATGGTGTTCCCAATAAGGTACTGGGAAATGAACGGTGCAGTCTCGCTGGAGATAAGCAGTTGCTGGCAAATCAGCTGCTATGAGGACACGATCTTATTCTTGTTCTTGAAGAAGCCGCCTGGGGTGTGGAGAAATGAGTTGAGGATACACAGAGAAGGGGTCACCAATACCCAATTGTCCACAAGAATAAGATCGTGTCCTCATAGCAGCTGATTACAGCATTTGCCGGAAACTGCTTATCTCCAGCGAGACTGCACCGTTCATTTCCCTGTACCTTATTGGGAACACCATACATCCTGCCCTGGTGAGCATTATTCCATCTGTGCTGGGGGTAGAGAACGGTGTATTGGTGCAACCACACTGTGCCGGAGGGTGGAGAACGGTTCCCCGCTTGCGCCAGACGGATTGCGCCACTGACGAATCCCACCGCTGACGGATGTCTCACCCGTGCACAGGGTGATATAGAGCGGCTTCAAACAAATAGCTGCGGTGCAGTGAGGAAAAGCCGACATAGACTGTGAGTAACAGTTATTATACAACTCCTATTTCTGCACCGTTCATACATCCAGTGGATTTGGAAGTTGATTAACTTTTTCCAACTGGAATTGAACTTTCACAAATTTGAGGACACTCATATGCACAGCCGTGTTAGAATCTTTGTGCTTCTATTTTTGGGCGAGTATTTAAACAAAGATAAAAGCTAATAGAGAATTATCTCTTATCCAAGGTTATTGTGACTGCCTTCCAAGTATTTATAATTAGTCCATACCATTGCTCATTCCAGAGGTTTCTGAAACCTCAGTTTTATATGAATACTATGCTGTGGTCTGATATATTTTAAAGTGTTATATGTTTTTAGTTTGTTTAATAAATTGGTTTATTTTTATATTTTTATGTGTTCATCATTGGTATTGAGCGCTTACCTGGTAATTCTTTACATATATTATTTATACTTTTATAATATGCTTACACAGTAATGATTACAGTAGTAAGCAGTACTCTAGTGGCAGAATTGGTTGATTGGCAGCAGGGACCAGAGTGGCAGTTTGGGTTCTGTACCTGGTTGCAGTAAGAACTAAGAAGGAGTTTGGCAGACAGGGTGTTTGGAAACAGAGAATGGGGGTGTGGCAGTGGGGACAGTAGCAACTTTTAAGGGTTTGTGTCTTTTATAGCGGCAGTTCTCTGTAGTCACGGCTCCTTAAAGTCCTGCCTACAGGTGCTTACAAATTACCAAAAGGCTCCCACTGAATGCCTTGGCTAAGGATATAGCCTATTAATATTGATCATGACCTATGTGGCCAAGTCATTCAGTTTAGTAACATTGTTCCTATGGAACTCCTATAAGACCAGTGCTGTAATAGTAAAAATGTCAATCAGTAGGGTCACAAACAACACTACTTGGATGTGTGCTGGCCCAAAATAATCAATAGGGATATGGCCCAGGGAGCTTATTTCCTCTTTCACCTGCCTTCTTACTAAGTCCACCCCTGGGGTAATTTTCATGATAGAGATGGTCAGGGATCAAGAAAGAAACAGCACTGCCCATGGTCGCTGACAACAGTTCAATGGTGTTCCTTCTCCGCATGCCTCTAGTAGAAATTCTAGGTTTCTAAATAAAAGGATATCAGATTCCACATGTATACCTGTTTTATGTGTATGGGAAAAGCGCAATAGAATTATACAATAAAAGCTGATAAATCACTGGCAGTTGCCCTATATGCAGCATGTTCATAGAGAGTTCCCATGATGAAACAAAAATGCTTCTATCTATAAATATAAAGTGATGGCACTGTCCACACAGTCAGCACCAGGTACTGGCAGCCAAAAAGCCATTGCCAGCTACTGTATACATTAGTTAACACATCTGTATAGTAATATCATAAGAGGTTGAGAAAAAATGTAAAAGTAATTAAAATATGTTAAATACACAGCTGTGACAGTATTAATAGGAATTAGCAATGAATCTGATGGGATAAAAACATCTGTGTTGCTTGAACAGTATTGGTTTGAAAACCTCACAAATGCAGTCATTACACATGACCTTATGAATACATATCACATGTGCTTTAAAAAGTGCAAGCTGATAAGATAGAATGTCATTTTATTTTACTAAAAATTTTTACATGGAAATTTGTTTGAAAATAATAACCCCACTTTCTTTTATTCCTGTGAGCCTTCATATAAGTACACACAGTAGGAGTTAATAGAGGTACTGCATATGTCTATACATGTCCCCTTATTAGATCCTGCTGTGTGCTATTTGCCATGGTAAATTGTGCTTGCACACAATTTCGAAATCTAACATTATCAAGATAGAAAAATATGATGGTGAAGGAGTCTGTATCAATGGCCGCAGAAAATACAGATTAACGGAACACTATCTTGCTTAAAGCAGTATAAAAATAAATAGAATTTATAAAAAGAAAATATTTGTGAAGTGTACCATTGCTAAAATACCAGTTGTACTATGTGAATGATCCATTTGTAACATTTACAAGTAAGTATGTACTGTAATCATTTTCCTTTTGCTGGGACTAACAGCATACATGAATTTTGGTGGAAGCAATTTTCATATGCATCCCTCACATGCTGTTTTCTAAGACTATTGAGCGAAACAGCAACAGTCACACAGTGATAAAAGTAGCTGTATTTGTGCAGTCCTCAATATTTGATTGCTAATATTAGTACTATTAATATAAATAAGCTACACCAATTTTTAGAGATGAGCGCCTGAAATTTTTCGGGTTTTGTGTTTTGGTTTTGGGTTCGGTTCCGCGGCCGTGTTTTGGGTTCGACCGCGTTTTGGCAAAACCTCACCGAATTTTTTTTGTCGGATTCGGGTGTGTTTTGGATTCGGGTGTTTTTTAAAAAAAACACTAAAAAACAGCTTAAATCATAGAATTTGGGAGTCATTTTGATCCCATATTATTATTAACCTCAAAAACCATAATTTCCACTCATTTTCAGTCTATTCTGAATACCTCACACCTCACAATATTATTTTTAGTCCTAAAATTTGCACCAAGGTCGCTGGATGACTAAGCTAAGCGACACTAGTGGCCGACACAAACACCTGGCCCATCTAGGAGTGGCACTGCAGTGTCACGCAGGATGTCCCTTCCAAAAAACCCTCCCCAATCAGCACATGACGCAAAGAAAAAAAGAGGCGCAATGAGGTAGCTGACTGTGTGAGTAAGATAAGCGACCCTAGTGGCCGACACAAACACCGGGCCCATTTAGGAGTGGCACTGCAGTGTCACGCAGGATGTCCCTTCCAAAAAACCCTCCCCAATCAGCACATGACGCAAAGAAAAAAAGAGGCGCAATGAGGTAGCTGACTGTGTGAGTAAGATTAGTGACCCTAGTGGCCGACACAAACACCGGGCCCATTTAGGAGTGGCACTGCAGTGTCACGCAGGATGTCCCTTCCAAAAAACCCTCCCCAATCAGCACATGACGCAAAGAAAAAAAGAGGCGCAGTGAGGTAGCTGACTGTGTGAGTAAGATTAGCGACCCTAGTGGCCGACACAAACACCGGGCCCATTTAGGAGTGGCACTGCAGTGTCACGCAGGATGTCCCTTCCAAAAAACCCTCCCCAATCAGCACATGACGCAAAGAAAAAAAGAGGCGCAATGAGGTAGCTGACTGTGTGAGTAAGATTAGCGACCCTAGTGGCCGACACAAACACCGGGCCCATTTAGGAGTGGCACTGCAGTGTCACGCAGGATGTCCCTTCCAAAAACCCCTCCCCAATCAGCACATGACGCAAAGAAAAAAAGAGGCGCAATGAGGTAGCTGACTGTGTGAGTAAGATTAGCGACCCTAGTGGCCGACACAAACACCGGGCCCATTTAGGAGTGGCACTGCAGTGTCACGCAGGATGTCCCTTCCAAAAAACCCTCCCCAAACAGCACATGACGCAAAGAAAAATAAAAGAAAAAAGAGGTGCAAGATGGAATTGTCCTTGGGCCCTCCCACCCACCCTTATGTTGTATAAACAAAACAGGACATGCACACTTTAACCAACCCATCATTTCAGTGACAGGGTCTGCCACACGACTGTGACTGATATGACGGGTTGGTTTGGACGACCCCCAAAAAAGAAGCAATTAATCTCTCCTTGCACAAACTGGCTCTACAGAGGCAAGATGTCCACCTCATCATCACCCTCCGATATATCACCGTGTACATCCCCCTCCTCACAGATTATCAATTCGTCCCCACTGGAATCCACCATCTCAGCTCCCTGTGTACTTTGTGGAGGCAATTGCTGCTGGTCAATGTCTCCGCGGAGGAATTGATTATAATTCATTTTAATGAACATCATCTTCTCCACATTTTCTGGATGTAACCTCGTACGCCGATTGCTGACAAGGTGAGCGGCGGCACTAAACACTCTTTCGGAGTACACACTTGTGGGAGGGCAACTTAGGTAGAATAAAGCCAGTTTGTGCAATGGCCTCCAAATTGCCTCTTTTTCCTGCCAGTATAAGTATGGACTGTGTGACGTGCCTACTTGGATGCGGTCACTCATATAATCCTCCACCATTCTTTCAATTGTGAGAGAATCATATGCAGTGACAGTAGACGACATGTCCGTAATCGTTGTCAGGTCCTTCAGTCCGGACCAGATGTCAGCATCAGCAGTCGCTCCAGACTGCCCTGCATCACCGCCAGCGGGTGGGCTCGGAATTCTGAGCCTTTTCCTCGCACCCCCAGTTGCGGGAGAATGTGAAGGAGGAGATGTTGACAGGTCGCGTTCCGCTTGACTTGACAATTTTCTCACCAGCAGGTCTTTCAACCCCAGCAGACTTGTGTCTGCCGGAAAGAGAGATCCAAGGTAGGCTTTAAATCTAGGATCGAGCACGGTGGCCAAAATGTAGTGCTCTGATTTCAACAGATTGACCACCCGTGAATCCTTGTTAAGCGAATTAAGGGCTCCATCCACAAGTCCCACATGCCTAGCGGAATCGCTCCGTGTTAGCTCCTCCTTCAATGTCTCCAGCTTCTTCTGCAAAAGCCTGATGAGGGGAATGACCTGACTCAGGCTGGCAGTGTCTGAACTGACTTCACGTGTGGCAAGTTCAAAGGGCATCAGAACCTTGCACAACGTTGAAATCATTCTCCACTGCACTTGAGACAGGTGCATTCCACCTCCTATATCGTGCTCAATTGTATAGGCTTGAATGGCCTTTTGCTGCTCCTCCAACCTCTGAAGCATATAGAGGGTTGAATTCCACCTCGTTACCACTTCTTGCTTCAGATGATGGCAGGGCAGGTTCAGTAGTTTTTGGTGGTGCTCCAGTCTTCTGTACGTGGTGCCTGTACGCCGAAAGTATCCCGCAATTTTTCTGGCCACCGACAGCATCTCTTGCACGCCCCTGTCGTTTTTTAAATAATTCTGCACCACCAAATTCAAGGTATGTGCAAAACATGGGACGTGCTGGAATTTGCCCATATTTAATGCACACACAATATTGCTGGCGTTGTCCGATGCCACAAATCCACAGGAGAGTCCAATTGGGGTAAGCCATTCCGCGATGATCTTCCTCAGTTGCCGTAAGAGGTTTTCAGCTGTGTGCGTATTCTGGAAACCGGTGATACAAAGCGTAGCCTGCCTAGGAAAGAGTTGGCGTTTGCGAGATGCTGCTACTGGTGCCGCCGCTGCTGTTCTTGCGGCGGGAGTCCATACATCTACCCATTGGGCTGTCACAGTCATATAGTCCTGACCCTGCCCTGCTCCACTTGTCCACATGTCCGTGGTTAAGTGGACATTGGGTACAGCTGCATTTTTTAGGACACTGGTGACTCTTTTTCTGAGGTCTGTGTAAATTTTCGGTATCGCCTGCCTAGAGAAATGGAACCTAGATGGTATTTGGTACCGGGGACACAGTACCTCCAACAAGTCTCTAGTTGGCTCTGCAGTAATGATGGATACCGGAACCACGGTTCTCACCACCCAGGATGCCAAGGCCTCAGTTATCCGCTTTGCAGTAGGATGACTGCTGTGATATTTCATCTTCCTCGCAAAGGACTGTTGGACAGTCAATTGCTTGGTGGAAGTAGTAAAAGTGGTCTTACGACTTCCCCTCTGGGATGACCATCGACTCCCAGCAGCAACAACAGCAGCGCCAGCAGCAGTAGGCGTTACACGCAAGGATGCATCGGAGGAATCCCAGGCAGGAGAGGACTCGTCAGAATTGCCAGTGACATTGCCTGCAGGACTATTGGCATTCCTGGGGAAGGAGGAAATTGACACTGAGGGAGTTGGTGGGGTGGTTTGCGTGAGCTTGGTTACAAGAGGAAGGGATTTACTGGTCAGTGGACTGCTTCCGCTGTCACCCAAAGTTTTTGAACTTGTCACTGACTTATTATGAATGCGCTGCAGGTGACGTATAAGGGAGGATGTTCCGAGGTGGTTAACGTCCTTACCCCTACTTATTACAGCTTGACAAAGGGAACACACGGCTTGACACCTGTTGTCCGCATTTCTGTTGAAATAGTTCCACACCGAAGAGCTGATTTTTTTGGTATTTTCACCAGGCATGTCAACGGCCATATTCCTCCCACGGACAACAGGTGTCTCCCCGGGTGCCTGACTTAAACAAACCACCTCACCATCAGAATCCTCCTGGTCAATTTCCTCCCCAGCACCAGCAACACCCATATCCTCCTCATCCTGGTGTACTTCAACACTGACATCTTCAATCTGACTATCAGGAACTGGACTGCGGGTGCTCCTTCCAGCACTTGCAGGGGGCGTGCAAATGGTGGAAGGCGCATGCTCTTCACGTCCAGTGTTGGGAAGGTCAGGCATCGCAACCGACACAATTGGACTCTCCTTGTGGATTTGGGATTTCGAAGAACGCACAGTTCTTTGCGGTGCTACTGCTTTTGCCAGCTTGAGTCTTTTCATTTTTCTAGCGAGAGGCTGAGTGCCTCCATCCTCATGTGAAGCTGAACCACTAGCCATGAACATAGGCCAGGGCCTCAGCCGTTCCTTGCCACTCCGTGTGGTAAATGGCATATTGGCAAGTTTACGCTTCTCCTCCGACAATTTTATTTTAGGTTTTGGAGTCCTTTTTTTACTGATATTTGGTGTGTTGGATTTGACATGCTCTGTACTATGACATTGGGCATCGGCCTTGGCAGACGACGTTGCTGGCATTTCATCGTCTCGGCCATGACTAGTGGCAGCAGCTTCAGCACGAGGTGGAAGTGGATCTTGATCTTTCCCTAATTTTGGAACCTCAACATTTTTGTTCTCCATATTTTAATAGGCACAACTAAAAGGCACCTCAGGTAAACAATGGAGATGGATGGATACTAGTATACAATTATGGACGGACTGCCGAGTGCCGACACAGAGGTAGCTACAGCCGTGAACTACCGTACTGTGTCTGCTGCTAATATAGACTGGTTGATAAAGAGATGTCGTAGTATGTATGTATGAAGAAGAAAGAAAAAAAAACCACGGTTAGGTGGTATACAATTATGGACGGACTGCCGAGTGCCGACACAGAGGTAGCCACAGCCGTGAACTACCGTACTGTACTGTGTCTGCTGCTAATATAGACTGGTTGATAAAGAGATGTCGTAGTATGTATGTATGAAGAAGAAAGAAAAAAAAACCACGGGTAGGTGGTATACAATTATGGACGGACTGCCGAGTGCCGACACAGAGGTAGCCACAGCCGTGAACTACCGTACTGTACTGTGTCTGCTGCTAATATAGACTGGTTGATAAAGAGATGTAGTAGTATGTATGTATAAAGAAGAAAGAAAAAAAAACCACGGGTAGGTGGTATACAATTATGGACGGACTGCCGAGTGCCGACACAGAGGTAGCCACAGCCGTGAACTACCGTACTGTACTGTGTCTGCTGCTAATATAGACTGGTTGATAAAGAGATGTCGTAGTATGTATGTATGAAGAAGAAAGAAAAAAAAAAACCACGGTTAGGTGGTATACAATTATGGACGGACTGCCGAGTGCCGACACAGAGGTAGCCACAGCCGTGAACTACCGTACTGTACTGTGTCTGCTGCTAATATAGACTGGTTGATAAAGAGATGTCGTAGTATGTATGTATAAAGAAGAAAGAAAAAAAAACCACGGTTAGGTGGTATACAATTATGGACGGACTGCCGAGTGCCGACACAGAGGTAGCCACAGCCGTGAACTACCGTACTGTACTGTGTCTGCTGCTAATATAGACTGGTTGATAAAGAGATGTCGTAGTATGTATGTATGAAGAAGAAAGAAAAAAAAACCACGGTTAGGTGGTATACAATTATGGACGGACTGCCGAGTGCCGACACAGAGGTAGCCACAGCCGTGAACTACCGTACTGTACTGTGTCTGCTGCTAATATAGACTGGTTGATAAAGAGATGTCGTAGTATGTATGTATAAAGAAGAAAGAAAAAAAAACCACGGTTAGGTGGTATACAATTATGGACGGACTGCCGAGTGCCGACACAGAGGTAGCCACAGCCGTGAACTACCGTACTGTACTGTGTCTGCTGCTAATATAGACAGGTTGATAAAGAGATGTAGTAGTATGTATGTATAAAGAAGAAAGAGAAAAAAAAACCACGGGTAGGTGGTATACAATTATGGATGGACTGCCGAGTGCCGACACAGAGGTAGCTACAGCCGTGAACTACCGTACTGTGTCTGCTGCGACTGGATGAAAAATAATGATATAAAAAATATATATATATCACTACTGCAGCCGGACAGGTATATATATTATATAATGACGGACCTGCTGGACACTGTCTGTCAGCAGAATGAGTTTTTTATAGAATAAAAAAAAAAACACCACACAAGTGAAGTCACACGACGAGTGTTTAACTTTTTCAGGCAATCACAATATAGTATACTACTAACTATACTGGTGGTCAGTGTGGTCAGGTCACTGGTCAGTCACACTGGCAGTGGCACTCCTGCAGCAAAAGTGTGCACTGTTTAATTTTAATATAATATGTACTCCTGGCTCCTGCTATAACCTATAACTGGCACTGCAGTGCTCCCCAGTCTCCCCCACAATTATAAGCTGTGTGAGCTGAGCACAGTCAGATATATAATATATACATAGATGATGCAGCACACTGGGCTGAGCAGTGCACACAGATATGGTATGTGACTGTCTTGTACTCCTGGCTCCTGCTATAACCTATAACTGGCACTGCAGTGCTCCCCAGTCTCCCCCACAATTGTAAGCTGTGTGAGCTGAGCACAGTCAGATATATAATATATACATAGATGATGCAGGCATGCAGCACACTGGGCTGAGCAGTGCACACAGATATGGTATGTGACTGAGTCACTGTGTGTACCGTTTTTTTCAGGCAGAGAACGGATATATTAAATAAAACAACTGCACTGCTGGTGGTCACTGTGGTCAGTCACTAAACTCTGCACTCTCTTCTACAGTATCAGCCTCAGGTCAATCTCTCTCTCTCTCTCCTAATCTAAATGGAGAGGACGCCAGCCACGTCCTCTCCCTATCAATCTCAATGCACGTGTGAAAATGGCGGCGACGCGCGGCTCCTTATATAGAATCCGAGTCTCGCGAGAATCCGACAGCGTCATGATGACGTTCGGGCGCGCTCGGGTTAACCGAGCAAGGCGGGAAGATCCGAGTCTCTCGGACCCGTGAAAAAAAACATGAAGTTCGTGCGGGTTCGGATTCAGAGAAACCGAACCCGCTCATCTCTACCAATTTTACGTGTAGTTTTTTGGAAATGTCACAAATTTTTCATGCTACTGAAGTGAATTATGTTAATTACATGCTTCAAACAAACTCTGATATTATAAAACATAAATCAGTATTCATTTTTGTAAAATAACACCTTACTATTGAGCGCAGAATACAGGGGGGTATTCAGAAGCACACGGAATTGAGATGCGTCACACGCGTCTGATGCAACCTGAAAAATTGCTGCCCTGCACCTGCCACCGCAGCCAGGCTGCGGAGGCAGGGGAGCATCCACAAATCAGCGATGCGATCGCAATTGCATTGCAATCACATTGCTGCAGGGTATTTGCATGTTAGGCGAGTTTGCCCTGTGCTGGGCGCAGTGGGCGGCCCCCATCATGCGATCACAGCCAATTGCAGTTTTGCTAAATTGCAACTTAATCGAAACAGAAATAGTTAGGCTGGTGGCATTATAGCAGGAGGGGGAGGTAGCATGGGAGATTTACTGCCAATGAGCTTTGGGATGGTCAGCATGGAGATGGAATCCCTAGTGGAATCTGGCCTGGAAAAAAAAGTTAAAAATGTGGCATAACCAATCTACCCAAGATGTCCAATTGTACTGTATTTTATTCTAACCACCACCAAATTTCTTGCATCATCTTTAATCCACCTTTCCAAACCAGCAAAATGCCAGGTTCTACATATAGCTTTTAAAAAAGTTGCCCCCAAGAGTGTAAGCGCCAAGATGGACAAGATCATGCAACATTAGGTGCACTCCCCATCCACTGGATCTTTGTATTTCTGCAGTGCAGGTTGATGTTGTCTGGTGATCACAGGTGATAATCAGACAATAACTCCTAAGGGGCCACATAATATGAATAGGGGACTCTTGTCTTTTAAATAAGGGTGCTTCGACTTTCTAGAAGCAAACATTATTTTTGCTGTGCAGTGGTGTTACAGATGTGTCCCACTACATTGTTTCTGCATAAATCAGCATTCTATACTGGGACTGCAATGCATATGCAGTGAGGCATTCCACCTCGTACGCATTGCTAGCTGGCTCCCATAGATTTCAATGGGACGCCAGCCAGGGCCGTCTTTTAGTATGGGCTCAATGGGCTCTTGTCCAATTGCCCCAGGAGTATAAGGGCCCTAGGCTGATAGCTGATGGTCCTCTCTTTCCAGGGGTAACAGATTTTTGAAAATCGGCCCTGGGGAAGCGGAGATATCCTACTTGAAAGCAGTGGTCACCATCCAAGCCTGCTAATTGCTCTTCCCAGCCAGATATCTTGGGTTCTGTCTGACTTAGAGTTTTTCTGAGGGTATACTCCAAAAGCTGGGACTCTCTCCTTTTGGTGGACACTGGCAGCTTGTCTCTACTGTGCCCAGAACTAGACATATCAGCTGTCCAGCAGCTGGCCCCTGCTCCAGCTCCACACGCCTAATATGAAGTTTTATATTTTCATTGGTGAATTGCTCTGGCTCCTGAGCTCTGATCTTCAAGTCCCAAACATCTCCTGAAAGGTGGGACTCTCTAGTTTGTTATCCCATTCAAAGCTAAGAAATCTATTTTCAGGAACTTAAGATAACTGCAGTCAAGCAAGCTGACCTCCCACAAGAAAATGATAAATATTAAGCCCACTCCACTATCCACCCCTCCCCTACGTATTAAACACCCCCTACCACCCTGGAAGCCATGTACCAGGCTTCTTCATTCAGCCCAATGCCCCTTTTTACAGTTTAGCCCCATCTGTGCAGTAAAGGAGTTATTAGCGGAAATGAATGCTCCAGGTCCTACATGCTGAGCGGAAGATAGAACACCCCCTACAGCCCGCGGGACATCAAAGTTACAGCTGATAGCACCTCCCACCCCTACTGCTGGAGGATGGGTAGGGGGCCCAGTGCATTGCTGTGCCCAGGGGCCTACACTGATGTTAAGATGGCCCTGGCGCCAGCTCCCATAGAAGTAAATGCATAGCATATCTCCCACTGTGCCACAAGCAGTGTGCTGCGATGCACAATTATTTGCCCCTGATAATCAAATATCCAACTTGCCATGAGTTGTGGTGGTGGATACTTAACTACTGGAGCAATTCAGTATTGCTCATGTGCGGGGACAGCTGCTTTTTGGATCCCTAATAATGCTAAAGACGTAGCTGTGATACTTACCCTGGTGACCTGAGTTCATGCATGTGCATGGCCACAGGTCTCACAATGAGGAGGCAGTAAAAGGATCCCCTTGCATTCCTGTTCGTAACCTCTGACTTCTTACCCATAGAAAGGAGCGGGGCTCTGGGAATCAATTCCATTTGAAAATGGCGTTTTTTCTTGTATGCAAACTCCGAAAATTTAAATTTTTTTCAGTTTGCTGAGTACTAGGCAGCCCCAGTGGACTCCTAAAAATGAATAGGTCCATTACAAAAAAAAAGAAAGAAAGTCGCATTTCCTCATGTTTAACGGGCCTGTAAGGCAGAGCTGGCCCTAGGCATAGGCAAACTAGGCAAATGCAAATGTCTAGGGCATTTGACATGCCTAGGGGCACAAGCAGCTTCTGCTGATTAAAATTATATGCAACATGTCTATATTCTGTGTGTGGCTGTGGCTGTATCTGCATACGAAATGCTACATTACAATGTATTCCTGGAAATCACTGTAACATAGTATTTCGTATGCAGATACAGTCACAATGTGCGGCAAATGTGTTTGGGGCACCATGTGTGTCATTATATGTATAAGTGCACTAATAATGTGCGGCATATCTGAAAGGGACATTATGTGTGTAAGGGCATTAATAATGTGCGGCATATGTGTAAGGGGTATTATGTGTATAAGGGCATTAATAAAGGTTGGCATAATGTGTAAGGGGCATTACTGTGTTCTATTATGTTTATAAATGCTTTACGTGTGTGTGACATTATATGTATAAGGTGCTCTACTGTGGCGTAATATATAGAAAGGGCACTACTGTGTGGTCTAATGTGAATAAAGAGCAATATGGTGTGGTGTAATGTGAATAAGGGGCATTACTGTGAGGAGTAACTTATAAGGTAAAGTGGTACTACTGTGTGCTGTAACGTGAATTAGGGACACTCTCGAATGATAAAATGTGAACAAAGGTAGTTGCACTGCTGTGTGGCGTAATTTGAATTGGGGGTACTATTGTGTGGCCTTTTCCCTTCCCAGCAAGAACACACCACTTTTTGTGCTGTGCGCCGAATGTGCTCACTGTTCCTATTTAAAATATAGGGCGTAGAAACACCAAAATGAGGACTGCTATGGGTGAGAGGGTTGGGTATGCGTTATCACTGCTGGGGATCTCGACGGTCAGCATCTGAACACGGGATCCCAGCAGCGGAATGCAAGCAGGGTGTGTGTGTGTGAGTGCAACAAGCCCCTTGTGGACTTGGTGGCGATATTACCACTCTATAGGTATTGTGGACACCAACGAGTGGGAATAGTCCCCGCTAGTCGACTTGCCGACTGCCGGGATTTAAAGGGGTGTGGGATTTAACCATTGGTAATGTGACCGGTGGTCTCATGACCGCCAGTTACATAACTACATCCCAGGTTAGCGGTGATGGTGCTGGTAAAGGGGTGCAGGGTCAGAGGCAGAACTAGCGGCGGTGCTAGGGGGCACCAGCCAAAATCTTGCCTAGGGCATCATATTGGTTAGGGCCACCTCTGCTGTTAGGGATCATGAATAGGTCCCTAAAGGTTAGATTTATTTAATCTGTGTTATTTTGTTTTGCTGTTTGCAAGCTGTAACACATTGGTTTCAGTTTACACATTCAAACCAGAGGATGAACACTCAAACCATATCCACTGTGTTGCAGTTTGCAAAACCCTAAACTGCATGTGATTAAGCCTAAAATAGTAAAATTGGTTCCTTATACATTTTCCCCTATACATTTTCTCAAGATCCAGCCTACTCAGCATCTGGCCCGGTTCTCTAATGTAGGACATGAAAAATTTTTGAGCCTCCGCAAGTCGGATTTTTATTATTTATCAAGAGTTGACTTGTGAAACCCATCATTTCAGATCGTGTTTCTGTCAGTTATTTAAAAGGGCAATGGTTCTACTATGATCTGAAATGACAGTTTTACAACCCAACTCCTGATAAATAAACCCCTTAGGGACACATTATCAGTGTTATTGTTTTAGGATATCCTCCAAAAACAGATGTTTGGGGGGGATACCCACAGAAATCAAGTAACCCCAATAAGAAGAAAGAGGAGAAAGCTACAAATATTTTTGATATATGGTATCCTCAGTTTTCCTTAGCAAACTTATCCCCCATAGGCTTCTATGAGGGCGGTATAATTACCAAAATTTACTAAGTTCTAGAATGCAAAGCATAGTTAGATGGCATTAGCCATTGTAGGCTACTGGCTACTGCATATTTTTTTCAGGAAATAATAATAATAATAATATAATACAATACTGACACACAATCCAGAAAAGTCTTTATAGTGTACTGCTATTTCTTCAGCACATTTGTAGCACAATTGTTAGATAATTCCAGAACTTTGAATTTCCAGAAAGGTGAAATTCTCAAGTCTGTGATGTCTGTTTTTTAATTTCTTAGATTAAAGTGAAGAGATATGTTTGTATCTTGGAGACAAGGACATAGGATACTCAATCTTACTGAAGGCAGGCAATCTGTCCGAATCAAATGCTGTGGGACCTGTATCACATTTCACGCCTTGATCCGGTTATCACAGTGGTAGCTGTCTAAGGAAACACAGCAATTTAATACCACATTTATGCATTGCTCTAGAAAAAGCTGCATATGAGCCACTTCTCTCTCTCTCTCTCTCTCTCTCTCTCTCTCTCTTTCTCTCTCTGTCTATCACTCTCTTGTTATTTCTGTGTAAGAGTGTATGAAATATTGTCCTGCCCTTCCATAAATTGTCAAGAGTCAAATCTAACCTGTTCATATTATATGTTACTTTGCGCACATACAATGTTTTAATTTGAATTGTGTCTAATCCCTTAAACCACTTGCCTGGTGTAAACGTATGGCATACGACCTCAGCCACAGCCAGGAGTGTGTTTCCTGACAGGTTGTATCCCATATGCTGGTGCTGCCACACAATGGGCCTAATTCAGAGTTGATCGCAGCAACAAATTTGTTAGCAATTGGGCAAAACCATGGTCATTCTGACCCATTCGCATGCTGCGGTTCATCACTGCGGTGCGAACGGGTCAGAAATGCGCATGTGCGGCACCCGCAATGCGCTTACATGTCATTACCCAGTGACAGTCGTCGCCAGGAAATGGCCAGAAGAAAGAAGAAAGTGATCGCTAGCGCGATCACAAGAAGATTGACAGCTGGGAGGCGTTTCGGGGGGGATACTCACCGTTTTCCGGGCGTGGAGATCCAAACACAGGCGTGTCCAGGCGCTTGAAGGGTGGTTGTCTGACGCCAATTCTGGGACTTTCATCGCTGGATCCATTGCACAGGATCTAATCTTGTTCTGCACAACACTTTTTTAGCATAGCAGGGCTGCACAAGCGATGATAAGTTTTCCCTGCCCCAAGCTCCACTGCGCTCTGTAATAAGGTAAGGGGGTTTATGATAGCAACATATTTACATAGTAGTTACATAGTTAGCAAGGTTGAAAACAGGAAAAATCCTCATCGGGTTCAACCTATATTCTGTGTTAAACTGTTCATATTATAATGCACCTGCTGAAGTAATGGTTTGGTACCAACTGACAACTATGATTCTTACCACTCCCAGATATTAATGTCACTATGTTAAATGCTATAACTCTGGATACTTTTTCCAGTGAGAAATTTGTCCAATCCATTTTTAAATGCATTTAATCCATTATCACCTTCTCCGGCAGGGAGTTCCAAATCTTTATTGTCATTACCATGAAGAATCCTTTCCTACATTGTGTACGGAATTTTCTCTCCACTAGCCTCAGTGAGTGCCCACGTGTCCTATACTGAGTTCTTTTAATAAACAAATCCCCTGCTAATTCCTTGTAATGACCCTTTACGTATTTGAAGATATTAATAATATCTCATCTTAGATGCCTCTTTTCTAGTGTATACATATTTAACCTAGTAAGCCTCTCCTCGTACTACAGTGTCTAACTCTTTAATCATTTTAGAAACTCGCCTTTGAACTCTTTCTAGTTCCCCGATATCTTTTTTTATAATATGGTGCCCAAAATTGAACACAATATTCCAGGTGCGGACATACCAATGATTTGTACAGCAGCAGGATTACATCCTCGTCCCTTGTCTCAATGCCCCGTTTTATGCACGCAAGCACTTTACTAGCCTTTTTGCTGCATGTTGACATTGTGTACTATTATTAAGCCTATTGTCTATGAGCACCTCCAAATCTTTTTCCACCACAGTTACCCCTATATTTTTCCCATTTAGAGTGTAGGATGCATGTGTGTTTTTTGTCCCAAAATGCATTACTTTGCCTCTGCTCTGGATCCCTCCCCAGCACTCCCTGCTTGCACATATATGATCAGAAGACTGCGCATGCACAGTAGCACACCTTGGTCCAGAAACTAAACGTAAAGTGATCACTTTACTTTTAGCCATAGCAGGGACAGATTCCTGTTTGAGCCGCTGTGCTAGATGAACATAACATATGTGGTATGACTACTATATACTGCACAGAAAGTCCCCCTGGTTCTTTTACTTTGTATAAGCACAGCGTAAGTACTGACTTGAAAGGTAGACTTAACTGGAAAAAAGTCCAAAGTTGAGGATATACAAAGTAAAAGTGCAAACAAACGGGCCAGTGCAATAATAGAATGATATGTGCTTACATTTTGGAGAAGTTATTCACCTCTCAAATCCAATGCAATGGCAAAGGAGCGTTCACACGTGCATTGTGTATGTATCAATCATCGAGCATACCATGGCAATATGAGGAAAGTATGCAGAGCGATAGCAGCCAAATAATAGCAGCAGGTTGATGCGTTTCTGAGAATTGTTGCTAGTTTCATCAGAAAGTTAGCAGTATTTTCTGTTTTGCAATGATCATACTCATTTCAGTTAGATCTTTATTTTAGTCATTGTAGGGCCACAAACTAGGAGATAATGACCCAAGTGTGCGCACAGCATAAAACGAACCACAAAAAAGGGGAGATTCATGTGAGAGGTTCATGATTGTTATACATTTTTAATAAATACAGTTTGGATTTAGTGTTTTATAAAATAATTGTCAATGCACAGTTGGACTTTTTAAAATAAATTAAAATGTCATAGTATGGGTTATTTTTAAGTACTGTTCTTACTTGCTTTAGTGCTATTTCCTTGAGTGATGCAAAGTCTTTGTTCTTAGTGAAACTATATAAATTCTAAAGTCAAATTACAAAAAAAAATTCAGTGAAAAGATTTTGATAGAATTAATAGACCTGTGAAATATCCCTTAGTACTTCAACCACACAGAGTTCATGAATGAAATTATCACTGCATGGAGGTAGTTGGTTTCATGCAGAGCTTTATCAATAATTTGTCTGGACAGCAGCCCAGAGCAATGGAGTTAAACATAGCTGTCCTTCTCTGCACACCTGTGCCTTTGCCAAACATGTAAGGGCATTAAGATAACAATCTCAATGGCTCAGCTTCCATAAACACACACTTCACACTGTGAATAATGATATCTTGTGAGGAATTAGCATGCTACATATATACTGCTTATAGCAATTACCAACACAACCTCCATTTAACTGCTTCTCTTTTTACGTTGAGAAAAATAGATGCCTCAGAACTTAAGAACTATTATATTCACATACTACAATTAGTCAATGTGTATATTATAGTGGAGCAACTTACTGCCATTTTCATTTATTGCCTTTGCAAGAGTGGTTCAGGTGAGACCTCCATTTTCAGTCCCGCAAATTGTTTGTCTCATTCACTTTGGGTCACAACATTTTTCTTACTTCCTCAGAATAAGTTACATGTAAACAGAACTAAATCACTCGCAGAATTAACTGATTGTCTTTATTCCAAAGCAATTTATAGTCAATACAGGTTGGAAAATGTTAGTGTGGTTAAAAAAATGTTGACATTCAGAACATCTTGTTTTGAATGTCAAAAGTGAGAGGTCGACATGTCAAATGTCAACAATGACATAATGGCAACTTTGAAATAACGTCGACATTTCCGGAATGTGAATGTCAACACTCGGCATGTTGTCCACATGGTTTTCACTGACCTGGTAACTATCTCTAAACCTAACAACCTAACCCTAACTGCAGCCTATCCCTAACCTCAGCCTAACCCTAATCTTAATCTTCAATTTAAAGAAGTATAGAATTTTACACCTCTACAAATCAGCTTTTTCTTCTGTGAATTTCACATTATAAAAAAAAATTGCCCACAATTTTGTTGTATACATATCAAAACATATTCGTCACTCCCTTATGTACTTTGTGAGTCTGGGATCTGTATTTTGGCTGAGGATCAGTTTAGAGGACATTTTCTCATCTTTTGCTCTTGACAGCTGATCATTTATTTTAAAATTGACTTATTTTAACTATATTCTTTGTAATTTATTATTTGTCAATATACTGTACAGTAAATTTGCAGGATGATCTGCACAGGTCACTGCAGGGTACATGCTTACTTTCCACCATTGCAAGAGGTTTAGATGTATGGATAATTCTGAAGAGGGACAATGGGCAAAAACATCACATCAAAGTCTACATGTATCTCCAGCGCATTTAACTTCTAATTGTCTTCTTAAATACTGCTCAGTTTAGCCACATATGCAGGGGAACATCGGGCTGTCTTTATTAAAGCACTTTTATGTGTTTGAAACATTTTTAACAATGAGAACAGTGCATGTGAATATGGACTTTTGTGCCTTAGTGCTATTGGAAAGTGCAACATTTTCCACATCATAAGTATAGGAAGAATCCAGGTCAAAGTTAGTGCTAAATGCAAAGTGTTTTGTGGAGTAAAAATAATGGTTTCTCACATTTGAGGAACACTCCTAAAACTATGCCATATATACCCCAATATCACATATTCAATATATTGTATGCCCTGGCTACACCAAACTCTGTAGTTGTCATGCCCCACCACAGCTGTTACCTTCTGGCTCCATAAACCCACTGTGGTAAGTGAAGCAGTTCTCATTCTGTCTAACACCCTACAGTTTCTCAGGTTGTGAAAAGGGGCTTTCTTATATTGCTGTATTTTCAGTGAAGAAACTAGATCATAAGAAAGCAACTACAGCATATATATATATATATATATATATATACACAGGTCGAGTATCCCATATCCAAATATTCCGAAATACGGAATATTCCGAAATACAGACTTTTTTGAGTGAGACTGAGATAGTGAAACCTTTGTTTTCTGATGGCTCAATGTACACAAACTTTGTTTAATACACAAAGTTATTAAAAATATTGTATTAAATGACCTTCAGGCTGTGTGTATAAGTTGTATATGAAACATAAATGATTTGTGTGAATGTAGACACACTTTGTTTAATGCACAAAGTTATAAAAAATATTGGCTAAAATGACCTTCAAGCTGTGTGTATAAAGTGTATATCAGGGCTGGCCAAACCGGTCCTCGAGATCTACCAACAGTTCATGTTTTCCAGGCCTCGTGCAGATCTGTAGAATTGTCAGTTAGGAATGAATGCATCACATCTTAATTAGTAATGACTACACCTGTGCACCAGCTAGGTGGTCTGGAAAATGTGAACTGTTGGTAGATCTCGAGGACTGGTTTGGCCAGCCCTGGTGTATATGAAACATAAATGCATTCTGTGCTTAGACTTGGGTCCCATCACCATGATATCTCATTGTGGTATGCAATTATTCCAAAATACGGAAAAATCCGATATCCAAAATACCTCTGGTCCCAAGCATTTTGGATAAGGGATACTCAACCTGTATATATATATATATATATATATATATATATATACAGGTTGAGTATCCCATATCCAAATATTCCGAAATACGGATTTTTTTGAGGGAGACTGAGATAGTGAAACCTTTGTTTTCTGATGGCTCAATGTACTCAAACCTTGTAATACACAAAATAATTAAAAATATATTGTTAAATGACCTTCAGGCTGTGTGTATAAGGTGTATATGAAACATAAATGAATTGTGTGAATGTACACACACTTTGTTTAATGCACAAAGTTAGTAAAAATATTGTCTAAAATGACCTTCAGGCTGTGTGTATAAGGTGTATATGAAACATAAATGAATTGTGTGAATGTACACACACTTTGTTTAATGCACAAAGTTAGTAAAAATATTGTCTAAAATTACCTTCAGGTTGTGTGTATAAGCTGTATATGAAACATAAATGCATTCTGTTCCTAGACTTGGGTCCCATCACCATGATATCCCATTATGGTATGCAATTATTCCAAAATACGGAATAATCCGATATCCAAAATACCTCTGGTCCCAAGCATTTTGGATATGGGACACTCAACCTGTATATATATATATATATATATATATATATATACATACATACAAACAGAAAGTTCAGCACTCACCAAAGCAAGCTCACTTATTTTCACAACATCAATAAATAAATGATAAGGGTTTAGTTAGTGAATTGGCCAATGCACGGAAGCCTGCAAACCGCTCGCCAAGGTACCCCATCTTCATGCAGGTCCTACACTATCACAGAGTCTCAGAATTAAAACCTAGCAACTGTGTCACACATAATATAACTGCAAATATGCCCACTTGGTTTACTGTGTATCTGCCAAATACTCCATGGCTTTTAAAGGTACACTAGTCACCTGACACTGGCTGATAAATTACTAAAGAACAGCTGACTCAGGTTTAAGATAATTGGGCTTGCATGGGGGTGCATGAACAAAGCTTGTGGCCACAGTTAATATGAGTTAACCAAAGATTAACCCTACAATTTAGTAATTTAGTAATTTATCAGCCAGTGTCAGGTGACTAGTGTACCTTTAAAAGCCATGGAGTATTTGGCAGATACACAGTAAACCAAGTGGGCATATTTGCAGTTATATTATGTGTGACACAGTTGCTAGGTTTTAATTCTGAGACTCTGTGATAGTGTAGGACCTGCATGAAGATGGGGTACCTTGGCGAGCGGTTTGCAGGCTTCCGTGCATTGGCCAATTCACTAACTAAACCCCCATCATTTATTTATTGATGTTGTGAAAATAAGTGAGCTTGCTTTGGTGAGTGCTGAACTTTATGTTCGTATATTTTTAAGTAGGTGGCCATGGGCTACATGCACCCCACCCTATGAGTGGTGAGTGCAGACACTGCACCCCGCTTCTGGGGTGGTGAGTGCTGTGGTTTTACTTTTGTTGGTATATATATATATATATATATATATATATTATATACTGTACACACACACACACACACACACACACACATATGCTAGCACTATCAAAAGCTAACAAAAAGCTTGAATGTGTTTTTTAATAACTGTAGAACATGCGTTACTAGACAATAATCCCCTGGCTGTAGAATTAGAAGGCTTGAGATAGAGTTACGGTATTGCTGACAGCTCGCTTTGCGTTAGCATACTGGCATTTAAATTCAGAAATAAACTTGGACAGTTGGATACATTAACAGTAATTTAGCCTATAATTTATTACATTCAAATGTGTGTTGTAAATTGTAAAATTATTGAAACTAAACCATTTAATTCCATTGTTTCCCTAATGGATTCTCTTCAGGGAGGTTGTAGCCCTGTATTACGGTTGTGAATGGGATTGAGAGTTACTGACAAATTGATAGCACTTGGTTCTTGCTTGTAATTGTCATACTGACTGCTAGCAGCAGCTACTCCTATTGTGACTGACTATATGTCTACAACATCAAAATAAAAGGGAAGTGTGGGCTCTGTATGGTGCATAAGTGATAATGATGACAATATAGCAGCTGCCATAGCAGTAGCCTGCATGGGACTGATGATAATTATTACTGAGGGTCCTTAAGATCCAAGACAGGCTTTGTTATGGAATATAATGCATCAGCTTCAAAACAATACACTGTCAACTGGCTAATGCGCAGACTGTTATACCATGAAAAATGTGTAATTCACATTAATTGGTAACAGCGCAATGTACTGTACCTGCACTAGAGAGCTGATATCTGATTACAGCAAAATTGCAAACAGCAGCAGCACCAACCTCTCATTAACTCTCCCACTGCTTGTAACACATACATTTTAACAAAGAAAAAAAAGTTTTGCTTAAAAATAAATTTAAAAAATGTTTTTCAAATATATTTTAAAATAGTTTTAAAAATATATTGTATTTTAAAAAAAGTTTTTAAAATGTATCTGAAAAATGTTTTAAAATAAATAAGCAAATTGGAGAGATAATCTGTATACTTTTTTATTATTTTTATTATTATTGTTATTACCTGGTGTCACAAATGATTAAAGATTAGCAAATGAATCACAAGTTTGCAGGACAATTCTTTGATTTTGAGCCTGCACAGTATATTCATTTTCAACAAATTAATTTTGAAAACTTTAATTCCTATTTCATAAAATGTCATTTGGCAATATATTTTATTTTAGATTTTGTATTATTTTTAACATAAATGTGTTCAACGTGCTGTTATTTGTTTGTATAATTTCTTTATACAAAATGCAGTTTTAAGCCTAATGATTATCAATTTTATTTTTACACATACTGTAGAATGTTTTGGCCAGCCAAAATCTGTCAAATTTAAAACCAAGCCAAATTAATTTGCTCCTGTAACCCGTTGCTGTCTAATGAGGTAATTATTGATTTTTTTTTTGCTAAAATATTGTGCATTGCTACTGTACTAATACATGAATTATTTCCTCTGAAACGAACGTAATTTTCAGAAATTTGGTGAAATTAACAAAAAGTGTATACATAGACGTACAGATGTAGCCACGCTCATTGTTGCTGTGATGCAACCGCACGTGCACTCCCTCTGTGCCTAATTCCTCTTAAGACACACGTGCATGCCAGCATGCCTGCGCATAGCGGCTACCAATGCGCACTCGCTCGTAGTAACAGCCACGATTAGCATGGCTACATCTGTATCTCTATAAAACCCCACCCCAATATTTACCATCAAGTTAATTCTGTGCACAAAAGCAGTTTAAAATCTACTAACTCCATTAATTGTCACCCTCTTTATACTGCAATCCATTCTATAATCTTATGTTTGCCTGTGTTTTAAGACTACAATATACAAAGGAAGGCATGTAGCATAAACATATTATGGCTCTAGCAATTTAGTAATGATTGTTTATTGCACATGTTCCTGATGTTGTAATTCAATAATACTTTCCTAGTTTTTGTGGACAGTCTTCTCTTTAAAAATTCTCGTGCCCTTTAAGTGAGTAGTTTATCACACATCATAATCCATGCCAATGAAGTTGGGTTAACAAATGATTGCTGAGTGAAATCTCATGACCACAGATGCTTCTCATGAGACACCTCTTGCCTTCACGGCTAAAGTTGGTGCTGTGAGCACAGCCTATGGAGTTGTAGCTGTGAGAACACAACCAGGCTATGCAGCATCTTTGACAAAATGAAGTATAGTACTCAGCATACAGTCTACAATATTGTAGTGAAAAGAAATTGTAGTGAAAAGATAAATAAAGTTCCTGGGCTTCATATAATATACTTATTATGAATAGTGTATTCATGTGCCAATTGTGGGTATCACACCCTCTTTACCTTTTTTTTACTAAATAATATGCTTGTCTAGGAAAATGCTTTTCAATGCACTGAATTTGTTAGTTAATGTTTAGAATATTGCCTGACCTTTAGAGCAGATTATGCACTGGTATTCATCAGGTGCAAGATATATGTTGAAAATAGGCTCACATGGAGCTTTTGATACACACCTGCAGCACTTCCATGACACGTCCACAAGTCAGGTTGGTTACGCGCGATCACATTGTCACTGCCTAGTTTACGCCCTGAAATGCTCTACGTGTTGTAGGACTGCCTAGTTTACGCCCTGAAATGCTCTACGTGTTGTAGGACTACCAGAGCAGAGATGCACTGCCATGGCTGGTGGCTTGCCATATCTTTGCAAATGTGTGTTATAGAAATCTCTGCATTTCTATTATTATGTAGGATGTGAATTTGCTGGTCCTTTGCAGTGAGCTGGGGGGAACTCAAAATGGGATGGATACATGCAAGATGCGTAAATTCATGCTATATGCAAAACAAATCATCTTTTGCACCTGTGAACAGAAATTCATGTGACTCAGAATCATCACCTACATGTACGTGCTTTGTATTAAACTTCTATTTGTATATGCATATTTATACTGATTGTTACACTACTAAACTTGGACAAATGCATATGGTAAGTTGTACATAATGATCTGGAACTTTGCTGTCCTAGTCACCAAAATTAATTTCTGCCTTACAGCATATCATCTGGCATACTATTTTATTAAATGCGTTTTATTCTAAGACTCAGTTTTATCAAAATATATAGACAAAGCAGCATCCACTCTCAGATGCCTGATCCAAGTCACCTCAAAGCCTACACATGGCAGAATCATCCAGCATTCCACATCCCAGTCCTTGGATCTTTGTAATAAGTACATTTCAAATAGCAATCCTGAAGGCAATTTCACAAGTATCTTATTTCCAGAAAAATGTGAAAATGTGGCATTATGTGTTTGTCATTGTGGCCCCCAGCCTATTTGAGAGGAGTAAGTATTCTGGATGCAGAACCTAAACTGCATGTGAGCAAAGCATGTGATAGAGATGGGAAAGTGGCATGTCTTACCCTCCTAGTATACATTCACACTAGGTAAAAGCAATAACACCTTTCAGGTGTAAAGATATTACCCCTTGCACTGTATGTCAATGACATAGCATGGAGCTGGAGATGAACAATGAGGTGGCGCATGCCTTTACAATATACATGGTTCAATGGGCTCTTCCGCTAAATTAATTATTTCCCCTTTTTCCACCTACTTTTGGCTCCAATAATCATTAATTTTTCATTTGCGATTCTCACACTGAGTGCATGGAAGCTCATGGTCTATCTGCTACACTCTTAGATACTATTGGAGATAGCACAATATTGTGGAACATAGTACTGCAGCATGCTATCAAATTTAGCATATTGCAAATGAGAAAAGCTATAGACTTACATGGTAATGTGGGTCTAAAAGACTGTTATTTTATCTTAATGCTGCCTAAATGACGGGAGATGAACAATGCATTATGTCGGCACCACAACGTATCAGTGCTAGAATTGCTTACATATTACAAAAAAAGTGTAAAAAAAAAAACAACTAATGATCATTATGACTGCAAAGGTCAATGATTATTTTTTCTGAAGGAACCTCTTACTATAGGTCAAAGGGTGCATATGATAGGTTAATGACAGGTAGGATACATTGTCCATCCCAATCGCTCTACAGCTTCTATAAGTTCATTATTGTTACTAATATGCTTCTTCAATGAACACTTATTACAACTTAATTTAATCATCTGAGATAGTTATTATCAGTTATTATTGTTATTTTGTTTATGCTAATGATCGGTTCCCCAATATGTCCTCATATCCTCTGCCCATAGATCTGACAATGGCTCTTCACAGAACTAAATGTCATTTATGAATTTTTAAAGGTCATAATACATAAGGTACAGTATAGTGTTGTACCCATGGTATACATACTGAAAACTCATTTCAGTGGCAGCAACATATATAGCAATATATAGCAATGTTGTAAGGGTAAATGGCAATGCAATCAAGACCAAGTATAATAAGTGCAGTTTCTGCTCTATTTTCATTATAGATAGACGTATGAAGTTTCTTCCTTTCAAAACACAAACTCATGCAGCTTCAGACTGACCCTAACAAAAGCACAATTCTTTACTCTACAAAGAAGCCTACTCCTTCCCTCTTACATGGGATTCATGACCTGTGCAGGAGAAAAAGTTATGTGCTTCACATTAAAAAGAAAATTCAAAAGGTCCCCTGAAAGAAGGAAAAGTGTTCAAAGAATGTAGTTATCTCCTAAGGGAACGAGAAAAAAACAAATCCCCACTGTGTACAATATAGGCCCATTAGTTGGACATCAAGCTATCTATGACAGTTCTTCCTGAAAGGCAAAACTGATAATTCTTTTACTTTCTTTCTTTCTTTTTTTTTTTTTTTTGCAAAGAAAGTGCCTTATATCATTTTAAGAATTAAGGCTGATGTCTTTGTGCTTATGTAATATTTTTTAAAAGAAAAATCTGCATCATTAAGGTTGTAGTGTATCTATAGGTTTCATTGTGTTTTTAGAGGCCACTGCTTACAATCAGTGTAATGTAGAGACATGTACTGTATCTATTTTTCTTTAAAGTTAATTGCCCAAGGTGCCATCAGCCAGGGCTGCCAAGAGAAATCCTGGGCCCCGGAACAACAACTTCCTGGGCCCCCCTGGAGTTAGTATAGCCACACTATGTATATTAATCTATATAGATAAGTATATATATATATATATATATATATATATATATATATATAGATCTGTATAGAAATATATATATATATATATAACACACAACAGTGCCCTTATCTTGCACCAAGCTAAGAGCAGCACAGCGGGAGAGATCTCTGTTGAAAGACCTCAATAGCATACAAAATAAAAACAATTTCCCAAGTGCACTAAATAAAAACGTATCTACAATGAATCTTCCAGTGTTGTTCCCGTAGGTATGAATTGAATACTGGAGAAGGTTTGTGACTGGGAACCTGTAACGGACACCCCTCCCCAAATAGTCACCTATGTTTTTATATATATATATATATATATATATATCTCTATCTATCTATCTATCTATCTATCTATCTAGAGAGTAGAAGTTGGTGGCACTCAAGCAGGCTTAATCAATGTGAAGATAAAATTTCCTTTATTCGCCTACATGTTTCGGGGAAAATCATCCGTCCTCAGGGCTTAGACAACAATAAAAGCATGTACATATAACACTTAAATACATCACAGACAAACGACATTAGAGCAGAGATTGTACTCACCTGTCCTCACGGCGCTGCCGCCCGCCCGCACATGCTGCACGCTTCCGTGTCGCTGAGCGATGACGTCACGGTGCGCCGCGGGGCAGGGAGATCGTCATGGAGACCAACAATAAACAGTTACAAGCATCCAGAGAGCCTGTACGAAAAACATAATACAATAAAAGACAACACATTTAAAATACATGTAAACCATCGCTTAGGGAGAGATCTTAACAAAACCTAACTGGAACAATGTTACTAACTCAATAATGACATATTAGATTCCTCTGTTATTAAACGGACAGGATATTAACAGTTAGCAGATAGCAGTTAACCGGCTCCACTATAAGAATTATATGACCCTAAAGGAAACATTGAAGTCCCAGATTTTCATTAAGGCCACCAGGGGATAATGTTCCTAACTTAAAGATCCAACGGGACTCCTTCTGTAAAAGTAATCTATCCCTATTGCCGCCCCTCAATGAAATGGGGGTATGATCAATAAGGATAGCCCGAATGCTGGCCACCCCATGTTTAGCTGTCAAACAGTGACGTGCAAAAGGCTGGTCACTCGTACCCTTCTCAAACGCTTTTTTGATGGCACTCCTATGAAGTGCCATCCTTTCCCTAAACTGTCGTATGGTTTTGCCTATATAGGCTAGACCACAAGGACACGTGAGTAAATATATTACGTGAGTGGTAGTGCACGTAAGGCGATGTCTAATAGGAATTTTCTGACCTGTTTGGGGATGGTTAAATGTAGTGCCAGTTTGTAAGGTATTGCATGTGGCACATCCAAGGCACCTATAACACCCCATCTTAGGTCTAAGAAAATGGGCTTGATTACATTTAGCCATATTAGTGACATCAAGGCGAACAATATGGTCCCCTATATTGTTGCCCCTGGTATGACTGGGTAGCAGTCTAGTATTGGATAGATTACTCAGAGCAGTTTCTGTTTGTATAATAGGCCACAGTTGTTTGGCCTTGCTCACTATTCGTTTTGAACTCGTAGTGAATCTGCTCACCCATGGTAATCTATCAGCTTCTGAATATTGGTCGGACCTGGGGTTTAATAATTGTTGCCTAGGGATACGGAGGACTGCCTCCTTTGATTTCTCAAGTTCCCTGATGGGATACCCCCTTTGTGCAAATCTCAGTAGCATTTCATTGAGGGCCCTATTGGTTTCCTGAGGATCTGACGTGATGCGCCGCACTCGCAGAAATTGCGAGTACGGCAACCCTTTCTTAAGTGCCAATGGGTGGAAACTTTGATAATTCAAAAACGTATTCCTATCGGTGTTCTTAACAAAAAGTGAGGTACTAAGCTGACCAGAACTAAGGGTAATGGAAACGTCCAAGTAATTGATTTGTTTATCGTCAATCACATATGTAAATTTTACTACATGTTCTGAAGCATTGTGTTGCTCCCACAATCTAGTGAGCTCCTCCCTAGAACCACCCCAACAGACCAGAAGATCGTCAATATAGCGCCTGTAATAAACCACATGGGGCTTAACAGAAGGGTCAAGGTAAAACATAATATTTTCAAGCTGGTACATGAAGGCATTAGCGTACGATGGGGCCACAGCGGACTCCATCGCACACCCAGAAGACTGTAAGAAAAACTCCCCATTAAAGACAAAATAATTTCTCTTCAGGACCAAATTCAATAAATGCAAAAAAAAAAGGACACATCTGGGCCCTGGTATAAAGCATTACCTTCAATAAGCGCTCTTACTGCCTCCACACCTGCATCATGTGGGATGCAGGTGTAGAGGCTGGTCACATCAGCACTACACAACAGGGTATTACTCGGTATCGCCTCTATTTGCTGTAATTGCAGCAAGAGAGACGATGTGTCCTTTAGAAAGGAGGGCAAAGCTTGAACACAGGGATTAAGGAAGGCATCCAGGTAGACCGCTATGGGCTGATATAACGAACCTCTTGCTGACACAATAGGTCGACCTGAGGATTCTCCAGGGTCTTGTGTACTTTAGGCAGGGTGTAAAAAAGCGGTACTACCGGGAAGTCTACCGTAAGGGCAGTACAAACATCTTGTGATATAATACCCAAATCGCTGGATTCCTTTAAATAAATGTCCAGCTCTTTTTTAAAATCCTTAGTGGGATCTTTGTTGAGACGGGAATAGACAGACGAGTCCCTTAATTGACGCTCACATTCAGCAATATAATCCCCAATGTCTTGATTAAGCCTGCTTGAGTGCCACCAACTTCTACTCTCTATGTTTGTCACTTGCTGACCTGGAGGGCACCGCAGCAAAGGAATCTGTTCACTTATATTGGGAGTGCCGGTACGACTTTGGAATTATCTATCTATCTATCTATCTATCTATCTATCTATCTATCTATCGCTATATATATATATATATAGTGAGAGAGAGAGAGAGAGAGAGAGAGAGAAATGGTAATGTATGGATGCAAGTATTATAGAATGTTTAAATAGAATTTCTAAATTGCGAGCAGCTGCTTGCAGCACCACAGTGCTGTGTCTGTCACTCACAGTCACAGTTCTCAACTCAGTGTCGCAGCCTAACAGGCTTGCTCCTGCCGAGATGTTGCTGTTCTTACAACTAAGCTGAGTTGCGCTACTTCTGAAACCCATGGGCCATGCCCAGCCAGCTGCATGCCTGCCCCTCCCAGTCCTTGCCCACCGCCTGGAGCCTGCTGATACTAGCAGCGGTGCGGCGGCTGGAAGTGGCTGTGAGGAATGACAAGGGACAAACATCCAGGTGACACACACATACATCCCTCCTCCCAGCAGCCTGACCCACTGCTTGCACGCCCGTCCACTGATTTATGCTAAAGATTTAAAAAATTACCCCCTACCCCCCCCCCCCACAAAAAAAATGGCTACTGATGTGCTCTGTCCAGGGCCCCCAGGCATACCTGGGCCTGGGTAATCTGTACCCCTCCCCCCTCTCTTGGCACCACTGCCCATCACCATAAGAGAAGGTAAGACAGATAGTTACTCAGAAACCATACTTTTCAGACCCTCCTTCCCCCACAGTTTTGGAAGCTATACAGTACAATGCAGACCCCAGACATCAGGTGGTTATACAATGAAAACATTCTAATCTCTAGTGGCCTTATAAAGCAAATCCCAGAGGCCAAACAATATATATCTCAAATCTCTGGAGGTGAGTTTAAAAAAATTCTGAGGTAGCTATACAATGCAAACACTCGATCTGTACCAATATACTAGCTATACAATTCAGATACTACTGTAGAATTAATTTTGCTATATTATTATGCAGATCCCAGATTTCTGGTGGTGATATACTGCATGATTTAATCTGTGAACGTTCTAAAACCTAGTGGTGATATAATTAGACCCTAGATCTCTGGTGGTGATATAATGCACACTCCCAGATTTTTGGTGGTAATAAAATGCAGACCTCAAATTCCTGGTGGTGATATAATCAGTAGAGATGAGCGCCGGAAATTTTTCGGGTTTTGTGTTTTGGTTTTGGGTTCGGTTCCGCGGCCGTGTTTAGGGTTCGACCGCGTTTTGGCAAAACCTCACCGAATTTTTTTTGTCGGATTCGGGTGTGTTTTGGATTCGGGTGTTTTTTTCAAAAAACCCTAAAAAACAGCTTAAATCATAGAATTTGGGGGTAATTTTGATCCCAAAGTATTATTAACCTCAAAAAACATAATTTACACTCATTTTCAGCCTATTCTGAACACATCACACCTCACAATATTATTTTTAGTCCTAAAATTTGCACCGAGGTCGCTGTGTGAGTAAGATAAGCGACCCTAGTGGCCGACACAAACACCGGGCCCATCTAGGAGTGGCACTGCAGTGTCACGCAGGATGTCCCTTCCAAAAAACCCTCCCCAAACAGCACATGACGCAAAGAAAAAAAGAGGCGCAATGAGGTAGCTGACTGTGTGAGAAAGATAAGCGACCCTAGTGGCCGACACAAACACCGGGCCCATCTAGGAGTGGCACTGCAGTGTCACGCAGGATGTCCCTTCCAAAAAACCCTCCCCAAACAGCACATGACGCAAAGAAAAAAAGAGGCGCAATGAGGTAGCTGACTGTGTGAGTAAGATTAGCGACCCTAGTGGCCGACACAAACACCGGGCACATCTAGGAGTGGCACTGCAGTGTCACGCAGGATGTCCCTTCCAAAAAACCCTCCCCAAACAGCACATGACGCAAAGAAAAAAAGAGGCGCAATGAGGTAGCTGACTGTGTGAGAAAGATAAGCGACCCTAGTGGCCGACACAAACACCGGGCCCATCTAGGAGTGGCACTGCAGTGTCACGCAGGATGTCCCTTCCAAAAAACCCTCCCCAATCAGCACATGATGCAAAGAAAAAGAAAAGAAAAAAGAGGTGCAAGATGGAATTATCCTTGGGCCCTCCCACCCACCCTTATGTTGTATAAACAAAACAGGACATGCACACTTTAACCAACCCATCATTTCAGTGACAGGGTCTGCCACACGACTGTGACTGATATGACGGGTTGGTTTGGACCCCCCCCAAAAAAGAAGCAATTAATCTCTCCTTGCACAAACTGGCTCTACAGAGGCAAGATGTCCACCTCATCTTCACCCTCCGATATATCACCGTGTACATCCCCCTCCTCACAGATTATCAATTCGTCCCCACTGGAATCCACCATCTCAGCTCCCTGTGTACTTTGTGGAGGCAATTGCTGCTGGTCAATGTCTCCGCGGAGGAATTGATTATAATTCATTTTAATGAACATCATCTTCTCCACATTTTCTGGATGTAACCTCGTACGCCGATTGCTGACAAGGTGAGCGGCGGCACTAAACACTCTTTCGGAGTACACACTTGTGGGAGGGCAACTTAGGTAGAATAAAGCCAGTTTGTGCAAGGGCCTCCAAATTGCCTCTTTTTCCTGCCAGTATAAGTACGGACTGTGTGACGTGCCTACTTGGATGCGGTCACTCATATAATCCTCCACCATTCTATCAATGTTGAGAGAATCATATGCAGTGACAGTAGACGACATGTCCATAATCGTTGTCAGGTCCTTCAGTCCGGACCAGATGTCAGCATCAGCAGTCGCTCCAGACTGCCCTGCATCACCGCCAGCGGGTGGGCTCGGAATTCTGAGCCTTTTCCTCGCACCCCCAGTTGCGGGAGAAGGAGGAGATGTTGACAGGTCGCGTTCCGCTTGACTTGACAATTTTGTCACCAGCAGGTCTTTCAACCCCAGCAGACCTGTGTCTGCCGGAAAGAGAGATCCAAGGTAGGCTTTAAATCTAGGATCGAGCACGGTGGCCAAAATGTAGTGCTCTGATTTCAACAGATTGACCACCCGTGAATCCTTGTTAAGCGAATTAAGGGCTGCATCCACAAGTCCCACATGCCTAGCGGAATCGCTCCGTGTTAGCTCCTTCTTCAATGCCTCCAGCTTCTTCTGCAAAAGCCTGATGAGGGGAATGACCTGACTCAGGCTGGCAGTGTCTGAACTGACTTCACGTGTGGCAAGTTCAAAGGGCATCAGAACCTTGCACAACGTTGAAATCATTCTCCACTGCACTTGAGACAGGTGCATTCCATCTCCTATATCGTGCTCAATTGTATAGGCTTGAATGGCCTTTTGCTGCTCCTCCAACCTCTGAAGCATATAGAGGGTTGAATTCCACCTCGTTACCACTTCTTGCTTCAGATGATGGCAGGGCAGGTTCAGTAGTTTTTGGTGGTGCTCCAGTCTTCTGTACGTGGTGCCTGTACGCCGAAAGTGTCCCGCAATTTTTCTGGCCACCGACAGCATCTCTTGCACGCCCCTGTCGTTTTTTAAAAAATTCTGCACCACCAAATTCAAGGTATGTGCAAAACATGGGACGTGCTGGAATTTGCCCATATTTAATGCACACACAATATTGCTGGCGTTGTCCGATGCCACAAATCCACAGGAGAGTCCAATTGGGGTAAGCCATTCCGCGATGATCTTCCTCAGTTGCCGTAAGAGGTTTTCAGCTGTGTGCGTATTCTGGAAAGCGGTGATACAAAGCGTAGCCTGCCTAGGAAAGAGTTGGCGTTTGCGAGATGCTGCTACTGGTGCCGCCGCTGCTGTTCTTGCGGCGGGAGTCCATACATCTACCCAGTGGGCTGTCACAGTCATATAGTCCTGACCCTGCCCTGCTCCACTTGTCCACATGTCCGTGGTTAAGTGGACATTGGGTACAACTGCATTTTTTAGGACACTGGTGAGTCTTTTTCTGACGTCCGTGTACATTCTCGGTATCGCCTGCCTAGAGAAGTGGAACCTAGATGGTATTTGGTAACGGGGGCACACTGCCTCAATAAATTGTCTAGTTCCCTGTGAACTAACGGCGGATACCGGACGCACGTCTAACACCAACATAGTTGTCAAGGACTCAGTTATCCGCTTTGCAGTAGGATGACTGCTGTGATATTTCATCTTCCTCGCAAAGGACTGTTGAACAGTCAATTGCTTACTGGAAGTAGTACAAGTGGGCTTACGACTTCCCCTCTGGGATGACCATCGACTCCCAGCGGCAACAACAGCAGCGCCAGCAGCAGTAGGCGTTACACGCAAGGATGCATCGGAGGAATCCCAGGCAGGAGAGGACTCGTCAGACTTGCCAGTGACATGGCCTGCAGGACTATTGGCATTCCTGGGGAAGGAGGAAATTGACACTGAGGGAGTTGGTGGGGTGGTTTGCGTGAGCTTGGTTACAAGAGGAAGGGATTTACTGGTCAGTGGACTGCTTCCGCTGTCACCCAAAGTTTTTGAACTTGTCACTGACTTATTATGAATGCGCTGCAGGTGACGTATAAGGGAGGATGTTCCGAGGTGGTTAACGTCCTTACCCCTACTTATTACAGCTTGACAAAGGGAACACACGGCTTGACACCTGTTGTCCGCATTTCTGGTGAAATACCTCCACACCGAAGAGCTGATTTTTTTGGTATTTTCACCTGGCATGTCAACGGCCATATTCCTCCCACGGACAACAGGTGTCTCCCCGGGTGCCTGACTTAAACAAACCACCTCACCATCAGAATCCTCCTGGTCAATTTCCTCCCCAGCGCCAGCAACACCCATATCCTCCTCATCCTGGTGTACTTCAACACTGACATCTTCAATCTGACTATCAGGAACTGGACTGCGGGTGCTCCTTCCAGCACTTGCAGGGGGCATGCAAATAGTGGAAGGCGCATGCTCTTCACGTCCAGTGTTGGGAAGGTCAGGCATCGCAAACGACACAATTGGACTCTCCTTGTGGATTTGGGATTTCAAAGAACGCACAGTTCTTTGCGGTGCTTTTGCCAGCTTGAGTCTTTTCAGTTTTCTAGCGAGAGGCTGAGTGCTTCCATCCTCATGTGAAGCTGAACCACTAGCCATGAACATAGGTCAGGGCCTCAGCCGTTCCTTGCCACTCCGTGTGGTAAATGGCATATTGGCAAGTTTACGCTTCTCCTCCGACAATTTTATTTTAGGTTTTGGAGTCCTTTTTTTTCTGATATTTGGTGTTTTGGATTTGACATGCTCTGTACTATGACATTGGGCATCGGCCTTGGCAGACGACGTTGCTGGCATTTCATCGTCTCGGCCATGACTAGTGGCAGCAGCTTCAGCACGAGGTGGAAGTGGATCTTGATCTTTCCCTAATTTTGGAACCTCAACTTTTTTGTTCTCCATATTTTATAGGCAGAACTAAAAGGCACCTCAGGTAAACAATGGAGATGGATGGATTGGATACTAGTATACAATTATGGACGGACTGCCACGGTTAGGTGGTATAAAAAAACCACGGTTAGGTGGTATATATTATAATAATAATACAATTATGGATGGACGGACTGCCTGCCGACTGCCGACACAGAGGTAGCCACAGCCGTGAACTACCGCACTGTACACTGGTTGATAAAGAGATAGTAGTATACTCGTAACAACTAGTATGACACTATGACGACGGTATAAAGAAAGAAAAAAAAATACCACAGTTAGGTGGTATATATTATAATAATAATACAATTATGGATGGACGGACTGCCTGCCGACTGCCGACACAGAGGTAGCCACAGCCGTGAACTACCGCACTGTACACTGGTTGATAAAGAGATAGTAGTATACTCGTAACAACTAGTATGACACTATGACGACGGTATAAAGAATGAAAAAAAAACCACGGTTAGGTGGTATATATTATAATAATAATACAATTATGGATGGACGGACTGCCTGCCGACTGCCGACACAGAGGTAGCCACAGCCGTGAACTACCGCACTGTACACTGGTTGATAAAGAGATAGTAGTATACTCGTAACAACTAGTATGACACTATGACGACGGTATAAAGAAAGAAAAAAAAATACCACAGTTAGGTGGTATATATTATAATAATAATACAATTATGGATGGACGGACTGCCTGCCGACTGCCGACACAGAGGTAGCCACAGCCGTGAACTACCGCACTGTACACTGGTTGATAAAGAGATAGTAGTATACTCGTAACAACTAGTATGACACTATGACGACGGTATAAAGAATGAAAAAAAAAACCACGGTTAGGTGGTATATATTATAATAATAATACAATTATGGATGGACGGACTGCCTGCCGACTGCCGACACAGAGGTAGCCACAGCCGTGAACTACCGCACTGTACACTGGTTGATAAAGAGATAGTAGTATACTCGTAACAACTAGTATGACACTATGACGACGGTATAAAGAAAGAAAAAAAAATACCACAGTTAGGTGGTATATATTATAATAATAATAATACAATTATGGATGGACGGACTGCCTGCCGACTGCCGACACAGAGGTAGCCACAGCCGTGAACTACCGCACTGTACACTGGTTGATAAAGAGATAGTAGTATACTCGTAACAACTAGTATGACACTATGACGACGGTATAAAGAAAGAAAAAAAAATACCACAGTTAGGTGGTATATATTATAATAATAATACAATTATGGATGGACGGACTGCCTGCCGACTGCCGACACAGAGGTAGCCACAGCCGTGAACTACCGCACTGTACACTGGTTGATAAAGAGATAGTAGTATACTCGTAACAACTAGTATGACACTATGACGACGGTATAAAGAATGAAAAAAAAACCACGGTTAGGTGGTATATATTATAATAATAATACAATTATGGATGGACGGACTGCCTGCCGACTGCCGACACAGAGGTAGCCACAGCCGTGAACTACCGCACTGTACACTGGTTGATAAAGAGATAGTAGTATACTCGTAACAACTAGTATGACACTATGACGACGGTATAAAGAAAGAAAAAAAAATACCACGGTTAGGTGGTATATATTGTAATACAATTATGGATGGACGGACTGCCTGCCGAGTTCCGACTGCCGACACAGAGGTAGCCACAGCCGTGAACTACCGCACTGTACTGTGTCTGCTGCTAATATAGACTGGTTGATAAAGAGATAGTATACAATACATACAACAATATACTACTATACTGGTGGTCAGGCACTGGTCACCACTAGTCACACTGGCAGTGGCACTCCTGCAGCAAAAGTGTGCACTGTTTAATTTTAAATTAATATAATATTATGTACTCCTGGGGGCTCCTGCTATAACAACCTGCAGTGCTCCCCAGTCTCCCCCACAATTATTATAAGCTTTGCCTTTTATACATTGATGTGCAGCACACTGGGCTGAGCTGAGTGCACACAGACTGAGTCACACTGTGTGACTGGCTGCTGCTGTGTATCGTTTTTTTTCAGGCAGAGAACGGATATAGCAGAGAACGGATATATTATATTAAAATAAATAAAAGTTAACTAACAACAACTGCACTGGTCACTGTGGTAAACTCTGTCTGACTCTGCACAATCTCTCTCTCTCTTCTAATCTAATTTCTAATGGAGAGGACGCCAGCCACGTCCTCTCCCTATCAATCTCAATGCACGTGTGAAAATGGCGGCGACGCGCGGCTCCTTATATAGAATCCGAGTCTCGCGAGAATCCGACAGCGTCATGATGACGTTCGGGCGCGCTCGGGTTAACCGAGCAAGGCGGGAGGATCCGAGTCTGCTCGGACCCGTAAAAAAAACATGAAGTTCGTGCGGGTTCGGTTTCAGAGAAACCGAACCCGCTCATCTCTAATAATCAGACCCCAGATCTCTGTTGGTTATATATTGCAGACCACAGATCCTTGGTGGTGATATAATGCAGACTCCCAGATTTTTGGTGGTAATATAATGCAGACCTCAAATTCCTGGTGGTGATATAATCAGACCCCAGATCTCTGTTGGTTATATATTGCAGACCACAGATCCTTGGTGGTGATATAATGCTGACTCCCAGATTCTTGGTGGTGATATAATGCAGAACTCCCTGGTGGTGATATAATCAGACCCCATATCTCTGTTGGTTTTATATTGCAGACCCCAGATCCCTGGTGGCGATATAAAGCAGAGCCCAGATACTTGGCGGTGATGGGGGGGGAGGGGGGGGTGCTGTAAGCTGGAAGGAAGGTTGTTGAGGGCAGACCAGAACAGATGCTAGTGCAGATGCTGTTTGTGGGAGATGCCCGTCTACCGGGGGGAGGGATGGCGGCAGCTGCTGCAGGTATGCCAAAGGCTGTGGCTGCTGCTGTCCTGGCCTCTGTCACCCTGCACCCACTCTGCTTACTGTGCATATGCTGGAAAGCCAGACAGATGGTGCATGTGCTGTTTTCAGGGGGAAAAAATACGTAATTCATCAGTTTGGAGTTCGCAAACAGCGCTGCCGGGTGTTTTAACATTACCACTCACCGACTCACTCTGCATATGTGTGTGTCGGCATTTATGTAATAAAGTTTTACTTTCACGGTGTGCGTGTACTGTTTTTATTTGGGTATTTTTTTTGCAGAAGAACTACAGGTACCAGCGGGTCCGTTTTACCCCCGCATGCTGGTACTTGTGGTTCTCCAAGTACCAGCTTGCGGGGGAGGATTGCTGGGACTTGTAGTTCTGCTGCAAAAAAACAATATTCTTTTATTTGTCACAAGGCTATCAGACCCCCATCCACAGCCCATGGATGGGGGGACAGCCTCGGGCTTCACCCCTGGCCCTTGGGTGGCTGGAGGGGGGGACCCCTTGATTTAAGGGGTCCCCACTCCTCCAGGGTACCCCGGCCAGGGGTGACTAGTTGGGGATTTAATGCCAGGGCCACAGGGACCGATATAAAAGTGTCCCCCGGCTGTGGCATTATCTCTCTGACTTGTGGAGCCCGGTGCTGGTGTTAAAAATACGGGGGACCCCTACGTCTTTTATCCCCCGTATTTTTTGCACCAGGACCGGACGCAGAAAAATACGGGGATCCCCTGTCATTTCCCCACCCCCGTATTTTTACAACCAGGACCGGCTCAAAGAGCCCGAGGCTGGTTATGCTTAGGAGGGGGAACCCCACGCATTTTTTTTCTGAATTTTAACCCATTCCCACCCCTTCCCACTGACAACCATGCTCTCTCTATTTTAGTCAGTTAAAAAAAATATTATTTAAAAAAAATATATAAATAATAGTTGTGTCTCCTAATAGACAAACCAAGTACCTAATCCCTTCTAATATAAATAATATGCTATTAGCAATAAAAAAAACACACACACAAAAACATGTTTTTAAATTTTTTTATTAGATTCCGCCAGCAAAGTGAGGCGGAATGAAAGTGACGAAATTACTGTCGAAAAGCACTGTTGTCGAATCGACATTCTTCAATTGAATATACTTTTGTCGAAAAGCCGCATTTTTACCATTGCAGACACGTCGAATTTGACAACGGTCGAATTTTAAAAAGTCGAATCTGAAAAGTCTGTTTTTTTGTCGAAAAGTACTGTATTGCATTGTCGAATATTTTTTTTTGTGTCGAAAATGCCCCGTTTTTCGACATTTGCGGCAATTCGACCGCAATTGCATATACCCCAATAACTCTTGTAATAGAGATTGTCATTTGCATATATAGTCACTAGGAATCAAAAATAGTGTTGCTAAGTTTATCTAAGTTTATTTATACTGATGAGCCCAATAAAGGCTGAGATGGTCTGTCTGCAAGTGGAATCTCTTCTCAGACTGTACAGTGGGCAATCAGCAATTTCAATGGCTGAAATATTCTTCCCAGAGCCTACTGCTGCTGTAATCTTTATATAGATATTTCTATTGTTTACATATTTTACATTTAAAACCATAGTCCATGTGTCGGCACTCACACCATGTAAAGAGTACCTGGGGTGCAAAAAAACTTCCAAAAGGAAGAACAGTCCTATGGTAACATTTAGTGTAGGATACATTAGGGTAAATGTAATAGGGTCCGAGTTGCTGGAGGTTTGAGATTTTGTCCGAGATTGGACGTATTTTTAAAGCAACAATTAAAGCAACTTGGACCCTATTGCATTTACCCCATAGAATCGAAAAGAGCCTGTTTCAGACAAATTCACATGTAGGTCACAGATAAAGGTGTCATAGTTGCATGTTTCGCCCCTTCACGGACCTCTACAGTGTCCAGCATCAAGTGGAAAATATACAGTATATATATATATATATATATATATATATATATAGACAGAGAGAGAGAGAGAAGGGGGAGGGAGAGGGGGAGCTACTAGGAGCTTTACAAATTCACACTTAAGTCGCTTTACTAATGGTAAGACTAGGTATTAGTTTGAAAAGCGGATTTTAGTTTGAACGACTAATTTTTTAACGCGTACAAATAACGGCATTTTGCAGCTTCAGTAGCTAACCAGTTGATAAAGGAAAGGATGGAATTCAAGATAAAAGTTGCTATTCTTTCTGAACAAAATTATCTTTATAAATATTGTTTCTGAACAAAAGGTAAAATTATACTTGTTAAACAATGGTAAAATGTTTTTGCCTAAGAAATGTTGTTAAAAAAGGAAGAAATAACAAATTGTTATCCCAAAATTTTATTAAAACAATCCTATTGTTTTATTCAACTATAAAATAGTAACAAATTATTAGAAAATTGAACTATTGTCCAAATAAAACAAAAATTAGATGTGACCATACCAGGCAAGCGGCTAAACTTAATGTTTAAAATATTTACTGGAACAAGTTTTCTCCAATTTTGTTATTACTGAAAAGAAAATGAAACACAAGTTATATTATGATCAGTGCCAGTCCATATAATTACTTATAATGCACAAGTGTGTGCTAAAGGTTTTGGCCCCAAATTTACAAATTAAAACAGGATTATGCCTCCATGCCTAGATTAATGCTTCTGGGGTCCCAAGGGCAACTATTTTGACAGGACATCTACTGTACCAATACAATTGGCAAGATAATATATTGGTGATATTGTTAAAAAGTATAATGTGTAAATACTCCCAGCATCACAAATGTAAGCCATAAAAACAAGTTTTTCTCACATAGTCATATACTTGCTTATATAGAACTTGTGCATTGATTATTATATGTACTGTATTATTGAAATAAACTAAACAATTTTATCATCAAATTGTGCTCTACAGAAACATTGTTCTTTGATCCTCCCCACCCAGACACTATCCCTCAAAAACTGATATACCTCTCACTCCTTAACACCATACCTCACCCACAGTAATTCTCCACACTAACAACACTCCTTACACCATACCTCACCTATAGAAATAGTCCTCACTCACTACCACTGCCTGGAACCATACCTCATCCAATTCCTGTCACTCACTAATGCTCCTTGACCACATACCTTGTTCATTGATATATCCCTCACCTACCACCACTCTCTGGCACCATTCTACACCCAAGAAAATACCTCAAACCAACCACCACTCCTTGCCTGTAAGTAATAATATTAAGCAGTACATCAACAAAAACCATTGCTAGATAACGAGTACATGTCTTTAGCATATTGAGAATACCTAAGGAAATCCTGAATGGAGGGTACTCCATATATGTTGAAAATCATGAAAGAATTGTGCCGCGTTTTCAAAATGACTCATATGAGAACCTCTGTGTGTCACCCCAGACTGATTGTATAATGGAGAGGTTTAACAAATCTTTAAAAAAACATTCTATAGGTAGTGGTGGATAAAGATGGAAGAGATTGGGATTATTTGCTACCTATTTATTTTCCAGCCATTAGTTTCCCCAATCCTCTATGGGGTTTTCACCTTTTGATTTGTTGTATGGTAGACATCCAAGGGGATTGCTAGGCTAAAACTGCTATTGAGCATGTTTCTCAGATGCAGGAAGGAATGGCTGCAGTGGTGCCAATAGTGAAATACCACTTGGAACAGGCCCGCTGTACAGCAGCAGGTGTACAATTGTAATGTCCTGTTGCAGGCCTTTGCTCCTGGGGACAGAGTGCTTGTTTTGGTTCCAAACAGTAAAAAGTAAACCTTTTGGTAAGTCCTTTAAAATCCTAGAAAAAGTGGGCAGTTTGATTACAAAGTGTAACTGCCTGTGAAAAGAAAGGCAGAATAGATCTAGCATGTAAATATTATAAAACCTTGGAGGGATAGAGTAGCTATGTCAGCCACCCCAGTCCCTCCAGTAAACCTAGTACCTTTGATTCCCAAAGTAACAATGGCTAAAACCCTCTCAACTGTTAAACAGCAGGAGGCTAAAAACTGTCTCTAAAGAATATCATAAGCCCATCAGGAATTAGTGTCTAAAGAAATGTAAAAACTGTTGGCGTTGGATGTAATCGAAGAGTCACATAGTGAGTGGTCATTCCAAAACCTAGTGGGAGTTTTTGCTTCTGCAATGATTTCCGTAAGTTGAATAATGTGTCAAAGTTCAATGCCTACCTAGTGTGTTGGATGGATAAACTTAGTGAAAGATAAGGAACAGCAAGGTACTTAACCACTCTAGACTTAACCAAAGGGTATTGGCATGTGCCATTAACAGAGAATGCCAAAGAAAAGACAGCTTTTTCTGCACCAGAAGGATTGTTCCAATACAGGATGTAGCCATTTGGGTTACATGATGGAAATATTTCTAAGGCCCTATAGACAGATGCTGCAGTTTACCTAGATGATAGAAACACAGAAACAAAGAATTTGACAGCAGATACGAACCAATTGGCCAATCTAGTCTGCCCCTTTTTTTTTTATCCCTTAGGCAATCTCAACCCTTTTTGAACCCTAATTTTTGTAAGGATATTCATATGCCTACCCCAAGCATGTTTAAATTGCTCTACAGTCTTAGCCTCTACCACCTCTGATGGGAGGTTATTCCACTTATCCAATACCCTTTCTGTGAAGTAATTTTTCCTTAAATTTCCACTGAACCCCCCTCCAGTCTCAGAGTATGTCCTCGAGTTCTAATACTTCTCTTCTTTTGAAGAATTTTACCCTCCTGAACTTTGTTAAGACCCTTGATATATTTGAAAGTTTCTATCATGTCCCTCCTTTCCCTTCTCTCCTCCAAACTATACATGTTAAGATCTTTTAGCCTTTCCGGGTAAGTTATGTGATGTAGGCCTTGCACCATTTTAGTTGCCCTTCTTTGTACACTCTCTAATGTATTTATTTTATATCCTTCTGGAAATATGGTCTCCAGATCTGGACACAGTATTCCAGATGGGGCCGTACCAATGACCTACACAGTGGCATTATCACTTCTTTTTTCATGCTGCTTATTCCTTTCCCTATGCAATCAAGCATCTGACTTGCCTTTCTCGTTGCTTTGTTGCATTGCTTTCCTGCCTTCAAGTCACTTGAAATAGTGACTCCTAAATCCCTTTCCTCCTCAGTAGTTTCCATTATAGTACCCTTGATACTATATTTAGCCTTTGGGTTTTTGAGACCCAAGTGCATGATTTTGCATTTTTTAGCATTAGACTGTAGTTGCCATGTTCTTGACCATTTCTCAAGCCTACCTAGGTCATCAATCATTTGTTTTACCCCTTCCGGTGTGTCTACCCTGTTGCATATCTTTGTATCATCTGCAAAAAGGCATACTTTCCCTTCAATAACATTTGAAATGTCACCAACAAAGATATCAAAGAGAACTGGACCAAGTACAGATCCCTGAGGTACTCCACTGGTAACATTTCCCTCCATAGATTGCACTCCATTTACTACAACTGCCTGTTTCCTATCCTGCAACCAGATTCTTATCCATTTAACTGTTTTATAATTCACCCCTCAAGTTTATTTAGCAGTCTGCGATGTGGGACATTGTCAAATGCCTTACTAAAGTCTAGATATGCTACATCTACAGCCCCCCCTTGATCTGTTATTTTCGTCACAGAATCAAAAAAGTCAATAAGATTTGTTTGGCATGATCTCCCACCAGTAAATCCATGCTATTTTGGATCTTGTAAATTGTTAGATTTAAGATATTCCACAACTCTTTCTTTTAATAGTTTTTCCATTACTTTCCCTACTACTGATGTAAGGCTTACTGGTCTGTAGTCACTTGCTTTTTCCTTGCTTCCACGTTTGTGCAGTGGAAGTAAATTTGCTCTTTTCCAGTCCTCTGGAATGGCACCTGTATTTAGTGACTGGTTAAATAATTCTGTTAAAGGTGTAACCAGCACATGATGTAGCCATCTGTAGTCCTGTTTGGCAGTTTCTCTTGTCCAGGGTACAAGCAGTGTTGGACTCTATCCATTAGACAGGATTGATTGCCGAGGCAAAACAATGTTGTTTAGGGATAGAAGTAAAGTATATTGGATACACCATCGGCAGAGGTTTGATAAAATCCAAGTTAATAAAATTGATGCAATACAAAATTGGCCACAACCCCTGAATAAGAAGCAGAGGAGAGTTTACTTAGAAATTACTGGGATTTATAGAAGGTTTATACCCAATTTTACCACCATTGCTATCCCACTGACAGATCTTACCAAGGACAAACATAAAGTTATGGGGGGGGGGGGGGTTTATCTCTTTTTTAACTTTTCTGTAGACAAAATCAGGAAAAGTACAATACAGCCTAAGAATAGTACAGAGACAAAAAGTACATGAATATACAGTAGGTAACATGACTTTCATCGCTATATAAATAAATACCTGGATTCAGTACCATAAAAGTGATCAGTAATCAAAAGCCATGTAAACAAGTAACAAAAGAAAGTCTAATTGACAATGGGCCTAATTCAGAGTTGATCGCAGCAGCAAATTTGTTAGCAGTTGGGCAAAACCATGCGCACTACAGGAGGGGGCAGATATAACATGTGCAGAGAGAGTTAGATTTGGATGGGGTGTGTTCAAACTGAAATCTAAATTGCAGTGTAAAAAATAAAGCAGCCAGTATTTACTCTGCACAGAAACAAAATAACCCACGCAAATCTAACTCTCTCTGCAAATGTTATATCTACCACACCTGCAGTGTACATGGATTTGCCCAACTGCTAACAAATTTGCTGCTGCGATCAACTTGGAATTACCCCCAATAATCCTTCAAGTTGTACTTTGAAGTCAGCCTATGCAGTATTAGTATTAGTATTGAGTTTCTCAGAATATCTAGTAGGATAGGATAATAGGAACACTTATAAGGAAAGGAGAGGGATAAGGAGAGGATGGGAAATTGCCACAATATAATGTGTTTCATTAAATTGTCATCATATCAAGTTTGGAACATCATGGAATAGAATTAGTTAAAATACACAATGTAAATACTGTACCAGTCTGTAAGTTCAAAACTGTAAATATTTGAGTAAGAGTGTTTTGGTCTCTTGATTTGATATAAAGAAAGTTATGGCTAAATGGGATCTTGAGGCATAAAGGGTTTTTGAGGAGTTGAAGGTAGAATTGTGTACCCATCAGTTCTGATGACGCCTGACTTTCAAAGGGATTTTATGGTGCAAACTGATGCTTCAGATGTAGGGACAGGTGTGGCCCTGTCCCAGAACAAAGAGAGCAAAGAACATCCTCTTAATTATTTAATCAGGAAGTTGAATGTACATGGGAGAAACTATGCCACTGTTGAAAAAGAAGCATTGGAAAACAAGTGGGCATTAGAAACTCTCAGGTTCTAACTGCCATGAAGTAAATGCAGGTTGATCACTGATCATGCCCCGCTAAAATAGATGTTTGAGAATAAAGAGAGCAATGGGAGTATAGCAAGATGGTACTTGTCATTGCAAAACTTTACATTTTCAGTAGAGCACAGGCCAGGAAGCCAATTAGCCAATGCAGACGTTTTGCCCCATGGTTTTTTTTGGGGGGAGCTGCAGTTGTTCCACCCCACAAGTCAAAACAAATGGGTAAGTGGGGAAAATGTGATAAAAGCACTGGGAATAGGAGATATGTTTGTCACATTTTTCTGACATATATAATTTAAACCCCCAGGAAAATGCCTATTTCTGGATTAAGGGTTCCTGAGGGTATGGATGGAGAGAGAGGGTGGGCTTCCATCCATTAGGCCCATTTGGGGTCTTCAGCCTGAGAGCAAGCTAATTAGCACTTGCACCCACAAGAGGCTGATATAAGGTATGTCAGGGCTTTACTCAGGGTCTCTGAGGAAACAGACAGCAGACTTGTTATGAGACACTGTGATTTATTGACTGTGAGTACTGTGCATATTGTATGTCTATGTTTGTGGTAGGAGCATTAGGTCCATTCCATAGGGAATCTGTATTGTTTAGTTAGTGACCAGATGGACTAGGATTTATATTTATGTTTTATATTTTCTGTACTGCACAATAAATCTAGCTTTAGCTAGTTTGCATTAAAACCCTGGACTGGTGTACTGTTTCCTGGCTGCTGTGTTTGGAAGTGCCCTTCTACCCCACAGTCTGGCGCTCCGGTGGTATAAGTAAGCAGGTATTTGTTATGGTAACTTCCATATAGGGTAGCAGAGACCCCAGATTCAGCAGCAGCAATGAATTCGTCACTCAGAGGTGGGGTATCCTGAGGAAGGAGGTCAACTTTCCAAAACGTTGGATAGAGTGCTATTTTTTTCACCTGTATTACAGCCTCTGAGTGACACATTCATTGATGCTGCTAAAATATATATACTGTGTGTATGTATATATATATATATATATATATATATATAGTGTGAACGATAACGCCCAAATGGACAATCAGATAAAAATGTGGATTGCACCTCCAGTTTGTAGAAGACAAACTGCAAAAATGGTCCTGTCACTTTTTACTTTTTCTGCTACTGGTGCTCCTCGGTAACACCAAGAACCATGGATTAATATTTACTTACATTATGATGTCTCAAATTTACATCTCTATAGATTTACCAAATTTTTAACACTCATTTGTATTTACAACTGTGAAAATCAGTAACTCCCATGCGAAGAACCGGTAGTACAGCTAGTTTATATTTATATGTATACATACACACACAGTATAACAAACAGGTCAGTTGCTCCGGTGCCTTTCCTTAGGAGAGCAATGTGCCCCGTAATCATGCTGATTGCGCTCATTACAGTCTGGTTTAGGCTTGTCAAACGCCTAAACCCGACTAAAGTAATAGGCGCGATCATGAAGGGGACCATTTCAGCTTGCTACCTTCAGGGGTAGCAAGCTGAAATTAAGTTGTCGCGCCCGTCAGCAGTAACATTAGAATATGGCTGGCAGGTGCGATAGGGGGTGGGAGGGACAGGCGCATATTTGAATCCTGTCCAATGAGCGGAGGCAGCAGAGGATGTTTGCCTGCTATTCCCAGAGTCTGGGAGAGGCAGGCCCGGCGCTACCCGCTCAGCAAAGGGATGCAGATTAGTTAGATGCCAGGCTGGAGAGGCACCCTCCTTGCTCTACATCCCCTCTGCTGCGCCTGGCCTCCCTACTGCTGCTGGCTGTATGACAGGCAGCAGCTCCGGCAGCTTAAAGCTTCCTCTGCTCCCTCTTGTGTAGTGATGAGCGGGTTCGGTTCCTCGGAATCCGAACCCTCCCGAACTTCACCTTTTTTTTACACGGGTCCGAGCGACTCGGATCCTCCCGCCTTGCTCGGTTAACCCGAGCGCGCCCGAACGTCATCATCCCGCTGTCGGATTCTCGCGAGACTCGGATTCTATATATGGAGCCGCGCGTCGCCGCCATTTTCACACGTGCATTGAGATTGATAGGGAGAGGACGTGGCTGGCGTCCTCTCCGAGTCCGTTGTATTATTATTAGAACTTAGTTAGTTATAATTGTGGGGAGGATTGGGGACGGGGAGCAGCTGTTAGGGAGTACAGTGCAGGGTTTTGAGTTTAATCCGTTGTTTCTCTGCCTGAAAAAAAACGCTCCACCATATCTGTGCTCACTCAGTGTGCTGCACTGCTGCATGATATATCTGTGCTGAGTGCACTGCTCACACTGCCTAATTGTGGGGACTGGGGAGCAGTTATAGCAGGAGTACAGTGCACAGTTTTGCTGACAGTGACCACCAGTCCAGTATACGTTTGTCTACCTGAAAAACACTGTGGTGTTTTTTTTTTCTTTCTTCATGCTAGTTTGTTTAGCAGTCTGCTGACAGTGTCCACCAGGTCCATTATACAGTATATTATATATATAATTAAGCACTAAGCAGCAGACCGGTAGGCCACGGCTGTACCTACTACCTACCTCTGTGTCGTCACTCGTCGTCCATAAGTATAAGTAATACTATCCATCCATCTACATTGTATACCTGTGGTGTTTTTTTTTTCAATCTTCATACTAGTTTAGCAGTCTGCTGACACTGTCCACCAGGTCCGTTATACAGTATATTATATTTATATATAAGCACTAAGCAGCAGTACGGTAGGCCACGGCTGTACCTACCTCTGTGTCGTCAGTGCACTCGTCGTCCATAAGTATAAGTAATACTATACTATCCATCCATCTACATTGTATATACCTGTGGTGTTTTTTTTTTTCTTTCTTCATACTAGTTTAGCAGTCTGCTGACACTGTCCACCAGGTCCGTTATACAGTATATTATATTTATATATAAGCACTAAGCAGCAGTACGGTAGGCCACGGCTGTACCTACCTCTGTGTTGTCAGTGCACTCGTCGTCCATAAGTATAAGTAATACTATACTATCCATCCATCTACATTGTATACCTGTGGTGTTTTTTTTTTTTCTTTCTTCATACTAGTTTAGCAGTCTGCTGACACTGTCCACCAGGTCCGTTATACAGTATATTATATTTATATATAAGCACTAAGCAGCAGTACGGTAGGCCACGGCTGTACCTACCTCTGTGTCGTCAGTGCACTCATCATCCATAAGTATAAGTAATACTATACTATCCATCCATCTACATTGTATACATGTGGTGTTTTTTTTTTTCTTTCTTCATACTAGTTTAGCAGTCTGCTGACACTGTCCACCAGGTCCGTTATACAGTATATTATATTTATATATAAGCACTAAGCAGCAGTACTGTAGGCCACGGCTGTACCTACCTCTGTGTCGTCACTCGTCGTCCATAAGTATAAGTAATACTATACTATCCATCCATCTACATTGTATACCTGTGGTGGTTTTTTTTTCTTTCTTCATACTAGTCTGTTTAGCAGTCTGCTGACAGTGTCCACCAGGTCCGTTATACAGTATATCATATATATAAGCACTAAGCAGCAGTACGGTAGGCCACGGTTGTACCTACCTCTGTGTCGTCACTCGTCGTCCATAAGTATAAGTAATACTATCCATCCATCTACATTGTATACCTGTGGTGTTTTTTTTTTCTTTCTTCATACTAGTTTAGCAGTCTGCTGACACTGTCCACCAGGTCCGTTATACAGTATATTATATTTATATATAAGCACTAAGCAGCAGTACGGTAGGCCACGGCTGTACCTACCTCTGTGTCGTCAGTGCACTCGTCGTCCATAAGTATAAGTAATACTATACTATCCATCCATCTACATTGTATACCTGTGGTGGTTTTTTTTTCTTTCTTCATACTAGTTTAGCAGTCTGCTGACAGTGTCCACCAGGTCCGTTATACAGTATATCATATATATAAGCACTAAGCAGCAGTACGGTAGGCCACGGCTGTACCTACCTCTGTGTCGTCACTCGTCGTCCATAAGTATAAGTAATACTATACTATCCATCCATCTACATTGTATACCTGTGGTGGCTTTTAGTTGTGCGCAAAATATGGAGAACAAAAATGTGGAGGTTAAAAAAATAGGGAAAGATCAAGATCCACTTCCACCTCGTGCTGAAGCTGCTGCCACTAGTCATGGCCGAGACGATGAAATGCCATCAACGTCGTCTGCCAAGGCCGATGCCAAATGTCATAGTACAGAGCATGTAAAATCCAAAACACAAAAGATCAGTAAAAAAATGACCCAAAAATCAAAATTAAAAGCGTCTGAGGAGAAGCGTAAACTTGCCAATATGCCATTTACGACACGGAGTGGCAAGGAACGGCTGAGGCCCTGGCCTATGTTCATGGCTAGTGGTTCAGCTTCACATGAGGATGGAAGCACTCATCCTCTCGCTAGAAAAAAAAAAGACTTGCGGCAAAAGCACAGCAAAGAACTGTGCGTTCTTCGAAATCCCAAATCCCAAAGGAGAGTCCAATTGTGTCGGTTGCGATGCCTGACCTTCCCAACACTGAACGGGAAGAGCTTGCGCCTTCCACCATTTGCACGCCCCCTGCAAGTGTTGAAAGGAGCACCCGCAGTCCAGTTCCTGATAGTGAAATTGAAGATGTCAGTGTTGAAGTACACCAGGATGAGGATATGGGTGTTGCTTGGGCTGGGGAGGAAATTGACAAGGAGGATTCTGATGGTGAGTTGGTTTGTTTAAGTCAGGCACCCGGGGAGACACCTGTTGTCCGTGGGAGGAATATGGCCATTGACATGCCTGGTGAAAATACCAAAAAAATCAGCTCTTCAGTGTGGAAGTATTTCAACACAAATGCGGACAACAGGTGTCAAGCCGTGTGTTGCCTTTGTCAAGCTGTAATAAGTAGGGGTAAGGACGTTAACCACCTCGGAACATCCTCCCTTATACGTCACCTGCAGCGCATTCATAATAAGTCAGTGACAAGTTCAAAAACTTTGGGCGACAGCGGAAGCAGTCCACTGACCAGTAAATCCCTTCCTCTTGTAACCAAGCTCGCGCAATCCACACCACCAACTCCCTCAGTGTCAATTTCCTCCTTACCCAGGAAAGCCAATAGTCCTGCAGGCCATGTCACTGGCAAGTGTGACGAGTCCTCTCCTGCCTGGGATTCCTCCGATGCATCCTTGAGTGTAATGCCTACTGCTGCTGGCGCTGCTGTTGTTGCTGCTGGGAGTCGATCGTCATCCCAGAGGGGAAGTCGGAAGACCACTTGTACTACTTCCAGTAAGCAATTGACTGTCCAACAGTCCTTTGCGAGGAAGATGAAATATCACAGCAGTCATCCTGCTGCAAAGCGGATAACTGAGGCCTTGACAACTATGTTGGTGTTAGACGTGCGTCCGGTATCCGCCGTTAGTTCACAGGGAACTAGACAATTTATTGAGGCAGTGTGCCCCCGTTACCAAATACCATCTAGGTTCCACTTCTCTAGGCAGGCGATACCGAGAATGTACACGGACGTCAGAAAAAGACTCACCAGTATCCTAAAAAATGCAGTTGTACCCAATGTCCACTTAACCACGGACATGTGGACAAGTGGAGCAGGGCAGACTCAGGACTACATGACTGTGACAGCCCACTGGGTAGATGTATTGCCTCCCGCTGCAAGAACAGCAGCGGCGGCACCAGTAGCAGGATCTCGCAAACGCCAACTCGTTCCTAGGCAGGCTACGCTTTGTATCACCGCTTTCCAGAATACGCACACAGCTGAAAACCTCTTACGGCAACTGAGGAAGATCATCGCAGAATGGCTTACCCCAATTGGACTCTCCTGGGGATTTGTGACATCGGACAACGCCAGCAATATTGTGCGCGCATTACATCTGGGCAAATTCCAGCACGTCCCATGTTTTGCACATACCTTGAATTTGGTGGTGCAGAATTATTTAAAAAACGACAGGGGCGTGCAAGAGATGCTGTCGGTGGCCAGAAGAATTGAGGGCCACTTTCGGCGTGCAGGCACCGTGTACAGAAGACTGGAGCACCACCAAAAAAACCTGAACCTGCCCTGCCATCATCTGAAGCAAGAGGTGGTAACGAGGTGGAATTCAACCCTCTATATGCTTCAGAGGATGGAGGAGCAGCAAAAGTCCATTCAAGCCTATACATCTGCCCACGATATAGGCAAAGGAGGTGGAATGCACCTGTCTCAAGCGCAGTGGAGAATGATTTCAACGTTGTGCAAGGTTCTGCTGCCCTTTGAACTTGCCACACGTGAAGTCAGTTCAGACACTGCCAGCCTGAGTCAGGTCATTCCCCTCATCAGGGTTTTGCAGAAGAAGCTGGAGGCATTGAAGGAGGAGCTAAAACAGAGCGATTCCGCTAGGCATGTGGGACTTGTGGATGGAGCCCTTCATTCGCTTAACCAGGATTCACGTGTGGTCAATCTGTTGAAATCTGTTGAAATCAGAGCACTACATTTTGGCCACCGTGCTCGATCCTAGATTTAAAACCTACGTTGGATCTCTCTTTCCGGCAGACACAAGTCTGCAGGGGTTCAAAGAACTGCTGGTGAGAAAATTGTCAAGTCAAGCGGAACGCGACCTGTCAACATCTCCTCCTTCACATTCTCCCGCAACTGAGATGGTGGATTCCAGTGGGGACGAATTAATAATCTGTGAGGAGGGGGATGTACACAGTGAAAGGGGTGAGGAATCGGACGATGATGATGAGGTGGACATCTTGCCTCTGTAGAGCCAGTTTGTGCAAGGAGAGATTGCTTCTTTTTTGGTGGGGGCCCAAACCAACCAGTCATTTCAGTCACAGTCGTGTGGCAGACCCTGTCGCTGAAATGATGGGTTGGTTAAAGTGTGCATGTCCTGTTTATACAACATAAGGGTGGGTGGGAGGGCCCAAGGACAATTCCATCTTGCACATCTTTTTTCTTTCATTTTTATTTGCGTCATGTGCTGTTTGGGGAGTATTTTTTGGAAGGGCCATCCTGAGTGACACTGCAGTGCCACTCCTAGATGGGCCAGGTGTTTGTGTCGGCCACTAGGGTCGCTTAGCTTACTCACACAGCTACCTCATTGCGCCTCTTTTTTTTCTTCTTTGCGTCATGTGCTGTTTGGGGAGTATTTTTTGGAAGGGCCATCCTGCGTGACACTGCAGTGCCACTCCTAGATGGGCCAGGTGTTTGTGTCGGCCACTAGGGTCGCTTAGCTTACTCACACAGCTACCTCATTGCGACTCTTTTTTTTCTTCTTTGCGTCATGTGCTGTTTGGGGAGTATTTTTTGGAAGGGCCATCTTGCGTGACACTGCAGTGACACTCCTAGATGGGCCAGGTGTTTGTGTCGGCCACTAGGGTCGCTTAGCTTACTCACACAGCTACCTCATTGCACCTCTTTTTTTTCTTCTTTGCGTCATATGCTGTTTGGGGAGTATTTTTTGGAAGGGCCATCCTGCCTGACACTGCAATGCCACTCCTAGATGGGCCAGGTGTTTGTGTCGGCCACTTGTGTCGCTTAGCTTAGCCATCCAGCGACCTCGGTGCAAATTTTAGGACTAAAAATAATATTGTGAGGTGTTCAGAATAGACTGAAAATGAGTGTAAATTATGGTTATTGAGGTTAATAATACTATGGGATCAAAATGACCCCCAAATTCTATGATTTAAGCTGTTTTTTAGGGTTTTTTGAAAAAAACACCCGAATCCAAAACACACCCGAATCCGACAAAAAAAATTCGGTGAGGTTTTGCCAAAACGCGTTCGAACCCAAAACACGGCCACGGAACCGAACCCAAAACCAAAACACAAAACCCGAAAAATTTCCGGTGCACATCCCTACTCTTGTGACAGTAGCAGTGACTTGGCGTCAGTAACTGATCAGATGAAAAGGGGGTGGGGCTACACAGATGGAGGGGGTGTGGCTACACGGGCAGAGGGGTTGGGGTTACACGGGACCAGCAGACTGCAGTGCCACAGAGGAAGACATGCTGCTCCACATCCTGCCAGCCAGGGAGAGTAGGTGAGAAAGTCTGTGTGTGTGTGTGTGTGTGTGTGTGTGTGTGTGTGTGTGTGTATGTATGTATGTATGTGTGTGTGTGCATGGGGGGATGTGAATAAACTGCACTTCTGTGGGCGTTACGTGTAAGCTGCACTACTACTGGTGGCATTATGTGTAAGCTGCGCTACTACTGAGACGTTACATGTAAGCTGCGCTACTATTGGAGTGTTACGTGTAATCTGCACTACTACTGTGGTGTTACGTGTAAGATGCGCTACTACTGGGGCATTATGTGTAATCGGCGCTGCTATTGGTGCATTACGTGTAAGCTGCACTACTACTGGGGCGTTACGTGTAAGCTGTGCTACTACTGGGGGTGTTACGTGTAAACTGCGCTACTACTGGGTGTTATGTGTAAGGCTGTAAGCGGCACTACTACTGGGGTCATTATGTGTAAGCGGTGCTACTACTGGTGCATTATGTGTAAGCTGTGCTGCAACTGGTGCGTTATATGTAAGCAGTGCCACTACTGGGGGCGTTTTAAATGGGGGTACTATTTTATGGCCACTCCCCTTCCTTGTGAGACCACATCCCTTGTTTGGTGTGCGCTGTCCCTTTGTAAAGTATGGGAGGGTGCAAATTTATAGTTTGCAGGGGGCGCTGAACACCCTAGCACCGGCCCTGGGGAGAGACATCCGAGATTCAGGAGTCTCCTGGTTGTTTTGTGATAGTAGGCAAGTATGTTGTATTAACTATTTGACTGCACAGAGGGAATTCTGCTGAAGCAGTCTCATTAGTTACTGTAAGTAATGTTTGTTAACCAGTCAAGGACAAGTTCTGACTCATTTTAAAAAGTATATGAATCTGATAGGTGACTTGGAGGGAAAGTGGGACATTTTGATGTGCCATTAAGATAATGGGCTGTACCCTATTATCCCCACTGCCGTTTCAGCTGATCAAAATACCCGGACATCACAATTAATTACCAATGATCATTACTGTGGTATCCCATTAGAGGCCATTTTGATCATTTGAAATTGAACCCACGATCACACGAAAACACATGTGATCAGGAATAAGTCCCTGATCCCATTTTATCGCGGCTCTGGCGGACACTTATCGTGGATTATGCTTCGGGTGCCTGAGGCATAATCCTTGATAAGTGCTTGGGATCAGGGGAAAAGGATGCCAGCATCGGGGCTAATAGGATCACCCCTGGTGATCCTTTCAGCAGTGGTAAAGTACCGCTGCTAATAGGATACCGCCCATTGGCCCTCATTCCTAGTTGATTGCACCAAGCAACTTTTTGCTGCTAGTGCGATCAACTAATCTCTGCCTATGGGGGAGTGTATTTTAGCATAGCAGGGCTGCGAACACCTGTGCTGCTCTGCTATGCAAAAAAAAATTCCTGCAAAATAAGACCAGTGTAAGAGTTACTTACCCGGTGCGACGGATCCAGCGATGAAGGTCCCGGTCCGTACGTCAGACATCCGCCCTCCAAACACCTGGACACGCCTGCATTGGACTCACCACGCCTGGAAAACGGGGAGTATCCGCCACGGAATGCCTCCCACCTGTCCATCTTCTTGCGATCACCTCTGAGATCACATTTGTCTCTGGCGGCGGCGTTGCCCCGCGATGATTGTCGCCAGACAATGCGCGTGCGCAATGCGTCTGCCGCGCATGTGCATTTCTGACCCGTTCGCACCGCAGCAAAGAACCGCTGCATGCAAACGGGTCAGAATGACCCCCATTGTTGGAAAGAGAATCTGTTCAATCATATTCTTCTATTACTGTGATTATTTCTACTGTTTCTTCTGCACCTAATAATATGTACAGAATGGAATCATATGTATTTTTAAAATAAAATAATACATGTCTTTTTGTGTTGAAAAATATAACATTTATATACACCTGTTTTCTTCCAGATGGTTAATAATCCCTTGGCAAATCAAGCAGCGGCGGCAGCAGCGGCAGCAGCTGCTATGGGCTCAATAGCAAGTTCACAGGCCTTTGGGAATGCACTCTCCAGTCTGCAAGGTGTTACTGGTCAACTAGTCACAAATGCACAAGGACAGGTAACAAATGGAAATAAATATTATATATTTGCTATATACTGAGTTTATTTTTCAGTTGTTAAAACGCATATAAATGAAGGATAAAAGAATAATGGGTAAAAGCCTAAGAATCTCTTATATCTACTGTTATATATTATCAACACAACACCACAGGGGTGCACACTGGGTGTGTAGGGTATGTGCCGACATACCCCCTAAGCACCCCAACCCATACTAATATTAATTAGTAAGCTCTGGAATCAGCAGTCACTGGACCTGATTCAGCATTGGGCACAAATTAGGTTGGTGCTGCTTCTCCGGTTGCAGCAGATCTGAGCTAATATGCTAATGCTGCAGGAGCTGTCTTTTGTAATGAGACGCCCACCGCCAGATTCTCTGCACAGCATATAAGGAAATATTGCTGACATGCCTGCATTTTAATAGCCACTCCCTGTCACCACCACCAACAGTCTGTCAATGAAACTTTAATCTAACACCACATTTGGACCGCCATGGCACATAGGCAGACCACAAACCATTGACCATTTGCGAAAAAACAAAACTGCGTCCTCCTCTTAATCACCCCCACTGATCCTAGAAGTGTACTTAAGGGCAAGGCTGCGCAACAATGATGTTGGTGGGTACTCCAATCCAGCACCGCCACATCATCAGCTGGCCCCCAGGCAGAGCAGTCATGTTGAAAGAAGCAAAGCAAAAGCAGCAGACAGAGCAGACTGGATCCACAAAGCGACCGCTGTTTGAGAAATTAAGTGGTCTATGGGCTTGTTTCTAAGTTGTACGCTATTTGTGAATATATAAACATGTCGCCGGAGGCACATCAGGACAAAAGATGCCTGCTGTTTGCATTGCAGATCTGAGTGCTGCGTCCAAAGATGCAGCATTGGATCAGCATTGGGCTGATCCAATAGATGATCCGATAGCTCGGCCATCTGAGTAAACGTAAACTTACTCAAAATGGCCACCCGAATTCCACAGTAATACTTTTGCGTAGGATGATGCAGACAATGGCATTCGCAGTAAACAGAGACGACCCCCACCCAAATGGTTGCAGTTATTTTATCAGGCTGTGGGTTTCCTGGCACTGTGACCAGAGATGCAGCACATGCACACTGTGGTTCCAGCGCATGCACACTCCACTCACCAATGGAGTTGTATGCAAACCACTGGGTTTTTGCAAAGTCAGGTCCTTTGTCCATGGGTAGGTGGTGAGTGATCAATGTACCAGAGGGGGGTGGGGGGAGGGATAACATTGACTGGTTTATGTCTGGTGATGAATGGGTTGTCGCACACTCCTTATGCCAGGCCTGCACATGCCTATGCATTACACCATATATTTCTGCAAGTATGTCTGCATGGGGTAATATAACAGCTCTAGGTAATGTAGATGAGGTTAGGTGTACACCATCAATGCTCATTTATTTGATGCAAAGCATCTTAGAAGCAATCCTAATACTTTCACTGGATTCAAAGCTAGCATGATATAAGTATTGTCCATTGATAACATACAGTACATTGCTTCAATAAAAGAAAAAATATATATAAAATGTGTGTTTGCAGATGCCTGTATATAAATTTATAACACTATTTTTAGGGCAATACTATTTTGAAATATTTATATTGGATCTGACAGTAATATGTGATTTTAAGCCATAATGCATCTCTCTCCATCACCATCCCCTATTTTATTCATAATTATTAATTTCTCCAATCATCATCATCATCATTCTCTTCAACCTTCAACCTCCTTGCTGCCTCTCTCATCATTCAATTTCCAACTTTTAACTCCTTCATTAACACCCCTTATATTACATTACTCTTGCACCATGGCCCTTCCTCCCACCACCACTTACTGCAGAGCTGATGATCACACACACCCTGATTACATAATGCAGCGCAGCAGGGCAGGACTGGTAAATGGCTCAAGGGGTAACATGCTGATATATCAGTGTTGTTTTTATTTTATTTTGTAGAATGCTGGTCACAAGGTATTGGGGGTCATTCTGAGTTGATCATAGCTGTGCTAAATTTAGAACAGCTATGATCAAGCACTCAGACATGCCCAGCACAGGGCTAGTCTGCCCGGCATGTCAGTGCCGGCCCCCCCTGGAGAAATGCAAAAGCATCAAACAGCGGCGATGCTTTTGCATCTCAGGAGTTACTCCCGGCCAGCGCAGCTCCTGCGGCTTGCCAGGAGAGCCTCTTCGCTGCCCTGGGTCACAACGGTCCAGCCATGCCTGCATTGGCCGGACCGCGTGCCCTAAATGGCGGCTTAACGCCGCCGTCCAGCCCCCTCCCGCCCAGCGACCACTTCTGCCTCAGAGGCGATCGCTAGGCAACGACGGCCTTCGGCTGTCTGGCATGCGCCGGCGCACTGTGGCGCTGGCGCATGCGCAGTTCCGACCTGATCGCCGCGCTATGATAAACTGCAGCGAGCAATCAGGTCGGAATGACCCCCATAATGGTTAATTCAGAGTTGCCCGCAGCAGCAGCAGCAGCAAATTTGTTAGCAGTTGGGCAAAACCTTGGGGGTCATTCCGAGTTGTTCGCTCATTATTTTTTTTTCGCAACGGAGCGATTAGTCGCAAATGCGCATGCGCAATGTCCGTAGTGCGACTGCGCCAAGTAAATTTGCTATGCAGTTAGGAATTTTACTCACGTTTTTTTCTTCGTTCTGGTGATCGTAATGTGATTGACAGGAAGTGGGTGTTTCTGGGCGGAAACTGGCCGTTTTATGGGTGTGTGCGAAAAAACGCTACCGTTTCAGGGAAAAACGCGGGAGTGGCTGGAGAAACGGAGGAGTGTCTGGACGAACGCTGGGTGTGTTTGTGACGTCAAACCAGGAACGACAAGCACTGAACTGATCGCAGATGCCGAGTAAGTTTGAAGCTACTAAGAAACTGCTAAGAGGTGTGTAATCGCAATTTTGAGAATCTTTGATTCGCAATTTTAAGAAGCTAAGATTCACTCCCAGTAGGCGGCGGCTTAGCGTGTGTAAAGCTGCTAAAAGCAGCTTGCGAGCGAACAACTCGGAATGAGGGCCCATGTGCACTGCAGGAGGGGCAGATATAACATGTGCAGAGAGAGTAAGATTTGAGTGTTGGTGTGTTCAAACTGAAATCTAAATTGCAGTGTAAAAATAAAGCAGCCAGTATTTACCCTGCACAGAGACAAAATAACCCACCCAAATCTAACTCTCTCTGCACATGTTATATCTGCCACACAGTGGCGTGCAGTGAGGTCAGTGGCTGGTGAGGCACTGCAGCCATAATGTCTGCCGAGCCCTGCCGACTACCCCTACCACCGCGGAGACTATGCCTGCTACTGCTCGAGCCAATGCCCTCTACCGCCGCCATCTCTGATGCCCGCTACCCTCACTACTAATGGCCACCGCCCCCGCCATTGGAAATAGTCCACCATCAACTGGCCAGGCCCCCCACCACTAATTCGCATCTCAGTCCAATGCCGCTGCCAATGCCCGCAGCCTGCCTGCTCATAAAACTTGTGATGAGCCGGCAGCTAATATAATGTAAATTTTTATAAAATAAATATTAGTGTTTGGGACTGGGAAGGGAGTGGGAGGAGGACATGAGTGCAATTTTGTTGTCCAAGGCTTCCATTAACTTAACAGCGCCGTGAGTGCAGCGCTATTAAGTTAATGGAAGTACTGGACAACAAAATAGCCAGCAGTGGGTGACAGGGAGATGGTGATCCCAGGGAGATGGTGATAGCAGTGGGTGACAGGGAGATGGTAATCCAAGGGAGATGGTGATAGCAGTGGGTGACAGGGAGATGGTGATCCCAGGGAGATGGTGATAGCAGTGGGTGACAGGGAGATGATGATCCCAGGGAGATGGTGATAGCAGTGGGTGACAGAGAGATGGTGATCCCAGGGATATGGTGATAGCAGTGGGTGACAGGAAGATGGTGTTGCCAGGGAGAGGGTGACAGGGAGATTATGATGCCAGGGAGAGAGTGACAGCAGTGGGTGACATGGAGATGGTGATGCCAGGGAGAGGGTGACAGCAGTGGGTGACAAGGAGATGGTGATGCCAAGGAGAGAGTGACAGCAGTGGGCAACAGGGAGATGGTGATGCCAGGGAGTAGGTGACTGCAGTGGGTGAAAAGGGAGAGGGTGACAGCAGTGGGTGAAAGGTAGAGGGTGACACCACTGAGAAGGTGACAAAAAGAGTGTAACACCAGCAAGAGGGTGACAGGGAGTGACACCACGCAAAGGGTGACAGCAGTGGGTGACAGTGAGTGACGCCACAGAGAGGGTGACAGCAGTGGGTGACAGTGAGTAATGCCACGGAGAGGGTGACAGCAGTGGGTGACAGGGAGTGACGCCATGGAGAGGGTGACAGTAGTGGGTGACAGGGAGTGAGGGAGTGATGCTAGCGAGTGGGTGAAAGGGAGTGATGCCAGGGAGAGGGAGACAGTAGTGGGTGACAGGGAGTGATGCCAGGGAGAGGGTGACAGTAGTGGGTGACCGGGAGTGACGCCAGCGAGAAAGTGACATCAGTGGGTGACAGGGAGTGACGCCAAGGAGAGGGTGACAGTAGTGGGTGACAGCCCCCCCCCATAATAAAATATGGATGGTGCGCGCCTTTGACCCATGCCAAAAATAAAAGGGTGTGGCCTCATGGGGACAGGGCATGGCCACACAGTACCAATTCAAATTACAACACACAGTAGTGCAACATTATTCATATTACACCGCATGGTAGTATCCCTTATTCACATTACGACACACAGTGGTGTCCGTTGTTCGCATCACACCACACAATAGTGCGATTAATCAGGAGAAAGGAATGAAACAAGAAGAGACTTGGAAGAATAGGGGGAAATGGGAGAAAGATGGCGAGATGGTAGGAAGAAAGGGGTAAAAAGTAGGAAGACAAGGCTTGACTGGAAGAACTTGTGGAGATGGTAGGAAGACGGGACATTGGAGGCTCCTCCACAAGAACAACTGGTAATACCCCTTTCACACAGAAAGTGAAACTACCGGGTGAAGAATTTCTACCCAGTAATTTGCCAAAAAAACACTGGTCCTTTTTCTGTGTGTCAGGGTCAACCCAGGTTGAAATTACCGGGACTTCGACCCAGGAATTTACCAGGGTTGGAGACACTGGAATTTCGACTCAGGTTGACCATTTCACACAGACAAAATACCTGTTTTGGTCTGCAATTACCGAGTCAAAATTATTGACCCGGTAATTTGCTCTTCTGTGTTAAAAGGGGGGAAGTCAGACAGCGTAATTGCCGGGATTTCTGTCTGAAAAGGGTATAAGTGTCACATAAAAAAATATAGAGTATATAATATCCGTCTGGAACGGGGAAAAACATGAGGAGACCACAGGGGGATGGGATGAACATAGGAGGAACAACAGGCGGAGACCAGAGGAAAACGGGGAATATCAGGCAGATGGGGAAAAAAGAGAATGATAAACAATCAAAATGCATATATACATAAAAGTGTAGTGCCAGATAACAGATCTGTGTGTAATATACAATATGTGTGTGTGCCCATCCACCGCAGATATAGCCATGAGCGTGGCTACATCTGTGTATATATATATATATATATACACACACACACACACACACACACACACACACACACACACACACACACACAGGGCGTGGCCATATATGGGAAGGTGTGGCCACCCCCTCAAAAAAAAAAGTGGGAAATAAACCACTGTATGAGAAGGGGAGGGCTATGTGAGGGAGATCTGAGTGAATTGGAGATGAGTGAGGGGGGTGCTGTGTAAGGGGGGAAATAGCTGTTTGGGGGGGATCTGAGTGAGTGGAAAGAGGCTGAGCTGTGTGTGTGTGGGGGGTGCTGTGTGAGAAGGGAGATCTGAGTGAGGGTAGAAAGGATGAGTTGTGCATTTGGTCTGTGAGAAGGGGTGAGCTATGTGAGGGGAGGAGAGCTGTTTAGGGGGATCTATGTGAGGGGCTGAGGTTGAGCAGTGTGCATGGGGGGGTGAGAAAAGGGGAGAGCTCTGTCAGGGGAAGAGCTGTGTAAGAGGGAGTGAGGTGTATTGGGGGTGATCTGAGTAACTGTGAAGAGGCTGAGCAGTTAATTTACCGGGGCTAATTGTCCTGCTGGGGTCTATCTAATTAGCCCCGATTAGGCGGCACGTGCTGCGGCTTCTTGGAGATTTTGTTCCTCCTGCCCCTGGCAGGCGAAGCAGAATTCCCGGAAACAGCTCAGTTTTTCGTCCGAAAACGGAGCTATTTCACACGAAAACACACAGGTTTCACTGAACCTGTGTGTTTTCGGGAGAAAGGTTTTTTTTTTTTTTTTTTACAGGCGATCAATCTGGAGGCAGAGCCGGCAGGGAGAAGATGATGAAAGGAACCAGTAACAGATGAGGCCATGTTCAGCGTGGTGGGTGTGCTTAGACAGGAACTGGCTGCACTACTCTCCCAGAGGCTGCTACCTCTACTTTCATACAGCTTGTGTAGTGTGTGACGCAGCTTAGGACACAGAGGTAGCGGCAGACGGCAGCGGTGGGGACCCCTGTCCTGTGAGGAGAGAGCGAGGGAAAGTACTAGCACAGCGCAGCTGAGCCAATTCAACTTCTGTGCATGCACAGAACCTATTTCCCAACGTTGCCCGATCAGAGCTGAGCCCTGATCGCAGCAGCTAGCCAGGCAAAGGAGTGTGTATTGTGTAATATTTTAAAATAATTACTAAGACGTGTGTCAGAGGGAGGACCTATGAGTCTGAGATATCGGCTTCTTATTGGTCATCCCAGCTAGTTTTCATCCTGGACTGTGGACGGACCATGCAGTCCCGGGACAAACTGCTGCATTGGGCAACATCTGGGGGCTCCAATAAATGGTGCCCTTAGACCTAGTGACCTAGGAGAGCTGCTTTAAATGGGGATGTAGTGAAAATGTCTACATTTACAAAGTCAAGACACATAATGGCGAAATCAGTTATGAATAAAACAAAAACCCACTCACATTTGCATAAGGGGCGTGACCACGCAGTCCACGATTAGGCCACGCCCCCTGACCTCACAGAGCGCAGAACAATGGGGTAGTTGCTAGCAATAGGGGTAAGGCCCCCCTGTCTTCAGTGCCCTGGTCCCCCCCCTTCCAAAGTATAATCCAGCCCTGCTGATGTGCACACTCACACTGAATGGTTTGAACTGCCGCCGGGGAAAAGAGTTGTGGTCTGCCTGGGTGGTCCTGGGCAGACGTGCTCTGTGCTGGTCTTTCTGCCGCCTCCGGGGACAACGCTGCAGCTGCTGCCTGTCAGACTCCCTCCACCAGGTGATTCACGCCATCCGCCGGTCCCGCCGCTGCTTCCCCGCTTATGAGTGATTGGACAGCTGATCCAGCGCTGGATCCCCTGTCCAATCACAACTGCCTCGCTGACAGGGGCATGCTTTGATGTGGGCGTCCCTGTCAACGAGGCACATGTATAAGTGCCGCTTTGCCCTCTTTTTTGAATGGGCTTTTACAGCCCACTAGTTGGCTCCGCCCCCCGCTTTATCCCCCGCTCCCATTGTCAACGGGAGGCACTGCTATCAGTGCCTCCCAAACTAGTTTAATGCATTAAACTTATTAGAATAATATGAAGAAGATAATTATGAAACAGAATATGTCATAAGTATCTTATTCATATTATTTCAATCATTAATGACAGAGGAGGCACTGCCTCCCCTGACTGCACGTCCCTGCTGCCACACCTGCAGTGCACATGAGGGGTCATTCCGAGTTGACCGCTCGCTAGCAGTTTTTAGCAGCCGTGCAAACGCTTTGCCGCCGCCCATTGTGGAGTGTATTTTCGCTTTGCAGAAGTGCGAACGCTTGTGCAGCAGAGTGCCTGCAAAGTCTGTTTGTGCAAAACAAGACCAGCCCTGTAGTTACTCTTCGTGTGCGTTGATTCTAATGACGGTGGGAGGGCTTTTGATTTCACACACCCGCCCAGCGTTCGCCCAGCCACGCCCAAACCTGTGATGTATAAGAAGTGCAGTGTTGTGGAAGAAGTGAAACTTATGAAGCTACTTCTGCTGTCGGAAATTGAAGTACTGCGGCAGATATCAGATATCTGCTGTGATCCCTCCATGTCACATTTGGAGGATCTTTAAAATTTATGTGCACACCCAGAAAACAGTTTTTTTCAGGGGGATAGCCCACAAATATCATTAGTTAAAAATGTCCCTAAGTAATGACAATGTGCTACTGAAATAATCAGTTATGTGTGTGTTTAGAGTAATGCTGGTGCTTTATTAAACATCATAAGTGACTGTCAAGCATTATTTAGAGTTTAAATAAGAGATGTTAATAATTACCTAATAATTTCGTACATACTTAGTGTCGGACTGGGGCATGCAGGGCCCACTGGGGAAATTCAGTGGTAGGGGCCCGTGCTTACAGGGTGTGGCCAAGAATTAGTGGAGGTGTGTCCAACCACCACAGAGGCTCAGCCATCCATTAGAGAGTACATGGGCTGGGCCCCTTGATAAATGTATATAGTAAATACTGCTAGCGCATGCATGAAAATGGACCAGATTAATAACAGTAATGTACTGGAGAAAATACACCATTGTCCTGTGCAGTATAATGTAACATATGTATAATGTATAATTAAAGTGTACTGGAACCTAATCCCTAGAGGAGGAGGTGGGCCCGCAGGCAGTAGGGCCCATCGGGGGTTTCCCCTGCTCCCCTGTGGGCCAGTCCAACCCTGTACATACTAAGTTACAGTAACTGCTCCTAATAAGCTGGTCCTTATTTAATGGAGTTTAGCACTGTGGTTATGATTTACATACTGCATACTGTATCCCACCCTTTGCCCTATGTTACCTGTTGACTCTCAATTTCTTGTTTGCATTGAAACCTGCAAACACCACCTGCATCAATTCCTTGCAGTTATATAGGAGGAACATAGGCTGCACGCTGCTGCACTACATGGAGTCACACAACAAACTAAGATGGAGCAGGGGCGCTGGGCATGCAAGCTCAGTAAGGACATCTTGATAAAGGATGGTGCCTGACTCCAACTCTAGAAGTATGAGGCAGCGCTGGTACCCCCCCCCCACACACACACACACACACACACACACACACACACACTATAGAATGTTTTCAGCCACAATAAACAATTTTATCTTATCACATAGCTACATGGTAAATAACCTGGAACCAGAACAAGGGATATGCATCAAAACATAAGATAGTGAAAAACACATCAACTTGTCATTGTCAAGTACTTTTTAGTCCACATTTCCCTATAAACATATCTACCAAGTGTGATGCTAGCCCTTTAGTAACACTATTAGCTCCACTTTCCACTATTTAACAAATGAAGCAATGTCTAATAGCAATATACTTGGATAGTCAGTGGTGCTTGGTGCTGTAGAACAGATCAATTGTGTCATTATCACATTTCACATAAATACCTGTTTTAGGAATAATGCTTCTCTAGCTGCTTCTGTAAGTGCCATGTATTCCATCTCAGTGGAGGATAGGGCTACAGTGGGTTGTTTTTTTCTAGCCATACTTTCCAACATCTGAATTATCCTCTCTAGGAGAAGCCCGGAGAGGAGTGGAAGGTGGGCAGTGATGGGGACGCTGTCTGACCAATCGCATGATTAGGCGCCGTCTCTCACGGCAAAATGTCACAACTTGCATGGGGGACAGGGCTATAATGACACAATTACAATAGAATCCCGTCATTAGACTCCTCCACTTCTGACGGACTGGGTATACAAGGTAGTTATCACCTCCATTCGACTCACTTCACTAGGAAGTGGGCGGGATGCAAGATAATTGCCCACTCTTCCTTGGGGGTGGGTGACTACCCCAAAAATCGGTTGTCTCCCACAGGATCCAAGACAGTAGGCAAGTATGCTTCTTGCCCAGATGAAAGCTGCGCCACCTAAGACAAACCATATCCCATGTAGGAACTATGGTCATCCCCAGTTGGCATCACCAAAAGATTTCAAAGATGACTTTCCACTCCTGGAAAATTTTAACTTTATGGAAGATGAAAATTTCAGGTATCTGTAGAATCTTGCTGCTGTCCAATGTTGCTACCCTGGGTTGATAGCAAATTGACTCACTTGACTCACAGCATGTGTGGTGTCTGGATGAGTTGCTATACTAGCATACATTAATCTTCCAGTAGCACTTTGATAGGGAACACCATTTATGTCCTCTAACTCTGCTTCACTTGTAGGTGACATTGCTTTGGTTATTTTAGTACTTTTGTCAATGGAAGTACAGATTGGCTTCACATCTGACAGTTTATACTTGTCAAATATTGCTTCAGTGTATGTTCGCTAATCTATGTTGGTTGTTCCCGCCTCTAAGTTTTGTGAAATTCTTAGACCTAACAGATGATATTGCAGGGCCTAGATCCTTCAGTCCAAATTCCTGTTCTGACATCTGTTTCACATTTTTAATGTGCTGCTCTTGACCTGCTAGCAACAGATCATCCATGTAAACTACAATGATGAATCATTTCTGCTCTATGGACTTGTAGAGACAATGATCAGTCTTTGAACATACAAAGGCCATTTCAAGTAGTACATTATCTAACTTGTTGTACCAACAACTACCACTTTGCTTTAAACTATACAAAGCATACACACTTTAGCAATACTTAAGAATACACACTTCTCCCTCTTTAAACAAATCCTCATAGTAGTGTTCAGGTGGTTTTATGTAAATTTCTTTTATCAATTCCAAATTCTCCATTTAAGAAAGCTTAGACAAAGTCTAATTGGTATAGCAATATGTCATACGTGACAGATATGGCAATGACTATTTTTAATATGCTGTACCTCGCCACTGGAGAGAAGAGCTCACTGTAATCAGCCCCAGACTTCTTTGTATAACCCTTTGCAACTAGACAGGCTTTAGTAATGTGCAATACTTTTATCTGCATCCAGCTTTTTATAGAAGATCCACTTATTCTTGACTGTTTTTCTGTGACTTGGTCTATTTAATACATTCCATGTACCATTGTCATGTAAGGATGCCATCTCTTTGTCTGTTCCTGATTTCCAATCTTCCCAGTCATTGCTTGACTTTGTTTCTTGAAAAGTTTGAGGTTAACAGAATGTGATGTTTGCAAATATTCAGAATTTATCTTGGGTGTTTCCCTTTATTACTTCTCACAGAACTTCAGCTTGTTTGTTGGGTTTGGACTTTTGTACTGTCAGCTTCTACAGTATTCAGACATGTTTTCTGCTACTGCTGACATATCCAAAGTAACAAACTCCTTTTGCAGTTTTTCTGTTTCTTGGAATATAACATCTCTTGACTTTATGAGCTTTTCTTTGTAGTTTCCCAAAGTCTGTATCCCTTGCTTTGCATCCAAATTCTCTTGAGATGCTTGATGCGTGGCTTGATTCTTGACCTGTTATGAACTCTCTAGGTGCAGTAGAGCAACAAGTCCACGGCCTACCATCGGATGCAAATGAAATAAGATTGTATGGCATAGCTGTGTTATTTTGCATAGGTACATTTAACTATCATTACTACCATCGGATGCAAATGAAATAGGATTGTATGGCATAGCTGTGTTATTTTGCATAGGTACATTGAACTATCATTACTACCATCGGATGCAAATTAAATAGGATTGTATGGCATAGCTGTGTTATTTTGCATAGGTACATTGGTGGTCATTCCGAGCTGTTCACTCGTTGCCGATTTTCGCTATGCTGCGATTTGTTGCTAAATGCTCATGCGCAAGACACGCAGGGCGCATGCGCTTAGTTATTTAACTAAAAACTTAGTAGATTTGCTGTGGATCCTGCGGCGCTTTTCAATCGCACCGCTGATCGGTGAATGATTGACAGGAAAGGGGCGTTTCTGGGTGGTAACTGAGCGTTTACCGGGAGTGTGCTAAAAAATGCAGGCGTGTCAGGGAAAAACGCGGGAGTGTCTGGAGAAACGGGGGAGTGGCTGGCCGAATGCAGGGCGTGTTTGTGACATCAAACCAGGAACTAAACGGACTGAGCTGATCGCAATCTAGGAATAGGTCTGGAGCTACTCAGAAACTGAAAGAAAATATTTATTAGCAGTTCTGCTAATCTTTCGTTTGTTATTCTGCTAAGCTAAGATACACTCCCAGAGGGCAGCAGCCTAGCGTGTGCAATGCTGCTAAAAGCAGCTAGCGAGCGAACAACTCGGAATGAGGGCCATTGAACTATCATTACAACCATTGGATGCAAATGAAATAGGATTGTATGGCATAGCTGTGTTATTTTGCATAGGTAAATTGAACTATCATTACTACCATTGGATGCAAATAAAATAGGATTGTATGGCATTGCTGTGTTATTTTGCATAGGTACGTTGCAAATGTTGTTTTGTGTTTTTGTCTTTGTAAAGATTTAGTTGTCTGCCTTGTTGGAAAGTAATGCTTGTTTGTCTAAGCTAATTTATGGCCTTAGCTTTAAAGGGGGATTGTAATTGGAGGGGTTTGCAATCATTGCATTCACATGGCAATAGTTCCTATTTAAAGTCCAGTATAAGGCTGGTAGCCGTCGGCTGGTAGTGCTTCCATAGAAGTGCTAATATAAGAGGGTGGCGGTGCGGTGTAATGCCTGCTGCCGTGCAGGTGTAGACTCACTACTCACCAGGTGCCGCACTCTCTCACCTTCAGGTCACGGAACCTACAACGGACCTGGAAATCTTCAGTTGGACCCGCGATCCCCTCTCGGAGCCGACAACGGACGAACTGGGGAGAAAGTAAATCAAATTAAGGGAAATCAAATCAAAATTAAATCAAATTAATTTCCACTGGAAAAGAGAATACCCAGGGGTGGCAGCGACCTTCACCGGTTGGGGGTAAGGTCATCACCGGCACAAAGCCTCAGCCACCCAATTTTCACACACTCGCACTCTCGCTCGTAGTGTGATAAAGGGGTTTCTCACGTCCGTGAGCAAACCCGGAATCCGGCACTCAGGGACAGACAAATGGACAGATGGACACAGATGTTACTTACCGTTGTCAGTCTTGCACTACGATCTTCCTCTCCACTTACAGGTCCCTGTAAGGAGGCAACTAACCAACAGCCATGCAGGGCCTAACTCTATACTGGTGTAACACCACTGCACTAACTACAATGGCAGAGCCCTCATCTAGCTCTGTGTGTGTGGTGCAACAAACTAGACACAAACTGTAAACAAACACGTTACCCTGCACGGTAACAACACACATCACAATATCACAGTACAAGGTTAAACGGTGCTGTTCCTTTAAATCCCTACCTGCTCTATGGGGAGTGGGTGCCGTACAGCCTACCCACCTCGTGTACACTTACTTGGGCTTACTGCCCCCTTACTGACCAGAGGCCTGACTTTGCCCTCGGGCCTAGCGTCCACCTAACTTTGGGCCCGTGGGGTGACCTGGGCCTAATGCCCAGGGTCACTTTATATCCTTAGTGGCTGCAAATGAACTAGGGCCTAATGCCCTCTAATATAGCCACAGGCCTAAAGCCTGATATTACCCCATGGACCTAGTGCCCGCCTGCTGTGCCACAGGCCTGTGGCCTGACTGTGCCCCACGGGCCTAATGCCCGATCCCTGGTGATCTAGGGAGCAGAGAAGGGGAAGGGGTGACAGGCGCCCTCACCGAGGGCCTACCTGTACCGGTGGGAGAGGCACCAGGGGGGAGCTTCGTTAGCTCTTTCGCTTTCCTCCCCTGGTGTCCTCTCCTGCACTCCTCTTAAGTCTTCTGCCACTGGCCCATCCTGGCCAGTGGCGCTGCTGTCGCCTCTCCGCGTCCAGCCACCGCAGGACATCTTTTCTGGCGCCGCCCACATCTTTAGGCCTCTTCCACAGCCTCAGGAACTCCCTCCGTGGCGTCCTCTTCTTCCTGGCTCCGCCCGACTCTTCACCGCTCTTCGGCATGGCCCCCCGTCTTCTTCTCCTCCTGGCGTCATCTACCGTCACTCCCCGGGGGCGGTGCCTATGACACAGTGAGTGCCGATTGGCTCGCAGCGCCTGCCCGTGATTGGCCGGTGCCCTGCGAGCTGTGATTGGCTCACGGACAGAGCCGGATTTGAAATCTCGCCGCCGGCGCTTCAGATTGGCTGCCAATACGGCACCAAGTTTGAAGCGCCGCTGCTGCGGCACTGCCCGTCGCCGCCTCCGGTCTGGTGCAGGGAACCAATACGCGGTCCCTGCACCGAACACCCGTCGCTGCTGCTCTGATGTGCCCTGCGATACAGGGCACATCTCTACACTGACATAAAAGTGTTATTATAATATTAGCATTATACCTGCGTTTAAACCGAAGATAAACAGAAGGGAAACAACAACACACCAAAACTATGACATAAGGACAGTGTTGGACTGGGGCATAAAGGGCCCACCGGGGAATGCAGTGGTAGGGGCCCATGTTTAGGGGTGTGGTCAGTCTCCAGAGTGGCCAGCTGCCACCGGCGGCAGGCGTGCCAGCTTGCCCCCGGCGGTGAGACCTACACAGCCCCATACCCACCACCTCCAGCCGAGTACACCAGCTAGAGTCTGACAGGCGGGACGCCGCAAACTGTCACACTCACTAAGACAAACAGAGACCAAACAGAAGCACATAGGCAAACCCCACCTAGGGTAAAGGTGACCCATACCAGGGTACACCCGACATTAAACCCAGCTTGGGTCCTTCTGAGTAGGGTATACCATTAGGAGGGTATACAAATAAAGGGTGGTCTGCAAGATGCACCTGATAGTGGTAATTGGACATATTGACTGTGAGGGTCTAAGCACAAGTGTACCATTTAGGAGGGTACACTCAGAAAGGGTGGCCTACATGATACACGTGAAGAGGGACTTACATTTATATAAACTATCAATAAATCTACACAACCCATTCTGTCTCAAAAACTGTCATTTATACCCAGTGAACACACATTAACGACAAATCCCACAGTAGAACAAAGATACCCCTCTCCCCCTTCTTCATCCCTTTCTCCCCCCCCCCAGACATTCACACCCCCATAGCGCGCTGACCATTTCTTTTCAATTATCTGCAAAAGGAGGTAGGACACCTCCAGGTCTAGCAGCGCTAACCTCAACTTCTCCCAGTGAGCGCTATCTCTCTCCATTCTAAAATGCTATATTGGTTTGCCTAACCATTAGTAAGTGCATGGGCTGGGCCCCGTGACAAATATATAAATACTGTTAGTGCGTGCATGATAATGTACCAGATAAATATTGGCAATATTGTTTACCTCCTTGATCATTTGGCCATTTGTGGTCAGGTGTACTATATCTTTACATTTAGTGAGGTGTAGTCGTGGTGTAAAGGACAGATTGTGATTCCTGATTAGTAAAAAAAAAACAAATACCAAATTCTGAGCAACATCACCAAACAGGTAATTTCAACTTTAAACTTGTCATTTATTTTGTACTGTCTGGACACTAATAACAGATGCACAAACAAAATTCTTAAAGCTATGTGTGCAAATGCTAGGAGCTTAGGAGACAAAATTCCAGAGCTAATTGCGACAATGACAAGGGATAACCTGGATATTGTGGTAATTACAGAGTCATGGTACAATGAGAATCATGATTGGGACATAGCTATACCAGGATACAATTTATTTAGAAAGAATAGAATGGGAAGAATACGAGGAGGGGTAGCAATGTATGTGAAAAAAAGCATAAATGCTACTTTAATACAAAATATTGAAGACAAAACTGAGGCCCTTTGGGTCGCCACAGAAACCGGGGAGAAGGACATTATTTGCATTGGGGTGATCTATATACCACCAGGCCAGGGACAGGATTTGGACAGGAACCTATTGTTGGACATCTCTAAAATGGCTTTAAAGGGAGAAGTGATAATCATGGGAGACTTTAATTTACCTAATGTAAATTGGGAGGGGTCCTTTGCAAGTTCAGCTACAAGTGCCACATTTCTAAATTCCTTACAGGGAGCATCTCTCAAGCAATTGGTGAGGGAGCCCACTTGCAAAGACTCAATATTAGATATAATTCTTACAAATGGTGACAGGATATCTGACATATAAGTTGGTGAGCACCTGGGATCCAGTGATCATCAAGCAGTATAAAGACAGGATCCAACTCCTGTCACACAAAAACAAAGGTGTTGGATTTTAGAAATGCTGACTTTGCAAAAATGGGGAGATGTTTAAGTGATTCATCGGTGGACTGGCGGAACTTTGAAGGGGTGCAGGAGAGGTGGGAAAAACTGAAAAGTGCAATACTAAGGGCAACAGACCTTTGTATCAAAAGGGTTAGGAAAAGGACCAGGAAAAGGAAGCCAGTGTGGTTCACAAATGAAGCATCACCTAGTGTGAAAGCAAAAACAAGGCTTTTAGGAAATACAAACAGACTCAAAATAATGACAAAGAGGTGTATCTTGACAGATGGAAGGATGCTAAGAAAGTGATCAGACATGCCAATGCAGAAGCTGAGGAGTGAATGGCCCAGTCAGTAGATAAAGGGAGCAAAACTTTTTTTAAGTATATAAATGAAAGGAGAAAATCAAATGGAGGAATAATAAGACTTAAGGCAGAGAGTGAGAATTTGGTGGAGGGAGACAAGGCAATAGCAGATTGTCACGATCCGGGTATCTGGACGCCATTTCTTACCCATCAGATGCCTCCTAAGGCTGGCTCAGCGCTCCAGGACCGGATCCCATCTGTTATCCTGATGTGTACATTCCTGTATCCTCTCCTGTCACTCTGGGACGCTGTCACAGTAAACGCCATATTACACCTGGCATGGCGTCTCCCGCGGCCTCCGCCGCCGTCCCTGAACTTCTGCATGCAGAGTGTCTGAGTGGCGATTACGTCAGCCGCGGCCTCCGCTGTGTCCGCGTGGTTGGATGTGCATCTGTCAGCCTGGCGCCTCCTGTCTCCGGTGGCCGGCGCCGCCATTACTGTTTTCATTACCACATGGATTACAAACCAAACTTCCCTCCAAGTGTCTGCATGGGCGCAGCCATCTTGGATTCTGTCAGCTGATCATTTCCACCAATCTGTTCTCAGTATTGATAATCTGCATAATTGCCTAGCCAATCCCTTCCTTGCTGCAGGTATAAATACACTGTGCCTGAGCAAGGAAGGCGTCAGTGCTTTGGTTGTCAAACCTAGTTCCTGTTTGTCTCTCTCCTGTGATTGTCTTCCAGGTTCCAGCTCCTGTCTCAAGACTTCCACCATAGAGACCCGCACCAGCATTCCACCTGCGGTGTAGCCTGACTCTCCAATCCATTGTGGATTCATCTGTTTCCAGCTACAGCATTGCCTGCTTCCAGCTCAGCTTCCAGCAGGGTACGGCTTCCCTTGAAGGGCCGGTGTCCTTTCTACACTTTACCAGTCTCCACCGGTATTGTTATTTCTCCGCTCTCAAGTTCTACATTTCAGTTCATATTTCATCGCTCCCAAGTTCATTTATTATTTAACTGGTTCCAGCCAGTATCCACTCCGTGCTAACAACAGTCTGGTTCCAGCCAGTATCCACAGCAGCTGTTTTATCTTCAGCAACCCAGCTTTTCCTGGAACACCAGCTGGCACAATCCTGGGTTATCTCCATTGCTACAGTCGGGCCTGGTAAGGACTTTCCATCTAGAAGATCATAAGAACTATCTCACACTACCAGTGCCCTGTGGCTCCTGCCATCCTGTAGTACCCAGGAACTGTATTTATTCTTTGCTGACTTTTACGTTTTCTTTTACTGCTGCTGTGTTGCGGAGTTGTCATAATAAACATCATTGACTTTTATCCAAGTTGTCGTGGTCACGCCTTCGGGCAGTTATTATTCATGTTACTTACATGTCCAGGGGTCTGATACAACCTCCCAGGTTCCGGTACATCTCAGCCCCTACAACTGAGGCTGCCTCCCGTCAGCTCAGGTCCTCAGTTGTGACACAGATCTCCTAAATAATTATTTTTGCTCAGTATTTACTACAGAAGGAGAAGGGAAGGGCCACAGTTAAGTTGCAAGGACATTCATAAAAATAAGGTAGATGAAACTACATTTACAGAGGAGAAGGTCCTAACAGAACTATCAAAACTAAAAGTGGATAAATCAATGGGGCCAGATGGGATACACCCAAGGATACTAAAAGAGCTAAAAGATGTGCTGGTGGCACCATTAACAGAATTATTTAACCAGTCACTAAATACAGGTGCCATTTCAGAGGACTGGAAAAGAGCGAATGTAGTTCCACTGTACAAAAGCGGAAGCAAGGAAGAAGCAAGTAACTACAGACCAGTAAGCCTTACATCAGTAGTAGGGAAAGTAATGGAAAAACTATTAAAAGAAAGAGTTGTGGAATATCTTAAATCAAACAATTTACAGGATCCAAAACAGCATGGATTTACTGGTAGATCATGCCAAACAAATCTTATTGACTTTTTTGACTCTGTGATGAAAATAATAGATCAAGGGGGAGCTATAGATGTAGCATATCTAGACTTTAGTAAGGCATTTGACACTGTTCCACATCGCAGACTGCTAAATAAACTTGAAAGCGTGGGGGTGGATTATAAAACAGTTAAATGGATAAGAACCTGGTTGCAGGATAGGAAACAGACAGTTGTATTAAATGGAGTGCAATCTATGGAGGGAAATGTTACCAGTGGAGTACCCCAGGGATCTGTGCTCGGACCAGTTCTCTTTAATATCTTTGTAGGTGACATTGCAAATGGTATTGAAGGGAAAGTATGCCTTTTTGCTGATGATACAAAGATATGCAACAGGATAGACACACTAGGAGGGGTAAAACAAATGATTTATGACCTAGCTAGGCTTGAAAAATGGTCAAGAACATGGCAACTACAGTCTAGTGATAAAAAATGCAAACTCTTGCACTTGGGTCTCAAAAACCCAAAGGCTAAATATAGTATCAAGGGTACTATAATGGGAACTACTGTGGAGGAAAGGGATTTAGGAGTCATTATTTCAAATGACTTAAAGACAGGAAAGCAATGCAACAAAGCAATGAGAAAGGCAAGTCAGATGCTTGGTTGCATAGGGAGAGGAATCAGTAGCAGGAAAAAAGAAGTAATAATGCCACTGTATAGGTCATTGGTACGTCCTCATCTGGAATACTGTGTCCAGTTCTGGAGACCATATCTCCAGAAGGATATAAATACATTAGAGAGTGTACAAAGAAGGGCAACTAAAATGGTACATGGCCTACATCACAAAACTTACCCGGAAAGGCTAAAAGATCTTAACATGTATAGTTTGGAGGAGAGAAGGGAAAGGGGGGACATGATAGAAACTTTCAAATATACCAAAGGTTTTAACAAAGTTCAGGAGGGAAACATTCTTCAAAGGAAGAGAAGTATTAGAACTCGAGGACATACACTGAGACTGGAGGAGGGGAGGTTCAGGGGAAATTTAAGGAGAAATTACTTCACAGAAAGGGTAGTGGATAAGTGAAATAGCCCCCCATCAGAGGTGGTAGAGGCTAAGACTGTAGAGCAATTTAAACATGCTTGGGATAGGCATATGAATATCCTTACAAAGAATTAAGGTTCAAAAAGGGTTGAGATTACCAAAAGGATAAAAAAAAGGGGCAGACTGGATGGGCCAAGTGGTTCTTATCTGCCGTCAAATTTTATGTTTCTATGTTTCCATGTAAGTCAGAGAATGTAGTAATATATTCAAAGGATATTTAGTGAGGCAGGCATAGCAGCACATGAACATGGAAATGCAGACAAACTTGGTAATGTAGAATCACTGAGAATTTGGAACATGCACAAAAATAAATGGAGTAATTGCAGACTAATTCAAACTGCAGAATGGTCACACCGGTAAAGCACATGAAACTGAATAAACAAACTAAGGATGTTAAGCTGATGAATTGCAGAAGTTCCTTCACTCAGATGGCAAAGAACACAGGAGCTCACAGGAAAATAAGATACATTGAATAAGACCAGAACCATTGCAGGAAACATTGATGACCCAACAATGAATGCTGGGATAAGGCAGATTAAATAACCAGGTGTGAGATGTAACCATGCTGAATGAATGAGTAATCTATGCATCTCACAATCAGGAGGCCTGGCAACCCCTGGTGGTGGAGAAACATACTTCTGGGAAACATAGCAAAGTAGAGTTCTACCATTTAATTCACCTCTACAGAATTCCAGATGCCTTAGAGGTCATCTCTTGGACACTAGACTGGGCAAACAGAGGAACCACTGGACTGGCAGCAGACAAGACTGGAACCACCAAACTGGCAGCAGAGAGGACTGCAGCCATCTGACTGGCGGTAAACATCCCTTTGATACCAGCTGGGCAGACAGATGCTCAAGCCTGGAGTCGTGGGCAGACAGAGCCTCATGTCTAGAGGTGTGGGCAGACAAAACCTTGCACCCACAGGCATGGGCAGGCAGTACCTCTTGTACCTATGGCAAGGCAGCAGGAACCTCTTGGACCTCTGGCAAACAGGCTCAAATTACATGATATCAGCTGTTTATAGCATTAAAAAAAAAAAAAAAAAAACAAGATCCAAAACACTTTGTGGTGGTTTTTCCAAAAATTGGAAAGCAAAACCAAAACACAAAGGTGGGTTTTGGAAAAACCGTGTGCATCTCTAATTTGATGCTAAAACCTACCAGAGTTTTGCGGCTGAACATGTGCATCCCCTTTATGGCCACAGTTCAGCATCTTCTAATGACAACTTACAGCACTATAACACACCATGGGGGTGATTCTGAGTTGATCGCAGCAGCAAGTTTGTTAGCAATTGGGCAAAACCATATTCACTGCAGTGGGAGGGGGGGGGCAGTTATAACATTTGCAGAGAGTTAGATTTCAGTGGGTTATTTGTTTCTGTGCAGTGTAAATACTGGCTGCTTTATTTTTACACTGCAATTTAGATTTCAGTTTGAATACACCCCACCCGAATCTAACTCTCTCTGCACATGTTATATTTGTCCCCCCTGCAGTGCACATGGTTTTGCCCAACTGCTAACAAATTTGCTGCTGCGATCAATTCAGAATTAGGCCCCATGTTTAGTGATAAAGCTGATTATCTTACAGGAAAGAAAGCTATACCTTAAACACACCTTAAATACACTTTAAACCTTTAGCCGCTGCGGCCGCTATATTTAATACACACGCTACGTACTTTATACACTGTTTGCGTACGGAGTCCCGTATCACTGTACGGACTTAGCGTACAAACACCGCGCTGGGGGTACAAAGTACACACAGCGCGCACACACCCAGAGATACACTTTAAACTTTATACAGCAATGCGATGCGTTACTAATACACTCTAAAACCTTAGCAGGAAAAGGAAGACACAACACCGATTTGTAGTTAAACCACTGGGTTCCGACACCACAGCGTAATATTTGCTGAAAGGGGGTTTACAATACAAATCATACACTACAATACAAGACAATATAACAGAATAATGGCTACAGTCAATGTACATACGTGATTGGAATCGCTTGCGCAACTCGGCCGGTCCCCGGTCATCTGATAGATAACGTTGTGAGTATTGTGTGTGGCCAGGCTGCAGCAGGCTTTATTTATACAATTCTTCCAAAAGCAATACAATGGATACTGTAATCCCTTTGTCCATTGGACACAGGAATGCACTTTTACAGTACAGGAGAGGTCATAGGTTGATTTGAAAAGGTAGGCGATGTCTTTCTCAACTGCTCTTGTGGGTGGTCTCCTCTGGATTCCCGCCGCATACATAATATACAGTAAATACAGTTCATATCTATATTCTGCTTCTGCACATAACTATCCGCAGGAACATGCGATCTTCCGCAGACCAACACCGGAATGTTACCCTTAAAATACCCTACAGCTGGATACCAAATACCACCTTATAACCTTAGTCTGTCCCTTCTGATCCTGTAAAGGTGAATCCCTTTGTTCTGCAACCATTTAAACAGCTATAACGTTCTGATGTGGTGCAAGGAGACTATATGTACATTGTGCACTATTTGGATTAAATATGTAATGTGTTCTGATAGCCCTCCATGCGTACACAAACTCTGGCGTAAATACCCATACCACGCGCCGATGCGCAGGACCGCGGGAGCGACCATACGCAAAGTGCGTATATGTGCACGCACGGCAGAACAAGTGCACGCGCAGTGGGCATGTGTGTGCAGTTTGTACGTGATGTGTGTTCTGTAATATTTTTCGACTTTGACAGTCCACCCTTTGGCAGTCACCAATAACTGCCACTATCTAATCACTAAACAGAAAAATATCTACACAATATCTACAGAAAATTGGATGGTCGGGAGAGAGTGGTAGGTAGGAAAGGTATGACCTAGTGGGATAGTAAAAAGCATGTATGTATGAATCCATGTCTGAGGGGCATGAATCATCGTGCCGTATATGTTCTAAATAAGCTTCGAGGTATTGCGAAGTATACATTAAATCCTTCTTATCCCGTATTAAGGGTCTGTAAGTGGGCCGACAAACACTACCGAGCTCTTTTAGGCTTCTAGTTCCAACAAATGGGGTGCACATTTAGTTGATGATACATGGAGGGGGAACATATGTGAGTGCTAGTATGTGTGGATATCACCTGTCGACTATGTGTGTCATTAACTGAAGGTTGTAGAGATGAAGATAAGACACATATCTAAAATACATTCACATAACATTTACATAAACATTCTTGGGTAGGGCTGATGTCTTTTCCGGATGGGTGCACCTAGGCAGAGGGGGAGACAAAGGAAAAATGGATGAAAGAAACAGGCCATGGAATTCATTTGCAATCCTTATCATAACACTGTCTCTATGGATGGGTCGTAAATTAAATCTGCTGATATAACAATGCCCTCGCTTCTTAGACTCATCAAATTTGTGCCGTGCTTGCACCGCGTCAGAATTCGAACACACCTAAATATCAAGCCAATAATTATGACGACTCCCAGGATACAAAGGAGAAACTTCCCTACACTCATAATAACATTTTGAGCCCACTCTCCTAATCCTGAGAACCAATTTCGTGGATTCAACCATGAGACCCAGCCGGTCAGCTCATTACCCACAGCGGTCAGAATAAGGTTGTGTCTCCTCCGGAACTCCCACTTCAACTTCAAGATATCATCCATCTTTTGGTCGATAATCTCTGTGGGGTCGTCAGTGCTGTTCGTGATAAATGTACAGCACTTCACACCATATTGAGTTTCCAGAGTAACACAGTACCCACCCATCATGGCTGTGATATAATTTAGGACCATCCTGTGCAGAATAATTTCCTTCTTGTAAGATTGTAACTCCCTTCCCGTATACCTGAAAGTGTCGTCATACATCTCAGTGATATTATCTATCAAGTTCGCTAGCGCATGGATATACCTATAATTTATAATTCCTCTGGCAGTACGGGTGATGTCTACTGTGAGAAGGAATTGAATCCCGGTGGATTCGTGGATCAAATCAGAGGCTACATGCTCTGTCCTCTCTATGGGGTGTCTCTTGACGATGTGTTCATAGTGAGTATGAGTATAAGGAGCCTGAGCACTGCGGTGAACATCTTTCATCTTACCATGTGTTATGGTCATGACCTCTGGCAACACTCTTCCAATATAAAACAATCCCTCTGAGCTCGGGGCAAGCAACTTGTACGCCTTCCTCCCACATATGAAATAGGCATCATCGGGGAGAACATAGGGGACAGAATATGACATTACCATAATACAAACTTTCCAAGTGAAACCGTGAGATTGGAAGCACGGAGAAACGCGTTAAGGATTCCATACAAACACCTGCAGGCGGTCTGGAACCCCTCTATGCAAGAGGACACTTTGGAGGAATCACCTGAAATCAGCTTTGAGAGTGTGCTCCCTCTCCCCATGGACGCTGCTGTTACCGCCGCTCCCGCCTGAGAACTTCGGCACTAGCCGTTCAAGATCTAGCCGCACTGAGGCTCCAACATACAGCTGTGGTGAGCATTAATCATTGGCGGTGGGAGAGAAGGGGACACTAGCTGTTGTGCGGCAGGCACATTGTGAACGCTTGTAGTTCCTACAAAGCATATTCCTCTGGCTTATGGATACAAAGTAACAACGTATTTTATTACAAATCAACCAGTCCTTCACCCGGGGAGTTACATAAATAGCACTATGTGTGCTTAAAGAATATCCTTATTGGAGCTCGAGCGGTATACGGTTACTTGGACGGTAATACAAATAACGTCACAGTTTACTGGACTTTTGTACTGCAGTATTTGGTGTGTTTTAAAGTTTTATATATTATGCTGTGAATTATTAAGAAAATGGATAATTAAATAAAAAACACAATAATTTTTAATCAAACACAATATATATATATATATATATATATATATATGCGCTTCCTTGTGATATATTTCTATATATTATATGCTTTTAATCCTGACTTGCTCTGACCTTGAGGTACTTGTGAGCACACCCAGCATTCTGTCTGGTTTAAGACCTTACCCACTAGTGAGTGGTAATCACTCAATGGATGACGGTCCATGTCGATATTAATGCTGGACTGACATCTCTGGATGCACCCATCCTCGACTATGTTCTCACAATTCCTACAAATGCAATTTTCCTCAGACAATAACCCTTCACAGTGCCTCCGAGCTCCCTGACTACCAGAGCGCTTTCTGATACTCGCCTTTGCTCGAGTGATGTGTTGCTCTTGAGATTCTACAAATCCATCCTCGCCATCAGAACCCATTCCAGATCCTTTCTCGACCTCTCTGGGACCCTCACCGAAACAGACTGTCCTGGTCAACAACAGGATTAACAGGAAAACCCGGAACGCAGTCTCTTGGGGTAAGTCCAGCTTGTTAAGGGAAGAGAAGGGAAACAAAAAGGGGGAGAAAGAGAAGGAGAGAAGGAGGGTAGTGGGAAATGGAGAAAATAAAAATAAAAAACTGGTGCGACAACCGCCTCTGGTCTTGTTGTTCTCTGCGCTCAGGTGCCGTCTCAACAGTCCTGCATCTCCGCTTTCCCGGAACAGACACTCCAGTGATACGTTGTTCTCTACACTCTGCTCTTTGTCACAAGTTCTCTCCGGGTCAGCGACCTTTCTGTAGGGAACATATATCTTGCATTTCAATGTGTTTAACTGTTGTGTATTATCAGTTGTGTGAAGTGAACCATCTGTGGAAAGTGAAAAGAGAGGGGAAATAATAAAAAGAAAATTTGTCAGATTTGCGTTCACCATCAGGCTGTCACACCATCATGTATATCGGTATCTATGCACAGTCTCCCTTCACCAGTATTCCCATTCTCCACCCTTTGTGCATGACCAGGCACACTGATACTGGTGTCCCTATGCTGGTGAGATATACTGGGTTTGGGCAGAACTCTGAAAAGACCGAGTAGGCATGTGACGTTTGAACTGTAATCCTGTCGGTGAATTTAAGAGATGAAGAGGAAACTTTGAAGACAAATTACAGAGTTTAGTAACAGATAAGTTTGTAGAGGCAAAGAAGATTTTACAAAGTTTGACATCTGGATTGGGCACTACGGGGAATGATTCCCTAATCGGTCTGTTCCCCTAAAAAAAATTCTATGTGTGTTATACAGTATCTCTACTGGGACTATCCCAGCCATCAATCCAGTGTCTTGCCCATTCTAAGTTCATAGGGAACCCGGTATCTTTGAGATAATTTCCTCTACCTGTGATGGACATGCATCTAAAACAGTGAAATGCAACATTAGTCTTCGTGGGTATCTAACATATTTTGTGCTTCCTGGGTGGGAGCACTCAATATGTTTACCATCTCCAACAAAACTCCTGTTAAGTTACTTAGAGGTCACTTCTGCTAGAGAGAGAAGCAGAAGTTTAGAGGCCTCCTCCTAACCCCAGTAAGTTCTGTCAAAAGGGTAAAGTTGCATTTATTCTGTTCTTCCCATTAACCGAATCTGTGTTTTTCTATACTGTATCGTGATTCCTTACTATATGTCCCTTGATCCCGTCTATGTGTTTAATAACGTGGCTTGTTTTCTCTGTCTAGGGGTCTATATTGGCTATGTGTTCTACTATACCTACAATCTCTGGCAAAATGCCCTTCCTTTTTACAACTGTAACATATTCTCGGTCTTTTCCAAACAGCAGGGGTCTGGGGTTTAGGCTGATGAGACTTTGGTGTAAGAACCTGTATACTTTCAATCCTCAGCCTCTACTCCTGTTGTTTTCTACGCCTAACAATATTCTTGTGGTGTACAATTGCGCACTCTCTAAGGCAAGCTACTGTGACCCCTCTCCAATTAGGCAAAGATGTTTGTACTCTGTCCCTTACTGTCTTATCGAGTCCGTCCATTAGCACAGAGACAGCCACCTCCCTGTAATTCGTATCGTTCCCTGTATCTGATACCCCAATGTATCTATCCATTATTTGCAGGGCCCGATGGAAATATTCAGATGTCATTTCATTTTCCCTCTGCTTTATGGAGAAAATTCTTCTCCACTTAACAGTTGTGGGGAAATGCAACTCTAGTTGCCTGTTAATTTGCTCTAAGTTCTCCTGATTGTGTTTGTCAGTCATAAGACTATCCAACCCTAATCTACAATCAGTGATACATTTTTGGGTTTCAATATTAGGGGGTAGGCACGCTTTCAAAAATATCCGCCAATGTTGGTTTGTCGGTTCATACGTATTACCCAGACCTCTGATAAATTTCTGAGATCTGGCTAAATGCTTCCGAGGGTCGGGGAATTCTGAAATGATTGATCGCAGCTCATCTCTGGGCCACGGGCAATACATTGCATTATTCCTGGTGAGGACTACTCCCTGACTATCGGTTCCCCCATTGGGAGTTACTATTTCCAAGACAGGGTGTAATCCTACCGTTCCGTTCCTATTCTGTTTACTGTGAGGTGTTGTTGTCTCTGTGCAATGAACTGTCTCACACTTACCGGTAGCTGTGACCTCACCAGTTCTTTCATTGGGGAATACTGTTACTGCTCTACCTGGTTGGACAGGCCCCACCTGAGTTTCCTGCAAAGTGACTGTTTGGAGGAGAGCTGGAATTTGGCTGGATCCTTCATCTTCTTGTGACCTCTAACCTTGAAAAGACTTCAAAACAGGATACATCTTGCAAAAATTAGGGTTAATACATTGTTTTTGCATACTACTTTCATTTACGGATATACCATTGACTGTAGCCATCTCTTCCCCTTCGACCTGTGTCGACAATGGTGTGTTTGTGTTCCCATTCCCGCTAGGTTTTGAACCTGTTTTGCGAATTTGTTTTCTTTGCATATTCCCCTCCTGTTGCCATAATTTTAAACAATCATTATGTCTAATCCTTTGTTTTCTGGATTTTAGAAGACATATTTTACTGCTTACATTCTGCAGTACCTCTGGTTCAAAGCTGCCCACCTTAGGGAATGGTTCCCTATCTTTGTCAGTCACATGTTCCCATTCAGACAAAAAGTCTTCAATACTGTTTCCTTCAAATTTAGCTGACCCCATGGGCCGCAGCTCTTCAACCTGAACCCTGGTTACAAAACGTCCCTTACTTGAGCAACTGGCTCCCATAATTGTGGGCCTTTTCCCACAAACACCAAAATACTCAATATAAGGTAACGGTGAAAGTTCTCCGAGCGCTCTTCACCCGCTCACCGCCCACGTTGGCCAGTACTACCATACACTGTCGATAGCGAAGGCAATGTACCCAACTTAGGGCCCTATGTGACCTATATTTACTGGAAGTTTTTAGGAATAACTTACCCTTTCCAGTAAAGTATCGGCCGTTGGAGATTTTCCTGAGAGAGACCAGCGAAAACTCCCTATGAACTTTATTATACACAAATCACGCTTGCGTATGCTCTATACAGCGCTGATGATACCGCGATTTTACGCAAAAGCTCGTAAATAGGATATCACGTTGCGCTATATATCGCACCCACAAACGCGCGGCCCAATCGCACAGTGTATAGGTACTTATTACTTATCTGCCGTACGACCACTGGAATCGATTTTCAGAATGCGAAACCTCAGCCGGAGCGTATATATAAAAAAAACTATATGGGTCACACACAATTCACAATTCCCTACCACGCTCCTGTAAGTCTCCTCACGACTTACGTATTAAACCTTATACTAACGTGAGTCAGCCGTCTCACGCCACCAAGTCTCCACTCACTTGATGTACCACACGATGAGATTCCGAATTCCGGGGTTCAAATTTCCACTTGCTCCTACGTTCGCTCACTCAAATACACTTTGGTTTTTCTGTACAGAAAATTATCATTCATTCAGACAAGCAGCTTTACTCCCAGAGACAATACAGTACATAAGAGTTTTATACTAAACTTTGGAAACTGGGCAATCTTGTGCTATTGTAGCGTGGCTACTGTCCCACCTTTAAACTAAATGAACTATCATGTGGTTTTATTCTGCGCACACAACACTATGCAAGCTTGCGTAATTACGCAAGCGTGTGTACCTCTATGCCACGTGTGCGGCCTTGCCCCACGTGCACGTTTTGTGTACGCTGTCCTCACGTTCCGTACCACGTGTACTTATGTGCGGACGCAATAAAAAAACTCACACAATTTCTAGAAATGTGAGCAATATTAACTATAATCACTCACTTAACATGCCACACAGTTTATTTTCTGTATAAACCCTTATAACTAGGCCAGACTGCGTTTGTGTTTTACACTTACTTCCTTAATATTTATATTATGAATCTAGCAATCAGTCCTATGGCAACAATGTGAGCGAGTGTACAAAGAGTATGGGTGTACGCTTTTGTTGTGTACGCATTTGGCGCCAAAAAATAAATTCACAGATTTTAAATAGCTTTTTTTCTGTTTACCTTACGAATTCTACCAGCATCCCTACAAACCATACAGAGCAGACGTCGTCTAATCAGCAAATAAATAGGGTTTCTCAGTGCATCCACCGACCAAGAAAAGGATACGTAGGATACCTGTCCACCCTTTTGCTGATAGGTTAAGTCTGCTGTGACCTGTTAGGCTGTGGATATGTGGAAAACCGGACGATGCCCTCAATTGATAAAGCTTATTATCTTACAGGAAAGAAAGCTATACCTTAAACACACCTTAAATACACTTTAAACCTTTAGCCGCTGTGGCCGCTATACTTAATACACACGCTACGTACTTTATACACTGTTTGCGTACAGAGTCCCGTATCACTGTACGGACTTAGCGTACAAACGCTGCGCTGGGGGTACAAAGTACACACAGCGCGCACACACCCAGAGATACACTTTAAACCTTATACAGCAATGCAATGCATTACTAATACACTCTTAAACCTTAGCAGGAAAAGGAAGACACAACACCGATTTGTAGTTAAACCACTGGGTTCCGACACCACAGCGTAATATTTGCTGAAAGGGGGTTTACATTACAAATCATACACTACAATACAAGACAATATAACAGAATAATGGCTACAGTCAATGTACATACGTGATTGGAATCGCTTGCGCAACCCGGCCGGTCCCCGGTCATCTGATAGATAACGTTGTGAGTCTTGTGTGTGGCCAGGCTGCAGCAGGCTTTATTTATACAATTCTTCCAAAAGCAATACAATGGATACTGTAATCCCTTTGTCCATTGGACACAGGAATGCACTTTTACAGTACAGGAGAGGTCATAGGTTGATTTGAAAAGGTAGGCGATGTCTTTCTCAACTGCTCTTGTGGGTGGTCTCCTCTGGATTCCCGCCGCATACATAATATACAGTAAATACAGTTTATATCTATATTCTGCTTCTGCACATAACTATCCGCAGGAACATGCGATCTTCCGCAGACCAACACCGGAATGTTACCCTTAAAATACCCTACAGCTGGATACCAAACACCACCTTATAACCTTAGTCTGTCCCCTCTTATCCTGTAAAGGTGAATCCCTTTGTTCTGCAACCATTTAAACAGCTAGAACTTTCTGATGTGGTGCAAGGAGACTATGTGTACATTGTGCATTGTTTGGATTAAATATGTAATGTGTTCTGATGGCCCTCCATGCGTACACAAACTCTGCTGTAAATACCCATACCACGCACCGATGCACAGGACCTACCATACGCAAAGTGCGTATATGTGCACGCACGCCAGAACAAGTGCACGCGCAGTGGGCATGTGTGTGCAGTTTGTACGTGATGTGTGTTCTGTAATATTTTTCGACTTTGACATAAGTGATTGACCACAGCGGCTCTGTCAGGTTAAGCAGAGTGTCAATCTCCCACAATAAATATACAAAAGAAAAGAAAAAATGGGAATGAAGAAGAATATGTAAATCTTAGATAAATATCCACAGATAATATATAAATATGATATAAAATGGCTTGGTTGATACAAATCTATAATCCTTTTATTACTATAAAATATATAGCACAATAGCAGCTGTATTATCCAGAAAAAGCAATCTCTACCGAGTTGTAAAAATATTGCTGGTGAGACAAAGTGAAACACCATGAAAATGGCCTAAACTTAATTCTGTAGATATACAGGTTGAGTATCCCTTATCCAAAATGCTTGGGACCAGAGGTATTTTGGATATCGGATTTTTCCGTATTTTGGAATAAATGCATACCATAATGAGATATCATGGTGATGGGACCTAAATCTAATCACAGAATGCATTTATGTTTCATATACACATTATACACACAGCCTGAAGGTAGTTTTAGCCAATATTTTTTATAACTTTGTGCATTAAACAAAGTGTGTGTACATTCACACAATTCATTTATGTTTCACATACACCTTATACACACAGCCGGAAGGGCATTTAATACAATATTTTTAATAACTTTGTGTATTAAACAAAGTTTGTGTGCATTGAGCCATCAAAAAACAAAGGTTTCACTATCTCACTCTCACTCAAAAAAGTCCGTATTTCGGAATATTCCGTATTTCGGAATATTTTGATATGGGATACTCAACCTGTAGTTTACAGTTTCCATAACTTAGGACCATATAATAACTAGTGATGAGCGGGTTCGGATCCTCGGAATCCGAACCCGCCCGAACTTCCCCTTTTCTTTCACGGGTCCGAGCAACTCGGATCCTCCCGCCTTGCTCGGTTAACCCGAGCGCGCCCGAACGTCATCATACCGTGGTCGGATTCTCGCGAGATTCGTATTCTATATAAGGAGCCGCCATTTTTCACTCGTGCATTGGAGATGATCGTGAGAGGACGTGGCTGGCGTCCTCTCAGTTTCTATGTTCAGTGGGCTGCAAATTGTGCTGCAAATATCTGTGCTCTGTGTGCTACAAGTGCAAATATCTAAGTTCTCTGCCTGAAAAATGCTCCATATCTGACTGTGCTCAGTGTGCTGCAAATATCTGTGCTCAGTGTGCTAATTGCTTTATTGTGGGGACTGGGGACCAGCAGTATTATATAGTAGGAGGACAGTGCAGAGTTTTGCTGACCAGTGACCAGTGACCACCAGTATTATGCGTTCTCTGCCTGAAAAACGCTCCATATCTGTGCTGCATTGTAGTATATAGTAGGAGGACAGTGCAGAATTTTGCTGACCACCAGTATAACTATATATATAGCAGTACGGTACAGTAGTCCACTGTTCTACCTACCTCTGTGTCGTCAAGTATACTATCCATCCATACCTGTGGTGCATTTCAGTTTTGCACAGTTTGCTGACCACCAGTATATAATATATAGCAGTACGGTACAGTAGGCCACTGCTCTACCTACCTCTGTGTCGTCAAGTATACTATCCATCCATACCTGTGGTGCATTTCAGTTTTGCACAGTTTGCTGACCACCAGTATATACTATATAGCAGTACGGTACAGAAGGCCACTGCTATACCTACCTCTGTGTCGTCAAGTATACTATCCATCCATACCTGTGGTGCATTTCAGTTTTGCACAGTTAGCTGACCACCAGTATATACCATATAGCAGTACGGTACAGAAGGCCACTGCTCTACCTACCTCTGTGTCGTCAAGTATACTATCCATCCATACCTGTGGTGCATTTCAGTTTTGCACAGTTAGCTGACCACCAGTATATACTATATAGCAGTACGGTACACAAGGCCACTGCTCTACCTACCTCTGTGTCGTCAAGTATACTATCCATCCATACCTGTGGTGCATTTCAGTTATGCACAGTTTGCTGACCACCAGTATATAATATATAGCAGTACGGTACAGTAGGCCACTGCTCTACCTACCTCTTTGTCGTCAAGTATACAATCCATCCATACCTGTGGTGCATTTCAGTTTTGCACAGTTTTCTGACCACCAGTATATACTATATAGCAGTACGGTACAGTAGGCCACTGCTTTACCTACCTCTGTGTCATCAAGTATACTATCCATCCATACCTGTGGTGCATTTCAGTTTTGCACAGTTTGCTGACCACCAGTATATACTATATAGCAGTACAGTACAGTAGGCCACTGCTCTACCTACCTCTGTGTCGTCAAGTATACTATCCATCCATACCTGTGGTGCATTTCAGTTTTTCACAGTTTGCTGACCACCAGTATATACTATATAGCAGTACGGTACAGTAGGCCACTGCTCTACCTACCTCTGAGTCATCAAGTATACTATCCATCCATACCTGTGGTGCATTTCAGTTTTGCACAGTTTTCTGACCACCAGTATATACTATATAGCAGTAAGGTACAGAAGGCCACTGCTCTACCTACCGCTGTGTCATTAAGTATACTATCCATCCATACCTGTGGTGCATTTCAGTTTTGCACAGTTTGCTGACCACCAGTATATACTATATAGCAGTACGGTACAGTAGGCCACTGCTCTACCTACCTCTGTGTTGTTAAGTATACTATCCATCCATAGATGTTGTGCATTTCAGTTGTGCGCAGTATATATAGTAGTAGGCCATTGCTATTGATATATTACTGGCATATAATTCCACACATTAAAAATGGAGAACAAAAATGTGGCGGGTAAAATAGGGAAAGATCAAGATCCACTTCCACCTCATGCTGAAGCTGCTGCCACTAGTCATGGCCGAGACGATGAAATGCCATCAACGTCGTCTGCCAAGACCGATGCCCAATGTCATAGTAGAGAGCATGTAAAATCCAAAAAGATAAAGCTCAGTAAAATGACCCAAAAATCTAAATCAAAATCGTCTGAAGAGAAGCGTAAACTTGCCAATGTGCCATTTACGACACGGAGTATGTTCAAGGCTAGTGGTTCAGCTTCACCTGAGGATGGAAGCACTCATCCTCCTACTAGAAAACTTAAACGAGTTAAGATGGCAAAAGCACAGCAAAGAACTGTGCGTTCTTCTAAATCACAAATCCCCAAGGAGAGTCCGATTGTGTTGGTTGCGATGCCTGACCTTCCCAACACTGGACGGGAAGAGGTTGTGCCTTCCACCATTTGCACGCCCCCTGCAAGTGCTGGAAGGAGCATCCGCAGTCCAGTTCCTGATAGTCAAATTGAAGATGTCACTTTTGAAGTACACCAGGATGAGGATATGGGTGTTTCTGGTGCTGGGGAGGAAATTGACAAGGAGGATTCTGATGGTGAGGTGGTTTGTTTAAGTCAGGCACCCGGGGAGACACCTGTTGTCCGTGGGACGAATATGGCCATTGACATGCCTGGTCAAAATACAAAAAAAATCACCTCTTCGGTGTGGAATTATTTCAACAGAAATGCGGACAACTGGTGTCAAGCCGTGTGTTGCCTTTGTCAAGCTGTAATAAGTAGGGGTAAGGACGTTAACCACCTAGGAACATCCTCCCTTATACGTCACCTGGACTGCATTCATCAGAAGTCAGTGACAAGTTCAAAAACTTTGGATGACAGCGGAAGCAGTCCACTGACCACTAAATCCCTTCCTCTTGTAACCAAGCTCCTGCAAACCACACCACCAACTCCCTCAGTGTCAATTTCCTCCTTACACAGGAAAGCCAATCGTCCTACAGGCCATGTCACTGTCAAGTCTGACGAGTCCTCTCCTGCCTGGGATTCCTCCGATGCATCCTTGAGTGTAACGCCTACTGCTGCTGGCGCTGCTGTTGTTGCTGCTGGGAGTCGATCGTCATCCCAGAGGAAGACCACTTGTACTACTTCCAGTAAGCAATTGACTGTCAAACAGTCCTTTGCGAGGAAGATGAAATATCACAGCAGTCATCCTGCTGCAAAGCGGATAACTCAGGCCTTGGCAGCCTGGATGGTGAGAAACGTGTTTCCGGTATCCACCGTTAATTCACAGGAAACTAGAGACTTGATTGAGGTACTGTGTCCCTGGTACCAAATACCATCTAGGTTCCATTTCTCTAGGCAGGCGATACCGAAAATGTACACAGACCTCAGAAAAAGACTCACCAGTGTCCTAAAAAATGCAGTTGTACCCAATGTCCACTTAACCACGGACATGTGGACAAGTGGAGCAGGGCAGACTCAGGACTATATGACTGTGACAGCCCACTGGGTAGATGTATTGCCTCCCGCAGCAAGAACAGCAGCGGCGGCACCAGTAGCAGCATCTCGCAAACGCCAACTCGTTCCTAGGCAGGCTACGCTTTGTATCACCGCTTTCCATAAGAGGCACACAGCTGACAACCTCTTACGGAAACTGAGGAACATCATCGCAGAATGGCTTACCCCAATTGGACTCTCCTGGGGATTTGTGACATCGGACAACGCCACCAATATTGTGCATGCATTACATCTGGGCAAATTCCAGCACGTCCCATGTTTTGCACATACATTGAATTTGGTGGTGCAGAATTATTTAAAAAACAACAGGGGCGTGCAAGAGATGCTGCCGGTGGCCCGAAGAATTGCGGGCCACTTTCGGCATTCAGCCACCGCGTGCCGAAGACTGGAGCACCAGCAAACAGTCCTGAACCTGCCCTGCCATCATCTGAAGCAAGAGGTGGTAACGAGGTGGAATTCAACCCTCTATATGCTTCAGAGGATAGAGGAGCAGCAAAAGGCCATTCAAGCCTATACATCTGCCTACGATATAGGCAAAGGAGGGGGAATGCACCTGACTCAAGCGCAGTGGAGAATGATTTCAACGTTGTGCAAGGTTCTGCAACCCTTTGAACTTGCCACACGTGAAGTCAGTTCAGACACTGCCAGCCTGAGTCAGGTCATTCCCCTCATCAGGCTTTTGCAGAAAATGCTGGAGACATTGAAGGAGGAGCTAAAACAGAGCGATTCCGCTAGGCATGTGGGACTTGTGGATGGAGCCCTTAATTCGCTTAACCAGGATTCACGGGTGGTCAATCTGTTGAAATCAGAGCACCACATTTTGGCCACCGTGCTCGATCCTAGATTTAAAACCTACGTTGTATCTCTCTTTCCGGCAGACACAAGTCTGCAGAGGTTCAAAGATCTGCTGGTTAGAAAATTGTCAAGTCAAGCGGAACGTGACCCGTCAACAGCTCCTCCTTCACATTCTCCCGCAACTGGGGCTGTGAGGAAAAGGCTAAGAATTCCGAGCCCACCCGCTGGCGGTGATGCAGGGCAGTCTGGAGCGAGTGCTGACATCTGGTCCGGACTGAAGGACCTGCCAACGATTACTGACATGTCGTCTACTGTCACTGCATATGATTCTGTCACCATTGAAAGAATGGTGGAGGATTATATGAGTGACCGCATCCAAGTAGGCACGTCAGAGAGTCCGTACGTATACTGGCAGGAAAAAGAGGCAATTTGGAGGCCCTTGCACAAACTGGCTTTATTTTACCTAAATTGCCCCCCCTCCAGTGTGTACTCCGAAAGAGTGTTTAGTGCAGCCGCTCACCTTGTCAGCAATCGGCGTACGAGGTTACTTCCAGAAAATGTGGAGAAGATGATGTTCATCAAAATGAATTATAATCAATTCCTCCGTGGAGACATTCACCAGCAATTGCCTCCAGAAAGTACACAGGGACCTGAGATAGTGGATTCCAGTGTGGACGAATTAATAATCTGTGAGGAGGGGGATGTACACAGTGAAAGGGGTGAGGAATCGGACGATGATGAGGAGGTGGACATCTTGCCTCTGTAGAGCCAGTTTGTGCAAGGAGAGATTGATTGCTTCTTTTTTGGTGGGGGCCCAAACCAACCAGTCATTTCAGTCACAGTCGTGTGGCAGACCCTGTCGCTGAAATGATGGGTTTGTTAAAGTGTGCATGTCCTGTTTATACAACATAAGGGTGGGTGGGAGGGCCCAAGGACAATTCCATCTTGCACCTCTTTTTTCTTTATTTTTTCTTTGCATCATGTGCTGTTTGGGGACTATTTTTTTGAAGTGCCATCCTGCCTGATACTGCAGTGCCACTCCTAGATGGGCCAGGTGTTTGTGTCGGCCACTTGTGTCGCTTAGCTTAGCCATCCAGCGACCTTGGTGCACCTCTTTTTTCTTTGCATCATGTGCTGTTTGGGGACTATTTTTTAAATTTGCCATCCTGTCTGACACTGCAGTGCCACTCCTAGATGGGCCAGGTGTTTGTGTCGGCCACTTGGGTCGCTTAGCTTAGTCACACAGCTACCTCATTGCGCCTCTTTTTTTCTTTGCTTCATGAGCTGTTTGGGGACTATTTTTTTGAAGTGCCATCCTGTCTGACACTGCAGTGCCACTCCTAGATGGACCATGTGTTTGTGTCGGCCACTTGGGTCGCTTATCTGAGTCATCCAGCGACTTCGGTGCAAATTTTAGGACTAAAAATAATATTGTGAGGTGTTCAGAATAGACTGAAAATGAGTGGAAATTATGGTTATTGAGGTTAATAATACTATGGGATCAAAATGACCCCCAAATTCTATGATTTAAGCTGTTTTTGAGGGTTTTTTGTAAAAAAAACACCCGAATCCAAAACACACCCAAATCCGACAAAAAATTTTCAGGGAGGTTTTGCCAAAACGCGTCCGAATCCAAAACACAGCCTCTGAACCGAATCCAAAACAAAAAACCCGAAAAATTTCCGGTGCACATCACTAATAATAACAGTCTATATAGTGCACAAATTAATGTGAGATCTGGATAATTATCCAGCAAGGATGAAAATTACCTGCTTGAAGGATGGAGTCCAAAAAGTCTGTTTAGCAAGGTACTCTTGCAGTATGGTTTAAGCAAGCTGAGTAGTGACATCTATAGATAAGCTGATCTGGATTAATGAAATAGGTTCAGATGGAATCAGAGGTCAAAATCATGGTGCTCAATGGTGTTAGTTTAACGTGTTTCGTCATGAAATAACCCCATGCATGCGTCTGAAGAAGTTGTAGGGTTATTCAATGACACTCCTATATATATATATATATATATATATATATATGTTTTTCCACGTAGACAGCACTCCCAGTAAATATAACACAAATGGTGCCTTCCGTTAGGGTCCTGTGCAGGGAACTCCAACAATAGCATACATGCGGCGGCACTCCAATAAATCACGCTGACACCGGCAAGTGCTTCAACGTTTCGAGGGTTTATTCCCTCGTCATCAGGATAAAATACAATACACAAACTTACGTCTTAAATCCCCTCACCACACCGCGTGCAAGGCACCTGGATCCGGAAATTGGTAGGCGTCGCCCACATGAGACGTCATCCTCCACTCCCCGTCTCCATGGCAACCAAGGAACAATAACAAAGATACTGTGAAGTATAAAAAAGCGTCATAAAGTCACAGCAAAAGCGAGTACTCATATGATGTGCATACATAATAATCATATAGTATTTAAAGTCATAGTACTGAGCATTATTCTAAGCCAACGTTACTGCAGATAAAACACCAATCGGAAGCAAGATGTTAATAATAAGTCCTTCGTAACAGTCATACATTTATCACAAGAAGCAGTGTAGCCCCAAATTCTCATTGAGGCCTCTCGGTGACAGAGTGCCCAACCTGTGGATCCATCTTGATTCACAGCGTAAAGGGGCTAAGGATCTGTCACCTCCCCTAGACCTAGGGGGAATGTGGTCTATAATCCTATATCTAAGAGCCAATAGATTATGACCAGCACTCATGAAATGCCTGGAAACCGGCTGATCACTGTATCCCTTCTCAATAGCATTTCTAATTGATAGCCTATGTGTGGCCATTCGTTCCCGCAGTGTCCTATCGGTTTTACCGACGTAGCTTATCCACATGGGCATGTGATCATATAAATAATTAGTACATGTACTACTAATTATATTATTTATATGATCACAAATTCGAGTTTGAAAGGCTTCGAGTTTGAAAAACTTTTTGGCACCTAGTCACTATGAATCTATAAAAAATGGTCCTAATAACAAAAGTACATGGCTACAGAAGCTCCATACGGAAAAGGGGAACTATAGATGCAGAAAACTAGGATGCTCCACATGTAGCACTATGTTAGATAAAAGCACAACCATTACATCCTATTCAAATGGGACCACGTTTGATATACAACAACATATTAACTGCCGTACCACATATGTTATATATGTAATTACGTGTGTATGTGGCATACAATACGTAGGCCGTACGACTAGAATGTTACACATTAGATGCTTAGAACATAAAAACAATATAAGACGGGGGGTTAGTACACACAGTTTAGTGCGACATGTGAAGTATAAACATCATAGTAATGTTTCAGGGATCAGGATACAAGGAGTGGAACATGTTAAAAGTACAACAAGAGGGGGGGATAGATTCAATCTTCTATGTAAACGCGAAGCGTTTTGGATCTTCTCCCTGGGTACATTGTTTCCGAATGGTTTGAATGATTCAATTGAGATGAATAATATATAGGACATCCCAATGAGCAATATGACATATGACTGCATAATGTATAAAGAAAGAGACCCCTGGGGAACATTATTGGGTCTATACTCTCTGAAGGATTAAAAATAAAAATAACATTTAAGAGCATGAGAGAGAGAGTGCGCTATATATATATATACACACACACAAAAAATGTGGGAAAGCTAAAATGAATATATGGTATGTGTATATATAGATCAAAATTATAAAGGGCTTATACTATAAATATCTGAGGGATTTATTAATCATATAAGACTATGTTATTGTATGATAAGCCTGATTCTCTTCCGAATAATATGTTTAGTGACAATTATGTTTATATAAAGATTTTTATATGTATTAATAAATCAAAATTATTACATCTATATGAGATACGAAATACAATCGTGTTAAGAAAGTGTGTATATATTCGAGATATTTCTTAGAATCAAGTTACGTCTGGTTTTGATAATTCTAGTAAGTATAATTAATATATAAAATAAATATCTAATGAATATGAAATAAATTGAAAATCTTTTTTCCTGTGCTCTGAGGGTGATTCGAACCCAGGTCTGCCCGGTTGCAGGTGGAGGCCTCAGCCTCTTGAGCCACACGGCTGCACATTATTTTGAGCTATAAGAAAGGATAGTTATCATCTAAAAAGATTTAAAATGAAAATTAACTCCTATGTCTCTTGTGCAAATAAATAAATGAATAATACGGAATATATACTATAAACGAAATGGTTCTCTATATTTGTATAATGAATATAAGTAGGTTGTTGCCTTATGTTATAGTTTATTATAGTTTTTAATGTGTGAACTAATGAGAGATGATAACACAGGTTTAGAAGATCAACACACCTGTAAAAGTTTAATTAATTAATGCTCTCCATTGATTGGGTACCTGGTATTTAAATACGGACAATCTAATGCACCTCAATACCTTCTGATGAAACCGTGAGATTGGAAGCACGGAGAAACGCGTTAAGGATCCATTTTAAACACCGGCAGGCTGTCCAGAATCCCTCTATGCCAGAGAACACTTTGGAAGAATCATTTAAAACCAACTTTGAAAGTGTGCACCCTTCCCCCGTGGACGCTGCTGTTACCGCCGCTCCCGCCAGAGAACTTCGGTACTAACCATTTAAGATCTAGCCGCACTGAGGCTTCAACGTACGGCTGTGGTGAGCAATAATCATTGGCGGTGGGGTGAGAAAGGGGACACTAGCTGCTGTGCGGCAGGCACATTGTGAACATTTGCAGTTCCTACAAAGTATATTGTTCTGGCTAGTGGATACAAAGTAACAACGGATATCACTTTAAAAATAACCAGCTTTTCACCGGGGAGTTACAAAAATAGCACTTAGTGTGCTTAAAGAAAATCCTTATTGGAGCTCCAGCGGTATATGGTTATCTGGACGGTAATAGTCACAGTTTCTGGACTTCTTTGCACTGCAGATTTGGTGTGTTTTAAGGTTTTATTATGTCATGCATTATTAAGAAAATTGAATACTAAATAAAAAATATTTACAATTTTTAATCAAATAGATTATATATATGCGCTTCCTTGTAATATACATATTCTTATATGGTATATGTTTTTAGTGTTCAAGTTTGGAGTAAGGTAGAATACTCTATTGGGAGCTGCAAATATATCATTTAAAATTGGTACCCATCTAAGGAGTTAGTTTTAGTGCGCTTGATTGTTACACAGGTTTGACAGTTGAAATCATTAGTGGTTAGACAGTCAAAGCTGTGTGGTTTTGTTTAGGATATAGAAAACTTTCAGTGGACTTGTGGCATGAATTTTATATAAATAATACAGTGTAAAATATTTATGAATTGTAATACTCATTTATTTTAGCACATACACTGCTAAAAAAAAAATAAAGGGAACACTTAAACAACACAATGTAACTCCAAGTCAATCACACTTCTGTGAAATCAAACTGTCCACTTAGGAAGCAAAACTGATTGACAATCAATTTCACATGCTGTTGTGCAAAAGGAATAGACAACAGGTGGAAATTATCGGCAATTAGCAAGACCCCCCCAATAAAGGAGTTGTTCTGCAGGTGGTGACCACAGACCACTTCTCAGCTCCTATGCTTTCTGGCTGATGTTGTGGTCACTTTTGAAAGCTGGCAGTGCTTTCACTCTAGTGGTAGCATGAGTTGGAGTCTACAACCCACTCAAGTGGCTCAGGTAGTGCAGCTCATCCAGGATGGCACATCAATACGAGCTGTGGCAAATAGGTTTGCTGTGTCTGTCTGCGTAGTGTCCAGAGCATGGAGGCGCTACCAGGAAACAGGCCAGTACATCAGGAGACGTGGAGGAGGCCATAGGAGGGCAACAACCCAGCAGCAGGACTGCTACCTCCGCTTTTTTGTGCAAGGAGGAACAGGAGGAGCACTGCCAGAGCCCTGCAAAATGACCTCCAGCAAGCCACAAATGTGCATGTGTCTACTCAAACGATCAGAAACAGACTCCATGAGGGTGGTATGAGGGCCCGACGTCCACAGGTGGGGGTTGTGCTTACAGCCCAACACCGTGCAGGACGTTTGGCATTTGCCAGAGAACACCAAGATTGGCAAATTCACCACTGGCGCCCTGTGCTCTTCACAGATAAAAGCAAGTTCTCACTGAGCACATGTGACAGACGTGACAGAGTCTGGAGACGCCAAGGAGAACGTTCTGCTGCCTGCAACATCCTCCAGCATGACCGGTTTGGAAGTGGGTCAGTAATGGTGTGGGGTGGCATTTCTTTGGGGGGCCACAAAGCCCTCCATGTGCTCGCCAGAGGTAGCCTGACTGCCATTAGGTACCGAGATGAGATCTTCAGACCCCTTGTGAGACCATATGCTGGTGCGGTTGGCCCTGGGTTCCTCCTAATGCAAGACAATGCTAGACCTGATGTGGCTGGAGTGTGTCAGCAGTTCCTGCAAGATGAAGGCATTGATGCTATGGACTGGCCCGCCCATTCCCCAGACCTAAATCCAATTGAGCACATCTGGGACATCATGTCTCGCTCCATCCACCAACGCCACGTTGCACCACAGACTGTCCAGGAATTGGCGGATGCTTTAGTCCAGGTCTGGGAGGAGATCCCTCAGGAGACCATCCGCCACCTCATCAGGAGCATTCCCAGGCATTGTCGGGAGGTCATACAGGCATGTGGAGGCCACACACACTACTGAGCCTCATTTTGACTTGTTTTAAGGACATTACATCAAAGTTGGATCAGCCTGTAGTGTGTTTTTCCACTTTAATTTTGAGTGTGACTTCAAATCCAGAACTCCATGGGTTAATAAATGTAATTTCCATTAATATTTTTTGTGTGATTTTGTTGTTAGCACATTTAACTATGTAAAGAACAAAGTATTTAATAAGAATATTTCATTAATTCAGATCTAGGATGTGTTATTTTAGTGTTCCCTTTATTTTTTTGAGCAGTGTATATTAAAACACTTCTGCATTTGTTTAATCTTTGCAAATTGCAACTACTGATTATTTCTGATATTATTTAATAAATTGAACACATTTTCCTACAGTTTAATTTTTACAGCAAACAAAGATACATTTAAAGCTTTCTTACCTCCCATTCAAGATGCAGAAAATATGCTGACCTTGTCATATTTACAGGGTGGGTGCAGAATTGTTCCATCACCATCCTGGGTGTTGAACGATGGAGCTTGTCAAAGTGAGACCATATCTAATGAATCATCTTATCGCAGGTGCACACCGCACATATTAAAAGAGGATTGTATGAACAATGTGCCCTCTACTATAACCTTTCAATGTCTACTTTAACCCGTCTTTCAAACCCTTTCATCAAACGATCATCTCGTACAGCAGATCTTAAAAAGAGTATCTTCAATTCCTTCTATGATTCCTGGTCAGGTTGAACACTGTGTAGAAAACTAAAATATGGTGTCGGAGACCTGTAACTAGTTGTTGTCCAAACTGTTTATATGGGTAATTTACTGTCTATGAGAATGTTATGTTTATACATTGCTATTTTGAATGAATAACTTACAGTTTCTCTACAATGCTTAATCACCACAGATAAAATACAGGTTGAGTATCCCTTATCCAAAATGCTTGGGACTAGACGTATTTTGGATATCGGATTTTTCCGTATTTTGGAATAATTGCATACCATAATGAGATATCATGGTGATGGGACCTAAATCTAAGCACAGAATGTATTTATGTTACATATACACCTTATACACACAACCTGAAGGCAATTTTAGCCAATATTTTTTATAACTTTGTGCATTAAACAAAGTGTGTCTACATTCACACAATTCATTTATGTTTCATATACACCTTATAAACACAGCCTGAAGGTCATTTAATACAATATTTTTAATAACTTTGTGTATTAAACAAAGTTTGTGTACATTGAGTCATCAAAAAACAAAGGTTTCACTATTTCACTCTCATTCAAAAACGTCCGTATTTCGGAAATATTCCGTATTTCGGAATATTTGGACATGGGATACTCAACCTGTATTGAAATATAGTATACAGTAGTTTGCAGTATTAGTCCATGGGACTGACGGCTGAGTTTTGGCATCTAAAATCAGCATTAAAAAGATTTATAGGCAGCTTTAAGTATTGACCAGCAGATGTTTAGGTAGTATTGCCCATGTACTTGACCATACATAGGTCTGGACATTTATAATGTTTGCCAACATTCATAACACTGAAAGTTATAATGTCGTCATTGGAAAAATGTCAACAGACAATATGCCTCTGAAAGCCAACAGGTGAAATTTCGACACTGCTGAAGTCTATGGGGTATAAGCAATTCACGGCGAATCGCGGCAAATTATCGCCGTTTTTTAATTCGACACAATTCGACAGGTGAATTCCGGCAGGTGGCTGCCGGAATTCACCATATTCAATGAAAAACGGATTCGACAGTCCCGCGGGCAAAAAACGGCCGATTTGCCGGATTTTGCAGCGAATTAAAAAAACGGGAAAAACCCGTAAAAAAATGGCGTGGGGTCCCCCCTCCAAAGCATAACCAGCCTCGGGCTCTTCGAGCTGGCCCTGGTTCTAAAAATGCGGGGTAAAAATTGACAGGGGATCCCCCGTATTTTTAAAACCAGCACCGGGCTCTGCACCTGATGCTGGTGCAAAAAATACGGGGGACAAAAAGAGTAGGGGTCCCCCGTATTTTATACACCAGCACCGGGCTCCACTAGCTGGACAGATAATGCCACAGCCGGGGGTCACTTTTATACAGCGCCCTGCGGCCGTGGCATTAAATATCCAACTAGTCACCCCTGGCCGGGGTACCCTGGGGGAGTGGGGACCCCTTCAATCAAGGGGTCCCCCCCCAGCCACCCAAGGGCTAGGGGTGAAGCCCGAGGCTGTCCCCCCCATCCAAGGGCTGCGGATGGGAGGCTGATAGCCTTGAGTAAAATGACAGAATATTGTTTTTTTCCAGTAGTACTACAAGTCCCAGCAAGCCACCCCTGCAAGCTGGTACTTGGAGAACCACAAGTACCAGCATGCGGGAGAAAAACGGGCCCGCTGGTACCTGTAGTACTACTGGAAAAAAATACCCAAATAAAAACAGGAGACACACACCTTGACAAGTACAACTTTATTACACACTGCCGACACACACATACTTACCTATGTTGACACGCCGACTGCCACAGTCTCCGACGATCCGAGGTACCTGTGAAAAAAATTAGACTCACCTCAATCCAGTGACCGGGAGATAATCCACGTACTTGTTAAAAAAAAAACACGAACACCCGTACCATGCCGGACTGAAAGGGGTCCCATGTTTACACATCAGACCCCTTTCCCCGAATGCCGGGACACCACGTGACTCCTGTCACTGAGGTCCCTTCAGCCAATCAGGAAGCGCTACTTCCGTGGCGCTCACCTGATTGGCTGTGAGCGTGTGATTTCAGACAGCGCATCGCAAAGCCTCTCCCATTACTTTCAATGGTGGGAACTTTGCTGTCAGTGGTGGGGTTACCCGCGGTCAGCCGCTGACCGGCGGGTGACCCCATCGCTAGCCGCAAAGTTCCCACCATTGAATATAATGGAGAGTCTTTGCGATGCGCTGTCAGCTCAGACGCGCACAGAGCCAATCAGCAGAGTGCAAGGACGTTGCGCTCGCTAATTGGCTTACGAGACCTTTCAGTGACAGCTGTCACGGGGGGGGGGGTCTCTCTGCATTCGTGGAAAGGGGTCCCATGTGTCAACATGGGACCCCTTTCAGTCCGTGTGGTACGGGTGTCCGGTTTGTTTTTTTGACACGTTCGTGGATTTACCTCTGGACCATGGATGAGGTGAGTGTATTTATCTTTTCTTTTCAGGTACCCCTGGATTCTACTTGGAGAAGAGGACCGATGTCGGCGTGTGAACATAGGTAAGTATGTGTGTGTCGACGTATGAAATAAAGTTTTACTTTCACGGTGTCGGTCTCCTGTTTTTATTTGGGTATTTTTTTTCCAGTAGAACTACAGGTACCAGCGGGCCCGTTTTTCTCCCGCATGCTGGTACTTGTGGTTCTCCAAGTACCAGCTTGCGGGGGAGGCTTGCTGGGACTTGTAGTACTACTGGAAAAAACAATATTCTGACATTTTTCTCAAGGCTATCAGCCTCCCATCCACAGCCCTTGGATGGGGGGGACAGCCTCGGGCTTCACCCCTGGCCCTTGGGTGGCTGGGGGGGGGACCCCTTGATTGAAGGGGTCCCCACTCCCCCAGGGTACCCCGGCCAGGGGTGACTAGTTGGATATTTAATGCCACGACCGCAGGGCGCTGTATAAAAGTGACCCCCGGCTGTGGCATTATCTGTCCAGCTAGTGGAGCCCGATGCTGGTGTATAAAATACGGGGGACCCCTACTCTTTTTGTCCCCCGTATTTTTTGCACCAGCATCAGGCGCAGAGCCCGGTGCTGGTTTTAAAAATACGGGGGAACCCCTGTCAATTTTTCCCCCGCATTTTTAGAACCAGGACCAGCTCGAAGAGCCCGAGGCTGGTTATGCTTTGGAGGGGGGACCCCACGCCATTTTTTTACGGGATTTTACCATTCCATCCAAAAAAAAAAATATATATATTATTTTTAAAAATATATAAATAATACTTGTGCCTCCAAAAAAGACAAACCAAGTACCTAATCCCTTCTAATATAAATAGATATGATATTACCAAGAAAAAAAACACAAAAAAAACATGTTTTAAATTTTTTTTATTAGTTTCACCCTCCAAAGTGAGGCGGATTGAAAATGACGAATTTACTGTCTAAAAGCACTGTTGTCGAATTTCCAAACTTCCATTGAATAGACTTTGGTCGAATTGCAGCATTTGTATCATTGCAAAAAAGTTGAATTTGTCAAAAGTCGAATTTCAAAAAGTCGAATTTTGAAAGTCCGTTTTTTTGTCGGAAAGTACTGAATTGCATTGTCGAATTTTTTTTTTGGGGCGAAAAATTCCCGAAATTCGACAATTTCGGGAATTCGACCGCAATTGCATATACCCCTATATTAGGGTTAGGCTGCAGTTGGGGACGGGGGTAGGGCTAGACACTAAAAGGAGGGTCAGGAATTAGGGTTAGGGATATTGGAGAAATACTTACCAGAACCTCAGAGGATGGGATGTCAGACTGAGAAGTGACAGTCATATGACCATCAAGAACCAGAAGACACAGCTGCAGCTACCAGCAGATGAAAAGTCGCCATTGGGCCATCTGCTGATATCTCAACATTTTAACTTGTTGACATTACTTCACTGTCTACATGATAAATGTTGACATATTAACGTCATTATATCGTCACAAGTAAGAATGTCGACAGGAAGACTTTTGCCATTATGACTGTCGACATATAGTACCCAACCCATTTGTCACTTGTCATTTTCAACTCACACTAGTCATTTCAAACCCCGGAACAATACCTGGACACAACGATCTAACCAAATTAACCCAACAAAGTCTCTGTATGTGGGTGCTGTTTAAAGAAGTTTGATAGGGTTGAGCCATTGACCAAGTACAAAAATATATTGTCACAATTCACTGCATACAGCACCAGGTTTCCACTTTCCAGATCTGGCATCATCTGTTCCCTGGGTTCTCTCTATTCCTTCTACACTGTGGGCTTTTGCCAGCACCGTCCTCTCTTCCTGCAGGGACTTTCATGTGGCTCACTGGTAAACTATTACTTGTAGTCATATGACCACTGACATCAGGATTATGGCCCTTTCAAACTGGGATTCCATATTAAGGCCTCACTCTGTTTGCTAAATGCTGCCAGTGTTAGGCTAGAACCAGGGGCATATCTGCCCTTTGTCCAGAATGGCACTCGCCAGGGGCGCCTGCCGATTGGGGGCACCATCTGACAGTACCACCTGGGCCAGGAGGTAGAATGAGCCTTTCTTATGACTAGCACTATCATTGCTGCAGTCTGTGCAGCTGCTCGGAGCATCTAGGATGCTCAGACAGTGCTGCACTTCCTGAAGCTGCCACCCCCATCCCCCTCTTTGTGATGTCGTGTGGTCAGGAGGCAGCAGTCTGCACTGAGTAGGATCAGTAGGAAGTGGGAACATAGACCGGGTGCCACTGCGGGAGGGCATTAATTAAACACACATGCTGCTGGAAGGGCAGTGGGCTCTGGCGCACATCTATGTTCTAACTGGGGACATAGATTTGCGCCAGAGCCCACTGCCCATCCAGCAGCACGTGTCCAATTAATGTCCTCCCGTGGCGCCGCCTGGTCTGGATCACTGAAAGGGACAATCATTATTCCCAGCTCCTCCTACTGGCCACCCGTTATATGCGATGACATCACGCAGTGCGCATGGCCTACTGCTCTCTTCCTTGTGCCAGGCATTATTATGCACAAACATGGGCGCTTCTCCTAGGATGACAGTGACAGTTGGACACGGCTCAGCAGCATAACCAGGAAGCAGCTGATAGCATCTATGTTTGAGGGGGTAATATTATAAAATTAAGAATATATTAATATTAAAGGAATTGAAAACAGATTTTATATATATACACATATATATATATATATATGTAGTGGATATTCGGCACTCACTTATCAAGAAGAAACAGCTTGCCGGGTGCCATCCATGGTGAAACTTCACAGCATAAACAGACAAAGATTTGCGGCACTCACGGACTTTTCAGAAGCTAAAGGACCACAAAAGCCTTCTAGCGCTTTAAGCGCTAGAAGGCTTTTGTGGTCCTTTAGCTTCTGAAAAGTCCGTGAGTGCCGCCAATCTTTGTCTGTTTATATATATATATATATCTTTCCATCGTGCGGCATTCGGCAAGAAAAAATACTCAAGAGACTATTCTGGTATTTATCAACATTTCAGTGCCCTTTATGCATAAAGGGCACTGAAATGTTGATAAATACCCGAATGGTCTCTTGAGTATTTTTTCTTGCTGAGTGCCACACTGATGGAGAGATATGCTTATACTTTTTTATATGTGAGGGCACAAGCACTGTAATATGTGTAGTGCCGATCCTGTGCATCTATATATATATATATATATATATATATATATATATATACTGTAGATAGATAGATGAAAAGTGCTGTAGAAATTAATTAGTATTATTATTAATATTATTATTATATGTAGCAGACTTTGCCAACTCCTATCTGATCCTGATCCCCGGTGTTGCCTAAACCTAACCCCCCTTGCTGCAGCCTAAACCTATCCCTCCCCACCCCACCCCACCCCACGGAGCCTAACCCAAACCCTCCCTGTGAGTGCCTAAACGTAATGCCCCCTCTCCACAACCTAAACCTAATCTATCCCCCTCAGCCTAAATCTAACCTCAGAAAACGCTGTCTGAATGGCCATGACATGCCTGCATTTATACGACTACTCCCAGTTACCACCCCAAAATGCTGTCTACCTGTTACTCTCTTTGTGACTAATTCCTCATTAAAAACACCATCGCAATATAATCACTGCGGCTCATACGCATGCACAGTGCAGAAATATCAACCAATTTGTATACAATACTGCTTTGTGACCACATCCGAATGACCCTCCCTAAACGTAACCCCCCCCCCCTCCTGGCAGCATAACCCTAACATCCCCCTCCCCTGCAGCCTAACCCTAACCGTCCTCTCCCACAGCCTACCCCGGTCTCCCTCCTGCAGCCTAAACCTAACCGTCTCCCCGGTGCACTGAATCTGCCCCATAATGAGGAGGCAGGTCACGGGTCATACTGTTGTGACATCAGAGGTCCTGGCCCACTTGGATCTAGCATCTACCATTACCAGACATTTGCTGCATTAGTTCTGCCTCAAGGCAGCATGTATCAACCACTACTGTTGGACTGTGGCATTGAGAAAGCCTGCACAGCTGTAGTTATTCTGAAAATATGTGTCCGTGGGGGGGGGGTGGGGGGGGGGGGGGGGGGGCACCAGCCCCTTGATTTGCTATGGGCATTCAGACTTCTAGATACACCCCTGGCTAGAACCCTGCTCCAGTTTTCTAGTAAACTGTTATTGTGCTAACCTCCATAGAAGAACCCTAGACTAGTTATTGACCTCTGAGGAAGCCACTGACCCCTAGAGGAGATGGAGAAATGCGTCAGAAGTCCCCATCACATGATGCACAAGCCGGCATTATCTCACCAACTGTGAGGAGGATACTGTCCCTGAAAGATTGTCTCTCCAGGTGACCGATTTATGGTAACCCCCAAGGGATGCAGAGACATCAGGACCTCTCCAGTGGATAAGTGGGTGGGTTATTACCCAAGACCTTTTTAACTGTCCTGGCCAGGACTAAGAACTGTTGGAAAATAGTGCATGCTTAAATATATTCAGTACATGGAATCCTCCTAATGAGAGACTATCGTTATTAACTTGTGATTGGTGGAAAACCAGAGGACTTTGTCCAGCTGTGGACTCTTTGAATGACTACACAGTCATTGGGATAAAGAGAAAGCTATGATGTTCCTAATTTAATGGTTGTTTCTGGTTTTTTAACCATTACACAGAAATTGTTTTTTATTTTTTTGTGTAAACTGTTTTTATTAGTCAAAGCAGTATTCAAGAACATTACAGAAATTGTTTTTTATATATGTGTTTAAAGTGTTTATAATGCCGGACGGTGTTTATTCATTATTCACTAATTACTTGTATGAATATGTTTCTATAAATTTTGTCTCACTAAACAGTACAATTATTTACATCCAATTCTCTTGTCAGCGCTGTCTTGTTTCTAGTTCTTGACTAACCTGTTCATACTCTATGTAGAAATTCTGAGCAGGGGTGTATTAAGTGAGTAGAGACCCATGTGCAGTCTTGTCCTGCTCCTTCCTCTCTAGCCAGCAGCAGTAGATTATGGTCACTTGTAATATCTAGTGCTGTGCCAGTGTCTCCTGTGGATGTGCAGATCTCCGGGGAAATGATGTGGTGGCCATTTTTCCTGTAACTTTCCTACTGTACATGCGCAAAATGCTGAGAAAATGGCCACGGCAACATTTTCCCGTTGATTTTTAGCAGTGCCACTGCCAATAACATGGGCCTCCGGTGGGGAAGGTATTGAAAAAATTGGTGCAGGGTGTGTGGTGTGGTCCTCCTTTCACACAGGGCCCTGTGTGATGCACACACCCTGCACCCATGAGTCCAAGACTTCTCCAGTGTATGATCCTTGACTTGTTCCTGACTGCTTTCAGTATAAATTCCTGTGGCAAATCTGTAACCTCTCTATGTATGATCTCAACCTTGACCCTGACTCTCCTATGCATAATTCCTGTGGCATATCTCCTGTGTACCCAATCTTGGCTTGGCGACTTCTTTCAGAGTTTTAAAATCACACTAGGAGCCAATACAGGGTGATACAACCTGTGTACGGGGCACATCACAGTCCAAACCTCCTGGTGTGGGTCTCTGGTGAATTTCCCTGGAGATGTAGATTCTGGACCTCTGTGACTGGTAGTGATAATACTAGATGATGAATCCAGAATTCCTATAGAAATGTAACACATATGTAAATTAGTTGTCATAACAAAATGAGTTAAAATTACTTTCCATACACATAGGGACATTTACTAAGCACCCGATTTTGACCGAGATGGTGTTTTTTCTTCAAAGTGTCATCTCAGGAATTTACTAAACTCAAATCACGGCAGTGATGAGTGCATTCGTATTTTTATTACGGCTGTGTAGTAAAAATACGAATTAATACACCATCGGTCAAACGCGGCTGTTTAGATCTAGAACTCGGTCATTTACTATGCATTCGTATTTGAAATCTCTACCGTGAAAATGGATTTGCGTCCGGGAAAAATTACTAATCATACAAAAAGCCTAAAAAAAAGTAGACCTGCTTTTGAGAAGCGTGTTTACATGTGTTGTCAATTCTACATTAGTCACACCTGACTTTTTGGACCTTTAAAAGGGGCCCAAGCACATTTTTCACCACTCTCAATCTGAAATGGCTGCTACTGTGTGTAGTACTGCTGTCTTGTTTGCTGGGGAATACCTGACACTGCTCCATGAGGCTACAATAAACCCTGGCCAGGAAACTCAACAGGGTAAGCAGGTTGTACATGTTCCGCGTAGGCTGGCCATGGCTTGTTTTTTTTAGGGACTTTAAACGATATCAAATTTGCTGATGACCATGTTATACAGATGCTCAGACTAAATGTAATTAATTTTTTCACTCTGTATGACCTTGTCAAACTGACCCTAGACCCTGAGACAGTACGCTCTCGCTCTGTCTCAGGCCTGCACAAACTCCTGCCTGTGTTGCACTTTATGGCTACCGGCAGCTTCCAGCCTGTGACTGGCAATGTAATTAGTATCTCACAGGCCACCTTTTAAAAATAGTTAATTCAGGTGAGTTAAAACATACATACACGTCTATGTCTAAGTGGTGCTTCTGTAATGTAAGAGAAAACAGTATTGTATTGATTACAGGTCATGACACTCACCTTTAATTTTTGAAGGGCCACTCAGGTTTTGGATGTCTTGGATGGCTACATAGATGCCTCTCTCTGCTTCCCTACCCAGGAGTCGCAGTGGTATGCAGTCAGGGTAGCTTTATCTGATCTTGCGGCCATGGACAATATGCTGGGTGACATAGCTTAGACACATGTTGAGTTGAGGACACCTAGGGGCAGGCAATATATTTCTAACAATCCACATCTGGCCCAAGACACTAATGTGCATGTGGAGCTAATTAAACAATACACATATTGCGTGTTCACATTTTATTAATTTAAACACACAACTTTTTGAGACCAATCAAAAAGAAAAAACACTGTAATGGTCAATATATTCTGACCGAACATTATTAATGTTTTTTTTTTGTGTGCTGGGTGCCGAGGATTGTGCTGGCTCGTTGGTGCGGGTTCGACTTGAGCGTCGGACTGGGGAATGAACTGGGGTGTGGCTTGGTGTCGTTGTCCCAGAACTAGATGTGGCATGGTGTGATGCCAACACACTAAGGCTTTGGCTTAGATTGTTCAAGCTTGCTGTGAGCTGAGTGTTAGCAGCAGTGTTGTTAGCTATCATGCGTGAGAGGTTGTCGTTGATCATTTGGTTGTGTTGTATTATCTGTATAAGTGATTGTTGCTGCCGCTGCTGATCATCCAAGATGCGTTGGAGGTTTGACTGCATTTGGGTGTTGTCTGCCCTCATCTGTTCCATGGAGTTAGCGATTCGGCCCACCTGCACTATAAGTCTGCCTGAGTTGCGACTCTGTCTAGGCAAATGATGGGGCAGACTTGACAGGTATTGGCTGTGGGTGTTGAGGCTTGCGCAGCATTGCGCCTGTTGTGATGACCAACGGCTCCAAAACTCAGGGCCCATTTGTGTGTCAACTTGTGTTGTGCTTAATTGGGGGCTGTGGGATGTTTGGGGTGGTTGGGGTATGTCCTGCGGCGTGGTTGTCTGAGTCGGATCGATTGGCTGCAGGTGGAGTGTGAAGGTCTTCTGGTCACGTTCCTGCTGGGCATCCTCGGTGATGATGCCTGGGTCTGTATGGGGTTGTAGATAGCCACTATTTAGTAAATATGTAGCATTGGTCTTACTATAGCTTTACCTCAACATGCATTACTTCTTAATATTAATGTTGAAATTGCTAAATAGATTGTGGCATAAACTTAACTATGTTGCTCACCTTTTTTAAAAAATATGTGGCTTCTAACGTTCACTGCTCATTTATTTTTTGTTAAAGGGGGAATAGTAGGATTCTGAGCCATAATTACTGTTTAAACACAAAGAACTCTAACAAATACAAAGTACTACATTTACATATTGGGTATGAAGCTTCCTTTGGAACAACACACACAATACAATAAATGTGTTGGCCAATACACTAATACATTGTTCAAGGCAGTCAGTGGTCTGCCAAAATAGAATAAAAATATAGTGGCCTAAAATGTACACACACTGGCGTAACTACTGCCCCCGCAGCCCTCGCGGTGGCTTGGGGGCGAGGGGCTGCGGGGGCGCCACTGATTTAGCACAGATTGACATGCATGTCAATCTGCTCCTACTAACCCTCCCTGCCGTGTTGGAGGGACACGGAGGGCACAGCGCGCGCCTCTCCTGTGTCCCTCCTGCATCATCTCCGGCGGCCGCGGGTCTAATAGAAGAAGTGCCGGTTCGTGAGGCAATCAGAGCTCACGAACGGCACTTCGTTTATTAGACCCGCGGCCGCCGGAGATGATGCAGGAGGGACACAGGAGAGGCGCGCGCTGTGCCCTCCGTGTCCCTCCAACACAAACCAGCGGGGGAGCAGCGGCGGCGGGGGAGGGGGCATATATGGCACTGGGGGGGAATATCTGGCACTGGGGGCATATGTGGCACTGGGGGTTGGGGGAATCTGGCACTGGGAGCATATCTGGCACTGGGGGGGAATATCTGGCACTGGGGGCATATGTGGCACTGGGGGGGGGGATATCTGGCACTGGGGGCATATGTGGCACTGAGGGGGAATATCTGGCACTGGGGGCATATGTGGCACTTGGGGGGTATATGTGTACCTGGCACATAGAGGGGGGGGCTATATTGTGCACTGGGGTCATGTGAGTACCTGGCACCGTGGGGTAATATCTGGCACTGGGGACATATGTGGCACTGGGAGCACAGCCCTAGCAACAAGCACTACCCCCTAGCAACGAGCATGACACCCAGTGCATGAAACCCCTGGCAACGAGCATGACACCCAGTGATGAAACACCTGGCAACGAGCATGACACCCAGCGCATGAAAACCCCTGGCAACGAGCATGACACCCTGAGCATGAAAACCCCTGGCAACGAGCATGATACCCAGTGCATGATACCCCTGGCAACGAGCATGACACCCTGAGCATGAAAACCCCTGGCAACGAGCAGGTAATTTAAAAGTAATTAGAAGCCTTACTGTAGGACTTAATGTGTAATGGGCATTACGGTGTGTGGCATAATGTATCACGGACATTGCGGTGTGTGTCATAATGTGTCACAGGCATTACGGTGTGTGGCATATTGTATCACGGGCATTGTGGTATGTGGTATAATGTCTCAGGGTCATTGCAGTGTGGCATAATGTATAACGGGCATTGCGGTGTGTAGCATAGGGTATAACGGGCATTGCGGTATGTGTCAGGCATTACGGTGTGTTGTATACTATATCACGGGCATTGTGGTATGTGGTATAATGTATCAGGGGCATTGCAGTGTGTAGCATAATGTATAACGGGCATTGCGATTCCTGTCATAATGTGTCAGGTATTACGGTGTGTTGTATACTATATCACTAGCATTGTGGTATGTGGTATAATGTATCAGGGGCATTGCAGTGTGTAGCATAATGTATAACGGGCATTGCGATTCCTGTCATAATGTGTCGGGGGCATTACGGTGTGTGGCATAATGTGTCGGGGGCATTATGGTGTGTGCATATTGTGTCATGTGCATTATTGTGTGTGGCATAATGTCTAAGGGCCATTGCAGTATGTGGCATATGATAGAAACAAAAAAACAAACAGAGTGGGAGCGCTGCTGGGATTACTAGAAAATAAAACTTACTTTAATCATATAATTAATACTCATTAGCGGTATAAATAATCAATAGACTTTTAATTGATAACATGAAAAAACAAAAAGGAAAAAGGAAAAAGGAAAAAAGAAGAATGAAAAATAGATAACAATAAATAAAGCAGTATTAATAACACCAATGTTAAAAACTAGTACTGAGATGGAATACCAGAAAAAGATATGTATCAATGATAATTTGATCTAATTGACTTGAAACATTTGTAAAACCTGTGCAGGCTAGATTAATATTGCACAATGTCCTCGCTTGATAGCAAAGTCCCTTGGAATAGTTCAGATGGTTATTAGTTGTTAGCCAAAAGGAAACATAGTTTCATTTTTCATGAAGATTTATATAATTTGATATGGTATCGTCCACATATATCACACTGTAGCAGTACGGATCCAGCTGAATGAAGTATCCTTTGGAAAAAAGGAATCCTTAATACACAGTCTCTATGATGGAGTTACCTGGGTCCCACGGCACTGGTGCTTCACCTCTGTAATACTCCTACTGGACCTGCCAGCGTGTTACAACAATGGAGGAGGGTGATTTTACCCGTTGTGCTCCGTGGTCCCGTTCTCTTCGCTGACGTCAGTGCTGTGTGTAGATGATGTGGGTATTGTGCTCAGCGGCACTCCGGTGCTCTTTGGTTACGCGTTTCTCCGCCTTTGTACTCGGCGGCTTCCTCAGACCTCCTAAGAGCTATCGGTATCAGACTTTTATAGCGGTCTCAGCATTGCATTGCCAGTGCCGCCCTTATGTGACTACTTCCGTTAATTTGCCGTTCAAATCTCGTTAATTACATTCAGCTTTCATGTGATAAAGTTGGCCCTGTATGGTTTATCGTGGCCATCTTCATGGTTTGTTTCCCATATTTATTTGCAATTTAGATAATTCCATTAGTAACCAGCCTCAATCGTAATGAGTTTCATGTCTTACACTGATATTCCTTAGTTCTGTATTTTCAACATAACTCTTGTTACCGCATATTAAAAATCTATATATATATAAAAAAATTCATATAAAAATATATATAAACAAAAATATATGTAGATTTATATAATATAAATAATATATATTGGTAAGAATTGCTAATAAAATTAAATAAATGAAATAAAAAATAAAAAATAAAAAATAAAAAATAAAAAATAAATAAAAAATAAATAAAAAATAAAGAATAAAAATAAAAATAAATGTGAAAATAATTATAAAAATAAAAATAAATTATTGAAATAAAAATACGTTTATAAAATGTTATTAGAACAAACACCGCTAATGCTATAATTTCAACTTCCCAAAGGAATTATAATAAACTTTGCAATAACTACTATCATAATAAAAAAATTTTTTTAAATACATATGTCAAAAATAATACATGTAATGCAACATTTACTTAAACCTTGATCTAGATATAGAATCATTATACAATTCATCATCATGCTGCATTGTATTTAATTAATTAGAATGTGTTATATTAATGATTAACCTTACACTATATTGAATTTCTCCACCGGTTCATATTCTGTTGTCCCATGTTGATTCTAATTTTTTTTTTTAGGAGTATTCCCCCGTCTAAGTACTAAAATGGTGGTTAGACTGTGACTTCATTTTTCTAGAACCTTATACCTGAGAGGATATATTCGATGTATGTTGATTAAACCCCTCCACTTTGACAATATATCATCAGAGAGAGAATCTTATCTGGATATAAATATCTTAATTCATGACATATTAGAGAGAAAATATATAGAAACTATAAATTAAAAAATATGTATATATATATATATATATATGTGAGAAAAGAGGACATAAATAATTAATTAATAAATAAATTAAATGAATTCAATTAAATTAAATATATTGAAAACCCTATAATCTGTGTATAGACAGATTAGGCTTATCCCGTTCTGACAACATAAAGTGTTCAAAGTATAGTGACAAATTCCCAGATCTTACTAAACGGGGCATTAGCCCCAGTGTATTCCCTCATGTTTATTCATCCTGCTTAATTTGACCCTATCTACCCCTCTTACCTATTTCCACCCCTTTACCCCCCCTCATTTTTATCGTCCCCCCTCCCCTCCTACTCTGTTACCTAACACCCCAGTGAAAGTGATACCATGGTCCCACGGCCCACCTAACCCTTCCTACTGTGAATGTGTGATTGAATAATCTAAAGTTGGTTCAGCTCGATAGTATCATTTAATCCAAACGGAGTCATGGTCCTTAGGCAAAAAATCCAGTAAGCTTCCCGTTTGCACAATTTATTGAAGCGATCTCCCCCTCTGGATGTTATTCCTACTTGTTCAATGGCTCTGATATTAATATTAGCCATATTGCCATCTTGACACTCTGTAATGTGTCTATATAGAGTTTTTTATTTATTTTTGATTTATTTTTTATTTTTTATTTTTTATTTTTTATTTCATTTATTTAATTTTATTAGCAATTCTTACCAATATATATTATTTATATTATATAAATCTATATATATTTTTGTTTATATATATTTTTATATGAATTTTTTTATATATATATAGATTTTTAATATGCGGTAACAAGAGTTATGTTGAAAATACAGAACTAAGGAATATCAGTGTAAGACATGAAACTCATTACGATTAAGGCTGGTTACTAATGGAATTATCTAAATTGCAAATAAATATGGGAAACAAACCATGAAGATGGCCACGATAAACCATACAGGGCCAACTTTATCACATGAAAGCTGAATGTAATTAACGAGATTTGAACGGCAAATTAACGGAAGTAGTCACATAAGGGCGGCACTGGCAATGCAATGCTGAGACCGCTATAAAAGTCTGATACCGATAGCTCTTAGGAGGTCTGAGGAAGCCGCCGAGTACAAAGGCGGAGAAACGCGTAACCAAAGAGCACCGGAGTGCCGCTGAGCACAATACCCACATCATCTACACACAGCACTGACGTCAGCGAAGAGAACGGGACCACGGAGCACAACGGGTAAAATCACCCTCCTCCATTGTTGTAACACGCTGGCAGGTCCAGTAGGAGTATTACAGAGGTGAAGCACCAGTGCCGTGGGACCCAGGTAACTCCATCATAGAGACTGTGTATTAAGGATTCCTTTTTTCCAAAGGATACTTCATTCAGCTGGATCCGTACTGCTACAGTGTGATATATGTGGACGATACCATATCAAATTATATAAATCTTCATGAAAAATGAAACTATGTTTCCTTTTGGCTAACAACTAATAACCATCTGAACTATTCCAAGGGACTTTGCTATCAAGCGAGGACATTGTGCAATATTAATCTAGCCTGCACAGGTTTTACAAATGTTTCAAGTCAATTAGATCAAATTATCATTGATACATATCTTTTTCTGGTATTCCATCTCAGTACTAGTTTTTAACATTGGTGTTATTAATACTGCTTTATTTATTGTTATCTATTTTTCATTCTTCTTTTTTCCTTTTTACTTTTTCATTTTTGTTTTTTCATGTTATCAATTAAAAGTCTATTGATTATTTATACCGCTAATGAGTATTAATTATATGATTAAAGTAAGTTTTATTTTCTAGTAATCCCAGCAGCGCTCCCACTCTGTTTGTTTTTTTGTTTCTATCATAATCACGGGGGTCGCAAAACATCCCTTATTGTGGGCTGCAGCAGCAGTATTACTATTAAAATACTTCTGAAAAGGTATTGTAAAATAGGAATTTCTCCACCGGTGAATCAGCGCAACACCTATTTTCTAATACTTTTTTGCAGTATGTGGCATAATGTATACTGGGCATTACTATAAGGAGGAAAAATGACAAATAATGTAAGGGGCATGAATCAGGATTATTTTTCTTTCCAGTGGTGGCTAACGTCTGGGCGTGCAGGTTGGAAAACTGGGGTATAACGTAGTCTTTTCCTGCAATGCCATGCCCCTTTATGTGAAGCCACGCCCATCCCAACGAAGCCACACACCCTATTTTGCAGCGCGCGCCTTCAGCGCGCGCACATTTATCCCTTTAATAGTGCCAATTATGGGGGATGGGGAGGGGGGGGGGGGGGGGCGCCGAAGAATTTTTTGGCTTGGGGGAGAAAAATTTCTAGTTACGCCACTGTGTACACATTAACAATGGATGAAAAAGTATTAAGGTGCCCTATGTTTAGAAGTGGTGTTGTTGGCCTGTTGGCCATGCAAAACAATTGGATGAGACTTAACATTTCTGTTGTATTTTTACTTCAACAATTATGTTTCAAAAATGTGTTGATATGGCCTACATCCCATCTGACAAATATCCATCTAAAAATACCTTAACACCATCTGCTTGTTGTTGTTGATTATTGCAAGGATGACTGGTCATTAGTGCATTATAATTTTCGATGTACTAACAGTGGGGCAGATGTATAAACCTGGAGAAGGCATAAGGAAGTGAAAAACCAGTGATATGTGCAAGGTGAGAAAGGCACAAGGCAAACAGATCCAATATGTACATTAACAGTTGTGTTTATTTTGTACTGCTGCCTTTATCACCTTGGACATATCAGTGTTTTTTCACTTCCTTATGCCTTCTCCAGGTTAATAAATCAACAACACTGTTTGTTTACTTATTTACACGTAATTGTTATGTTTACTCACCAGACAACTGAGGGGATTGTGGATCCTCACTTTGGGGGCTGGCCAATAGAGCTAGTGGTGGCACGGCCGACACTGCGGAGATGCGCCGTTGGGGTGGTGATGCTGGTGCTGGAGCAGGAGCCTCAAGACGGCGTCTCTTGGGTGGCCTTGTTGCCACAGTAACCGAGCCCTGTGATGGGCACCTTAGTGTCGGTGGAATTGCCGAAGAAGAACCTGTGTGATAAGATAATCATTAAAATTTTGTGTTTCTATGTGTTTGCAAAATATGTGTATACAGTTAAATCTTACCGGCATTGCCACCATCTGCATCTCTTGGCAGTGTTGGCTGTGGCCTGGCTGTGCTGCTTCTCTGGCGTACTGTAGAAATATGAAGAATGTCCTTATGAACATACTATTTTGGTGATATGTTTTTACAAATTCATTATTGTCATGTAAACATATGTGGTACCTGATGATAATTAAACTAAACGATGCTTATGCATTTCTGCCTGACGTCATTGGGTGCGTAATCTTTAAATTAGCATAAATTATGGAAAAAATACAATACACAAAGGCGCATAATGCAAACAATTATACTACTTAAAAACAAAACGTCGTAGCTTGACACAACCACAATATTACACGCTAAGGACCCAATTTTGGATAATAAAAATAAAACACTAGTCAAAAATATCTTGTAAAAATTGGAAACATCACAACCAAATATGCAATCTAAAACACATCAAGCACACAAAGGGCAACCCATAACAACACACAATGGCCCTCATTCCGAGTTGTTCGCTCGGTATTTTTCATCGCATCGCAATGAAAATCCGCTTAGTACGCATGCGCAATGTTCGCACTGCGACTGCGCCAAGTAACTTTGCTATGTAGAAAGTAATTTTACTCACGGCTTTTTCATCGCTCCGGCGATCGTAATGTGATTGACAGGAAATGGGTGTTACTGGGCGGAAACACGGCGTTTCAGGGGCGTGTGGCTGAAAACGCTACCGTTTCCGGAAAAAACGCAGGAGTGGCCGGAGAAACGGTGGGAGTGCCTGGGCGAACACTGGGTGTGTTTGTGACGTCAACCAGGAACGACAAGCACTGAACTGATCGCACAGGCAGAGTAAGTCTGAAGCTACTCCAAAACTGCTACGAGGTTTGTGATCGCAATATTGCGATTACTTCGGTCGCACTTTTAAGAAGCTAAGATACACTCCCAGTAGGCGGCGGCTTAGCGTGTGTAACTCTGCTACATTCGCATTGCGACCGATCAACTCGGAATGAGGGCCAATATTCATAAATGATATGAAATGTATTTACAAAAAACCTTTGTTTGAAATTAAAAAAATTAAAAGCATGAAAACACACCTACAAACATTTACTTTTGACTTCCAACACCAGAAAAACTCAAAGGAAACCAGTAATAATTAAAAAAAAAAAAATACAAACAGTACATCAGGCCTGGCCAACCTGTGGCTCTCCAGATGTAGTGAAACTACACATCACAGCATGCCCTGCCACAGTTTTAGCATTCCCGAATAGCAAAACTGTGGCAAGGCATGAGGGGACTTGTAGTTTCACAACAGCTGGAGAGCCACAGGTTGGCCAGGCCAGCACTACATCACCAACACATTAGAAGAATGAACAAACTGACAACCACAATTAGCTAGAAGACATTTCAGACAACTAAGGACAAAGCACACATGCTTAAATTGTTTATAAAAAAAACACAAATAACTCACCATCCTGCCTTGGCCGAATCCCGGACATAAGTGGCACCAACCACTTCTTGAGGAATGAGTGCACGCACAGGCTCCTCCCAATCACGGTAAGATGCACGGAAGGGTGGTCCACCCCCGATTTAGCCTCCTTGGCCATCTTCGCCTTGACACAGCGCTTTATGTCGTAAAAACGCTTACGGCACGTGTCCTCGGTCCGCCTCGCCACACCCTCACTATTCACAGACGCAATGACCTTCCCCCACAGAACGCTCTTCCTGCGTGACGACACCTTTGCAGCATCATGGCCAAACAACTGCCGATGATGCCTCATCAGCTCCCGCACCAAAGCCATATTTTCAGCATAGCTAAATTTGACATTGCGGCCAGTCTTTGTAGTGGTGCGTGGCTGCGGAGCCACAACACCATCACTATCACTGGAGGCCGCAGCAGCAGCCACCACCTCCTCCTCACTAACCTCCTCCACCTCACTAACCTCCTCCCTCTCACTCACCTCCTCACTCTCACTCACCTCCTCCCTCTCACTCACCTCCTCCACCTCACTCACCTCTGACTGGGACATAATCAGGACAAACAACAAATAACACTGAGAAAAAAAAACAGTAAACACACTCCTCCACTACCACTACACAACATACACCAACACACACACACACACACACACACACACACACACACACACACACACACACATACACACACACACACACACACACACACACACACTCACTCACTCACTCACAAACAATGACAATAGACGTTAAATAAAAAACTATGACAAAAAAGTAAACAAACTTTTAAATAACTACACAACAAGTATGACAAGACTACTTACACACACAGTACAGCACTCAACAATCGCAAAAAAGCTCCTCAAATCCTCCACAAACTCCAAACAACTCTCCAACTCCTAACACACCTTCCTCTCACCTCTCCACTAGCTAAACCCATGAGGTGCTGACGGTTTGGGGCGTTTTTATAGTAATGTGCACAGACACTCCTCCATCACGAATCAAACCAATCACGGACGAGTGACAAAAACGAAACTTAGAAAAAAACCACGAATGACATCGACATCGGAAAACACGAAAAAGAAAAATACGACAGCTTAGTAAATTAGTCGTAATAAATTCAAAAAGTTGCACAATTACACATTCGATGTCATTCGTGATGAATCTCACTCCAAATCGGTACTAATACGAATTTTAGTAAATATACCCCACAGTTTTTGTTTTCATCATTCTTTCTTGTAACTCTTTTGAGGCCCAGCAGATATTTGGTACATTCATGTAACATATTCATTCCTTAAAAGTCCCTCTGTACTTCTTTATGGTTGTACTAAGAGTATACAGGAAAACAGGTATTTTGCATTTGCATTTGAGATTTCTAATGGCAAAAAACAAAACAAAAAAACACTTCCCTGGGAAATCCTAATCACCTGGGCGTCCTATTAACTGCAAGATCACCATATCACAACACTGGTAGTGCCCTGTCACCTGTACAAAGTAGACGAGAGGATGCTGGACACATAGCAAACCAAAGACCTATAATACTGTTAATCTCTGATGTGCACAGTACATAAAATTTTCATCACATTTAAATGATTATATTCAATTTTTGCAGGCATGCATTTCATGTTCATTTTATGGGGGTCATTCCGAGTTGTTAGCTCATTGCCGATTTTCGCAACGGAGCGATTAATGCAAAAATGCGCATGCGCATGGTACGCAGTGCGCATGCGCTAGGTATTTTAGCACAAAACTTAGTAGATTTACTCACGTACTAACGAAGAATTTTCATCGTTGAAGTGATCGGAGTGTGATTGACAGGAAGTGGGTGTGCGGAAAAACGCAGGCGTGTCGGGGAAAAACACGGGAGTGTCTGGAGAAACGGGGGAGTGGCTGGACGAACGCAGGGCGTGTTTGTGACGTCAAACCAGGAACGAAACAGCCTGAGCTGATCGCAATCTGTGAGTAGGTCTGAAGCTACTCAGAAACTGCTAAGAAATTTCTATTCGCAATTCTGCTAATCTTTCGTTCGCTATTCTGCTAAGCTAAGATACACTCCCAGAGGGCGGCAGCCTAGCGTGTGCAATGCTGCTAAAATCTGCTAGCGAGCGAACAACTCGGAGTGACCCCCTATATTACTTGTGTAAATTGCACCTCACACTGTCCTTGAGTTGTAAGGCTTGGGGTGTTAGTAGTTTTTCATGTGTAATACTTAAAAGGTCCTTTGACTAGAGTCATGGTACTCCTACCTTATGTTAAGCATTCTGTTACAGGTGGTGGTGTGAAGTTAGTTCCGTGATCTGGAATAAAGTCTACAGATCGTGACATGTTAAATCAGCAACAGCAAACTTGAGGCTCAGTTTCTCACCTACAGCATAGCAGTTTCTTTTATTTAAACAGTTCCCATTTCATGTCTTGGATGGGTTACTATTACAGAGGACTCCTACTGTTCCTTCTGTAAAGGATTCTTGAAAAGTGACAATGAACACTGCAATAAAAGGACAGTTTGGGGTTTTACATTTCTGCTAGCTATGTTTAATAAATAATATAACTATAGCAAAAATATGAAGTAATATTTTTATCCAGCAATGCATTTTACATGATCACATGTTACAGTATTTGCCTAAAGAAGTAACTGATCCATATGGATGTATTCTAAGTACTATCATATTTATTACCAGAGGTATGGGGAGATTTATCAAATGTTGGAGAGAGATAAAGTGGAGAAAGATAAAGTACCAACCGGTCAGCTTTCATTTTTGCAGCACAACCTGTTAAATGACAGTTAGAAGCTGATTGGTTGGTACTTTATCTCTCTCCAGGACTGATAAATCTCCCATTAGAGAGTTAAAGGTGGGATGGGACTAGATCAGAAAGCAGGCTGACTTATTTACACTGGGAAAAAAGGCCAATCTTGACTGTAAATAGGCAAAATCAATGCTACAAAATCAGCTGGGGCTGACTGAATCTGTATACACACTAGACGACGTTGCTTTATGAGTGACATCGTCTAGTGTTTCCCATCCCGGGCTGGGCAGACGGCAGCCGCCCGTAAACACTGAGTGATATAACCGTTCATATTGCTCAGTGATGTCACGCAGCAGCCGGCGATGCATGCAGCTCCTGGACGACAGTCCAAATTGAGCATGCATGCACTGCCGATACCGAGGGTCATTAACGACTCGCAGTGCGACGCATCGGCCATCGTCGCCAGCATATGCACTTACCAAGAAAATTAACGACGCCGCTCATGAAAGGAGAAAATGAGCGACGTTGTTAATTTTATCGACAAGTGTATATGCACCTTTAGCGTTACTGGGGTCTATGTACTAAGCCATGTACTAAGGATGTATAAAGTGAATAGAAAGTACCAGCCAATTAGCTCCTAACGGCCATGTTGCAGGCTGTGTTTGCAAAATGGCAGTTAGTAGCTGGTTGGTTGGTACTTCATCTCCGTCCATTTTATCTCTCCCCATGGCTTAGTACATAGACCCCAGTAACTCTCAGTACGCCCCAGCTGATTTTGTAGCTTTAATTTTACAGTCAAGAACCCTCGCGCTCATATATGTGTGTGTAAATCTGGCTCTGATACCTCCCCAGCCATTTTCCTCATCACACGTCACTGATAGCAGTAGTGCTTATCCTACACCCATGGGTGGTAGGTGTGGGGTTAATAAATATTTTAAAAATAGTAAAAATAATATTGTATGGCTCACTAAAAGTCTATAATGTCCAATGTTTATAAGTGCAAGGTCATGCTGGCATTTTATTTGCACCATTGCAGTATGTATATCAGACTTTATGCATTTCATTCAGTGATTAGTCAAGCCCAGCAAAATCAGTACCTGAATTGATTAACTACAGTATTACAGATAAAATGTCAATTAAGAACTATTGCTAGCTTAGAGTATTGCTAGCTCAAAGTATAAAAGTTTTTTTGCTAGTTTATTGTGTCCTTGAAAAAAGTCCCTCTCCTTTTCTTGCTCTAGCTTTTCAGTTATCTTGCCTCTCCCTCTCTCTTTCTATATATAGTGTTTCTGTCAGTCTGTATTTTCACTCTCCCCTTTTATCTATTTCTCATTCTTTTTAGGGGTCCGGTAGGATTTACTGGTAGATGGGATGCTGGCTGTCAGTATACCAAGTGCCGGGTTCCCGACAGCCGGCATTTTAATTCATCCCTCTTTTTAATACTCTTTTCTTTTACGTTTTCTGTTTACTGTATTTACCTTCTCCCTTGCCTTTTTTTTTCATTATTATTCACTTTTCCCACTATTTTTCTCGCTCATTTTTATACAATTTCTTTACTTTTAACAGTTTTTTTCTACTCTTCCCTGCCCTTCTTTTTGTTCTTTTCATTTTCAAAGTTCACATTCATCATAGGTAAAACCGCCTAACCATGGTCAAACATAGCCAAACCAATTTAAACCTCAGGGGACAGGTTTGACTTTCTCAATTAATTTAATTGGTCAAACATTTTAGAAATTCTTGTTAATTTTTGTTTCAATTCATCAGACCACGAGTTACTGAAACAATCTGTGGCAAGCTCCAGCTTCTCTAGTTTTTATGCTATCAAAATGTGTGTTAACATATATATATATATACGCTACCTCCCAACACTTATTTTCAGCATTGCAGTCTTATTGTTGGACCCAACAAAAAGGGTGAGGTATATTGAGATGAAATGGTACCAACATTTACACATCAGTGGCGTAGACTGTGTTTGTTGGTAAATTACAAATCTGACATCAGTCTGTGACCCTATCTGACTTGTCTCTCAGGTCCAGTGGTCATATCATTTCTGGTTTCTTCATGCAAACACAAAATCTCTTACTGTTTTTGCTAACATGACCAATAATGATCCTATTGTTTCTAATATAATCATTAAAACTATCATAGTTGTTTTGTGGTGGCATATGCTGTTCTTTTGGCCAGTTATCACAGTGTACCTTTTAATAGCAAGTTTTCCAGCACCAACTAGCAAAATGGGAAGGTTCAAAACACTGAACTGTTTTGTTAAGGGTTTTTGTGTACACTTCTAGATTCTCTAGGCAGCAATGATTTGGAAAATAAACATAATAATGCGATCACGTTACTGACAATGTCAGCATTTCATAGGTCTAAATTCTGTCCATAGGCTAGGCTCTGAGATGTACACAAACCCGGTGCTCACTAAGCTGCAGTATGATTGACATGCTGTGGTTGTTTGGAGGCAGGGAAGGGGCGGTGGCAGCCAGCACTACAGAAAATGTGGGTATGTCGGACCCATTATCTTGGCGTGCTGAAGCTAGTGGTGGTGTCTGAGAGTTAGTGAGATGACTGATGTTCATGCATCTTCAGAAGCAGCAGTGGACCAGAGAAGCTGAGAGGAGGCATCTATTTATGCAAGATATCTCCTGCAGTACTAGAATATTATCGACAAGGCAGGCTCCACAGTATAATACCACCTACATATAATGTCCCCAGTATAGTGTCAGATACATATAATGCCCCCAGTATAGTGCCAGATACACATAATGTCCACAGTATAGTGCCAGTTACACATAATGCCCCCAATGTAGTGCAAGTTACACATAATATCTCCAGTATAGTGCCAGGCACCCATAATGTCCCCAGTATAGTTCCAGTTACACATTATGTTCCAGTATAGTGCCAGATACACATAATATCCCAAGTATAATGCCAGATACACACAATGCCCCAGTATAGTACCAGTTACACATAATGCACCAGTATAGTGCCAGTTAAAAAATAATGCCCCCAATATAGTGCAAGATACATATAATCCCCCTTGTAGTGCCAGGTACACATAATGCCCCCAGTTTAGTGCCAGCTACACATAATGCCTGCTGTATAGTGCCAGCTACAGATAGGGGTACATTTACTATGGTGGGAGTTTTTTTAGAACTGGGGATGTTGCCCATAGCAACCAATCAGATTCTATATATTATCTTCTAGAAGTAGCTAGATAACTGTTAATAGAATCTGGTTGCTATGAGCAACATCGCCAGTTCTGAAAAAAGTTCTGAAAAAGTCCTACCTTTGTACATTTAGCCCATAGTGTCCCCTGTATAGTGCCAGATACAAAATGCCCCCAGTATAGTGCCAGTTACACATAATGCCCCAAGTATAGTGTCAGGTACACATAATGCTCCCAGTATAGTGCCAGATACACATAATGCCCCCAGTAGTGCAAGGTACAAACAATGTTTTCAGCATAGAGCCAGGTACACATACTGCCCTCAGTAGTGCCATATACACATAATGCCCCAAGTAGTGCTGCTTACACAAAGTGCCCCCAGTGCTCATTACCATTGCTGCAGGGCTCTGCTGCTGCTGGGCTTTGCTACTGGGCACTGCTGCTGCTGGCCTCTGTGTCAGAGGGAAGGTGAGCACAGTGTTCGCCTCTGCTGAACCTCAGTAAGTCCAGTCTCCTGTCTCCACTCTCCGGTGGGCATCTCAAATATGGTGCCGGTTCGTGAGCCAATCAAAACTCGCTGTCCAGCAGCCAATCAGGAGCCACCGCTGCTGGTCCGCTGCTGGTTTGATTGGCTGACAGCTGGCACCACATTAGAAATGGCCAGCCACCCTTAGTAGCCCGGCACCCCATGCGGCCGTTCCTATGGAACGTGCCTGGAGCCAACTCTGATTATCGCACAGTTGCTGTGTACAAAGATGCAGAGAGTTTGCAATAGGTTCCGTCTCTGAATCTGCCCCATGTCATCATTTTCTAGGTGTCGACATATATGATTTAGGTGTTTTAAACCTGCTGACATATTAACTGACGATATTCTGGTGTCATGTTATGAATATCAACATTGTCATTGTTGACTTTATGACTGCATAACAATTACAGATATTGTATCTACTGACAACAATACCAAAATAGTGCTAATTGTAAGCAAAGCCTCACTATTAAACCCTTAAAATCCAATAGCAGTATAAAGTCTTCCTCTTCAAGTGTCCATACAAACAATCTACTTGCCATCTCGCTTTATTAGGCATTGCACTGTAACACTTTCAAAATGATCTATGTCACAAAAATAAGTAAAGCTGGCTGACAGATGAAGCATATGAGTATAACCGATTGTCGTCATCTTTATCAAAATTATTCTACAAATCAAGTGAAAATAAACCTTAATACGAAGCAGAACACATGTCAAATATAAACCTGTACAGTATGTTTTATTGTGTATAGTGAATGGGTTAAATATAGTAGTTGACATGGAATAGAGTGATCAATTGACTTCTAGGGTACACATGTCTAGAACAAGAAGATCAACATGCTGCATATCTGCTTCAGGAAACTGAACTTGTGGTAAAGACCTAGGCCATTAAGAAACCTACATAGCATTTTAATACACAATTAGCTGCCAATGCTAAGTAGAAGATAAGCCTGGGTTGATCCAATTACATAATATAATGAGTCCAGTTGTTCTCATTATTGTGATGAAGGGACACAGATTTGCTATCTGTTCTCCTTGAAAGTAAATGGTGCTAATGAGGCCTGATAGATTTTGTGCTTCTAACAAGACTCACAGTAGAGAGTGATTGCAGCGGAAATAGATTTGATGGGATGCTATGCCCTTTGTAGTGTCTCTGGTACTGACACTCTGTGACATAATCAGGTCACAAAGCCGGTCAGAGCCATCAAAGAAAGCTATCTCTTCCTTCCTCATTATTACCCTACATTATTTATTTGTGCTGGCCCTAAAAACTGCTATAGGCTGTTTGTACTTATTTCTGAACCATCAACTATTATACACATAGGTTAATGAAACATAAAGTTTGGTTTTCAATAGGGCTTTAATTAGATGAAAGCATAAAGAGGCCCATTCAAAATCAGTGGAGGGTTACAATTAGACTAATGTGTTCAACAGACTAATGTACAGTATATAGGAAAGCATTAAAAGCAAGTAGACTTAAATGTACTAATGTGAAATTAATGTACTGTATGTCCCAAAATCCTCTGAAAAAATTCACTTTAAAATATTATTGTAATGTTTTTTTATTTTTGATTTTTGACCAGTCAGAGGTTATTAAAGATTTAACCCCTTCTTTGCAGATGAAGAATTGGTCTTGTCATCCACATATTTAAAAACTGTGACTGACAAGTCCCACTTGTCATATGCAGCAAAGTGCCCCAAGTAAAACAAATATGTGTGTGTGTGTGTGTGTGTGTGTGTGTGTGTGTGTGTGTAATCATTTTTAAATATAACATAATGAGTTTTCCGACCTTTATATGACACCGTTGGTCGCTTAGAAGTACCTTATCCCTTTTTAGTTTTTTCTATACCTTTTGTTAGCACCTATACCAGTGCTTAGTTCATTTAAGGTACATCAGATACCCTGCCATATATAGGAAGTGTCAACGAGGAGACAGTACTCATTATTATTTATGGTCTGACTACTAGTGTTTATAGAGGGCACTGCATCTTGGCGCTATTAGCTTTTCTTGTGCACTTTCAAAAATAGAAGTGTTAATAGTAGATTTTTATCAACTAACAAAACTAAAAGTGAATGAACAGAAGAAAAATCTAAAATCAATATTTAGTGTGACCACCCTTTGCCTGAAAAACAGCATTAATCCTTCTAGGTACACTTGCACACAGTTTTGAAGGAACTCGGCAGGAAGGTTGTTCCAAACATCTTGGAGAACTAACCACAGATCTTCTGTGGACATAGGCTTGCTTAAATCCTTCTGTCTCTTCATGTACTCCCATACAGATTTAATGATGTTGAGATCAGGGCTCTGTGGGGGCCATATTATCACATCCAGGACTCCTTGTTCTTCTTTACGTTGAAGATAGTTCTTAATGACATTGGCTGTATGTTTTGGGTTGATTTCCTGCTGCAGAATAAATTTGGAGCCAAACAGATGCCTCCCTGATGGTACTGTATGATGGATAAGTACCTATCGATATTTTTCAGCATTGAAGTACAAAGAAACGGACAACATTGATGACTGTAGACACTGTGGCTGGTCAAGGAAACTTAGTGCATCTGATGACAGACACATCATACTTACTTCCCTTCGAAATTGAAATATGTCCAGCAGCGCCATCAGCTCAGAACTGATCAGCTCCCTGCCTATGCAGTGAAGGCAGGCGACTATCCACCATGTTTCTGGCCACAGCGCTGCATGTGACGTTACACAGCCACCATGGCCCGCTCCGCAAATGATCCGGACACGCCTGCATTGTCCAGACCACACCGCAAAAATGCTGCTGCAACGCCGTCAACACACCCCGTGACCGCCTCTGCCTGTCGAACGCACAAGTGAGATGCCTTCGCATCTCACTGTGTGCGTACGTGCAGTGCGGCTGCTGCACGTGCACACACAGCACAGGGCTTCAGCTTGCGTTCACTGTCGCATCCAAGTCTGAATTAGGCCCTAAGAGAGTTCTATGTACTGTAGGTGTAGGCAACCTGTGCATCTCCATCTGGTGTGTTACTACACATCCCAGCACACTACCAAAATTTTAGAATGTCCTACCAGCAAAACTGTGGCATGCTAGGATGTGTAGTTTCATCAGAATATGGTGGAGGAATGATGGGATGAGGCCTGACTTAACTGTTGTTGCTCAGAGAGGCAATTATCACCTTAGTGATCACAATAAACTACAGCTCCCGACAGCTCTTATGCTGGGCGCAAAACAGCGAATACACAGTGCACTCAGAGGGTGGAGCCAAGCATGCCTACCAGTACTTCAGATAAGTTAGTCTTCTGTGAGGGACTGGGGCAAATATTTTTATCCTGTGGAGGCAAATGTGTTTTATGTATTTCCTATGCATGATTACAGCATCTGTAGATGCTGTCAGTGGGCGGATGTACACCAGGGAAGGCCATTGTAGTGGCATTAGCATAAAGTCACAGATGCAACTGCAGTAAAAAATTCAAGAAAAGTCGCACTCAGAATCAGTCCCTATGAGGAGGGATCCAGCCCCCCTTGACAGACCCCACTCCACAAACAGACACTGCCCCATTAGGGTTATTTTCATACATTTTTAGAGGTTTTAGTAAATATACTCCAATGAGTCTTTCTGCAGTGTGATGTGTAATACTTTACTGTACTTTACTGTTTCCTGTATAAACTGTGTCACAATCTTTTCCTATGCTGTTCATAGTTCATAGTAATATTTCCCTCATTATTAAGTGACCATTAGCTGAGACACCCGTATCTCATAGGCAAACGCAGGGGGGGTTTCTGGTTGCCCAGAAACCCCCCTCTTCTTGGCAAGTGACTCAAATTATGACAATAGAAATGGTATAAAATATGATTACTAGAACTGCCGCCACAACATGCAGTTTAAGGGACAGAGCAGAGCTGCTGCACATGACCAGTGGTAGCAGCTTCTTCTTCCACCAAGCTTGCTGTGTGTGTGGATATGAGTCCTCAATAAGTGCACTTAACCAGAGAGTAGCTGCCAAGAAGAAGAGACAGGAGCCTTATCATGAGGTGGGAGAATGTGTGTTTAGAAAGTGCAGTACTGGTTCTATTATGTCTGTGAATGAATTTATTATGGTATGTTTAACTTTTCCTGACCACCAGCCTATACTAGAGACCATCTATAGTGTTAAATATTAATACTGTATCCAGTGTATTAAAAGACCAATGGGTGGTAGATTGCAGACTTAATTTTGAAACCCCCCTATAGAAATCCTGCGTTTGCCACTGTATCTGTGTATACAACATTATCACTGAGCAGCAGAGATCATTAACTTTTTTCTAAATGCTTCTTGAAATTTTCAAGACTGTTTTTCTTTTGGGAATAAGACATTGCCCTTTGCAGAACTTGTTCTCTTACAGGAGACATTATTTCTCCTCAGTTTAACGGAATCCAACCCCTCATGGGTTAATTCCTTTTGGACTGGCAACATAATCAAATCCTATTGAGTTAATTTAGCAACGCATTTATACAGCTACCATTTCACAGTGTTGCACTGCACATTAATATTCTGTACCACATTTTTTGTTTATTAAATATATGCATCATTGTTACATTGTTATATTTATTAAACATTAACCTCCCACACCTATCAAATCTGTGAGAGCGCTAGAACCCACATCCATGATTTACTCATTACTATTCACAAAGGTAGGGTACCCTTGTTAGGGTTCAAGCTGCACCTAAGATTACATGAGATAACAAATCCCCACAAAAGCGCTGTATCTCTGTACTACCTATAATTGTATTCTTAGAGATAGTGAATTTGACTCTGCACTGTATGACAAGAAGAAGGCTGTGGGGGAAGCATTCAAGAAAGTAGCAACAAGATTTCTAGGGAACAAAAAGGGAAAGAACTACAAGGAGTTGGTAAAAAAAAAAGCTAATCAAGGAATATAAATGCATGGGAAGTAACATGTCACTCAAGATCCATTTTTTGGATTTGCATTTTTTTTTTTCATCGAACTGTGGAGCAATAAGTGATTAGCACGGTGAGTGGTTTCACCAAAATATGTAATCCATGGAGAAACGGTACCAAGTCAAATGGAGCCCGGCAATGTTCCTTTTAATGCCTATAAGCGAGAAACCAAAAAGCATAGCATAGACACCATAATCTTCTGTGTACACCATCCATATACACATTGTATGTGATAAGAAAATAATAAAAACAACATACTGTACCTCTTAAATCTTTGAAACAATAGCTGATTAGCAATTTTAATTGATATATTTGAATTCAAACACAGAAATACATAAGAAATAATGCAATTCAGCTCAGAAGTAGAAACCTTTTGAAAATTGTTGACCAATGTTATCTGTCTTTCCCAACACAGGAATCCACCAATTCATCTGCAGGTGAAGTGGCAGAGCCAGCAGTAGTGCTGGAAGTGTGTGTGTGTTGGCATGGGGGGGGGGGTCATTGGCTGCACAACATTGACTAGTGCATATTTTGGTTACCGCTAAAGACGGTAGTCTGTAACTGCTTTCGTCTGAACCTATCTAGGTGCAGATTTTAAGGTTTTTTTTTAGAAGGATAAGCAGAGTCCCCCCCCCCCCCCTTTCCTTCCCCTGCACCCCCTGTTTAGGTCACAGGAGTGGCTAATATAGCTTGCAGGTTTTACAACTGCTTTTGGACCCAGGTGTGAGGGTGTTACCATTACTCTAGACCAGGGGTTCTCAAAATTGGTTCTAAGGACTCCAAACACTTCACTTTTTCCAGGTCATCTAGCAGGTGCACATATGTATCCATTACTCACTGACATACTTTAAAAGATCCACAGGTAGAGCTAATTATTTGACTTGTGATTATGTGAGAAGACTTGGAAAACATGCACTGTTTGGGGAGATCTTTTTGGGATGCAAGCTTCTGATCTGAAAATAAGTTCAGAGCAGGAACCTATGGAAGTAATGAAGATGTATCCTTAGGCAATGTGCCATCAGAATGATGTAGGAATGCTCAAAACAGCAGCACATTGTAGCACAACATGACTTATTTTGCCATGCATAGGGCAGTGCAGTAAAATGAGCAATGTTTATCTCCAATAATTATCTGTGATATATTGTACATCACAGATAATTGCATTGCTCCCACGGGGTGTAACATGTAATTGAACTCTGCTAACAAGTTTCATACTGTAATTCAGTTGATATAAGTCAAAAAGAACTATTTCCTGTAACAAACTTTTACTATTAGGGGATGAAGAAAGCTATTCTGTGATATTGTGAACTCATTTCCTCAAAGGAGAAGACTCAATCAGCATAATTCTTGTATTTAGGAATGTGATGAGACATCTAAGGCTGTCAATCCTCGAACATTTTCAACTGAAAACAGGAAATTGGAAATAGTATCTCTATTCTAGAGAATGATAACTATTTTTTGATGAAACAAATAGAAAAATGTCACGCAGCCATGCACAGCTACATCTAAATGCTTTCGTAAGAACTTATTCTATAAATTACATTGGAGACATACAGCAATTTATGCATGGAGTCTGTGTGCGTTGGGGTAAATGGGTTTACATTTTGAAAAAAAAGTTTTAAAACAAAAAAAAGGCTTGCCTTGTATTTTAGCCTTATATTACGGCAAGTAATGTTTTGTTTTATATATTTTTTTAAATAACTTTAAAAGAACTGATTTCCGGGTTACAATGTACAGCATTTAAAGTGTGACATTGTGCTGGTATAAATGCAAATACATGCAAATATTGAAAAGTGAAAAGTTAACATAAAATACCTTAATAATCCAATACAAAACAAAAATAAAGTACAAAACTGAAAGCTAACACAGAGATAAAATTGTCAGGAAAGTTAAGGGTCTAAATATCAATTTACCAATATAGATTTTTCTCTGCAATGATGCACATTCTGTATTGTCACTTTTTGGATTTACAGGATGTTCTGAAATGTTATGAATTTGCACCTGCTGGAAAAGTCCTGTGTAAAATCTGTCCAGTAATGCAGTTTCTGACCCATAGCATTAGGGAAAACTCTATATTTACTTATTGCACTTTTATGAACTTATAAGGCATAGTAAGCAACGTGAGTTCTTTTCTGCAGTGGTAGCACCGGAGTCACACCCAGCATGGCCAATAACTCCAGCGCGCCAAAGGCTGAAAAGGGGGAGTGACTTTGCTGAAAAGGTGTGAGGCCTCATTGAAGTCTAATTGCATCACTATGGGGACTTGCGGAAACCCTCCAGTTATATCACTCTGGATGCGTGCCCAGCATTCCTGGAGATGCTGGGATGCCCCCAGAGACTCTGGCTGCAGTGCCAGCTCAATTGCTCAGTGTGTACCCAGGTTCAAATATGTCAGCCCATCGGGCCGACATATCGGCTGGGTAAATGTCGCTTTAGTGTGTACCCAGCTTTACACATTTACCATCTGAGTTAAGCTCTGTATTACACACTTAGATCCTGATTTTGAGTCACAAGTCATGCATTCATATCTGCATGCACACACTGCAGCATACAAATGTTATTCTACAGAAGCATCGTTGTGTGTATAATGCCCCAACAGATCTGCTTGCAAACTCAGCACTCTTCAAATTCATCTGCATTTTCACTGATCCTATGCTGGATACAGGCTATACAGTGCACCTGGAAAGTATTTGCAGCGCTTTACTTTTTCCACATTTTGTTATGTTACAGCCTTATTCCAATATGGAATAGACTAATTTTTTTCCCCTCAAAATTCTATACACAATACCCCATAATGACAACATGAAAAAAAGTTTTTTGTTTTTGTTTTTTTGCAAATTTATTAAAAATAAAAAATGAAGAAATCACATGTACATAAGTATTCACAGCATTTGCTCAATACTTTGTTGATGCACCTTTGGCAGCAATTACAGCCTCAAGTCTTTTTGAATATGATGCCACAAGCTTAGCACACATACCTCTGGGCAGTTTCGCCCATTTGCAGCACCTCTCAAGGACCACCAGGTTTGATGGGAAGCGTCTGTGCACAGCCATTTTCAGATCTCTGCAGAGGTGATTCAAGTCTGGGCTCTGGCTGGGCCACTCAAGGACATTCACAGAGTTGTCCTAAAGCCACTCTTTGATATCTTGGTTTTGTGCTCAGGGTCATTGTCCTGCTGAAAGATGAACTGTTGCCTCAGTCTGAGGTCAAGAGCGCTCTGGAGTAGGTTTTCATCCAGGATGAATCTTTACATTGCTGCATTCATCTTTCCCTCTATCCTGACTAGTCTCCCAGTTCCTACCGCTGAAAAACGTCCCCACAGCATGATGCTGCCACCACCATGCTTCCCTGTAGGGATGGTATTGGCCTGGTGATGAGCGGTGCCTAGTTTCCTCCAAACATGACACCTGGCATTCATGCCAAAGAGTTCAATCTTTGTCTCATCAGACCACAGAATTTTGTTTCTCATGGTCTGAGAGTCCTTCAAGTGCATTTAGTCAAACTCCAGGCGGGCTGCCATGTGCTTTTTACTAAGGAGTGGCTTCCGTCTGGCCACTCTACCACACAGGCCTGATTGGTGGATTGCTGCAGAGATGGTTGTCCTTCTGGAAGGTTCTCCTCTCTCCACAGAGGAATGCTCTAGCTTTTACAGAGTGACCATCAGGTTTTTGGTCACCTCTCTAACTAGGGCCCTTCTCCCCCGATCGCTCAGTTTAGACAGCCGGCCAGCTCTAGGAAGAGTCCTTGTGGTTCCGAATTTCTTCCATTTATGGATGATGGAGGCCACTGTGCTCATTGGAACCTTCAAAGCAGCAGATATTTTTCTGTACCCTTCCCCAAATTTGTGCCTTGAGACAATCCTGTCTTGGAGATCTACAGACAATTCCTTTGACTTCATGCTTAGTTTGTGCTCAGACATGCACTGTCAAATGTGGGACCTTATATAGACAGGTGTGTGCCTTTCCAAATCATGTCCAATAAACTGAATTTACCACAGGTGGACTCCAATTAAGCTGTAAAAATATCTCAAGGATGATCAGTGAAAACAGGATGCACTTGAGCTCAATTTTGAACTTCATGGCAAAGGCTGTGAATACTTATGTACATGTAATTTCTTCATTTTTTATTTTTAATACATTTTAAAAAAAATAAAAACTTTTTTCATATTGTCATTATGGGGTATTGTGTGTAGAATTTTGAGGAATTTTTTTAAATTTATTCCATGTTGGAATAAGGCTGTAACATAACAAAATGTGGAAAAAGTGAAGCGCTGTGAATACTTTCCGGATGCACTATATGACATGCATGAATCAGAATGGTGAATGACTCTGGCCAAGCAACAGATCTGTTGCATACGCATGGCCAGTTGCCATCCAAAAACACTTTTTTCTTGTAGAGTAAAAAAAACAGAGATCAGTTGGACTCTGCACATGTATACATATAGATGCAGGGTCAGAATGACCCATATGGGTATAGGGGAAACCTCTGATTGGATCCAGTGCCTGAGGGATGAGAAGCCGGACTGTACACTTGAATTATATATATATATATATATATATATATGCAAAAGCCCTCACTCACTCACTGACTCATCACTGATTTTCTTACTTCCCGATATGAGCTGAACTCTAACATAGGTATTATTCAGGTGGGAAATAGTAAAACTATGTAATTAGAATTTTAATAAACCTCCCATAAGGGGATGAAAAGGGGGTTGACATAATGACGTCATTACTGATGTGTGGCTTGCGTTGCGTGAATGATAACACCCAAATGGACAATCGGATTAAAATTTGGATTTCACCTCCAGTGTGTAGAATTTAATAAACTACAAAAATGCGAAGGCCCTCACTCACTCACTCACTCACTCACTCACTCACTCACTCACTCACTCACCCACCGACTCATCACTAATTCTCTTACTTCCCGATATGTTAGGAAGATGAAATTTAACATACATGTAGGTATTCTGCAGGTGGGAAACAGGAAAACGACGCAATTAGAATTTAAAGAAAACCTCCCATAAGGAGATGAAAAGTGTGTTGACATAATGACATCATTACCTATGCATGGCTTGCGTTGTGTGAATAATAACGCCCAAGTGGACAATTGGATCAAAATTTGGCTTGCACCTCCAGTGTGTAGAATTTAATAAACTACAAAATGGTCCTGTCACTTTTTACAGTTTCTGCTACAGGTGCTCCTTGGGTAACGCCAACAACCATGGATTAATATTTACTTACATTAAGACATCACATATGTACAGCTCTATCGAATGACCACATTTTTAACACTTATTTATATTTACAACTGTGAAAATCAGAAACTCCCGTGCGAAGAATGGGTAGACCAGCTAGTACATTATACATATGTTACAATGTAGTGCACAGGACTTTGTTGCATTTTCTACAGTGCGTTGCTGTTATTAATTTGTTATATTTTCACGCATGCACTAGCAGGGGTGTGGGTTGATAGACAGTGTCTAGTTAGACAGTCAATAGATAGACACCATATGTTAGAGAGACGTTAGGTCGACAGGGTCAAAAGGTCGACATGAAAATGGTCGACACAAAAAAAGGTAGACACCTTGTTTTTTTGCATTTTTGTGGTTTGCGTGGATAGTTTTATCATCCGGGACCCCCTATTATAGAAAGGCATCCCCTCGCGGGGCTCGCTTCGCTCAACACGCTTCGGGCTCGGTAGCTTGCTTCGCTCGCAACAAGGTGTTTAACCAACTCTGTGCCGACATGGATAGAGAAGGTATGAAGTAGCACAAAAACATGTTAAATTAAAAGTAAAAATTATCTATCTTTTTTATGTTGACCATTTTCATGTCGACCCTTTGACCATTTCGACCTTTTGTACTGTCTACCTTTTTCATGTTGACCTTTTTACCCTGTCAATCTAATGTCTGTCTAACATATGGTGTCTGTCTATTGACTGTCTAACTAGACACTGTCTATTTATCAACCGGATACCCACTAGCAGTATTTACTATATATACCAGAAATTCCTAAACATTCTTGAATCAAGCTATCCTAGAAAATTAACTATTATTTTCACTGCACCCATAAGACAAAGTTCTTTATTGATAAATTTGAAAAAAATAAAATAAAAAATGAAATTAAATAATTTGTGCCTACCTGTAATCCTTAGGTTTAGTTATATGGTGGCGTACAGTTTTGCTTCTGATTGTCCATATATTTTATGATTGGCAGCCACTAGCACTAGTTTTGCCTATCACTTTGACCATAAATAATTTGATTTGGTCCTGGACCACCAACCCCGGGCACCTCTGTAAGAGCCTCTTGTCACCCCAGGATGCCTATGCACATAGCTTGGGAAACACTGATAGATACTGTATATTTATAAACGGGCCCAGGCCATGCATACTATAATGGTTAACCTAGCTTCTGTGAAGGCTGTCCACAACACCTCTGGAGGCTGGCCACACCCTTAAGTATGGGCCCCTATCATTGCATTCTCCAGTGAGCCCTTAACCACTTGCCTGATGCGACCATGCCTGCAAGT